>NW_028321907.1:1875000-2500000 GCF_036245765.1 Copidosoma floridanum | reverse complement strand
CTTACATGCTAATCGTCAGCTGCATCTGTTCTGGCACTGGTTTACACGTAGGATATGATGAAGTGCCAGAAAGAGCGTAAAAACATGAAACACAGTAAATCGGATGTTTTACACACTTTTATTTCGATTACCTTTTTTTTTTTTTTTTTTTTTTTTTTTTTTTTCATTTCAATTTGTATTTTTTTTTTTCTTTTTTTTCTTCTTCAAACATTAACGAAATTTTTTATTCCACTGATTGAGAATTTGGTTTTCAAATACGCTTATGGAGGGTAATATTTGTGTGCTTCGTAAAATAGGTAGGCTATTATTTATTATTATCATCATTGGGTCATGCACTCGTGAACTTGGCTTTTGACATATAAGTATATCGTAATATCATAGGGATTTTTGCAACCCTAAACTCTTTTTTGCTTGTCTTTAATTTACGAGGAACTATATATTCATCTTTCTAGGAACGACAGCAAATATTTCAACATTGGTCGAGTGTTTGAGTACGTACGATGTTTCGTGATAAATTTAGTGTATAAAATCATTAAACTGTTCCCTCGTGCATGTTAATCTCGTTTCGTTTATTTTATATTATCTTTTATGGCTTTAAACCGACCCTCCAAAGCATATTTATAATTTTGTTTTGTAAAAGCATTTTATGAATTATTTGACGATATTTTTTTTTTTTTCGTTATATCACAATAAATTCGAATACCATCGTCTCTAAAAAATTGCGTTGGATAGACGCTTAGAAACAATAATCTCTAAAAAGTTGTATATCCCACTATTAGTAATGGACGAAAGAAAAATCTCATTTCAAAGAATTTTCGATAAAAATTCATTTAAATTTAAAATTTTGTTAAAAAGTCATGTAATGTGTGGAAATTTTTTACTCAATATTATTTATCGAAATTTCGTGTTCATGTAAGGATAAAAAAAAGTTTCCGAGACGTGTACGTGTGTCGTCTATCCAACGGGGGATAAAACGATTTTCTTCTATATAAAACCCAGCCACCACTGCAATCATAACAAACGAAAAAATTTGACTCGGTTGAAATGTATATTATATATTAGAAAATATCATTTTCTTTCATCAAATTTTTTCACCGAGTGAAGAAACTTCAAAGTCAGCATCATCCTAAATAATCACACATTAATATCACCTCTCTCCCGCTACCTATAAACATCTATATTGCACATGTACAAATCCATTTAGCTACTATCGAAGAATAAACAATACTCGACTATAATTCGTACGTAACTCTAATGGAAAAAAAAAATCAATCTTTTTTTTTTATTTATAAAACAATAAAAGGAGAGACCCGGTAAACTTGCACTCACGCTGGGTCGTTCGATCCAACATCTCAAATGCGACACGTGAACACGCGTACGTAGCTCATCGCCGTGGTACGCAGCGTGGGAAGAGGTGAGGTATAGAGACTGAGCGAAAACGTACGTGTAGTCATGACACAATTACATTACCCTAGTTTCGTACTTATGGAGGTTGGTGAGCGAGACTGTAGTAGCCGGTCCTCTGGTTCCTGTACTGGGAAGTGGCGATAGCCTGTGGGTTGGGAATATGCCTGACTCCGACGTTGGGCTTGATTTTAATGCCAAAGCCGGTGATCCTCTGATGCGGCTGCGGGATCTTCAGAGCGACCTTGCCCGCTGCACCAGCTAACCCCACCGCCCCGATTGGGCTCAAAAAGCTCTGGGTCGCCGCTTGCCTGGCCTTGTCCGGCGTGGAGCCACCACCCAAAAGCGAAACCGCCGTGTCGGACAGCGTACGCAGGTTCGACTCTTGGATTTTCTTGACCACCAGCTCCTCCCTCGGCTTGACGGCCACCTGTCGACTACCACCGCATCCGCCACTTGTACCACCGCCGATCCTGAGAATGCTGACCGGCTTTTCGTCCGGGCCGCACCTACGGATGGTCAGCTCGTCCGACAGACCAGGCGACAAGTCGAGTATGCCACCCTTGCACTGGCTGCTGAGGTCCAGCGGCGACTCGTACTTGTTGTTGATCGTAAAAGCGGCTGGAGCAAAGGTGACGGTTGGCCGCTTGGGTCCCCGCAGAGGCGTCAGCGGCGGTACGTCCTTACGCTTGCTCGCACCGATCGTGGGAGTGGCGGAGCGGGTCAACGGGGGTGGCGCGCTCGAGCTGCTCGTCTCCTTGGACATGATGCTCTTGAGGGTGTCTCGCATCTGCTTCTCGGCCAGCAGGCTGCGCACGCGGTTCGCCTTGCTCTCTTTGAGCTGCTTCTCGAGTTTCTCGCGCTCCACGGCAGGATCGCTCTTCTCGCTCTTGGCCTGCGACGGGCTCTTGGCGCGCTCCTGCCTCGTCCTATTGGCCTCGCTGACCGCCACGAGGCCCAGCTTCCGCAACACTTCCTCGTTCCTCGGTGTCTCTGCCCTCTCCGGCCGCTTGATTTCCTCTTCGGGCTCCTTCTTGACAGGAGGGGGTGGTGGCGGTGGCGGTGCAGGTGGTCGTGACGGCGGTGGTTTCGCCACTGTCGTCTTCGTCTCCGGTACGATCTCGGGCTGCGGTGTTTTCTTCTCCGTCGAGCTCGGCTTGGAGGCAGCAGCGACCACCACGGGTTTTTCCTCTTTCTTCACCTTCACCTCCACCTCCACCTCCTCCTTCCTCCTCATTTCCGGGACTTTGTATGCCTCCTCGAGCTTGGGACTCGGTTTTTCGGGAGGCCGGGGCTTGGGTGGTTCTACCGTCTCCGGCTCGTCTTTCGTCTTCTCCTTGCGCACCGCTCTCATCTGCGAGAGCTTGTCCTTCTGGCTCGAGTTCGAGCTTATCCGAGGTGGGCACGGCGTCAGGCGTACTTTGAGCTTGAGCAGGTCCTCCTGCGGCGGCCTCGTGATCTCGGCGATGATGCGCTTGTTCCGCCGCTTCTTGCGCTTGTGGTGCTCGAGCCTGTGTAACTTTCCGGACCGCGATCGGCTCTCCACGACCAGTGGGGAGTCGAGCGATCGGGTCGCCGGCACCACCCAGCGCGGCGTCTTTTTCGTCTCCCGGTCCTTTGAGCTTGAGTACGGAACAGTACTCGGTACGGCCGGCGTCGGAATCGTCGGCGTCGGTGTCGTTGGTGCGGGTAACAGTACTACCGGTCGCGGACTCTTCTCCGGCGGGTCGCGAGGCTTCGGGCTCGGAGGAGGCGTAGGTGGCCTCTGGATGTTCTCGATCGCTGAGTTTGTGGCGTCCACGTTGCCGTCGTCACTGATGGTTGTGCTGGCGCTGATCAGCTGTCCGTCGATCGTGGGCTCGTCCAGCGGTGCGATTCGATAAAAGAGCCTCATCGGTGCTTCCTGGAAGCAACAGGCCAGGAAGGTTTTTTTTTTTTTTATTGAAAAAATCGGTAGAACGCGTTGAAAAAATCGGTAGAACTGAAATAAAAAGAGAGAGGGAGAGCTTCTCACCTTGGACCACTTGAAGATGCAGGCCAGATCCATGAGGGTCCAGGAGAGCTCGAGTATCTCGAACTCGGAGTCGGCGCCGATTTCTTCGAGCTCGTGCATAATCTCGATCTTTGCGTTGCCGGTTTGTCGAGGCCCGCCACCACCGCCCTCGTCCTGCCAGCCCTGCTTGAGCATGAGGAGCCTCTGAAGGTGCCTCACCGTGACCCCGGCGGGACACTTGAGGTAGCGCGTGGCGGCCGGCAGGTCGAGCCGGCACAGGCTCAGACTGACCAAGTCGTCGTACGACAGTTCGGGGGCGCCCTGGGGCAGCTGGCCGGTGCCGGGGTTTTGGAAGTTCGGGATCGGCAGGTGAAAGTTGCGACGGCGCTCGAGCTCGGATTTGTACAGACCCGGCACGGCCAGGTAGATGAGCCGCTGGAGCGCGACATCCGGGCGGGGCCGGCTTGTCACTATCGTGTCGCAGGCCGGACAGGTTTTCGGGCCGTTTTTCATGCGGTAGATAATGCACGACCGACAGTCTGCGAACACATATTAGGCGAGGACGGAAGGGAAGGGGATGTCGTCTTTAATTCATTGTTTATTTTGACTCGTCGCAAATAATGCAAATATGAGGAGGATCGATCCCGATGCAAACGCAAGCGCGGAGAAATTGAGAAATAAACGAGAAACTGAAGGAAAAAAAAAAAAAAAAAACGTGCGTGGAAGGGAACGAGTATCGGTGAGAGGGAGGGGATCGGCAGGCAATCAGGTTTTCTCGCGTTTTAGCGGAATCGATCGGCTGCCATGTACACTATATAATATTGTATAGGTATGGTTGCGTTACGCGACAACAAAAAAGAAGCGCACAGGTATGAGTGAGGGAGCGAGTGAGTATACGTGTGAGTATATAAAAAGATACTAACAAGAGTGCATGCACTCGACGAGCGTGGTCGCGTCGATGAGGTAGCCAAAGCAGAGCCGGCAGAGTATGTGCTTGTTGAGGTCGCGCACGAAGGGCTTGCCGCCAACGGCGCTACCCTTGGTCTTTCGAGTCACCGATTTGCCGACGGTGTGGCTGTCGATGTTGTTGTTGCTGGTGCTACTGTTGGCATCCTTGCAGGGTGGCTGTTGTTGCAGCAGCTCCCTCTGCCTCGTGCACGGTGGCTGTGCCATTGGATCTTACGGGCGACGGCTTCTTGCTCCTCGTGTTTCTCTCCTACGCCCTGTGGGAAAACAAGTTTTGCCCATACTCTTTGTAATGTATTCGTGTGTGCCGGCACTCGTGAAGATTTTTTTTTTTTCTTGTCTTTTAATTGGTTCTTTTTTTTTTTTTTTTTTTTTTTTTGCGGAGACAGAGCGTCTGGATCGCAGGGGAGCTTTTTCTCTCCTATCGGTCGTTGATAAATCGAACGCGCGCGATATCGTACGCTACTTCGCGTGTGTTTTTTGCACGGCTTGTTTTACATATCGGGTTGAGTGTCCGACTGGCGCGAGGATTTGCCTTTGCTCTGGGTCTCCAAGTCTTATTGCGATATTCCAAGTTATTCGATGTTGGAATTCCACGCGGGACATTACAACGCGATTTGTTGGTGAATAATTTTTTTATTTCGTTATTATCATTATTGTTTTTGTTGTCACGTGTCATTAAAACTGTTATTATTGCTTCGTGATGATGTCGTTTCGAAAAACATTATTGTTGTGGTATGGTTGAGGTATAAACACTGTAATTCATGCCTTTGACAAGTGATCATCTCGTTATCGACTATGTGCTTAATGTATAGCCGTACAACATACACTTCGTCAACCCCCGTCTACTTGCATAGGTTATCGTTAATCACATGGAATCGATCGTCACGTCAAAAGCGCTGTATTCATTACGTTTCCTCAATGTACATCAGAGGAAGGAAAAGAACGTTTATGCGTGGAACCATAAACAAAAATCGTGTTCAGGCTCTAAAAATTGCTTAAATTTTTGTACTCGTTTTTTTACGTACAAAAAATTTGCACCGCCGCGCTATTTAAATCTCATATCAGGTCTTTTTTTTTTAGGAAAAAATTGACATGGCGTTTTTATACATTGATTTTTTACAATTGGAAAATTTTCTTTCGATACGTTACTTCGTTTAAAATTTTTTGTGAATCATTTAGGACGTATCTAAGCATAAAATTTTGAATTATTTTTTTCATTTTCTCTGAGAAAAAAACCATCTTTCCCCTGCAAATTAAGAATATTTACCAAGATGTAAGAATTTAAGTAATTTTTGAAGCTTTAGAACAGTTTTTTCACGATTGGGTACATTAAATGTACGGTATTTTAAAACACCTTTTGAACTGAGCCATAAAAAAAACATCATAAAACTGATAACCATGAGTACACAGGGAAAACTTAAACGTAAAAGAAGCTGATTAAAAAAAAAAACTTTATCAAAATTCATAAACATATTCAAAATAAACACAATTAATTACTGTTTTTTTGTTTTTTTCTTCATTTGCTCACTCACGCGCAACTAATATTATTTTCTCATATTCATGCATTAATTAAATTTCCATACACCTTTACTAGCCCAGGAGGGTCCGTATAATAGCAACAAATATTCTCCCCACGTTGATAACGCGAAGAAAAAAAAAAAAAAAAAGAAAAGTGTCCCAGAAGAGGGAATACACGACTGACATTTTTGGAAGCGCGTAACCCATTCGTGCTGCGCCAATAAATATACACACTGCAGAAAACGTACACGTCGCGTCCGCGAAGGGAGCCGGCAAGCGCTGCACATATGATACTACATATAGGTACATAAAGCATTGAAGCAGAGCAGCAGCGAATTGATCAACATCCCGTAGGATGAAAAGAGCCTCCTCGCTCTCTCGTCGCCGGATATTATCGAGCGATGCTGTCGTATACCAAGTAGTGCTCGTGGGCGTGTTATATATATATATATATATATATCTATATTCATATATTAGACATATCGTGTATATATATATAAAGCACACCCACGCGTACACGCGCGCGTGCCCTCCGCATCATCTTCAGCGTGGTGCGTGCGTGCCGTTATTGCTGTTACAAGCACTATATATAATACTTGTACCTTGTACGATATACAATGTGAGCCGGCATCTGGCTTACAGTACATGTACATACATGATGCGTGTTTCACCTCCACGAGTGAGCGCGTGCAGCTTGTCAACATCTGTTTCGAGCTGAGAGATGCACTTTATCAAGTACACGGGCAGGGTGGGCTGAGCTTTTTTTTTTTTTTTTTCTTCACGCGGCAATTATTCGATCGTGCGAATTTTTTTTTTTTTTTTTTTTTTTCCACAGAGTTTGTTTACAGAGAAAAGGAATACTTTTTTTTTTCTTTTGTCGCTTCGAAGGAACACTTTTCACGTATAAGTAACTAACTCACTGAGCTTTCGAGCTTTAATCCTCTCAGTGTAGGATACCAACTAACCTCGCTTTCCCATTTCGAACACACGGAGTAAATAAAGTAAAATTATCATCAGGATCAACGAATACCACTCAATCAACAGCTTCGTAGAGCAACGATCACCGGAAACTACTGCTTTTTTTAGTCTGTTACGGTTAAACAAAAACATTACCTCGGTATTCTAACCTCTCTGACGGGCGATTCTAAATAACAACGTGATATCAAATTAAGGCTCAGAATGTATTTTCACGGGAGGAAAAATACTTGTTTCGTCGATTATCGAAAACGTTCCGGGGGAAAAAAGTACCCTTTGAAATTTAAGGGATAATACAATCAAGGGGGGGAACTTACAAATCAAATCACGAAGTAATAACAAATTATTGTTTACCTCTCGTTGAAACCGCACTTTTCACAAGCCAAGAGAACGAGCCATGGACAAATAGGTACAGAAGCTCATCACCGCGGCTCTCGAACAGAAGCTCCGAGCCTTCCGTGCGCAACAATTCCAGCGTTGGTTTAAGCCACTCAGCAGAGCGTCACACGTAACAACATTTCAGCGAAAAGCTCGTGTCTTGCTCTCGCGCGGGTAGCCGGGACGGAAAAAAAAAAAAACAACTCAGCGCCAAAGACGGGAAGCGAACATCATGGTAAGTACATGTACACAGCTTACAAAAGAAAAAAAATGTAACTCTTAAAGCTCGGCATTTTTCGGAGCAACGGGGCGCCGAGCGCCAGCACAGCCTGCAGCGCGACAGCACTCTACGCGTATATATACGTGTATATGTATATGTATATACAGCAGCCGGGCGCGGGCATTTAAAAGTCACGTGCGTCAGAGCGAGACGAGGATACAGGTATATACATAACACACTCACACACGCCTACTTGGAACGAGAGAGAGAGAGAGAGAGAGAGCGGCGCGAGCCTTCACACACACCGATGATGGGTGCGAGTGTGCTTGTTGCAATGTGTGCCGTGCTGTCTTTTGACGCGCGTGCTTCGGTAACGAAACTACTCCCCTCCTCGAGGACGACGACAGCGAAGTCGGCACTACAGACACCTATACATAGGCACATTATTATTTACCACGCAACTGCACGTCCACCACCACTGGTTGCTATAACATATAACACAAGCTGCGCTCCGAAACTCCGATTCGAAAGACCCTGCGAACACCGACACTCTTCTTTTGGAGCGGCCCGAGAGTCATTATCAGTCGCGTACATAAAATATATATGTATACGGATGTTGGTACAAAACGGAGTCGCGGATAGATACATATAGGTATACAAATAAGATATGGAGGCAGAGAGAGCTTACCGGTCCGAGGGGGGTGCCTCACTCTCTCTTATATGGGCGAGAGAAGAACGAGAGAGAGAGGGAGGGAGGGAAAAAAAAAGAAGCTGCAGAGAGAGCGCTATATTAGTATTATGCAGACGTGGCAACGACGCGACCAAGGTATCCGTAGATTAGCGCTCCACCTCCGTCTCGCTTCCTCCGGTTGGCACACTCGAGGAACTTGACTACGGGATCACGGCTACGGCATCCACGACTACCGCGACTCGGCAACACCGCCGCTCTCGCGGCCAATATCTGGCAACTACGTGCCTGCCCTGACTATGTGTATTATTATATATACGCTTCTCCGTATCTGTGCACTTGTGTCCAGGTATGTGTATGTATGTTGGTGTGACCATGAGTGTGTGTATACATGCATACGGAGTGTCACACAAATACATATATTTATATATATATATGGACGAGCAAAGTAGGTGTGTATATATAGGGAGTCAACTCAACGCACCTTTACATGCTGCGCCACTTAATGATTTTGGAGCTCCGGTCCTCTGGGCTCCGAAAAGCTTCCGCGGAGGCTGTAGGAGCTGAAATCACGAGAAACGTCTCTCCGAGGGTATACGACACTAGCGAGCTCGCCAGCTGATGGACTCGCGGTTGTCGACGACGACGACGACGACGACGAGGAGCAAGCACCACGACGACGCGCGCGCGCTCGCTCGGTGGCGGCTATTATCTCTGTGTGTTGTGTCGCGCTCTTTCTCTCTCCCTCTGATGGCTACATGTAGGTATATACAGAAAGAGCGGATGCGAAAGAGAGGGAGAACGTTACACACCGTACCCGCTATGCACACGTAACGCCGCTGAGAGAGAGAGAGAGAGAGTAGGTACGCCGTACAGAGCGTGTGTATACGTATGTACGGAGAGAAAGAGAGATAACCACGGTGGGAGTGGGAGTCGTCAAGGGCGGGAGAGCGAGGAGGGAGGGAAACACGGCCGAGAGAGATATCGACCCCGCCTAAGCTCCGCCCCGCCTGCCACATACCGCGTATATAATATATACCTGTATGGACGAGCATTGCCGAGTACTGCCGAGCGACCGAGCCGCCTACCTCCTCCTCCTGCCCCTCATGTCGTTTATTATACATACATTGTTCCCTTGTTGTACTTCACTTTTCAACCCCAACCCCCTAAACGTTCTCGTACTTTGATACCGATTTTTTTTTGTTTTTTCCGACTCCACGGTTGACACGTGTCGTGGATGCAGTGTATATAATTATCATGCAATGGACATAAAAGTGTATCAATAGCCAAATGAATAACAATCATTAAATTTATGAAATAGCTATAGTTTAATTCGGCTTTGCCCCCTATAGTGTCGGTACAATGTTTACACGTGTGCAAGTAGAGAACAACAACAACAACGAGAGGGTAGACCGATTCCGAGCTATACCTTTTCCCTTACACATTTTATGCGCTAAAATGTCCGATGTATAGGCTTACAAGGTACCCGAGGGTTTCAACTGATATTTTTTCACTTGATCGCACTTTCGTGGTTAGTATTGATCGGCTCGATTGCGATGTTAAAACAATCGCAATAATATATACGGTATTTACGCGTACTGCAGTCGGCATTTTCCTATTTTTGATTCACGTGATTGTAATGATTTTCACACGCCAAAGACAAAATAGCCTAAACGTTATCGTTTTAATCTATAGTCTCGCGATGCCGTAGTGGTGTGTAAAAAGATCGGTACCTGCCGCTGGATGAAGCCGAGGCGCAACAAGTTGTACACCAATCGAGCGGGTTCTTCCGTAAGTGAATAATCGGTGTACAAACTCCACGCAAGTGGTAATAGGTGTAACTTTTGAACTTGAAAGCGATGGATGTTCACGAGGTGCGAGCTCGGGGATAACTAAAGAAATCGGCAGCTCACGGCTGGAAAGATCGGTGTGGTGCGTCACTTTGGCAACTTCAATAAATAACTTCCAAGTGCGAGTCCGGGGGTTCAAAACACGTGACCGACGCACGCATAACTCTGTTTACGCCGCTCGAAAGGGGCATACCCCCTAAACTTTACGATTCGATTGTCCGAATTCTGACGTGGTCACGTATACACCTACACACCCGTACTGGCTTATCTGTCAAGCAAAGAATCCTTTTATGAGGAAGATTTCCTTATTCCTCGAGAAAAATGTATATGACTCATGATTGCATTCGAGTTTTCAAAACACTTTTCCGAGTGTGCGTGTCTACGTTCGAGTTGCCTGGTGGTCGTATAGACACGCATTTGCATAGCGAGTTAGAAGGGGTTACCGGTTATTTTCACCCGAAAATTCTGTGGTAAACCGAAAGCGCCACATCGGTAACCTTTTTTTTTTTTTAATCGTGGTTTATCATAAAATTTTATTTCATTGTACGGTGTCCCAACACGCTACCGTTGTTTCGGGGTAATAATAAGTTAACATTTTCGTTTTTCCCGGTGTGCTCGTGTTTTTAAAAATTTTCTTCTCTCGTTTATATGCTAATCAGGTAATCTCCAATAGAATTGTTTATTATTTTTCACACATGCAAGCTTTACATTGGCAGTGCAATAAGTAATAATTCTGGAGTATTAACAACAAAAATTTTGTTTCAAATAAATGTTTATTAGTAAAAATTAGGAGACACAATGCGTAACATATAACAATACCAGTATGTATTTCTATTCGTAAAAAGTAACTGCTCGAATAAACTGAAGTAGAGATATTGAATATTCGTAGTATGCACAGATTTCTGTCCTAAACGTAGATACATTTTTGGATTGAATTTTGTACTTTAAAGTAAACTGTAAACATTTTTTGACTTCGACTGCTTCAACAAGTAAAGAAACATTTTTCACAATTGACATTTCTTATGAAAAACTCCGTTTGATCCGTCGAGTGTAGTTTACCAAAAATCATATTGGAGACGTTTTTCTTTTTTCACATACACAAAAAATGACTGAGCACATGGAGTAGATGATAAAATATAATAAAAAGTAGCCCCAGAGTAGGACATTGGATGGTTATAAAATTGTATAATTTTATAACTCGGACTAAGATCCATAATAATCGTTTCTTGACGTGTTTCGCGTGTTGTATTTCAAGCAGAAGGTATTATAGTCCTGAAAAAAAAAAAAATTTCCACTCTTGCAAGATTCCACCGTTAGCAACAATACTTACTGTACATGACACGAGAAGTTTCAAAATAGTATCGAGTTGCACGAGTTTTTGTTTTCCCGTGCAATACAACTCCGGCTTCTGACGCTGACTGCGGCAAAGTAAACACCGAAGTCGACTCATGCTGGAGTAGATAAACATATTTATAAATATCACTGTGCTAATAGTACAAAGTTCCAACACATCGAGCTGACGGTGACTTTTACGATTGCTAAGGATTATTAGTTTGGGATAGGCTCGGTTTATCACGCTGAAAATGATCGGGGCGCAACTCGACTACACGTTTTATATATACCTAATCACCGATACTGTAACACGAGTTGGTTTGATTTTACGTGCTACACTTGAACTGGAACTTGTATACGATCCATCGTAAATTTCATGACAAAAATAACTACCGAACTCGACGCAGTTATCACCGAGACCAAAGCTTTCGTCTTTCGAGACGTTTTTAAAAAAAATGTTTTTGAATTGCAAGTCACAAGGTTTTGATTGTTGTTTGAGCGACGCTTTACATAAACACCAAGTGTTATTCATTACCATTTATTAAACGCAACTTAAATTGTTACTAATGTTTTGCTAAAAATATAAAATACAATTGAAGCTATAATTTATTACAGATAAAAAAAAATGCAAATGTCCTGAAATTTCTAGCGAGTCAGTATACAAGTAGTAATTGTTCCACCGGATAAATATTTTTTTTTTTAATTACCATTCGGACCAATTTGATTCAGGGGATTGAATGTCCACGCCTAGTATTTCGGCCCCATTTAGATCGAGCTGCAAGTAAGTTGAAAAAAGACAAATCTACATGACTTTTACATCCATATCTATATGTTTAGCTACGGAATATAACGAATGCAGCTTTTTGTAATTTTACAGGTCGTCGCAATCAATCTGCATTGTACTAGTGAAGCAGTCGTGCCCAAAAATGATCGAAAACTAGGACTCTAGATGAAATTTGTGCCCATGGATCGGTTGACCGGTAAGAGAAATCGGTAAGAGTACCGATCAAGGTAACGATACTTTTATGTATAAGTTGTATCACAGAGATTTTTTGGAATTCAGGGAAACATGATCACCTGATCCAACTACGATTACTCCAAGTTTTCGATCGCACTACCCGCCCGTTACCGGATAAACGATCGAGCGCATGGTTCCTAAAACGCCGAGCGTGCGCTTCGTCGCTAATCCCATCGTCTGACAATATTGTTACAAGTAGACAATATAACTGCGATTGCGATGACCACTGGTCGACAAATATTGTTTTGTGCTGTGATTTCAAATTACACGTACAACAGTACAAATATTTCACTGATCTACTGATGGTGAAGTCACGTGTAACATATATTATATGCATCGACATTTTGATGTATTTACTCAACTATCTAATATCATCACAAATTTACCATATTTTCGTGTATGGTCTTAATGACATAGTCATGAACTAGTTGCGAATTAACTTTGATGCAAAATTTTTTTCTTTGTCTGCGTTTTGAATGCACAAACTTGCAGATAACAACGAACAAATGAAAAAATGAGCTACATCACTTTTACATGTGTATAAACACCAAAAGTTAAAATCTCTTCGTATTTATAACTATATATATATACCTATTGCTGAGCGAATTGTTTATAAAATCCATTCGAGCAAATGGCGAAGAGATCTACAGAACCTATCGCTATTTTGAGGTAATGGGTACATCCTACTTGGAGCTGAAGGTGCTAACGATGCGACACATTCCCATCTTCTTGGAGGATCCAATACCCTATATAATTATACGCAAATATGGGTGGACATTAAAAAAAAAAAAAAAAAATTTCGCAAAAACATACACGTACACTTTATTAACCATCAGCAACAACACGTGTTGTATACATTATTTTACACGATAAGAGTGTACATGGACAACAGGGGAGTGTGAGCCATATCGTCAAAGACGCGCCTCGGGTTCGCTGATTGGTCCTCCCATCTCCGGCTGCTCTTTTCTCTCTCTCTCTCTCTCCTCGTAGGTATATACACATATAGATAAACCCGTGTAACCCTCGCGGGCATCATCGCCACGCATATATAAACGGCGCACGCGTATATTATATGTACACATGTACACGCGCGTGTATATACTCATATATGCAACCATAATATGTATTGGGGGGGGGGGCTCGCTCTCTCTATTGTATATTATATACATGTATACACATTTGGTGCGGAATCCATTGCGGAGGCAAACTCAAGGGAGCCCTTCTCTTCTCTCTATAGATATACAACATGTGTACAGCTCTTCCTTCTATCTCCCCTTTTCTCTCGCTCTTCTTGGCTATTGTATAGAGACTCGAAGCGCCGCGTTGAATTTTGCCTTAAAAACATACTATAAAACAATTTCACTGTACGCGGGTGTTGCATTTTTTCTTTTTTCCTCGCCACTCTCTCTCTCTCTCTCTCTCTTTTTTTTCTTCTTTTCTTTGCCATTCGCAATCTCTGTATAATTGTGGGCAATGTAGCTGTAGCGGAGAAGGAACAACGTAAAGAGAACGAGGAGAGGCAAGCTTATTAGTCCATTGCCAAACTTCGTGTTCTCCCTCATTCTTCGACTCCCTCCTTCTTTTCCCATGATACAAGTATATGGTGTAGAGAGGATATAATCCTAGGTACCAGGGTGCGCGAGCCGTTGACTGTAACGAGGAGACGCGCAGGACTACCATCAGGTAAAGGGAGTGGGGACGGGGACGTATATGGAGGAGAGGAGGAAAAGGTCCAAAGCCGAGTGAAGCAAATGCAACGATGAGGAGAAGGAGCCTTTTACGATCATAATATATACTTACGGTGTATATGGGTGTACAAGTATACACTTATACGAAGGTTTTATTGCGAGATTTGCGAGTCGTGAAGTTCGCCTCGAAGTTTAATATCGTATTAGTTTAATATTAGTTTAATATCTATACCCGTCCACCTTACGTCCGTGACTAGTATTATATCGTAAGCGGCTAAGCTAAGAAACCATTGGCGATGGCAACACAAATAAATGTTATTTACTGCTGTCCCATTGTATATGTTGCACTATAAGCATATATATTATTATGAAAATGTAAATTCATGTGAAATGTTTAACTTAACGGTAGTGCCACCAGGTGGGATCTATATACATCACGTGTATATCGGTTATGAAAATACCTTTCGGACAAATTATAAAGATTTTTTACCCCCGTCAAATATTTTGTTCTATATGCAATACTCGACTGAATTCGTACCCAACAAACAATATATTATAATGTGTACGCGTGTGCGGGAAAATAAACTATAAATGTATATAAAACCCACATACAGCGTTTTCCGTACAAAAGTACCAGATACGAAGACCAACGCGTCAAAGTATGTATACGTATACGCGTTGCTGGCGTGTTCTTGGGGGTGTATTCGGAGGGTTCCCAATACTAATGACTCCGGGTGCTATAATGAAAAAAAAAAAAAAAAAAAAAGGGAGGGGTGAGAGAGCGTTTGGCACCGCGTGTGCGTATATGGCTTATATGGATTTGCCACTCCCTTCCAGAGGGGGTGCCCCCTCGACGAATCCGGCCCGATCTTTTTTGCACGCCTACGTGAACCCAGAGAAAATATACGCACACACACATTTATATATATAACCAAAGAAGGAGAGAATACATATTGAAAAATAAAGGATACGTATTATACGGCAGCAGGCGTCAGGGGTTCCTGCGTGTGCGGACTCGGGGGTAGGAGATGGGAGTTACTCAGGGAAGGAGGGATGGGGGTTGTGCTTTCTCTCTATCTCAAACGCGTATACGCGCAAATCTATATATGTATATATTACATGAGCACCAACCCCATTACCTGCGAAACAGGGAAAAATCGAGAGAAACGCCGAGAGAGGATGGGGTACGTATACGCACATGTATTATATATATAATATATAGACGTGCGCGTTCACAAGCGAGGGTGTACCTAGATATAATATATAGTATATATGTATACAAATGGGGTGGTAATAAGAGTGGAACGACGAGAGGGGAGCAGAAAGCCGAAAGAGGACTCGCGGGGAAAAAGGGCAGGGGGGGTGCGGAGGGGTAGGACGACGACGACGTCGACGCACATGAAAAATCGATATGGGCCATATTATATGTACGGTAACATCTCACACGCATGTGCGTATTTGTCCATAGGTATATACCATACAATATATATATATATTGTATACTTGCATCCCTGAAACCGCGTTTGCAGCCACGCGCATTTATACACATATTGTACATGGGTATGCAGAGGGTATGTTATGTGCCTATATATATATACACACGAGCAATTGTGCGAGTTATGTATACGGTAATGCTAAATAGGACAAGTTTTGCATATAAAAATAAGTCAATTTGTATACCTGTATATGATTGTAAGTAGAGACTATAACTTGTATATGTATTGGCGCACACAATAGCAGGATACAACATATACGAGACCTATTGTATCGAATCAAAAATACCTATTGTATCGTGGTTAAAAGTCGAAAGAATCGTATGTATTTTTCCACATCCAACTAGAGACTCCTTTAATTGTATATACCATAGGGTTGCACCAATAAAATGCCACTGTAGGAAAAAAAAGCGTGACGCATCGTGGTAGTAATAATTTTTCGCGGGGTCAGCTTTAATTTTGCAGTCCCCACGAAACGCGAATATCTGAAAATGTCTAAGAGAGAGAGTGACTCGTGCAAAAAAAAAGGAAGCGAACAGCGAGGGAGGGAGAGAGAGAGGCCTTGAGGACGAATGGCTGGGACGCGCGACGGTATACCTACATAATATACATAGCGGCTCTGCGCCTGTCCAACTTGCACGTGTACTTTAGGGAAAAAAAAGTGGAGGAGAACCAAGTTAACGGGGGCAAATATAAGTAGGTAGTTATAATCAAAAAGTGCAGAAAGGAGCAGGAATTAAAGATACTTTGGGTGCCTACAATGCATATAGATATACATGTATAAAAATAATATATAGTATTAGGAAGGGAGCAAAGTACGCGGCGAGGAACAAACGCGGAACGTGAGAGAAGAGAGCGAGGGGAAGGTGCTGCTCTACTATACGTGTGTATATATGTGTGTACATGTGCCAGAGGCATTCTTTTCCGCTATCCCTCTCTTTTTAATACATGTGCGTGAAATTGAAGATTTGAAATTGTCAAACTAAATAAGTATATTTTGGCATAAAAAAAAAGAAGAGTAAATGTATGGAAATCCATCGGAGAGTGGAGGAAGTGCCCGATGGAACTCTCATCAGAAGTCCCAAGAGAGACAGAGGGAGGGAGGGAAAGGAGCGGGGGGTTGCGCTGTAACGTTGCCGTGGATGTGTATAGGCTTGTAGATGTATACAGTATAGGGCATGTGTGTGTGTATACGTTTCGAGAAGGAGAGACAGATAAACCAAACCAAACAGACCGAGAGAGAGTGAAGGAAAAACGGAGCGCCGAGCTGTGAGTGGAGCACAGGAGCTGATGATGTAGTGTATACATGTATATGTACGCGTGGGGTACACGAGGGATGTCGCAAAAAAAAATAAATATCTGGTTACGAGCTTAAACATTTATTTTTGTTTACTCGCGTGATATTTCCTTTTTTTCACCAACTTTAACAATAACTAGATTTTCAAATTACTTGAAGTGCATTTTTAGTGGTTCTTTGAACACATCTTTAATTTTTCTTACAACGATTTAGAGTATGGTCAAGGAGCAATTGTGTACCATACAGTTAAAGACAAAAATCTGCTTTTAACTGTAAAAATATAAAAGATGGAAACTATCGTTTAAGGCACAGATGCCACAAATTAACGCTCTTTTTAAAGTTTGTCCGTTCATGAAAATCTCTAATTTATTATTTCTTTCTTTTTTTTTTTTATTTAAAAACGTAATTTTTCAACGCGTTAAAAAAAAAAGGTTGTTTTTTTTTGTAATAATGGCCGTTGTCAAAAGTGCTTAGCTTCGCCAATTGGATGCGAGACGATTTTCGAATTTATTAAAGCTTTTATTTTGGTTTATTTTTCGATTAATTTAAAACACGCTTCATCAAAAAACCATTGCGTATATAGGTAAATTAATAGAAATTTACATGAAACACTTATAATTTTCTTCGATTTGTTAAAAACAATTTTTCCAAATCTGACTCTTAAAAAAAAGCACGACGCCACAAGTAGACAAACGCGTATATTTAGATGTTCACTAATGTTTTTTTGCATTCCCAAAGTATATACCCAAATTTTTTTTCCAACCAAATCGGTATCGGGAACTGCTGACATTTTTTTGTAGATCCATCCATATATACATTACCATCCAGCACAACACATGGGCCGCATATCGCAGCAGCGAAGAACCGAGCGAATGTTAAGAGAGATATACGGAGAGAGAGAGAAAGAGAGGTAGACGGCAGCAGAGCAGCTATACAAGCAGCGGTGGTGGCGGTGGTGGTGGTGTTGCCTCGTCGGCGCGGCGACTCCAGTTCTCTCTCTTGCTCGAGCTCTCCTCTCTTTTAGTTCGCCACGAGAGTCCGTTCTGTCGACGCTTGTACACGATATCTCTCTCTCCTTTTCCATCAACACATAAACAGTTAAATACCACATGCGAATCACTATTTTGCAATTGCAAGCCCGCAGTGCCTCGAACAAGTCATAAACAAGTTATACTTTACGATACTTGCTCCGAAATTTATTATATACCAGAGGACGACGAATCGAGCGTAGATGTGCAGATAAATATATATATATACATATATACATATACATATATATTTCGTACTCGAGAGACGAGCATCGGAGAGAGAAATAAAAGTGAGTGAGAGAGGGTATATAGGGAGGCCGGTCCCCGGCGCGCTCTCCCCCACACCGCCCAACTTTAGCCAGTCGACCCACCCACACCCGTCTATATATCTATACATGTGTAGTGTGTATATATTCACGAGAGCGTCGAACGGGCCAGCGGCAGCGGAGCCGACCCACACCCGTGTAACGTGCCTTTCGCGTTTTGTTGATTACTAGCTTACACATCGGAGGCTGCAGACGGGGATACAAGCAGCAGAACCCGATGGTATACGTACCGGTACTGCATGTACGGTAAAGGGTTTTTTTTTTTTCCGTTTCTAATGTTGTTAATTAAAAGCCAAAGGGAGGACACTACATCGGGCCGTACGTACGTATATATATATAGTGCGCCGTGGTGCCGGTTGTGTTGAACATTTACAATAGTCGTCGTTGCAAGGATTGCAACAAGTGGTTAAAAAAAAGGAAAAGAAAAGAAAAGTGCAGCGCCAAAGGAAACGATCTGCCGAAGCAGCAACAAAAAGCTGTGTAATATATACATATATGGAGACGAAGGGAGTATAGGACGAGAATAAGAGGGAAAAAAAAAAAAAAAGAATCGTTGGGTAGACTCGACGGATGGGGCAAAAGAGAGGCGCGTTCCTGTGATGCCGCTGTTGCTGCTGCTGCCATGCAGCTAACGCTCAGACAAAGGGAACAGACCCGAGAGCACGACCTGCACGATGACGGCGGGGACGACGTTAGTAAAAAATTATACATACTAACTTACTTCTCTTATTGTTATTTGTGTGCTTCGCACGGCTGTTTATCATAATATATATGGTGATGCATGTATATATATATGCCGTGAAGTTATATAGTATAACACGACAGTTGATATATACACACTGATGACACGACGATGATGGTGGAGATAGTGATGATACGAGAACGTGAGTCAGTGAGTGCAACATACGATAGTGGCGGTGGCTCGTAGTTTTATCGGAAAATAAATTACATTGTGTACAACGAATGACGAGCGAATTTTCATTTTGTACATCCAGGAGGGTTATATTTACCACGATGCTGCTGCACCGCACAAACTGCGAGTGCGAGAGCGAGGATCACCAGTAGCAGACTTCTGCTCCGAAACGTGAGTATATATATATATTACATATTTATACCATACCTATATACATTTCACTCAATATAAATGTTATATGCTTACTATCTGCTCCGTTTTGTTTGTTGTATAGTTCATGAACATTATATTATATACCGTATAATGATACATATATATAAATATATATACGTTGCGTTGATGATAAAGCACGAGCGGGACGCGTGTGTGTGTGTGGCTGTGTGTTAACGTATATCAAATAGATGTGAATATCTGTCGCGCACGCGTTTGTCTGTCGTCAAAGCGAACGAGAAAGATAAGGAAATAAAAAAAGTCGTGTAGGATAATTATATACATTACGGAGGAGTGCGTGTGGGAGTGTACGATTATACACACACGCGTGCACGTTATATTATATCTAGACATATCGTGTATGGGGTGCGTTTTTATTGTGCGATATGTATATTTTTTTTTCCATTTCTCTTTATCTTTTTATATTCGTCTGCGCGTGTGTCTCCTGCTGATTTAGCGCGCGCGCGCCGAGAAACGGCCGAAATTTATGGATTGTTTCCAGGGAGACCATCAGGACGAGGACCGACCGGCTTCCGTGCGACGCTGCTCGTAATGCTGATGTCTCCTCCTCCTCCCTCCTTGTCTCTACATCTCTTGGCTTCTCTCTCACTATCTGGTGCTTCATGTACAGGCGCTGCTAAATTTTCCAGCTCCACGTGCTCTCCCAGCACTTTTGCTTGACTCATGTTTTTGTTGCACGTATAAATTGTACCTCGTTGTCGTGTTTTAATGACAAAGAATTTATTTATTTTTTTTTTTTTTCATACCACGCTGGATAATTCGATCAAGGGTTTGTAATGACATATGAAATTCCAACTAAACTGTAATGTGTAAACTCTACATGAATTATATTTAATATATCGTCTACAGCTGAGATAACATCACAGAAGACATAAAATATTAATCTTCATCATCGTTGCAAGTATATTATCTTCTGAAGATAAAAAATATGCACACTTGGGACACACCGTATTAAAAACTCGTCAAAGAGACGAAACACGTGAATTTGTTTGGTTCGAATCAAAAACCCTCCCTGAAATGACAAATTTTTTTTTTAAATCACACCAATATCTTCTTTTTTTCTTTTTTTTTTCCATCACACGCGTACAAAAGAAAAAACCAGAGTCTTCCAGGGCCAAGCTAATTACAAAAAAATCAGCGAGTCGACGTTCCGAGCTTGTATATATAATTATACGCAGAGGTCTTTTACCGCGTGTTTTTCCCGAGAAAATATATCCTCCCTGCAGTTCACGAGTGTATAGGTATATATATACGCACCCTATATACGGAGGGGCTTAATAATTCAAGTTCAACTTTGGTAGCCGAGTTGTCGACCCCACAAAGCGCCGCGCCGATCCTTACACACACATGTATATATATACACAAACCGTACGGCTGTATAGCCATACAACTGAAAATAGAAACTCCATCAGCCACAGAGAGTCATATAGCAGCTCCAACTGCGCGAGGGGCATTAAAACTCTGCGGTGGTACGTGGCGCATATATACACAGGTATAACGATCGCGGTGGGGAAGCCGGTATAACGAGGCCCGTAAAAAAAGGGAACAAGTTCACGGAAACCAAATACGATAAGGGAGAGACCCGAACGCGGGAGAGAGTAAGGAAAAAAAAATAAACAACAACAACTGCAGACGTCCGTACGGACCGTCTAATTGCAACGAGAGAGAGAGAGAGGGGGAGGGAAAAGTCCCTCAGAGAGAGAGAGAGGTATGGGTTTAACGAGAGGGCGCGAGATTCTCGGCTTGATATCATTTGCCCCAAGCGGGAGAGGGGCAGAGAGGGTCTTGCCCTCTAGACCGTGTGCACATATATACACCTGAGGGAGAGCCGAAGGGAAGGAAAGAGAGAAAAGGAGAGATACTTGTATAGGTAGACAATAAGAGGAGGGGGGGGAGAGAGAAAAAAAAGGGATAAAAAGGATGAGAGGCGGTTTCCTCCCCCGTCCTTTTTTCCTCGCCTGCGCGGAAGAGGAGGAGACGGTGCATGGTCTATACTCTCCTTCGCTGGCGTGCTTTATCGGCTCGGGTTGTTTCGCCTCCTCTCCTGCTCCCTCCTTTTTATTCTCTACTCTTTCTTCGACCTAAACTCTCTTTCCTCTTCCAGTTGTACTTTCGTTCCCTCCGATTCTTCTGTTTGGTATATACATATACATTGCCACTCGACCGCGAGCTCTCTTCTATTTACACGCAGGACGGGTAGTTCGCAGGTGTATGTGTGTGTTCATTGGGGTGTCCGTTATTTCACAAATTGAATTTCTTCTTTTGGTTCTCCCACTACTTGAAGTATCGCTTCTTTGTCATATTTGTACCACAAATGTACAGAAATGCATCGAAATATTAACCCGTGACCCTGTGTGCATTTTTCAGTAATCCAAGACCTCGTGTTTTTTTCTCCTCTAACAAAAGTAAGGAAACTGTTTCATCTCGAAATTAAAGACATTAATGGTAACATCATCATGAGATGTTCATAATCCAAATTTAATAAAAAAAATTTTTAAAATGCAATTTGGTATACGTAACGATAGCGCTTACTCTGTAGTATAATCGGAGGATAAAAAAAACAAGGGACGAGAAGATGAGGTAAAAGAAAGAAAAAGCTCGCGTGTGTATAAGAGTATAATGTATATACCTAAGTAATCGCACGCAAACACGAACGGAAGTCACGAGTGCATGGATGGGTGTACCAACGGGGTCCACGAGTATAACCAAATGTACGTGTACGTAATATACCACGTATGCTAGGGTAAAATTTAAAAAAAAAAAAAAAAAAAAAATTTTAAAAGCCAAGCTACGGCTCCAGACCCCTTTGTTTCATTAGTCATTTTAATTTACGGACCGATTTCGGTGATGTGCGTCGAATTGTATGTTTTTCTCCCCTCTTGGTTCGGTTCATCGTCGCGATAGGCAAATGACAAAACGAACCGTAAAATATTTCGTATGCAAACCCATTTACGTCCCACGTGAAATTCTATATACATTCAAATACATGCGTGCCCGTAATACAAATACACGCCCACGCTCGACAGAGAAGAGTAAAATCGTTTTTTATAATCTCGCCCTCCTACTGCGTTACTCGTTGTACACGAAAGCTCACCTACACGCGGACGCGTTTCTTTTGTTATGAAACCTATATACATATAAAATTGTATATAATAGGCATGTGTACAACGAATCGCGGTTATACTGGGGTGAGAGTAAAGAGGACGCAATAAAAATATAGTTCGCACCCCATAACAAGCCGAACAATCGTGGGATAAGTACCTATACGTATAGAGTCATAATTTAACGTTTAGCTTACTTTGGGTAAAAAAAAATGAATATATTTAATTTTGTGTCCATTCACGTATTTATTACATTTTAATATCATTTGTATATACTTGACTAAAAAAAAAAATTATACGCCAGTCGTTGGTGCGAAAAAAACAAATTTCTCTTTTCATTTTTTAAGTAAAATCATTTACTTCGTCAACATATTAAACAAAGTAGCACTATAACCAAGTTTTAAAAAAAGAAAAAAAAAAACATATTCTCCGAGACACCTAATCTCATATTTTTTGCTCCAGCGAACTTGAGAGACATCGGCTCTTGTCCTTCGCTCGCGCATCATCTAAATAGGGTATATACCTGTATACACCCGTGCCCTCAAGAAAAACGTAAAAGAAAATGAAAGAATAACACAATAGGAGCGCCAATGGACAGCTAACTTTCGTTTTCACGAACGCTTATACTATATACTTAATACCCATATTATTGTATACCTATACATCGGGCAAAAAATATACTTTACTGCCACACATGCATCCTGCACATTTATGTGCGCTTAAATATACCCTGCATTTATATATAGAATGCACATTGCACACACACACTTATAATGACACGAGAGCAGTATCGAAGAGAAATGTATAAAAGAAGGGATGCACGTGCAGGAGGGCTCGAAACGCGAGGTTTGCTACCCAAGTATATGGTATGGGTGTAAAATTCTACCTGGCTTCTACACACACGTATACACAATTGGGAGTCTTGGGACGCAACTGTACTTACAGGCTATATGTATGTACAATATATGTACAGGGGAGGGGGAGAAAAATAATAAAAGACGTATACAGGGGGAAGGAGCAAGGTATAGGGGGGGCGGGGGAGGGGGAGAACCCGAGAAGGGCGTGCTGACGAAAATGGAGGGATTCGCTCGCTCGCGCCCGTTTCTCGAGAGCGTGTGTATATATATATATCATCGCGACTGTCATATTATATAATATGATGCCATTGCTCTTTATGGATTGGCTGTCCGATCATCGTTTCACGAAGAAAGAGAGAGGAAAAAAAAAAAAAAAAAAAAAAAATATCAAATGTAGAAACAAAGGTGTCATGTATAATCATATATTTAATCACACGTGTTCAACGACTTACTTGTTACAGGCGCCCTTAGAGACACTTGGCCCAACAGGGGTGGAGGACCGAGGAAAAATGGCCGGGATAAGCGGCAAGAGGACGTACTTGCGCGAAGTGAACCCTCACCTCATCTGTCCCCTGTGCGTGGGCTACCTCATAGACGCCACGACCGTCGTTGAGTGCTTGCATTCGTGTGAGTGTATATTTCATGTTTATTCCCAACAAGTGTATCAAGCATTGCTTAGGAGGAAAATAATAATAATAATAATTTGTTTGGCTTTGCAGTTTGTCGGAGCTGTATACTGAAGCACCTGACGAAAAATGCCCAGTGCCCGGTGTGCAAGCATTTGCTCAACACAGCCAAGCCGAACATCAAGTGAGCATATTTTTTCGTTTCTTTATCTCTGTATCGAGGGATTTTTTTTCAATGTACCCGAGGTCTCTGCATCCGAAGCGCTTGGCGCTTGAATTTCATGTACATATATATGGCTCTTTGGAGCAAAAAAGGGGGAAAAAAAAAAAATTAATAACTCAAGCGTACAAAATCGGTTTGCAGAGCTGACAAGACGTTACAGGACATCGTGTACAAGCTGGTGCCGGGGCTTTACCACAAGGAGATGCGCAGGCGGCGAGAATTCTACAGCAAACACCCGGAGCACGGTAAGCCCCACGATATTACCTTATACATGTCTGTTCATTTAATAAGTAAGTATATATTACAAATATATGCTTCCTGCGCGCTGTCTCTCTTCTATACCTCTCTCGGTCTCCCTCAATAATGCAATATGACATGTATACCTGTATACACCGATATATATGTATATTATTCGACAACCGGATGTGTCACTCCCCCCCCCTCCAATAGTACCTATACGCCGCGCGACTAACAACCAATCGGAAATTATTCAATCGTGCATTTATACGTACATGTACGCGATCGATCTTTTGTCTCAATGGTTTGTCGAAATTTATCCGTACGTGCATTGGACATTGATTGCCGTTACTCGTTTTGGAATTATAAAAAAAAAAAAATAAAAAAAAAAATAATCATGTGCCAGCGAGGAAAAACTGCAACCCATACTATTCGAAACGACTCGATGAATATTTCAAATATAAGCATATAAGCGTCTAGAAATAATTTAACGATTATGTATACCCGCCACTGGTTCATGAATCAAACAGATTGTTCTAATCGATTGCAGGACTCGCTGCGAGACAGAATAACCATCTTGCCGGTGGTAAGCTCTTCAATAACAAAGACAAAAATAGAACAAACACTGTTTTATCGTTATTATTTTATTCTTCGTTCAAGTATTACGTACATATTATATATTTTGGATTTAATTTTTTTTTTTTTTTTTTTTTTTTCCTAGACTAGAGCAATCAAATACGCTGTAATGTGTACAAAAGAGCCGATATAGCGTAATGTTTTTAGTTTTCGTTTGTTTTGTTTACCATCAATCACCGTAACAATGTGACACCGTTTGATTTTTTCCCTTTTTTTCTTTTTTTCCCTCATGTACATCATACAATTTTAAGATACACGAGTGTGCCTTTTTTTTTTTCATTAGGATAGCATATACAGTCACGAGGCCGCAAATTGTTTTACAAATTTCACGTTTGTCTGCATCCTTTCAGTTCATATATATATATTTTTTTTTTCACAACGTATTTTGTATCCACGACACCGTAAAAACTGCCGAGAACTGCTCTTTCTTGCTTTGCAAATTGCAAATAAACCAACCAATTGTAAATACTGAAAAAAAAAAAAAAAAAAAAAAAAGTTCGCTTGGACAAAAATGACACCAATGCACCCGCTCACACATGTCATATATACACAGAAATGAAAAAAAAGCCGCGTCAGCGCCACTATACAATTAGCAAACTGCAAGTTGTGTGCTTATAGATGCGATTGTATCTTTTTTTCTTTTCTTCTTTGCTCTTTCCTTTCAATTCAGTTCTAAAAAAGCGCGTCTCTCTCTGCTTTCACCACACCTTCGTATAAAAACTTAATTATGCACACGCACACGCTGACACCACAGACATTGTTGAAAGCCTATATATATATATATATATGCACAAAACACCGACAAGCACGCACGAGAAGGGCTGTTCTGAATTAATATCGAATTTCTATTTAAACGCGCGTAATTTAAAAGCGACGCCTTCATTAAAATTCTTGCCGTCCGATTATGAATAAATTCAATGCTCTCCGGCTGTACACATGGAACGAATAGCCCCTTTCGCAAGTGTACACGCGGAGCTCAACGACTCCGTGCAATGCAAAAAGAAAAAAAAAAAAAAAAAAAACAGAATCACAAATGTACAAACCAAGCAATCAGCTGTATAATCGTCAAAGTTAGAAAAAAAAAAAAAAAAAAAAAAAAACGTATCTGCCGTCGAAGCCCAAGTGGATTACCAAAGAGCCAATATCTATAACGATCTCGCGTTTTCTCCCTCGGCAGCTGAATACGCGACACCGGAGCAACGAGGCGAGGACGTGAGCGGCCGGCTGATCTTCGCGCCCGAGGACGCGATAAGCCTCAGTCTGGAGTACCTGCCAACCGGGGCCGATCCCCTCGAGTTGTTGTCCACCGACGCCGCCGACGGAGGCAGCGCCAACCACTCGGCCAAACAGCCGAAACCCAACAACGGCATCAACCGGCGTTACCTCCAGTGCCCCGCCCTCGTCACCATCGCCCATCTCAAGAAGTTCCTCGCCCTCAAGTACGTCGTCGACGTCACCAAGTTCAACATAGACATCTGCCACAGGCGCGCCCCCCTGCCCGAGCACTGGACCCTCATGGACGTCGCGTACATATTCGCCTGGAAGCGGGTACGTAAACACGCTGCGTCTTTCATTACAATGATAGTTGCTTTTTTTTTTCAACCCCCCTCTTCTCGATTCCCCAGAACGCGCCGATAAGGTTCTTCTACCGCATAACACCGGAGGAACAGTACCTGGAGGCTCCGCCGAACGACAGGCCGTCGACTCCGGGCTTGGGCGCGAGCCAGCCCGTGCCGATAGAGCAGGCGAGCGAGTCGAACGAGACCAAGCCGGACAACCAGGTGAAGCACGAGAGGCCAACGAAACCGGCGGCAGCGCCCAACAAGGTCGAGAGTCCCCCGAAACCGGTCAAGCCTAGCGATACCGATAAATCCCCGGTACTGCTGGCCAAGCGCTCCTCTCCCAAGGAGGCCACCAAGTCGCTGGAGAACAAGCCGTCCTCGAGACCCGATGATCTGGTCAAGCAGGTCAAGAGCCCCCTGAAGATCGCCAAGAACTCGGACGGTCGCTACCAGGTGCTACAGGGCCCGAGCGTTTCAGCAAAGGACGCGCCGTCCCTGGACAAGCCGGTTTGCAAGTCGCCGCCCGCCGAGTTCAGCGTCGTGAGCATCAAGGACAGTCCCAACTCGAATGGCTTCAAGATCACCCTGAAGCAGTGCTCGCCCGGGACCGCCAACGCTACCCCCAACAACAACAGCTCCTCGCCGAAGAAGCCCAAGGTCATCAGCAACGTGCTCCTCAACAAGACGGACAAGCTCGTCGGCGATGAGCTCCACAAGCCCGAAAAGCAGAAGCGCAAGGTCCACTTTGGGGACGCCGACGTGCCCAAGGCCAAGAAGCCGACCGAGCAGACCGACAAGAAGCAGTTTCTCCACAGCTTCAGGCTCACTGCCAAGCAGGTTCCCGTGGGTACGACGCAGCCGGATGGCGACGTCAAGCACCAGCCGGAGCAACAAGTCGCGAAGGAGGAGGGGGCCGTGGAGAAGAAGGTGAGCGAGGAGCAGAAGGGTTCGGGTGGTGTCAAGAGCGAAAACGAGAGGGGTGAGGAAAAGTCGCCACCGAGCGCTGCGAAAAAGCGCCCAGGCGACGCGAAGACTACCTCTACCAACATAGCCGATCGGCTCGGCGAGGCTAAACCAGCGACGGACAGTACCAACGAACAGCACAAGCAAAAGCCACAAACGCCACAGCAGCAAGCGGTCGACGTGTACGCCTTTCCCAATGATCCCCCAGCGCCGGTGCCACCCGGGGCTGTCAAGAGAAAATCCCCGCCTGGACATCCGGCTTTCGATTCGCGCAAGAAACAACAGCAACAACAGGTTGCCAAGAAAACCGGGAGTGGCACGCCGAAGCCGACAACACCCGTCAAGTGCTACAGGAACCAGACCAAGCCCTCTCTCTACGCAAAGCCATCGCCTAATCACGCCAAGGTAAGATAATACCATCATGATCTTTGATTGCTTGGGTATTTATGTATATTTGTCTGTAATCGTAGCAAAACCTGCCGATGAGTGCGAATGGCAACGTGACACCGGCGACCAGTATCGCGTCTCCAGCTGTGAGTTCAACGTCTCCGAAAAAGTCGGCTGCGTCGGCGCCACTGATCTCCAACGACACGCGGAATCTCCTCGATGGCTGCGGCCTCAATATACCCGCGAGCTTGAGTATAACCCTGACGTCGCCAAAGTTGTCGCCCAATCTCGTCAACGAGTCGCCCGACACGCGCATGGACCCCGCGAGGCAAACCACCATCGACAGCAAGCTCAACCCGAGCATCACCCTGAACGACAGAAGCGTGGATCCGCGAGTGTTGAAGGCACTCAAATCCGGGCAGATGCGTATGTCCGTGTCCAATGTAAAAGGCAAACCCACGGGCAGACCTAGAACGCCGGAACAGCAGAAACAGCCACCGGCGAAGCGGAAAAAAGAAGAGCCAATGGCCGCGCCGGCTCCCCCGAAAAACATTTTGGACCTAAGTGGCTCGAAGAAGATGGATCTGCAGACGTTGAAGATTCCGATTCCTCACGCGAAAAACATGAAAATCCGACCCATTGGGTCCGCAAATTGGGTAAGTTACGCAGTACGTAAATAATGCATCGTTGATGATTGACGTTTACTTTGTTGATTGTATGTAATATATTTACTCCTCCTTCTGCTTCAGCCGCATGTCAACAACGTCAAGCCTGGCTCCAAAGATGATCTTGAAGCTTTCCCCGTTAATCGACAGGTAGTAACGTTAGCCAGCGGTCAGAGGTATTATAGAGCGCCACCAGGATCATTAACACCGGCAGCTCATAGAATCAGTGATATGCCGATGCCATCCCGAGTACCAGTCTATGCGCCCTCTGTATTCTCGAATTCTCCGATGGGCCGACCTGCAGCGAGCAACTTTTCTGTCTTTCCCAGTCTCCAAAGTTTATATGCACTGAACCAGTCGACCCCGACTCTCGAACAATTTCACATGGAAAATCGATTACGATTGAGCGCCGCAAATAAGGAGTCGAACAATCAGAATAATATCCAGGTGAACAAGAGCCATTTGGCAGCTCAGTGTGCGCCCGTCAAGCCCACGAGAACGTTCGCCGTGCCCATAGCTAAGCAATCCGTAGCTGCGCAAAAGGTGGTGGTGGCAAGTCCGCCCGTCCCTGTGGCAAGTAAACCACCTGTGAACACTACCACCTCTGAGGGTAGCGAGACCACAAGTAGCACAACTACGGACGTGACCAGTGAACAGAAAATAAACAAAAGCGACAGCTCGAAGGAAGGTGAGGAATACTTGGCATATGACTCGAGCCTCGGGGTTGAACCGTAAATAATTTGACGAAATGGTTGAACAATTGATTATTTACAGCACTGCCCAAAGCAGAGCCGGCGGAGAACTGTGCATCTTCCACTGACGAGAAAAGTTCTCCGCAAGACGCTGCCAGTCCGAGAGTCACGTCGACGGCTTCTCCGTCACCACCGCCTAGCGTTAGCGACAGTACCACTGACAATAAAGAAAAACCAACCGTCTCGTCTGAACCGGAAAAATGCCAGTCTACCACTAATCCCGAGGAAGCAAGTATCAATAAATCACCAGAGAGTCCAGACTCGAGTTCCGTGGTGACGGAAAGTGTGGGTAATCTAGTCGACAGTACAAAACCATCAATTATTGAAAAAGTTCAAGTTAAAGAGTCTTCAACGGAAAATAGTGAGAATAAAGTCGACGAGCCGATGTGCGAAGAGAAAAAAAATGTCAAGGTAGTAACCACGGAGCCGGAGACACCTACGACGTCGGAAGCGTGGCAGAAACGCTTCCTGGCCGCGTTTCCGTCCAACGAGTGGTCGAACGCGGGGTTTGGGAATTTCCTTAAGAGTTTGTCGGCGCAGGCTGAAGCTCAGTCAAAAAATACTAAAACAGTAGAATGAGAAATCGTCGAGTCAAGCTCCAATCAAGTAACGAAAATGTCAGAATACACAAGCGATGCAAAGTTTTGATCATGTGTTACTTATTCCGTTTATATAATATATTAAGTAGTGATTTTTTATACATTATTAGAAAAAGAAAAAGAAGAATAGAAACCGATACGAGCTTTTTCTGGTTAATCTCGAATTTAAGATAGGATAATATTGAGTGGAACAAACACGTTCACGGAAGCTAGCTACTTCACTGCCAAATAAGTACCAAGTTCTGTTGATGGTGAAAGTATTGCCCATGCAAGGGGGATACTTTAATACACATGATCGTTGAGATTATGACTGACTTGGATAGTTTTGTATACACTCTATTGTGATAAGGCGTTTTTTTGTACTTTAAACGAATGGCAATGTTTTCTACTTACAGTGGTATTGCGAATAATAATTAAAATCAGTCATTGGTCGCTTATTGGATCTGGGAAATTATATTTTTGAACAAGCAAAGTATAATAAATTGATAGTTAGAGATGTAGACTATATTTTCAGATTCAGTAAGATGGCCAGTGATGACCAAGTAATACATTTTGTATGCATTTAAAAGAATCCTAAGGCAATGACAAATGTCAGCCACAGTTTTAATTCTTAAAGACGATTTAACATGAGCTTTCATGGTACTTGCCATATGATATATCTCATATAAACTATTACAGTATTCTTATGATCAATTAATAAAATATCTCAAATGGAGAATATGAAACATAAAATGAATATTGTAAAACAATTTAATCATGTTTTAGTTTCAAAGAAAAGAAAAGAAAAAAAAAAAACAAAACATTTTTTTGATGTTTGATGTGGAATACTGCTTATTATACTGGTAGTATTAACTGGTAGTTAGTATTTGTACATTTATAAGCTTAGTCTCCAGAGGGTCTCCAAAAGTCCCAATGGATCGAGATTTGTTCCTTTAATTGTAGTCATTGGCAACGTAAGTAGTTTTGTTTTTAATTGCATTTTGGCACTGTTAAAGCTTTAGTTTATCCCAAGTTTTGTTAATCGTTTGTACGCAAGTTATGGCGAATTCGCTGTTTATATATTTGATTGACAATCTACATAAGGTAAATTATACTTGAGTGATTAGTAAAAGAAAAAAAATCTAAAAATCTTCCAAGGAAGATTAATTTTCTCAGCCAAAGTTACTGCGAACTAATTTCAGTCTCTGTTGCCATCTTCAACTTTGTGAACATAATGCAAGTTGATGTGCGTACCAATATATAGAATTCAATTCATGTAAAAGAAAATCAGTGGTATTATATCTAAGGTGTAAATATTTTTGATGAAAAATTAACGTGATAAGAGTATCGATAAATACTAAAATAATAATAATGAAATGAAGCGATGCTGAATCGTTCTATTTTAATACAACAAAAAATACATAAGCAGCACTAAGGTCAATATAACGTGTACAAGATACGTACAACATTTAACTCGCCTTTTTTATATATTTTTTTTTTTTTACAAAGTGGTGAACTTCTGTATGAATTGTAAAAGCGAACATCTGTGTACAATATCAAATAAATATAACGTATTCCTATAAAAGAGTTTTAATTTTATTTTTTGTAAGATTAATTGCGAGATCAATTGTTAAAATACGCATATGTTGGATAAGTATAAGTTTCGACTATCATGTTATCGCATTCGGATAAATGAGGATGGCAAATAAATAAGTAAATTAATGGTCTGACCTGACATGTCTCGGTTTCTCAGAACTTCACAAAAGGTCCCAGCAGAGCATCAACTTCAAAAAGACAAAGTCTGTAGAATACGTAAAGGTAAATTTATTGATGCATCACGTCAAAGTGCCCGTCGTCCGAGTCCAAACTAAATAACTTCTGTTATCACTGCACCTTATTATTATTTGTTTGAAAAAATCATCATAACGAAAAAACATAACAACGCTTCGTGACTATAACCAAACCAGACGAGAGTATGCAACTTGCGGGTTGCAATTGCGAGACTTGCGAAAGATAAGTATGACGAATTGACATTGTGAATTATAGGAATCGTAATAACCGGGGTGGTTTATTATTGTATACTTAATAATATTACGAAATTAACAAACACAACCATGGGCTCGACTACAGGGTTGGTTGATAACTACGTCATGCTGTCTCTCTCGCACTCACACAACGTTATACTTATACGGGGTTCATCACGCCGCGTTTGCGGAACAACTCTCATACAGGCTCGAACCGGTTAGCGGCGGTGCTGCCGTGTTTTTAGAATAGGTTAACTTCAAAAATCCGCTAAGTACAGTACATAGTACCTACCTTACGACGATGATTTTTACTTATAACCATCAAGAGTTGCGTTAGAAAGGGAGAAAGTAATCAAGTACGTAAGTAAGTGCCCATTACTTATACCTACTTATTAAATAACGAATAAAATACCACTAGTGCATTGGGGTGCAAACAAATACAAATCTAATCTTGGAAAATACAGTCCCTTGTATTACGCTTTGGAAAATCCTGAATCAATATAGCTTTTCTTCTTGACGTGGGAGTTGATTATGATGCCGGTAACAATATTCTAAAAGATGCAATGTGGCTGGGCTACATTGATATAGTTAAGTTACTATTGGATCATGGTAGCTACGACACCATACAGAAGATAAGCCTTTTAATTAAACACGGGGCTGAGATGAATTATGCAGATAAAAAAAAAGGCAATTCACTTCACGTAGCTGTAAGTAAGTTTGAAATTGTTTGTGCACTCCTGTATCATGGTGTAAACGTTGATGCAGTTGATGCATCTGGAAATACACCATTAAAGCGAGCACTGTTGAAAAATCATGAAGAATATTTCAAATTGCTTTTTTTTTGTTCCCCAAATATTGTTTTTGACAATTTAAAAGACACGTTTTCAAGCATATTAAATGAATCAGAAAGTAAGATGATCCAAGATGATGACGATGATGATGATTGTTCTATTTTAGAATTGTTCTGATCCGATCATTTTTATCAGTATTTTTTTTAATTTCTTAAATATTTCATTTTACATGTAGTAATTTAGGTATGAAAATTTAAAAATTACATGTTAATTGCTGTAATAAAATTTTTATAGGGTATCATTATTGACTTTTTTTTTGTAATTAAAAAATAAAACGATTTAAAAGCCTCATCGAGATATGTACTATTTTTTATTGCTACCACCTCATTTTATTTTTTTTCTGATTCCCCATTAAGTATTCGAGTTCCAAATGCAAGGGCGAATTTAGTGCAAATTTCGTAGACGACCCGATCTGACTACATGTTAATTTGGATGAATATCACATTTGGCGCAAATCGATTTTTGTTTCTAATGAAATGAAATGTCAAAAAAGTAAGGAATCGACAGAATTCATTGGAGAATTGCTTTTTCGAAAATGAGAATCGATATTGTACTTAACATTGATTCAAAACTAAAAAAAAAAAGTTATATACCTACCGCCGCGTATACTTAATTGTTACTCGATTTGTATCGATATGTCGATAGTCGATCTATTAGTTCATCATTTTAGTATTTGTGTATGTGTGAGATACTGTGGTGTATATTACACTTAGAATTCTTAGATCATTACACTCATTAACTCATTATAGTCATTATACTTATCTTATCCGTATGCTATATGTGAAGAGTGGAACACACACACACGTCATAGGCACACTTATAAAAAGAGTTAAGGTTATAAGTATATATACCTGTAAGTATTGTACACCTATGTATATTGTGCTCATAATAGAAGCAAAACAATACAGTTTCGTCAGCTCTCGCTTTCCGTGTACAATGATAATAATATAATTACCTTCACACGGAGAGCAACTAGGCTTTTGTCATTAATTCTTGTATACGTTTGCGCCTAACGAAAACAGGTCGCCGTGACGACGAGTAGGAGGATATATACCTGTTCGCTAAGTTGCGAATCTTGCTACCTAACAACAGCTCGCCTCTCAGATCCTTATACCTCTTAAAGTGTCTGCCTGAAGCAGAACTTCCGTGGATGTGTGCGGCGTGGGGGTGTAGCTGTAGCAGTAGCAGATCGCCGATCATCGCTGCAAGTATAACAGTGTCGTATCGCCAAGCCAAGTAAGTAGTGGCGGAGCTCCAGAGAGAAGTCTTTTTTTTTGTCGAGAAGCAAAGAAGAGGACGTATACACACATATACCTGCTTGCATATCAACGAGCAGGTATGTCGCCGCGTTGCTGCAGCAGGGCGGAGCTGCCGCGTCGTCGTCGAGCTTCTTCTTCGTGAGAGAGTGAAGCTTATTGCTGCTGTTGTGTTATTGTAATTAATCTCTTTGATGCTGCTGTGAAGTGTACTGCAAGCGAGAGTGAACGATGCTGAGGTTCCTGTCGAGACGCCGGGCCCGCAGTGTCAGCGGCCAGAACAACTCGTCCCAGATCAAGAATCAGCGACTGCTCAGCAACAAAAATATCGTCCAGTGCCGTGTTATTTTGCTGGACGGTGCCGATCTGTCGATCGAGTTGTCGGTGGGTATTTGTTATCATCTGTGACGCTCGGGTTTTTGGGTTTTTTTTTTTTCCACATCAAATATCCCGTTCTTTTTGATTTGCAGAAAAAAGCACTGGCCAATGATCTCTATGAGCAAGTATTCTACAGTTTGGACCTTATTGAAAAGGATTACTTTGGCCTGCAGTACACCGACAGCAATAACGTTCAGCATTGGCTTGATCCGACAAAGCCGATAAAAAAACAAGTTAAAAGTAAGTGGGACATCAGTCATGCATGGAGTGTGAATGTTTTTTGCAGCATTGATCGATGAATGGATTAACTAAATTACATTGGCATTATTTTATTTTTTTTTTTTTTTAGTTGGGCCACCTTACACGTTAAGGTTAAAAGTAAAGTTTTATTCATCCGAACCAAACACCTTGAGGGAAGAGTTGACGCGGTATCAATTCTTTTTGCAACTCAAGCAGGATGTTCTGGAAGGAAAGCTCTACTGTCCCCATCAAATTTTGGTGCAACTTGCTGCACTGACATTACAATGTAAATCCTACCTTTATAAAATAGATGTACATCAATCTTAGAGAATCAAACAGTTAACCTTAACTTTTATTTTCCAGCTGAACTAGGAGATTATGATCCAACAGTGCACACAGCAGCTACAGTGTCGGAATTTCGCTTTGTTCCAAACCAAACTGAACAGTTGGAGTTGGAAATCTTAGAAGAATTTAAAAAGTGCACTGGACTCAGCCCAGCTCAAGCAGAGTCTGCGTACCTGGGAAAAGCCAAATGGCTCGATATGTATGGCGTGGACATGCACACTGTCATGGGTAAGGACTCGTGCGAGTACTCGCTCGGTCTAACGCCCACAGGTATCCTTGTGTTCGAGGGAAGCCAAAAAATTGGTTTATTTTTTTGGCCGAAAATCGGTAGACTGGATTTTAAAAAGAAAAAATTGACTCTAGTCGTGGTCGAGGAAGACGACGAGGGCCGCGAACAAGAGCACACGTTTGTGTTCCGTTTAACGAATGAAAAGGCTTGCAAGCATTTATGGAAATGTGCAGTCGAGCACCATGCATTCTTCAGACTGCGCGCACCCGTCAAAGGTGCCAGCGGTCGACAAAACTTGTTCCGCATGGGCTCGCGCTTCCGCTACAGCGGCAAGACTGAATTTCAGACGACTCAGCTTAATAGAGCTCGTCGCACGGTGCAATTCGAACGAAGACCCAGTCAGCGATACGCTCGCCGGCAGAGTCACGTTCTTAGAGATAGGCAGCGTCAGGTGCAAGACCAGACGCCGCAATTGTCATCTGGTGAGCAGAAACTCTTAAAATTGTTATATTTTAAACACTCGATAGATCGTACTATGATATATATTTGATATTTACGTTTACAGCTGAAGAGGAGCCGTTAGAGAGACAGCCCAGCAGATGTAGCAGTGCAAAGTCCTCAGTGTCCGATAATAGTAGCGTTAAGGGCGCATCGTCGCCTCTGGTGGATTCGATTCTTAAGAGTCTAGCTAAAGAACAGCAGCCTCCTGAGCCGAGAAACGAGGCAGCAGTAGCTAGCAGTCAAAAGGAAACTGATCTGATGAAAACGAGCTTGACTATCGATAACGTGGCTTGTCAGCCTTTGACACCTGTTGTTCCCAACAATCAGGTGATTGGTGCAACAGCTTTGACGCCTCGTACGCCAATACCCCCGGAATCTTTAAAGTGTAATATCCTGAAAGCAAAGGTTCTCGAACAGGGAAAGAACTCGAACTTGGTATCGATTTCCACGTCTGAAACACCCTCTGCTATTTCGGATAAGTCACAGTTGTCAGCTGAAGCGGCAACCATAGTATCAGTGGTAAGTTTGTATTTGTATTACCTGGTTCATGATTTATTCATGTGGAGTTACTCATTTGTTTTTGGTTATCATAATTTATGAGTTTTTTGTGTCGTCGCTTTTTGTTGCCAGCTTAAAACAGGGATACACCTTGAGCCTGAAGAGTCTAAAAAAAAAATAAATAAATAAAAAACCTAGTTTTAAAGAAAAATTTCTTAAATTTTTAGTTTAGTGGTATTTAAAAAAGCACTATTTAAACTTGTCTAGAAGATTATTATTTCCTAAAACAACAAGCATAGAGTGACTCGAGGTGTACGTACCCTAATTTACATGTTGTTGCTTTTCTGCTTCTCCTGCGATTTAGGGTGGCGATAAATTGACGCTCTCTGTGAGTGGAATATCGTCGAGTCCCACGCCTGTTGATGACGCGGTCACAGTCACTCACTTCTCGTTCGATAGCTGGGGCAAGATTCAACAGAAGACAACTCCCTTTACTCCAAAAGTGGTAAATCGATCACAAAATCCTTTCAATCCATTCACAAACCTGGACGAGTCGCTTATTACTAGCAACGGGGAAGAAAGTATTGCTGCTGCAGCGGCTGCTGTGCAGCCCATCACAGAGGAACTCATGTCTTTAGAACCGGTAAAAACGCCAGAGGAAAAGAAAGTCAACACCAACCCTTTCATCGACTCAAACCCTTTCTTTGGACTGCTCAATCCTTTTGCTTCCGACCTCAGCCCAACTCCTACTCCAACTCCTACCCCAACTACTCCGACTCTCAAAACTCCGGTTTTCGAGGAACCACCAAAAGAGGACAAGACAGACTCGGCAGTTATGCCTATTGTCAATGGTACGAGAGTTGTGAAAACAGAGGAGATACAGACCACCACGACCACCCTCACCCACAAAGTAAGCTATAAAACCGCTTGCGCTGATTTTTTTTTGTATTGTATTTTTGTGTTGGTACGTTCTGGCTAGTGAATTATTGTATTTCATTATAATCATTGTTTTTCTTTTTTTTTTCTATTTTAACTAAATGACTCTAGAGTGAGATCTTTTTTAACTATAACTCCTGGGAAATTCATGACGATATTTCCGTTTGAAAATTACACTTGTTCATTGGAGATAGAGAATTGAAGATTATCATTGCATTCTTCAAAGTATGAGAAAATGAAAAAATCTTGTATATGACTCACTACTCGTCTAATGGATGAGATCATCTTATAAAACGGGCAGTTATTTGAAGTCTCATACATTATTACTATTCTTAGTAACTTACGAATTAAAGTATCAATTAACTGTTTTTTTTTTTTTCCTTTTTAAAATCGACAACTCTCTTGAAAATATAAGAATTTCATTAAAGAAAAACTTTTTCTGAATCCTGCACTTGCATTTTTGTCGGTTTTTTTCAAAAAATGTTTTATTATGATTACAGGAGAATACTCCAGCAGCGTCAGACATCAGTCCTTGGTTGGTGGCGGATCCAGCTCAAACTACAACGACGACACAAAACACCCCTACAAAGCACACTGTAATAACTCGCAAGACGGTTATTACGACACAGCTTTAGGCCTTTCCTTCTCAAAGTCGGTTCACCTATTAGCATAACGTCACAGAAGAATACAAATCAGCAGAATAGTATTACTATTTATAACACAGAGTTGCTGAATATTCTACTGTCAAGTTTGAGCTTTGCATCCAATCAAGGTATGTGTTGCCCATAATGATTTCTACAAATTGCAGGAAGTTACTACACTTCTCTTCTGTGTGCTGAGCAATCTTTCCTAACTGGTGCTACCATTGCTTGTAGACATAAGTATGGATTTGTCAAAACATACATGCATATAAATATGTATGTTGAGAGAAAAAAAAAATTTCAGGCTCTGGTAGATCGTGTGCCATGTTTCACGAAAGATATAGTATTTCTTATTATGATAAGAGACAAATTTTTACGAAACGAAACTTTTTTTAAACTGTGATTTTATCGTCATTTTAAGGAATCAAAAAAAAACCAGCTAAAATCTTTTTTATTAAGAATTTTCTTCAATTCCTCAGAAGACTGGAATTTATACGTTTTTAAACAAATTAACGACACGAGAGAACGTGGCCTGACTAAATGGAATGAGTTTTTTATACCATTTTGCACTAGGTGAAAAAAAAAATTTTAACGTGCCTACAAATACTTGTTCTAAAATTTGTACTTACTTTGGTGTAACAACGAATGTTATACAGTTTTAAAAAAAAATCATCTTTTTCAGGTGAAGTAGAGATTAGTCAAAGTATGAAGTGAGATGTATTGTATTTAAGTAAGTTCTTTATTTACACAACAAAGAAGTTTATCCAAAATAAACTTTAAATCAATATTGGCTGCGTAATATTTCCAATCGGTGTAAATAAAGATTAAAAATTGAATGTTAAAATTTACTGACTTGTGTCGCAGTATTAAAAGAGAAAGAAAATATTTTACATTTATTTACTTATTTGTACTTAGTACTTAAAGTCTATTTTAAAGTTTCATTTTTCTCTGAACGATACATTCCCTTCCTGATCTCTGTATTAAAATTTAGCCAAGCATTAACTGTATGAAATACGACTCGTATACATAGTCATGCATTTATTATTTGTATTTGAATACATAAAGGTAATGCGTTTGGTGTATACTTTAAAGCATCAATCACATTAAATTATTATACATGATGAAACAGGACTGCAATATATTTAGAGTTTTTATGTGCATTGTTATAAAGTTTTATTATATTATGTAAATTGCGGCTTTTAAAAAAAATATATATATATATATTTGTATATAGTACGTAAAACACAAGTTGCCTTATGTAGACGTAATATTTACGAAAAAAGGTGAAAAAAAATCTGCTTTATTTTCACTGCTTGATGAATTTTCGCTTGAAATGTAAAATTTACTCACATCTGCTTTTTATTTCATAATAAAGAACTAGATGGAATCACGATTCATCAATTTTTCAACGGCAAATCAATGAAAGAATGGAGTGAGATATTTTTTACAAAAAAATCAATGATCGTTGGTAAACAGGTTATTAAAATATTGTTTTAAAAACTTTTATCCGAATTATGTCGACTCATGATTTTGGAATAAGTATGTATGTCTTTTACAACATGTCCTAATAAAAATAGACAATAATTTTAATCGATTCGTTCGTTTATTATACTTTAAGGAAACTGCATTAAAAATAAAGTCTCGTAATTAAAAAACCCATACTACATTACATGCAACGTCCACAAATGATGAAAAAAAAAAATTATGAGAGATTTCGAGCACTAGAGAACTAAGGTGATTTCAATACAGGAACATAATCTTGTCATAGTCTACAGTAATTGTTTTAAAGTCGCCTTTGTAAAAATCGACACCTAACTTAATCGTAATTTCTTAATTGATATGGAAACTCACGTGAAAACACATCTTTTTTTTTTGTTTATCTTTCCAATGACTCCTTTGGCGACTCCATGCAAAAGAGCAAAAATTCGTGTCACCTATTAGAGTACACAAATCAATTGGTTTAAAAAAAAAAAAAAAAAAAGTCAACAAGCTAGATTATGCGTTCGACGTCTGCCCAACTTGGGAGACTGTGGGATCGTTATACTGCGCGATCGAGCGGCCGGCAGGGGTACATATTTTCTTATCGGCTGAGCTTTGAAAGGCTTGATCCGATTATCGGCTGCGCCTCGCTGAAACGATATTATGCAAAAGTTAAAATCGGCATGTGACTCAACCAACGGGTATACGTACTTTGTTATGATTATCCAGCGATTCGTTTCGCTTCTTCGAGTTTTCCATCCGAGTCACGGTATACGCGTTACACTTGGTGTACTTGTTCTTCGAAATGGCAGCAAACCTCGCGAGGTTTTTCTCTCTCTTGGGCTGCTGCGGAAGGTGCTTGTCTCCCGCGATGCCCAACTTTTGGTTCTCCTTGCGAATGCGCTCCCGATTCTGCCTCAACTTCTCCCTCATGGCCGTCAACAGCTTCGGCGACTTTGGGCATTTCGGGACGAGCGTCAGTCCCGGCTTTTTGCTGTCGAGACGGTCGGACCTTCGTTTGGGCTGTTGATGGATAATCGAATGAACATAAGAGCTACCAACAACGAGTTTTTGTGTTTGCCCGTGTACCTTGGAGTAGATGCTCGATTTTCTCGACCGTCTCCGACTGGAGGCGTTTGTCTTTCTCGCGCGCGGCGAGTCCTTGAAAAATCACGTGTTAGTAGCCATCGTTTGAATTGATCGATTTCTTTTTTTTTTTTTTTTTTTTTTTTTTTTTCCTTACCGATCGCTCATCCTTGTTTTTACCGATACGAGTAACGTCCGGGTCGGAGGAGCCCTTATCCAATTGGTCGCTAAATTTTACGATCGCGTTCTCCTTTTTGGCCCTTTGTGAACAAAACAAACAACAGAGAACATTGGAAATTCGAGCGCGAAATCACGTCAAGCCTATAATGTGTCTTACGTACTGTTCTTCGCGTCTTATGATGTCACTCAACGACTGCAAGTTGACTAATCCTTGGAAACAAAAAGAAAATTAGCCAACAAGTGGATGGCGTTGGTGATGGGGGGGAAAAAAAAGCCATGCATGTACCAAAAATCGGTTCTGATGTATTATCGAGGTCGGGGTGATACTCCAGCTTGATCTTGCGAGTGTAATCGACGAATCGTGGCTGCGAGATGCGCAGGAACGACCGATCCGGGCTGCATATCGGCGTGGACGTGCCTCGCCCGGATATGATCAGTGTCGACGTGTTGCCCAACGGAGACGCCAAGCTCAAGCGATCACTCTCGTTGACGTTCGGCATCTTTCGAACATTTGGTCACTTTGGTCTTATACAAATGTACGCGGATTACGGAGCACCATACGATTGTGCACGAGAATTCGAACTGAACAATCGATTGAGCTTTCGATTCGTCGTCGGCCAGCGAAAGGACCTTCACAATCAAAACAAAATAGGTGTTTTCAAACAAACGCTACTCTCGTCTAGCTTTGTTTGTGCCGACAATCGTTGATTTCGATCGACAACCAATGGAACTCCATATCCGCACAAGTGAGCTATAGTGGATGATTTTTCTCTTTTTTTTTTATTTCAATAATGCGGCTGCCTTTCGTGATTATCATATTGATAATAATTAATTTTTTATTAATGAAACATAAATAATATAAGTGTACAACAGTAAAAGAAGATAGTATAATTTGTTTTGACAAAAAAAAAATAATAATAATAAATTTTATTTTTTTATAGATGTTTTCTCGATTTTCTTTGTCTTTCTTTTTTTTTTTTTTTTTATACATAAATAATATATTCTATCCCCTGTTGAAATCCCATGTTTTTTTATTCGTGTTTGTCTTTTCTTTTTTCCAGAAAAAAAAAAAATATCCTCGTGCGCGCCACATGCAAAAAATCTAAATACGTCGCTTCACAGACACACACACTCGAGGAAAAAATTTAATCATAATTAAAAGAAGAAAAAAAAAAACGTTTAATAAAAATAGTGCAAGAGAGAAGTATATGATTGTGAAAATATGGAGAAAAATAGATAGAGAGAGAGAGAGAGAGAGAAAATTCATACACATATGTGACGCGTTGCTGCTTCTCCGTCTCGTAATACAATGATGCTTATCGAGTGAAAATTATAAGTACAATCATATATTTAGTATAATGACAATAATAATAGTAATAATGATAATAAACAAAACGAACATAGTTATAGAAATTTTGTTAAACTCATGTATTCTCTGTTATTGTTGTTATGCAGTTTTGATGTGTTTATATATATATATCCATGAGTGAGAGAGAGAGAGAGGTGGGGAAGGTGTGTGTGTGTCGTAGGTGTTTGCGTGCATATGTATGTATGTATGTGTAAATCGACGACAGTATAGTAATAAATAGCGTGGTAGTGGTATATAGTATAGTTTTGCCGGAGCTCGCGATTGGGATGTCGATGATTGTTTTTTTATTTTTATTTTGAAAACGCAACCGTTGATTCGTCGCTGGCGTTTTACTCTTCCTCCTCCTCCTCTTCCTCCTCCTCCTCTTCTTCTTCCTCCTCCTCTTCTTCCTCCTCCTCCTCTTCCTCTTCTTCCTCCTCGGCCTCCTCTTCCTCCTCCTCCTCTTCCTTCTCGCTGACCTCCTCCTCCTCCTCCTCTTCCTCGTCGAACTGCGGCTCCTCCAGGTCGTCGTCGATGGCCGCCTTCACGTCCTCCTCGCCCTCGGGCGACTCTGGATCCCCGGCCTTCTTGCCCGGCCTCTCGCCGAACCACTTGGGCAGCTTCGCTGTTTGTCATTGTCATTTTTATTTTATTTATTTTTTTTTTTTTTCCTCATAATCAATAACTCGGTTAATTTCAACATGTAGCGAGCGGTTGACCTTTGACGGACAACCACGAATAATCGGCACATAAACTAATCGATCTCTCGCGTTTGTCCCTCGCCGGTTCTGGTGGCTGTTGGCGACGAGTTAATGTCAGACTTGTACACGCGTTAGTCATATAGATAGGGTTATTGGGACGATGGGGAGTGAAAATGTAAGAAAATCAAAGGGGGTCCGGTTTGAAGGATAGGAGGATGGGGGCGAAGCTGCAGCGAAAAGCGTCTCTGATGCCGGTCATCGGTCGTATATACGTACTCTTCTGGCGGCCTTGGAACTGTTCCTTAGCCTGGGACCATTGCTTCTCCATCGCTTCCTTCTGGGCGTCCGTCAGGCCCTGTAACAACAACGGACGAAAACCCATCGCATGCTGGGACTCTCACACTCAAGGGACAACCATCGCTTTCCTCCTCCTCCTCCTCCTCCTCTCCGCCTGCAGGGATCTCACTCTCCAAGAACCTTTCATCGGTATATTATACAGGGTTGGTGGTAATGTTACGAGTTTTTCATTGTTACGTCGTTAATACTAGACAAAATCGGGACAAGTCAACTGTTTCTTTTCACTTGGATGTATAAAGATATACGGACCACTATATTATTGATTTTTTTTTTTCTTTCGTTCCTCTCCATATCGAATGGTCAGTCACTTGGGATCAAAGGGCTGTTTCGATTCAACTACTATTTACAGGATATCATAAAGGGGGGGGATGGAGAACAAATGTTTTCGATGATGAGGGGATTTTTTCAATAGTGAGTGTGAATTATTAACGACGGGGGATGAATGTGGAACAACAAAGTGTCAAAAGCAAACCAAAACACGTTAAGAGAATAATAAAAAAAAGAAAGAAAAAAAAAAGTAATCTAAACGTCAAGGGGATTGAGGGGGACTCTACTTTGTGTGGTGGTTTTTTTTTTTTTTTTCTTGCAACTTGTCTAACTCACTTTTTGTGCGTTTCATGAACTGTTCCATTTTCTGTTTCCAAAGTTTCTCTTGGTACTCCGCGAAGAGCGTATTATAGCCCTAAGATTTGATTAACAATAACATTTCGCGTTTTTATTCTGTTCACATTGAAATATATAAATCAAAATTGGTGCTTTTGTCTGTGATTTCGTGTTGTTGTCTCGTGCAGGGACTCTATTTTTTTTTTTTTCTTCAAAACTAAAATTGGTAGGGAAGGGGGGTGTATCGATATATAGTTTGTCTTTCAGTGGTTCAGGGAGGCACAATACTCACGCCTTCGAACAGTTTCTTCTTGTCGTCGTAGGACCTGGTATCCACGCGACGCTCGTATTTGGAGGCCACTTGGATTTTGGGCTGAAAAAAAAAAAACGACTCTCCTCGATCAGACTTTCCTTTATCCCTATGTACCTACGCGTACAAAGATCCAAGTTATTTCTGCACACCGCGTATATGTATATTACTCGAGAATGCGTTTACAGGCGATCGCGAATCGTCAAAATCCACCCAAATTGCTGGCACGCGTCGAATACTTGGGATGGCTGTAAATTTTTTTTTCCTCCCCCCCCCTCGCGCCAAACAGTCAACGAGCCAGGGTTTGAGACACGCGACTGATTTTCCAATTAATCCTCCGATATTTAGTTGCGGGTCTCGCGTGATCAATCATGCCGAGTTTTCTTGGCAAATTCGACTATTAATGCCCGAGCCGAGCTATATATATATATATAAATATTTTGTGTTGTAGTATGTGGACACTCACGGGATATTTGCCAGTGAGGGCTTCGGGGTCCAAGCCCTTTTTGAGGGCCTTGTGCCTGAGCTGCTGCTTTTGTCGCTCCTTGAGTTCCTTGAGCTGTAATTTTGTATTTTTTTTTTTTTTTTTTCAATTAAAAAATGTCTTTACGTGCGCGTACTTGTCACGAGAGAAAGGGACTCACATCGTAGTCCTGGCGCTTCTGGCGCTCCTCAAGATCATACTTTTCGGTCTCAAGTTTGACGATGGCCTCCCAGAGCTCGGTCGCTTTGTTGCGCAGCTTGTCGATGTTGAGGTTCTCGATTTCCAAGGGCTTGATGCGGATGCTCAGTGATATTTTCTTCTCCTCCTCGAGCTGCTCTTTCGTCTTGTTGCGTTCGAGCTGTGCTGACGTGAGGTTGCCCTGTACGTAACACGAGTGGACATGAAAAATGTGTCAAATATCGTTATCGGGTTTTTTAAGGTTTGTCGTAGGACTAACAGATAGGTCTTTCTTCTGGATGGTGAAGTTGGGGCCTTTCTTGCTCGCTTGGTCCTTCATCGCCTGCATCATGGCCTGGCGCTTCTTCTCCGACTCCTCCAGGCGTCTCCTCTTCTCCTCGATATCCCGTTGTTTCTTCTCCTCTGCAAATCACCACGTTTTCACCACCATAGACTTGACGATGTATATTTACAAGTTGGAATAATAAAAGGGACACGTTACCGATCTCACGTTGGCGGCGCTCCTCCTCCTCCTTTTTCTTTTGGGCCAGTCGCTTCTCCTCCTCGGCGCGCGAGATCTTGCGCTTCGCTTGCTTCTCCTGTTTCATCGATGGTTAATCCAGTGAGCCATAGAGAGAGAGAGAGAGGAAAAAAAAAAAGTAAGAAAAACGCACCTTCAGCCGCTTCAGCTCCTCTTCCTCCTTTGCCCTCTGTTTTCTCCATTCCGCGATATATTCCTTAAGCTGCTCGTCAAGATCACTCCTCTTCTGTTCTTGTCTCTGCAAAACGAGGTCACTCGTTTTCAATCCGCTCTTTCTCCCTTGCATAATTATATCGTAGGAAAAATTGCAAGTCTCACCTTCATAAACTCCGGATTCTCGCCGGATTCCCTGATGCCGTGACGAAGCGAAAACAACAAAAGTACATGTCTCTTTAGTTTCCCAGCACGGCCACTTTGACCTTACAGCTCTTTCTCGCACTACAGCCATCATATGTAGTACACGTGTATAAACGCTGCATCCGCTTATATACTACTGTCCGTCCGCCTTTCATACTCCTTCCTTATTTCCTCCATTTCTTCGCTCATCTTTATACGTACTCGTATAATATTTTCTCAGCGGCGCGGACAAGCGGACGTAACGCGCAGCAAATGCGTGTATACACACATAACATACATATACGGCCACACAATAGACAGACACATCAGCTTTTTTTTTTTTTTTTTTTTTTTTTTTTTTCAAATGCGCAAACTTACAAGACATATAATGAAGCGCACGACGCTGCTGACAAATAATACACAGCGCGAGGCGTTAAAACGTGTGGTAGAAGAAGAAGAAAAAAAAAATTAGGCAAACGTAAAGCTGTTGCTATGTGTGTGTATGCTGTTGTAGCGCAAGTGTATTAATCGACAATCGACTTCACATGTGTAATGTAGAGAGAGGCCGTGCTTATATATATATATATATATTTGCGTAAAGCTTTGTGCTTGAGATTTTTTTTTTTTTTTTTGTGTGATTCGGGTTTTCTCTTTATCCGTTCGTTTATTTATTTTTCGCGGTTTTAATACACAGCAGAAATTGAGAAGGTAGAAGTAAAGCGGAAGTGAAAAAAAAAAAAAAAACGAAATTTGGCGTCTTTTCGTATAATTATATATACGGAAAAAATAGGTTGAAATGAAAAGAAAAAAACAGAGAGAAAAATCTAGGATCTCTGAGAAAAAGTGTACAAAAAAACTTGAAATCGTCCGAAGCACCGGCGACGTCGAGGAGCCGTTGGGTTTTGGCGGTGGACGTCACGAGGCGCCGAGTTTAAATTTCCCCAAGGCCTCGGCGTGTCAGTGTTTGACACGATTTCGGAATTGGGTCGGAGACGCGTCGACGGTACTTTTAGTGAAAAAAAAAAAAATTTTCGGATGTACTTTTTTTATTCCATGTAATTCATATGTACCCATAAACACGCGTATCATTGATACTTTCCAGAAAAAAAGTGTAAATGCGCGCCTTTCGAGCGATTACTGCTGTGATTGTTGCCAAAAAACACGTAGGTGAATATCGCCCACTGCACAATCGGTACGGACACAAGTAAAGTTGCTGGACAGTACACAAAACAAATAAATTATGATTATTGCACCAAACGCGTCCGGCTCTCCTGTTATATGTACATTGTGAATAAATCGCGCAGCGAAACCGACAGAAGAAAAAAAAATGAAACTAAAACTCTCATTCGTTATTAATGATTATTGACAAACAGGGAAAAAAAAAAAAAAAAAAAAAGGAACACGTTGGAGTGAGAGACACGAACAAGGGGTGTGATTCAAGACACATTGGACTGCACATCAAGACGAGTGGTTGTATTATTATTTTGAAGGATCTTCAGTGAATTATATTATATTGTATGTACATAAATATTGTTGCTGTTGTTTTGTTATTTAAAGGAAAAAAAAATTTCGAATCGCATGTATATATGTACAAATGGATATTAGAAATGAGACCCGAGGGCGTGTGAAAGAAAAGTGCCAAATATTGTGGTTCTTCACTGAAGTCCGTTTAGGAGATTATAACAAACGTGGGTGACAAAAGAGAGAGAGAAACAAAAAAGGGTTTTATTGGGTGAGCAGAGCTGCAGGACATGACGTATACAATGTGTTAACGACGTATACATATAATATATAAAATATAGATAGATATAAAAAGAACAATCTCGAGGTTCAACTTACTTTTGGGACGCCCTACCCCTACAAAAGAAAAAAAGTACAGTTCGGTTAATAAATAATGTAAGGAATATTGTCGGTGGCAAGCAAGTAATTTTTTTTTTTTTTTTTTTTTTTTTTTTCAATTGGATAACATTGCATGACAAAAAAAGACATTCTCATAAAAGCGATTAAATTTTTTTATTAAATGTTATTTGTATTATTTTTTTTTTTTTTTTTTTTTTTTTTTAAATGAGTTTGTTTTTTCTTTTAACGTACGAATGCACAGTTTGGTATTTAGAATTGGTTTTTGCAGGAGCAGTCACTATTGACGCTTTTGTTTATTTTCACGCCTCACGCAGATTGCAGCTCGACAAATCGAAAAAAAAAACACCCCATCAACCGCAAGAATTTGATTTTCCGCCGCGTTTCGCAGGCAAAGCTTGAAAAAAAAAAAAAAAAAAAAAAAAAAACAGCGGGCCCGCGTATATTCTCGGGCCAATTAATCAAAGCGGTTCCGCAACGAAAATCCCCACTAAACGAAAAAAAAAAGAAAAAAACAGAAACTCCCGGCCGCGCGAGGGCTCCGGCTTTTTTTATCCAGCGCGAAAAATGAAAATAATCTCGAGCGGTTGTTTTTTTCCTCCCTCCCCGCATTTATTTATAAACATATATATATATACGTACGCGCAGTGCTCCGTTAGCTCGCGCGCGCGTGAAAATAAACGGCAATCTGCACGAGCGCAAGCGTGTGTGTGTGTGTGTGTGTGTGCACGTATAGCGACCTGCCCCCTTTTATTTTCGTATATTAGCAGGGGGACGGAGATGCCGGGGCCGTGCGCGAAGGCTCCGCTGCTGCTTATATTATTTACGTTTGCTGGTGATGCCGAAACTACTATGCAAACTCCCGAGCCGCGAGAACGTAACGATACTTTACATTATATCCGCGTGGCAATGTATATATATGTTAACGCCTCGTTAGGATGTGTACAATGAAGAGCTTTTTTGCTTTGCGAGGCATATACCTATAGTCGGAAGAGAGATTTAGAAGTAAGATGTATGTGAATTTAGAAAAAGAGACGGAATTGATTATTAACTCGTCACCGAGTGTAATAGGCGATTAGAGAGAGAGAAAATGTATAGTGATGCTGCACAGAGGGAAAAAGAGAGAGAGAGAGAGAGAGGGGCACTTGCGGTGTGTGCCAAAAGAAAAAGAGAACGGGAGCTTTTGGTGATGTTTAATTAACGGTGATATTTAATCATTTACATCATGTATACTTTGTATTGAGATGTAAATTACTCATTTTTACGTAATTTTTTTTTTTTTAACGCGCATTTATTGTAAATTATATGGCGATACGTGATGATTTGTTTGATTTTTAACAAGTAGATTTTTTTTTTATGTGCGTAGATAAGCTGTATAAGAAAGCACCAAAAGTATACTCGATAACTACCGATATTACATTGTTAATTACTCGTTTACTTAAAAAATAACATTTGTTATTCACCAACTATTGATGCGCGCACTACGAATAATAATCATTACATTGTACTCACATTAAAATGACAAAAGGCAATAAATTCGCAAGATAAATCGAATCTACTATGAATAATATACTTTGCGCTGGTAATAATAGTAATAGAGCATATTGTATTATATACATACATATTAGGCGGTAAGTAATTAAGTATGTAGCGAAAGTAAAATATTACGCCAAAAACGTCACAACAGTAAAACTTTGCGATTTTTTTTTCAATTTTGGTTTTTCAATAAAAATACCAAATACGTATTAAAGACAAAAAATGAAAAAACAATAAAGTTAACAGTAATACCAATGTAAAATTACGCATAGACGTTTACAGAGCAGCAATAGAGTTGTAGCACGACAGATTTTTACTTGGTTTATTTATTTATTTTCTTTTTTTTCATCCAAGCCTTGGTAACACAAGCTTTGCTAAAGTTCCCCCTCCCCCGCGGACGATCGGCTTGACCAGAATAACAAAAATACACTCGTGTCGTGCTACATCCCTTTCTTTCTTTAGTGATGTAATAGAGAGCGAGTAGTAGGTATTTCTTTTTTAAAATAGCGGACGTACAAAGAGACACTCTGCGACCGGTAGCGCAGGTAATATTATGAAGTAATGATTAACAAGTTAAAAAAAAATTTTTTTCAATATAAATAAATAAAAACCAAAAATAGAAAAATAAGTAAGTAAACACGTATTATTGGACAAACAAAGAAAAAAAAAATGAAAAAAGTTATTGATGCGTCAGCAGTTGTTGTGCACTTACTCGATCTTCTTCTCCGGTTGCCTTTCGATCGATCATAATCGTCGCATCGAATTGCGCGTCCGCGTGCGTCGATCGTTCGGATGGTGGTGGTGATGGTGGATTTGGTAATTGAGACGATGTTTTGTGGTTTTGGTTTTTTTTGGTTTTTTTTTTTTTTTTTTAATTTTGAGATAGTGGGATGAAAAAAAAAAAAAAAGAGAAAAACCATAGTCAATTATTGGCCTTCTGAATTCAATTATGAATATAATGTGGGATAAAAAATGGGAAAAGACGTGGATGATGCGAAATATTACAGTTCCTCTTTTCTAAGGCTCAACAATAATACACTGTGAGCATAAACAATAAAAAGATGTAGGGGAAAACGATGCTCGGATAGCAAGAATCATGAAAATATACGCGTTAGAAGTGATTCCCGGAAGTAATTTTCTCATATCCCTATGAAGAAAAGAAAGAGTACATTGCAAACATTTTGTTTTTTTTTCCCCCCCAAAATTCAACGCATCCACCAAAAGACTTTTGCTCCTACGACGCGCCCATTTTCACGAAGCGCTCGCGCGTTAAATTTATCAATTCATTGCGCCGTAAAGATGTGACACTTTTTTTTTTTTTTTTTTTTTTTTGTCTTTATCACCCGTCGCGTCTCTGCGGCCAAAAATAATTAAAATGCACATGCCGGCCCCTCCGCGTGAGCGTATAGGTATTATGCATTTCGCCGCTAATAATAACAACGCGAATACGCGAGCCTATGAGGCAACCGGGGGTTACCCAATCCTCTCCTCCCTGCGCTCGGGCTTTCATTGTTCTGGTCGCGCGTGTACGTATTTTAAAACTTTGTTTCTCCCGCTAACCGTATGTATACGTGTAGGCGTATCTACGCTACGAAAATTCATCCATCTCGAAACTTGAAAAATTTCCAGAGCTCCGAAAAAGAAAAAACCGGGGGAGTCTCCCGAATTTTGTGCGAAAAAATGTGAAGGAGAGGTGAAAAGAAGAAAAAAACAATTTTGAGGCGAGAAAAAAAGAGATCGAGCGACGCTCGTGTTACTAAATTCGTATCCGGGTGTGTGCAGAGAGAGGGAGCGGCTGTTCACACGCACACGCGCGCTCTATTTTCGTGAAGGAAACACGCTCTAATTTTAACCGGCCGGCATTTCGCGAGAGATCTCCCTCTCCCGGCTCTGCTCTCCTTCTTCTTTTCCTCCTCCTTGCGCGCGACGGCGACTACGAGGGCGTGCAGACTCGATTTTCTCCCTCGATTATCGAAACTTCTTCTCTTCTCGAGTGCCGTTGCGTAACGCGCCGAAAATTCCTCGAAGCTTTTCACTGTACGAAATAAATAAATAAAAAAACATAAAAACAGCGAGAATCGCGCGGAGAAACGGCGAGACGTGTGAGAACCGTTACTTTTGGTCCCTCGTGTGACGTTTTCTATTATTAGCGCCCTCTAATCTACTGCGTATCAGCTTTCCTTTTGACAAAACACGCGCACTCGCGTGGATTTTATAACGCAATTTTTTGTATTTTTTAAATAATTTTATTCAAGTTTTTTTTTTTTAATTTTTTTTTTTTTAATTTTTTCTAGTTAATAGTTTGATTTAATTTTGCTGGGTTTTTTTTTTTTTTTTTTGCTCTAATCGACTAAAAACTACTTCACTACGGGGGGCACTTCTAATTTCTAAGGGGCACAACTACGTAGCACTGAGAGGAAGAAAATTAAAAGAAAAAAAAAAAAAAAAAAGAAAAAAGTTGACTAATCAAGGACGACAGAGTATATAGTAAAGAGGAATGATAATACCCGCGCCTGGAACTTACTTCCTGCAAGGAGAAAAGAGAAAAAAGAAACACAAGTTAATTACGAAATGTGCACCATTGGATTCGTCGTGGTGGAAGTAATAATCGAGGTTTAACGATGTACTTACACTTCCTCGACCTCCTCTTCGCTGCTGAAAAAAAAATCGTACAACAGATCGGTTAGTCGTTGGTGTTACCGTATTTGGTTTTTTTTTTTTTTTTTTTTTTTTTACGAACGTGGGAGAAAAATACACGCGTTAAAAACGTACGTTAAAAAAAAAAAAAAATCGGTGGATGCGTGTAAAAACTTATATAAATACACATGAAACACAAATTAAATAATACTACATGGTTGAAATCTTAGTTAACGAGACAATTGAGACACAGGGGGAGGTGGGGGTGAGACACATATGATAATCATATGGGGTTTCGTGGTATGCATATTCCTTGTGAGTAAAAATAAAAAAGGAGATAAAAAAAAATAAAAAATGGCATTCCAACAGACAACTTACGAATGAGAATCACGTTTTACCTACGTATATTTATTTAACAGTATGCACCCATGCAACTATAACAACGACGACAAATATCGCGCCAATTCCTTATTGATTGATCGAAAAAAAAAAAAAAAAAAAAAATGCAATATCGTCGTTCGGTAGCTTGAATCGCAAATATTTCTGTGCGTGTAAAAATTGCCACAGCTATAATCTCTGTACCTATTCGTATGTAACAATTGTTCCATTCAACTGTAAACCTTCAACTGTAAACAATCGTAGCTATATACGTACATATTATAAGATGTAAATAAGACAGAATATCGGTATGGTTTTACCCGTAATTTTTTACTCGTGCGAAAATATGCGTTTATACTTACGAGTATTGTTCCTCGTCGTCCGACATTTTTGCGGGATACTAGGGTGCCTGCAACAGAGAAAAACAAGCATCCATTTAGTGGTCTTGCAGAGAAGAAAATCGCCGATCGAGCCTTCGGTCTATGTCTGTGTGCAAATCAATACGTGCACTCGCACCTTTTTTTCCGGGTTTTATCGCCGTTCCATGCACGAGGGATGAAAAAAAAAAACAAAAAAAAAAAAAAAAGATCGGCAAGTGATCCACCTATACACGGGTCCGCATCGTCGGCGCGAGCTCTATAAGGAGCCGATCCCCTCGCCCTCCCGCTAAACCTAATAATAGCGCGCTCGGCAACATGGCTGTCCCTCGCTCCGCGATATCAACGCTCGCCGAGATCCTTCCGCTCGCTCTTTTGCGTCATTGTCTTTAGCTGCTCCCCCCCCCTGCCCTCCCCGGCAAAGTAACGACCTTTGCGATTTTTCGGGATGACTCGACACCCTTGCTTTTCAACCGCGCTTCACGCGCATTTCGGGATTTTCCTGCCGAAAGATCGGTAATCGGTAACATTCGTTCCACCGCATTGTTTCGTGCCTGTGCGTTACATGATCGTCATGCACAGACGCGAGCGCGCAGAGAAGGGGAGAAAGGCCACGCGACCCAGTTAAAATTTGAGATCCGTCTAGACCAAGAGTGTGTACGTCATAAGCTTAATTTACGCTCACGCACTCCGATTGGGCACGTACAGGCTTCCATCTTCCTCCTCGGGCTAAATTAAACCCTGAAAGAAAAATTTTACGAAATTCCAATTGGCCACCAAAGAAGAAGAGGAAAAAAAAAAAAAAAAAAAAAAAAAAACACGTTACGAAAATACCGATTTTAATGGTCCCCTTTGGTCGTAGCACACAGTCCAGTACACGGTTCTTCTTACATATACATGTACACGAGCAGTTGACACACTGGTCGTGCGCATAAGAAAATAAATAAATGAAAATAAAATAAAATAAAATAAATAGCCGAAATTGGCACGCGGTCGTTGATCTCCCTCGGTGTTACATCAGCCAGCTTCTCTACTTCTCTTCCTTCTGTACGACCACGACGAACGAGCACCAGATACTACGTACGTATATGATATGATGATACAAGTGAAAAACTTTCTCAGCTTTGACACATTATTTCCACAATTGATGCACTTTGACGAATTATCCTTTTTTTTTTTTTCTTTCTTTCTTTCTTTTTGGTGTTCTATTGGTGGTTAAAAATACGATGCACATGCGCCGATATCGCTCACATCACTTTGGAGACGCCCGCGTTACGCGACAATGGGACGATCCTTGAACGTATTTTGCACACAGACAGAGAAAAAGCTCGCCTTATTTTTTTCTTTTTTTTCTATGTATGTATTTTTTTTTAAAATAAGCAAAGCTCGAATTATCGCGTTGTCGGTGGTTAAACGATTCTGTAAATTCTCCGGAGCAGGGGAACTTACACTCTGGGTAATCGTGTATATGTATACGTGTTAATGTATATGCGAGAGAGAGAGAGAGAGAGAAAAGTGAGAAAGTGAGAGATAGGGTGTAGACTGGGCGATCGGATAGAGGTACCGATTCTAAAACTGCCGCTGTCGCTGGTGGTGGTACTACTACTGGGGCACTGGCGCCAATCCACGGTACAAAAAAAGCAGTGGTCGCAGAGAGCCCGAGCTTCTTATTGGAATGTGGAGTCCGCGCGACGGCTTGAGCGGCTCTGAGAGCTTTGCCTTCGGGAGCCGACACCTCAACGCGCCCTGACCCGCAGAGAGAGAGAGTCCAGATCCCCACGCCCGTGCCCGTGACTACTACTACTACTACTACTATTACAACGATGATGATGACGACGATGATGCTGGTGCTGATGATTGTCTCCCTATCTGTTTGCAGCCTCCCCCGCGCTCCTCTCTCTCTCTCTCTGTGGCGCGAAGCCGCGATCGCCGGCTATTATTAGCCAACGCGGGCCCCAAAGGGCGCTTGCGCGATCTTCGAAGCCTCTATTTCCGTTCTCCCCTGATGCAGTGATACGTGTGCGTGTATAAGGTGGTGGATGCTGCATACGCACATATGCTGTATACGCCCGAGCAAAAGGGAAAAACAAGCGTATATACAATATAGGTGTGCATGTAACATGATTTAGATCTGTATCGTTAACCGGTGTGGCTTGCCTTCTGTCCCGAGTGAATCGTTGGACCGTATATACTAGCGGTGCTTTCGCCGCAATAACATAAGCGGTTGAGCTTTGAAACATTTTCTGCCTTTTGGAGGAGCCGCCCTGGAAATCATGGACCGGCTTTTCCCTTGTTCCAACGCGTTGTATAATTCGTTTTGCTCGTGTGTGTGTGTGTTTGTATGGAGCTGGGTATTCTTTTCTCGGATATTTACGCGGTGTTGGCCGGTAACTCCTCCCCCGTGTCTCGAAGGTGCGTGGGTGTCGGGGCTGCATACATATATGTATAGTTTGGTGACGCCGAACAATTTTTCTCGGGGCTTGCGAACCGATACGTCGACCAAGGGGAGGCTTTTTTTTCTATCCTTTCGATCGGGACGTTACATGTTACATTGTCCCTTGGCATCTCGAGATAATTGTATGCGCCAAGTCGGTACGCATATATTATACGTGGAATCGGCAGTAGAAAAGAACGATGTGTGGTCAGACACGGCATTACATTACATATAGGCACGGTTCGGATGAGTTTTTTTTTTCCCTTCTTCTTTTCGGTACAATTTTTCGGGTTAAAAATAACCATCGCACCGCGTGCGCTTCGGCTAAACTTCTCGTTTCGAAAATTCCTCAACCGAAAATATAAACCCGTATATTTTTGATATTTTATTTTTACGACCGCGCCGCGCGCACGGTTCGTGACCACTTTTTTTTTTTTTTTTTTTTCTTCATTCTCGAAAGCGTGCGTGCGTGTTCATCGATTTTCGCCCAGTGCACACTTTTTTTACGACCCCCCTTTATCTATGCTTGTCCGTTGATTCCGAGAATGGCCGTTATATTTTTCGTGTTCTGTGTAACGCGGTAAAATTGTGCAAAACAAGTAAACGCAGCTCCGATGAAAAGTACGGGACGCACCGGCCAGCCGACGTTGTATATAAAAATACCTCCAACGAAAATCGTCTGGGGTGGGTACCTATAGGTGAAACTGTACAAACAGCTCCATTCCCGAGCTGGAGCGGGGAAAAAAAAGAAAATGCAAACCCGGTTGTCGGAGCCACGGAACTCGATTTTTCGCTGATTCGTGGAAGCGACGCCGTGTTACACCCGATTTTACTACAGATATATAGAGGAGGGCGGTAGAGGAGTTTCAAGTCAGAGATAAACGCACTTTTATATTTATACCTTTATCTCATAAACGCAGTAGAAGAAGGCACACGCGTATATATAGTATGTGTGTGTGTACATATTGCATATATATATGTGGCGTTTAACGAAAATTGGGTCGGCCGAGGTGGCTCGAACAGCAGAGCCATAGTCGGATCCGTCAGCCAACCGACACGCGGAAGAAGTAGCTCCACTTGGGGTCGTCCAGGTGGACGCTGATGTGCTCGCCAACCTTCGAATCCAAGAATAACACGAGTCCTGGTCGCTGGGGGGAAAGAAAATAATAAAAGGAGAAACAATAACTTTGTCTTCCTCCTCGGGAGAGGTAGTCCGCGTGTGTATAGCGAGTCGATGCACGAGAAGCTCGAGGTGGGAGCCGCCGTGTATGGCGGCCCGTCGAGAGAATAGATAGGGCGTCATCTGGGTGTACGAGGTTGTCCGGTCTCCTCACTCTCTCTCTCTCTTCGTTCATTATATATACACATAGTTCGAGCATTCGAGGGTGAAGATGACCACGTCACTGTTTCTGGCACCTCTTCTAATTATCACGTCTTGCGCATACATGAATATACATATACACCTGCCTGCGCCTAATCGCGGCGATGTGGGTGTGTGCCTTGAAGTTCGCCTGAGCTACGGATGCTAATGATGATGCAGGCTTCTTGAATATCATCTGGGTTACCGGGATATGGCTGTTATCTTATTTATAGAATTTTCGTAAATATTTGTGATTCGTTGTTGGGATTCTTTGGGAAGATGTTCTGCCTCCATTCGGATAAAAACATCCATTAGAGCAGCGGATTTTTTATGGGATGGCCATCAGACTTGAATGGTAGAGCAGTTGACTGAAAATGGGGTAGAAAATTGCATTGTTTTATACTTTCTAAAGACAAAACTACAGATTTTTTCCTTTTTCAACGTGAAATTTGAAACGGATGAGTAGTCATATGTATGCTATTGACAGAGACTGCACATCTACATGCATATTTGCCAAGTATAAGTTGAGTTCGAGAATGTATATTTAAAAATAAATAAATAAATAAATTTCTTAAAGTGGCTGTTTGAACGGTAAAAAATAGTAATTTTATTAATTTGAAAGATTAAGACGCGCTGTTTGTTGAATCAATCATTCTACTTTTGGCTTGAGTGAAGAAAGTGGTTTCTTATATTTGTCCGGTACACCCAGTAAGTAAGGTTTTTTAAAAGGTCGCTCTTTTCCACCAAACCTCAGTTGTCCAGACTCTTTCTTGCCACCAAAACCACCACCTGTAATATTCAGATACCAACTGAATTTTTATTGCAATGGTTTTTTTTGTATATTTTAAAATGACTTCAGATATACATACCAAGCCTTCTTGGCTTCCACCCCTTCATTGTTCGTCCAACTTCAAAATCGACAAAAAGTTTGTGACTCATCAAAGTCAAGTCATTCATTCTCCTAGCTATCTTCCAAGCATCATCCTCGTACTTCATTTCCACAAAGCCATAACATTGTGAAGCTCCAGTGACAACGTCGTATATTACAGTGGCAGAAACGACATCCCCATACTGTGAGAAAAACTAAAATCAAAATATTAAACAATACACATGTACCAATTTAGCGGGGGAAGTAATACCTCAATCAAATCATCTTTGCTTATCCTGGGACCAAATCTTGACACAAACAGGGTCCTGTCTGGTTTTGATTTCAGTCCATGAGGAGGTTCATAATGAGACTCCATTGCTCTGGCGATTGCCTTATCATGGGGCTCTGTATCCGTGCCATCGATACTGCCTGCCATCAAAGGATCGTATTCCTTTGTAAAATAAGGACTCCATGCTTTCTTTGACACACTCTGTGAAAACACAAGAAATAAAGATACTAATGAATTACACTTGGTCACTTCAATTTGCTTTTTTTGTCTTAGCTCACATTCATTGGTAAATAATGTGCTAATCAAGTATTTAAAACTCACCACTCACCATAACCAAATTGATTTTCTCAACTTTTAACGATAGAAGACCACAAACGTAAACATTGCGTATATACTTACAGAAAATTTGCAGTCTGCTAGTTTGCGATGACGTGTGACGTCACTTGGTCAAGCAAAATATATATATACTGTCGTCAGAGCAGTAGACGCAGAGGAGTTGTGTATACTTAGTATATGCTTTTGCGTGTAGTTGTGTGTGTGTATTGATAAAATAGTCTTGTTTTTTGCAGGAAAATGCCTACTTGTAGTGTACCTGGCTGCAGAAAAAAAAGCGGAGATGCAAGAAAAATAAATGTGCAATTTTTTTCTTTCCCAAGAAATCTTGAAATGGCTCAAAAATGGGTCGCAGCATGCAATCGTCCGAATATTAACCTCAAAAATGGTTTGTTTATTTTTCGAGTATTTTTCGAGTATTTTTCTATTTAGTGCTTCATGATGTTTATTTATTTGATGAAAGTTTGTGTCACGTGTGATGTATTTTAGCTAGAATATGTTCCACCCATTTCGCTCCAAATTGTTTCAAAAAAAAGCCAGAGTGTTTGACAAATTGTGAAAATTATTCACCGAAAAGGCTTCGCACATTGTTAGATAATGCTGTTCCAACTGAAAATTTGGATTATGAGGAAAATCGGGCAAACTGCTATAAGATAAAAAATTTAAACAGAGATTACACCTTGAAATTAGATGTTATAGCAGAACAAGTAAAAGATTCGTTTGATCTTTGTGAAATCACTGGTATGAAAATAACCAAATACAATAGTGAACCGCTCATTCAACAAATCAGGTAGTTATTTTTTTTTTTATTTAAGTGACCATTAACATTTTAATAGTAAATTGTAATAGTCAATGATCTATTGTTTATAAAATTTTGGCAGGATACAACAAGAAACAATAAAAGATTTGCAAGCTAAACTGTTCAAGTCCAAAGAAGAAAATAATATGTTGCAAACCAAATTGAAACAATTGCAGACGCAACAAATGACAGAAAGAAAAAATGCATTAACAACAAAAGTACGTGAAACGCCGGCAGCAAATTACGTGTATATTTTATTAAGTGAACAAAATAGTGAAGGAGAGGACTAATATTGTATTAAAATTATCTAAAAAAAGATGATCCTTACTTGGATTTTCCATCGTTATTATCTAGGATCACGGTTCCATTATGCAGAACAAAAATGTGATTCAAATGTTGTATTCAAAATCGGAAAATAACATCTAAACACTGAAAGAATTTTTTAACAGCTATAATGTTAAAATTAAGTAAAAGTATTGTAGTCTAATAATTGTTGCGTTTAATTTTTTTGATAACCAATGTGTGCATGTGTACTTTATAAATGTTTTTATTGTATAAGTTATTTATTATTATTCTATAATCGTATTTAAAAAAAAATATTAATACAAATAAATTATTTTAATAATTAATTTTTCTTTTAAATAGAAACATTCTGTAGTGTTTTTGTACATATATCTTTTTAACAATATCCCAGGCCATTGGTGGTAAAAGTACACTGCTCACTGTATCGTTATAATTTCTGTGGTGGTATGAAAATACCCTACTACGAGGCAAATATGCAAGTCGAAATTATTATAACAACACTCTCTGTATTTAAGTATATTAACAACAAAAAATTTTTTTTTCATTATCAATAAAACCTACATAAAATGTCAATGTTTTTTAGCATAATTTCATCTTCATCCATACTGAGTCTAATTTCCAATGAGTAAATACTCAAAAAAAGAAAAAAAAAACTTCTGTCAAGGCAGTGGTTGGGTTATTTCATGAGCTACTATATCTTCTGACTTGACGTCAAGTAACTTCATTTTTTAATTACATTGAATCTTTTAATTTGTTGACGAAATGATACTTTACATTCATGTATCTAGTATGTTGGCTTTACATATCCCAATTACTGATTATTTATCAAATTTTCGTTTTACGCTACTAGACGATAACATAAATACAACGAATCTTCAGATTTTTGATACCTTGAAAATATTTGAAGGCCTTTTTTTCACACATGTTTAATTTGTTCTTTTAACATTGTTTACAAAATGGTCTTAAACTAATGACGGACAAAAATTAAATCTGATCTTGTAACTTTGGTGAAGTAAGTCACCTCACGGCTGAGCTTGAGATTACACATAGTCAACGCTCAGTAGGAGGAGAAAAAAAATTAAAATTAAACGAGATCAAAGTTGATGTGCGCTCCCATACGCCTGAGAGCTAAAATCGTGTTGACGGCTTTGACCCATCGTTTCTTGATAACGTAACGCTTGAGTCGGACTTTTGATATTGGATTTTCAAGTGGTGCCTCCAACCAGCGATGCTCCAGCAATTTGTCGGCTCCCGGTCTTTCTCTGCGATTAATTATTAGTTGTCGATGATGAGATATTGCAGAAATTTTATTATTTCTAGTTGGAAAAAACGTGTGTTAGTGCGTAACAAAAAAAAAACATAAATGTACAGCGAAAAATTATGGCATATTTCGTCCAAGTATTGATTTGGTTCTAGTGATTTTTTTTTTTTTTTTTTTCCTGTATTTAGTTAAAAGTGGCAAGTAAATTTTTCGTATCATTGAAATTTATTAGTATGCCAAGTAAGCATCGTCAATCAGAACAAATGCGTTAGTGCTTTTTTATTAGTTGTATTAAAGGACAAGAAAAAACGAGGAACGTTTTTCGTTTGCTTAATATTCGTATATTCTTAAACTTATATAATTTTACTTACATCATTCTTATAATTCTCGCAGTCGATATATTCGTAATAATTCGTGTTCGATGACGTCTAAGTCCATTTTTGTATACAAAAAAATCAGAAAACGTGTGATTATACATAAAAACAAATTATACACACATATAGTATCAACAGCCGTTCGGCGATCATATACAAAAATACATACTCTATTTTATTCGGCATTTAGTTATGTATACAATCATTATTATCATCTTTTTTTTATGTGGAAAAATTGTGAGTGTAAATTCGTTGACGAAAATTCATAGGAACACGTGGATCAAGTTTTAGATACAATTTAATAATTGTGATTCTAGATACTTATATATGTATATATATATATATATATATATATATATATATATATATATATATATATATATATATATATATATATATTAGACTTTCGAGATTGATCGAAATATGAATATTAGAAAAAAAAAATTAATTTTTAAATTAATTTAGATAACAATGTCATCGAGACTTCTATACAATATTGTATACATACGTGCACAAATGGTAAGCATAATATTTAGAATTCGACGTTTGCTTTACATGAGATCAGCATTTTTTGCTGATACAACAAACGCAAAGATCACAGCAAATAAAACTTGCGCTTAAAAAAGAAAAAAAAATAATACAAATACATTCTCAATAGAGCTATATGTATATAACAGTAAATAATACTTATATAATATATAAGTACAACAAATAACATAATTTTATGGATTCTGTGCACAAGTCTAACTAAAAAATCTTTGGATTTTTCATAAAAAATTTAAAATTTATTTATTCCATGTGAGAAAAGTTTGATAATTTCGTGACTTTTATTATTCATTTTTCCACGGGATCTCTTTTACCGCAAATGAGGAAGCAATTCTTGCAATTTTGCAATTGTAACTAACGGTACTTGAATGATCTAGTGGTACATCCAGTTATGAGACATAACATTCTCCTGTGATCACTGAATTTCAAAATGGAACATCTTTTGCCTTCGTCCTTTGGTTCTATTCACATTTATAACTGTTTCTAGTTTTTGGTATGCAACAATTCACGTTTCATTCACATTAACCAAACGTATACAGAAAATATTCGCTGGGATTATCTTTGATGAACTGTCAATAAACATGAAGTTGGAAAGCGAAATTTGAAGAAAAAAAACGCCGCACTCTCGAGCTTCGAAAATCATCGCAAAGTCCGTCGAGACCTTGCCGTACGTCAAGTTGGAATGTCAAGACTATCTACAATACCAAACTGTACACGAAAACAACTTTCGAATCAAAGAGCACAGGTTCATCGGTAATAAGTGCAGTATTTTCTCCAATATAGACAAATCCCGAGGTAAGAATAAAAAAAAAAAATAAAAAAAAAAAAAGAGAGAGAGAAAAATGAAAATCCAACCAACACCCCCACGCGCAGACCCACCCCGCTGGAGTTCAGCGTATCGAGCTCGCACTACCAGCTGCCGCAGCGACCTTTTGCTGCTCGGACTGGAAGTACTCGGCGAGCGAGTTGATGGACTTGCGGGCGACCGATTCCTCGCCGCACCAGTCGAGGCTGATGCTCTTGCGGCCACCGAGACCGGCCGGCCGGCGCACCTCGCTCCACTCGTCGATCAACTGTAGCAGCAGGTTCTTCGTGCTCGTCGGCTCGTTGAGGCTCATATTCTTGTGCAGGTCCTGCAGCGTCGCGATCCGCGGCACGTCCCTGCACGTCTCCCCGAAGCGCCGCTTCACTCTCGCCGACTGCCTCCACGGCGGGGTCAGATCCATCTCCCGCATCATTCGCACGCCCGGCCACTCGTTACCCCTGTCTTCCCTACTGTTCGTCGTCGGCGATCCTGATGGCTTTGCCACCGAGTTACCACCACTACCACTATTGACGCTCGTGGCCGTCGCGCTGCCGCTACTGCTCGCGCTGGCGACGTTGCTGTTGCTACTGCTGTTACTACTGCTCGCCTTGGAGGACCGCCTCAACGAGAAAAAGCTACCAACGCTCGAGTCGTTGCTGTACTTGTCGAGGTTGCGGCTTTCGTTGAAGGTCGTGCCGTTGAGCTTCCTCTGGCGCTCTATGCTCGACAGCTTCTCCGATATCTCGTTGGGCTCCTCCTTGCGCCCCGTATTGTGATTATTATCTTTGGGGGTGGGACCGGCACTCGGTTTCTCGGTGCCGGCCGGCGCGACGGCGATGGACCTCAGGTGCTCCGAGAGCCGTATGATCTCCTCGGCGAGGAGGATCTGGGAGGCGGGATCGAAGCCCTTCTTCTTGTCGTTGAGTCTGCCGCCCTCGGAGGCCCGCCTCTCGAACGCGGTGAGCGACAGCTCGGGCAGAAGGTAACAGCCCGCCTCGGGGCTCTGTGGGCAGTAAACACCAGAGGTGTCGCTGTTGTTGCTGCTACTGTTGTCGGCGCTGCTGCGGCTCTCGGCGCTGCATATGCTGCCACAGGGCGAGGGGCTCTGCCCGCCAAGGGAGGCCGTCTCCTGGGAGGCTTGACGCTCGACGCTCGGGTTTTCGATGTTGTACGGGCTGTCCGGGTGCTCGCGCCAACGCTCCACGAACAGGCGGAGGTTGTCCTTTGTCACGTCGAGTTCGAGGTTAGAGGAGCTCGTCGAGGCCGCGGGGGTGGCTTGGACCGCGGGTGGCGACGGACCGGCCGGCAGAGCGCCGATGATCGGTGTGGTCGAGGAGACAGTTGCTGCTGGGACGGGAGGCTGTTTGCGGGCGAGCCAGCGATGCTCGCGGCACTGCCTCGCGCTACCTCGATTTCTGAAAGTATCCACAACGGGAGCTGCGTCAGGATGGTTTGCCAGAGCCGGTTTGTCCGTGACTTATTTTAGTTTCGGGCAGAAGATGCTTTTTTTTCTTTTTTTTTTTTTTTTTTTTTTTCCGACCTCGTACTATTGTTATTTTCGTTATTACACGTGTAGAACTATATTTACTCGTTAAAAAAAAAAAATGTCACTTGTTTCTTATCGGACAGTGTGTAATATACTTGGTTTTTTTTTCTGATTCTTGGTTTTTTCAAATTTTATTTATTCTTGACAGAGGTGAGGACGGAGGTTTGAAGGGACGGAGAAGTTAATTCACACGAGATCAAAGCTTATTCCACAGTGGAGTACACAGAAATTTTTGGTGTGGAAGTACATGATCGAACGACAAAAGAGAAAACAAAAATCCTCTTGAAAACATTTGTTCTTTTTTTTTTTTTTTTTCTTTCATTGGGATTTCTCACAACTTTTTTACAAGAAATATACATGTACATGCAAAAAACAAATTGTTACTTCTGGGAGAGGATGGACTCGTTATAACATACAAGAAGCGGTCGTGCAGGAACGTGAGCTCAAAAACCGTGTACTTACATATTTGTTACACGACTTATACGAGAGTACATATATGTGGAGGTAAGTAATAATTTCGGCTGAGCGAGACTTACGTTATGTCTTTGACCAGTAGGCACTTGATAAAGTCCTTGGCGTCCTCGGATATGTCGGCGAAGGCTTCGTGGTCAAAGTCGTACTTTGCTATGGTCACGTTGGCCATCGTCTCGACGTCCGTGTCTCCCATGAACGGCGACAGCCCCGACAACCTGTAACGTCGCAAAAGTTGCTCTTTTTTTTCTCCAATCGACCCCTGCCAGCAAAACTATTATTCCCTCGTAATGTGGGTGTGGTATAAATGACTTACAGGACGTAGCAGATGACGCCGATGCTCCACATGTCCGTGCCGAAGCCGATCTGGTCGAAATTAACGACCTCCGGGGCGACAAACTCCGGCGTGCCGAACAACACCTGGAGCTTCTTCTTCGGGTCGTACTCGCGCGCCAGACCAAAGTCGATGATCTTGATGCGGTTGCCCTCCTTCGTCAGGCAGAGTATATTTTCCGGCTAACGAAAAAAAAAAAAAACCCCCAAATGTCATCGGGTCGCATGACACATATAATATGGAAAAAAAATCGGCTGGCGAACCTTCATGTCCAGATGCAGGATGTTTTGCGAGTGGACGAACTCGATTCCCTCGCAGATCTGCCTCATGAACACGGCGCAGCTGCGCTCCGTCAGGACGAAGTCGTCGTCTATGACCCTCTCGAACAGCTCGCCCCCCGCGATCCTGTACCAGAGGGGGGAGGGAAGAAAAAAAAAGAGTGACGAATCAATCGACGCACGTTCATTTCCGCGGTTTACAAATTTAGCGCACAAGCGCGTCCCCCCCTGTCACTCAAAGCCAACGACAAGTTTGCGCGAAAAATTATGTAACGATCGCGGCGGCGGCAAAAATGTTTGGCCGTCGCAAAACACACGTGTCGTCGCGTGTACACCTTAAAATAAAACCGGCTGGGCTCGGTATTAATCGAAAAAATAATTCGATGAGTTATTGAGTATACTATTATAGTATAGAAGGGAGGTAATGAATAAACCGTTGGACGTACAGCTCGAGGACGACGTAGATTTGTTTGCCGTGCTCTATGGCGTCGTAGAGTTGTATGAGCCGGGGATGCTGGAGCTTCCTCATGATGTCGACCTCGCGCTCGACGTCCCGTCTGTCCTCCTTTCTCGTGGCGTTGACCACCTTAGTCGCGAGCGACAGCCCGGTTTTTTTCTCCTTGCAACGGTACACCGTGCCAAACTTCCCTCTACGAAAATATACACGCAAACGGCAAACAATAAATATTACAGACATTTACACATATAGTATATCAATCGTACAACAACACCGATTTGATCGCGAGAGAAAGGAAAGCTGCAGGTTTCGACACTATTGCGCTCTATGCATATGTAGGTACTGTTTGGCAGCGAGGACCATTGTTTAGCCGGTTCTTGCTCGGCCAATTAAGTATATATACTTACTTGCACATTGGCTTACGCGCGCGCACATATTACTCAAACCAAGAGAGAGAGAGAGAGACTGTAGTTGTCACGCCGTTTTATTTGTTTCGATGGGTTTCAATGACGATAGGAAGACAATTATACATTTCCTTAAATTGATAAAAAAAAAAAAAAAAAAAAAAAACAGTTTACGCGCCAGTAAATCACGTAGGTGGTTGCGTTTCCCTACATTACTTTGGAACAGAACTAGCAACACACGGAGCGCATCAGTGCAACGGAGCGTCGCTCCTCGGATCTGCCGCGGTTGTTTCGACCATCCTCTCTCGCTCATCAAAAGGGGAAATAAATTTTGGCGCCGAGCCACATACCGCGAAACACCGGAATTTCTGCTCATAAGTCGGATGGCTGTCTACAAAGAGTACAACTAGGCTGTGTGTAGGTGAAAAAACTCCACGGCCTACGTACGCTCGTTTATTGTATTAATATAACAATATACGTAGACATAACACGCGTGTAGGCGTACAAAAGTGTCAAATTGTTTTTTTTTTCCTTTGCATCGATGATTTTTACCTTTTTTTTTTCCAATCTAGAGCCGTGTACGATAAACCTTTGAATAATCGTCTTGACAAATGGACTTGGGTGTTTTTTGCGACCTTTCATTTCATGCGTAACCTTTGATTGCATGTGATATATACATTGTTTGTCGAGCCTTTGTATGGGCATGGCAATAATCATTTTCAGGAGAAACGAAGGACGATGACAATTACCTTCGAATAAGTTTCGAAGGAGAAAAAAAAAAAAAAAAAAAAAGTATAGCGTTCAACAGCGAAGGAAAAAAAAGAAGAAACAAACAAACGATACAAGAAGTATAGAGAGTGGGAGAGGCGCCGCGAAGACGATGCTCCGATGTAATGTAGTATCCGATTCCGGCCATTAATATATGTATAATGTGTATGTATACCCGGCGCGGTAGAAGCTGTCAGGAAGCATTACGTGGGTATTTTTGGAGCCAAACGTCCCTCGGCGAACATCGTCATCCTCACGATGTCTTCTATTTCACGAAATCGAGAAATATCGGTAGCTCCGTCAACTTTAAGTGCCTACACACTCGTGTTTCCCGATCGGCTGAACATTTCTACGCTTTTGTCTTTTTTGCACGTATACGAGGTAACTTTGGTTCATTTTCTTGGAAACGAAGATGCGCACACGTACACATCGGCTTTTCCCAGAGTCCATTGCAGTACCGATTTCAAAAAATCGTATACGTGTACAAAGACATTGTGCCTATACTATTCGCCCATAAAATCGCCATCGCAAACTGCAGAGATTTATGTGCGCGTGCATATACGTACAGAACAAGCTAATCAACAAAAAATAATTTGAATCGCAAGTAATAGGATCTAATTTTTATCAACGCGGCAAGTACTACTTGAAATCTCCGTTCACTTATATACTTTAGGCAATATTTAAATTACCCGCCGTCCTCAAGTTGAAATTATTCTCGAATAGTCAATGAAAACGGCATTTCTTTCCGATTGATATTGCTCCACACGTAGACAAGGGTGGACGATCACGAATAAACATTCTTGATAAAATAAACATATGAAAAAAAAAAAAAATCCCAGGTGATTAGTTAAACGTCCCATGGATAAGATAAACTTTGACACAAACGTATTATTTTGAGCAACATACCTATATGTATATATACACTACCGATTTCCGATCAGTTCCTTTCGTAACTATTTTATTTGGTTTTATTTATTTTTTTCCCAGCACCATACACGTACATGACGCTGTTTTCGGTAGGATTGTACAAAAATAGCCAACACACACACACACACACACACACTCGTGTTTACGTATACAGTCCCCGAAAATTTCCAAATCAGACACATCACACATCCGGTCACCATGTGCCTATATTTACACGCTCATTCATGCGCAAACGTATATATACCTATTATATATTATAATGCCGTAAGCAAGCAAGTGTATATATATATATATATAAATTATAAAAGCCGCATCGGTGACGGTGGGACATAATAGCGGCAGTGGCCATGCCCTCAGGGCCATCGAGCGCGTCCTACGCGAATCTCCGTGGCGACGACAACGAATTTTCGGCGCGCCACGCACGCTTCCTCCTCCGCATTGCATCGGGGGGGGGGGGGCGTAGAGATCGGCTGGCGCTTTATCGCGTATACCCACATATAGCCACTCGGCCGATTTGTAATGCAGCCAAGTCACGTACTTTTTATCCTCTCCTGGCTCCATCAAGTGTGCATATATATATATATATATATATATATATATGTGCACGTTGTGGGTGCGGGTGATGGTATATAATATGTATATACATGCATCCGTGAACGAATGATCCGAGAGGCTCTCTGAATGTATATAATATATACCTAGACCGTGGTGAACCCCTGCGCGTGTCAAGAGCACACCCAAGCTAGGGTATATAGTCTACCCGGCGCGCCAACCCTTTTGCTATTGTACGCGTGCACCTACCGTCTCTTAAAGCTTGTACAGTGCCACCCTCTACACAATGACCCGGTGTACACGTAGACGCTCTTTAGCCGATTATTTATAGACGGGACCTTGATTAGACGCGCACCCCGGCGTGCTCGCATATATCTCGCTCCTCTATGTTTTTATATATATACCTGTACGTGGGTATTATTTTTTAATCCAAACGTAACGAGCCGCACGCAGAGCGAGACTCGCCGGTCTCTCCGTTTCGAGAGAACGAGCTTTTGCATTTTCATTCATTCGTTTGTTCGTTATATATTTGCACGTGGCAAGATGACTCGATCGGCTCGTTGGATCGTATACCTGCGTATACGTCACTCGAAAAGTCATTTCGTTTCTTTTTTTATGATGCGTATATCATCATTCCCGAGGAATTTTTCGCTTTTCGAGCATGTGCATCGAAGCGTATTTGTAAGCTGTCCTGATGCGTGATTTTTTTTTTTTTTTTTTTTTTTTTTTTTTTTTTACCATCCAATCATTGGAAGTACTCGATTTTTACGTGCACAGTAGTAGTTTGTTTTTGTTTTTTCAATGCTATACTGAAATTACGACACTTTTTTAATTTTATTGAATTTATTTTTTCACCTGCTTTTTCTTTTTTTCTTGGAAAATCAATAAACTTACCAAGTATTGGGTACATGCAAGTATATCAAACTTTGACCAAGAAACCTCATTTTTATTAATACACTTGACAGTTAAATTAAAATATGCTTTCTCAAGTACTTAACAATTTATGGTCAAATTAACGAGAGTCGGACAAAGGCGATACCGATAATGAATTGGACATTTAAATTCATTTTACACTTATCCAAGTGTACTTTCAAAAACCATTAGGTATAAAGATTCATGAATTAATCAGAGGTCACGATAACACATATTATCTAATTTGCTGCGTTTACAGTAATGAAAAACAAAAAAATAAAAAAAAAACCAAATTGAAATTTTTTTTGATAATTTCAAAAGATATATAGCTTTCGATATAACAGAGAATATATAAAGTGAAACAAACTATCGCGAAAATTAAATTTTACGACAACCACAGGAGTTTTACTTTTCCATCCCTCACTTGTTTGTTTTTTTTTTTTTTTTTTTTTTTTTTGCTATCAACCATATTCAGAATTTTTATTTAATTCAAAGCAAACATGATTGAATATCATGCGTAGGCTACACAACTATTGGTGATACATCCAAGCTACGAGCATATTTTAAGATAACGCGTTATTTTTTCTTGTAAAAATAAAAAAATCAACGGAAATTTGGTAAAAGACGCAAAAAATCATCACGTAACACCGTTTAGAGATCAACATGCACGCGAGCTTTGAAATATAATGTTAGCTTCGATCCGGGGTGGCATTCATCAGCGGACTGGTGATGCATATTTTTCGGGATTTACGAGCGTCCGCTCTAGCGAAGAAATTTCGTTTGGTTTATGAGCGCAAGCAAGAAAGACCGGACGCCCTCCCAAGTTAACAATCGCTCTTGACCTCGACATTCTCACGCATCATTATGTATACATCCACCGCCTTTTTTTTTTTTTTTTTTTTTTTTTCTCGATAAAAATAAAATACATATACCTACTCCCACGATTTTCTTTTTTTTTCCTCTTAACTCACAAAGTGTAGTGTGGGGCAACAAAAAAAAAAAAAACAAATTAAAACTTTGCTCTATTAATAACAATATACATATATACATAACACAAGCTCGACAAAACCAAGCGGGCACGACCAAAAAGTTTATTTATCGTGACGCAAAGTGTACACGTACAGGTATACTCTCTCGTCGCGAAAGCGCTCCACCGTCTCTTCGTTTCGTCTCATTACCCAATAATTGACTCGGCAAGCATTTTCCCTGACACGTGCTCCCCGCACCGAAATGCTCGTGATAGATGCACACCTATATTCTCTTGATTCGCTCGGCCAGTCTCGAAATAGCCGGACAATCGCATCGAAAAACAAACTCATATAAATAATACATATAGCACATCATATTGATGCATCGCCTAAAGACACATTCGGAGATTCAATTACAATGCGCGTTTTTTTTTTTTCCAAGTGAACCCGGGTCGGAGACTCTAAATTTCTAAACCGAGGTATACACGATAAAGTCGAAAACATCGCGCAAAAGTGAATCACTGCACCCGCGAGTGCAAAAAAAAAAAAAAAAAAAAAACCCACAATCCATTGAGGAAACTGCGTGTAAAGTATAACAATGCCTACGTCTTCTTGAAAGCTCGAGCCAAAAAACCAAGCTCAGCTCGACGTTACAACGTGTATACACGCATCATATAATGTATACACCCAGAAGGGGGGGGGGTTTGAGTACAGAAAGAGAGGGGGAGGGGGTGAAAAACACGCGGGGGAGTGGCTCGTATTTCGAAACGCGAAGCACGCGATGTGCCGCTGCTTCCTCCTGTCCGCCGATCCGAGGAGCGCGTCTGCGAACGCCTGCCAAACACGATGCCATAATCAAAATTGACTGGCGCGCCGTTCGCGATTCATCTCTTCCGCCCTCTCTCGCGCGGTTATTGGCTGGCTGTTGTACACCGGCCAACAAAAAAAAAAAAGAGCTTTTATAAGCGCATACGTATATTATACTGGGTTTTCTCTCTTTTCGCTCTCGTGGCGCCGGTTTGCCCTTCCTTTCTCTGTACATGTATCGTTCGGCTTTTACGGGTGACGTAACTCCCCGTGATGTCTGACGGCGTTGAAACATCAAATAATCCATACCTGCCGATTTCCGATTCGATGTCGTAGTACTCCTTGAACTCGACGTTTTTGCGCACAATGACATCTCGGTAGGGAAAGCTCGGCTCGAGTTCTGAAAGCACATCAAAATTACACGCCATTAATACAATCGAATCTTTATTTTAACGGTCATTGAGAAGTATAACGTATATATACTGATTGTCCGACAGGTAAAGTGAATTATATACCCATTCAAAGATATATATGTGTCTACATACGTACATGTGTTACTTGTGTAAACAAATTGTTACCTTACATTGGTGAAAAAAAAAAAAAAAAGAAAAAAATAGAGGATTAAAACGGTGTTAGGCAATTTTCCAGTTAACTGATCGATGCCGGTGGCGAGTGAAACGACCCAACAAACTTTTGCTCGGTTGTCCTAATTACTCATATTTTCAATAAGCACGTTTTGGCAGAGCTTTCGGTTAATTACCCGAATGAATCGTAATAAATGAACATTATGATAATACGCAGTTGAGTTGAGATGTACAGAAGAAATAACACTTGTTAATTGAACCATAAAAGTCTACTTATATAGTTACAGTCTGTTTCAATGCGTTTGCGTACATTACCGATCAACAAACTCTTACTCGATTTTTCATCAAAACTGTCTCGAATGAAAAAAAAAAAACATTGTCAAACACCCCTTTTTTTCTGGTAATCATAGTTTGCGATGAAAAAATCGAAAAAAGTTCCCCCCCCCCTAAAGCTATACATAGTCATATTGGCAACGACACCTCTACCGGTCTTACCAATACGGTGACTTATGAATTAGCCTCAATCAAAAGGTGAAACTCAAGCGAAAATAGTAAAAGCTCCGCGTATGCCCTTACGTAAAACACCATCTCCAATCGATGGGCCAAAAAAGAAGAAAAAGGAGCTTTTAACACGGTTTAACGAAAGCTCCCCTCTCGAAAAGTTATAGCCGATCGTGTAGCGCTCTTCTCGGTATCATTAATATAATACACACATATACACACACACACACCAGAGAGAAAGAGCCCAAAGGGAGAGCCAGAGAGTGGTAATTCTCGCGCTCTAACTCGAACACAACTAAGAATAGTTGGGAGCGCTTCGGCATCACAGCGAGCGCGCATATTAGAAGTATAATATCTCCATGGGGTGAATGTAAGATATATAGGTACACGCGCTACTACAACAAAAGTCGCAACTACAAAGCCGACTCGAGTGTATTTTGTCCACTATTTTCCATGTATGCGCACAGTTAAGGGACCAGATTCGCGACCTGTACAGTTGAAAATACAAATTTTCACAGTTGCGGCTGAAAGCAGTGGAAAGACAAGAGCACTCGTCTCGCGTGTACGGCGGTACAGTTTCCGTACATGTAACACACATCGCACCAGTTGAGCCGATTGTTGTCGGATCCATGTATACACCTCTGGAGGCAGATTGGGGGGGGGGGGGGAGGAACAACCAGCGATCCGAAATAAACTTTGCGAGCTTGTAAGTATATAGATACACGGGCGACAGACAAGGGGGGGGGGAGAAGAGGAGATTCGTGTAGGTAAATCTCCTACTGCTCCAATTCCACATTCCGCAAATAATACATGTACGTATTATAACAGACCCCCGGCGCACCCGAACCCTCGCTTTCACTCTATAATCTGAATAATGCGACCGTATGCACATATGTATATATATACACTTATGCGCCTCTTACTTGTACGTGGGAATTTTTCGCGCTTTTCTTCCTCCTTACCATTTTCTCTTTTGAGCGTGTCTACGTTATTATCGTTATGTAAGATAACGATCGCGCGCTCATTGTCCGTGAACTTATGGCAAAAGAGTGCGCACTCGACTTATTGTGATTGGATTCCACTCCTCCAGCCCCCCCGTTCCATTTGACGCCGGTGATTTGTTCTTGTTTCCACACGTGCATCCGATTATTGTTTTTTTTTTTTTTTTTTCCTTTATCGAATTAATATATATGTAGGTGCAGCTATACGCGTACGCTACATACGCCGCGGGCTCACCTCAATTCGAACACAAAGCGCATTTACTTTAATTAGCCCGAGTGCTGGTTTGAGGCGGGGGGGGAGGGGGACAGAATCGTGAATTCCGGTGCTACCTCGGGTGTGTACCTACTGCAATAATAATAGAAGCGGCTGCACCGGTGCGAGTTTCCCAGCCACTGTATACCTACACTTGCTTTCGATCGATATTACAAAAGAAGGCAGATAAATTATACTTTACACACTACCTTCCCTCTTCGCTTACACGTACGTATTTACTCCTGCTGATGCAAATTGTTCACTCGTTCGCGTTATATAGTGGCGTGTGTGACTGGTTGGAGTTGGATATACATATAATGATCAATCTGTACTCACGTGAAGCTAATTGACCGATTTTTTTTTTTTTTTCTTTCTTTTTTTTTAACGATTGCTATCTAGAGAGTCCCAAGACGGGGCGCTATTCCCACGGTGGATCTTGGTTGCAATTGGAGCAGTTCGCGAGGAAGATTCGTTCGTTTACTTGTTTCGATGCGTGGAAAACGGGGTTTCAGTACTAAAAAAAAAAAAAATAAACTGCCTCCGATCGCGCGTGATCGGTAGCGAGCGATCGAAGCTTCGCAAGCTCAAGCGCACCGAAATTTCACGAGGATACCACGAGTAAACAAATGCAAACATATCGCGTTTGTATTGCAAAAAAAAAATACACATATATATGTATACAGAGTCACTCACCGCCAACAGGATCGGTTTCGTCCACGCGAATCATCTTCTCGCCCCCGAAAGCAGCAACAGCTGCCACCACCAACACCACCACCACCACAACCGCCTCCTTGTCTACTTCCTTCGAAACGCACTTTGCCCTTCCTCGTATGAAGCGCACTTGTAACGCGATCCCTCGGCGAAAAAAAAAAAAAAAAAAAAAAAAAAACCACTCGACGAAAATAACGAAAGAACTAGCGAACCCGTACAAAAAAGGAGGAGGAGGAAAAAGAAATAAAAAAAAAAGCAAAGCAACCGCGTCTAGCGTCGCGGAACAGAGGCGATTATCGACTAATATCGCGCGGCCGGGCCAACGCAACGATGAGCTACTTGTATACCCGCGCTCGCGAACGAGAGGATGAAAAGTGGGAAAAGAGAGAGAGAGAGCGCACGACGGATTTAGAATTTCGACTTTACGCGCTGTGTACGAGTATAATACTGTACGGGAGATATCACACGGAGGCGAGCGTTGGATTATATTTTACTCCTCTCTCTCTCTCTCTCTCTTTTTTCACTCCCGCGCTCTCGCGCTTTTCGTCACGTGGCGCGCGCAACTTTACGATATACCGTGTGCGTGTCTTCTTTTCTGGATACTGTTTTTTTTTCTTTTTTTTTTTTTTTTTCGCTACACCCTCTTTTGACGGTACACGTCCATACGTTGCATATAGCCTTTGGGCGAAAAAAAAAAAAAAGCTAGTATCAGGTAAAGACACACAGAGAGAGCTATATGCACACGCGGCACTTGTGGCCCTTCTTCGTTCGCACGTCCCTTGCAAAAGCCGGTGGTTGCCGGTGTATACGCTCCTCCCTTTTAGCGCTTGGAGATACTCTTTTTCTTTTTTTTTTTTTCCTCCCTCGCGCTTTGTCTGGCTGGCGTGTACTTATACGCGCGACCATGCATGCATATGTACAATACATGCACCTTCGGGGGGTTGGTGTATACATGTATACATATAGGGGGTGGCGGGTCTTTGGCTGCGTTGTTGTCTTTTACTTCCTCGGCTTCTCTTTCCGCCTTTTTCGCGCGTCTACCGTAGACAGATGGACAAACGACGAGGAATCAGAGACTACGAGTGTGTGGATATGATGTATAACAGCTTGAGCTTGCACAGCCATCGTCGGTGTATACTTTACTTACTCGGGTTTAAATGTATGGGCTCTGTGAGCGGTACTAGAGGCAAGAAGATGAAACATTTGCTGGTCAAATGAGAGATCGAGCTTTTTTTTTTTTTTTTTCTTTTCGTCGACAAAGCTGGAATAATCCCATCGGAATGTCCGTTCCGCTGCTGCATCGAAAAACTTGAGATGTCAGGGTCATTCACGCCTTTGCGAGGTACGCGACTAAAAATACGATGGCAGTGATGGTCGATTCGAGACCGATGAGCTTGAAAAAAAAGGCGTCTCTCTTGTCTTCTCCTTCCGTCGCTGGCACCTTGAACCATCCCAATATTGAAATTACCGATTTTCATTTACATCATCTACACTTGATACACGTTCTTTTTAATCGTGATTTATTTGTGTGTGTTACAGAGACTTTAAATTATTATTTTGATCAAATTGTCACATAGCATTTATAAAGAGTAAAAAAAAAAAAAAAAAATTAAAAAAAGATACGAGTACAAGTTATGAAAACAAGTTCAAAGTCGAACAAAATACTGAACCGATTATTTTCGAAATTACATTCGAAATCGATGAACCTGAGAAATCACTACTCGGTTGTTTCGTTGCCTTTCTCCAATTTATCATATCACTTATGCTAAGATAACTCAAAATTTTCTCGAGAATGTGATCCGGTAGCTGCATACTGGGAACTCGAAAAATGTTGCTCCATTCATCAAGCATCGTGTCGTAAAACGGCTCGCACAGGATACCTTCGAGTAATTTTCTGTCGAGTATACCCGTGTATATAGGAAATCGTTCCGTCTCAAAGTGTACAAAAGCTTTTCGTACTTCGGGTTTTTTAACTAGAGATACTAGACGACGTTTGTTGGCGTGTAAAACGTCAAAAAATGTCACATCTTCGCATATGTTTGTCTTCTTCAATAAACTTAACTCCCTTGCACAAGTTACCATACATTTCTTGATTTCCGGAGTGTAATAAGTATTTTTCCGTAGTTTTGCATCAGAATGCAAACCAGCTATAAATCTTTTGGTACAGTAGTACAGCATCTCTTCTAAATCCAGATAAGTCCCACCTCTCTTCACGTTGTTAATAAAATCCAATAGGTACACTTTTATTCCATTTGTGTCGTTTGTATCAGTTAAAGAGACCAATTGCTGCTGGAAATCATTCAAAGAAACATCTGGCATGCAAAACAACAGTACCTTAAAGAAACGCTCTCTTTCTCTAAGTAAAGCTTGCTGTATAGGCGTAGTTCCAAATAAATTAACCGCATGAACGTTTGCACCGTGGTACAGGAGTAAGCAAAGAACTTCAAACTTATTGGTGTCCCATACTGTTGTATGAAGTGGCGTGTTGTTTTTACTATCTGTGTAATTTATACTAGCGCCATGTTTTATGAGCAAGTTTATCTTATGTAACGCATTCTGAACGGAATTTCTCGTGATGGCCTCTTTCAAGTAATTTGGGGGACCATGATGTATGCCTTTATGCTGCAGTATGAATTCGACCATCTCGACGCTGGCGTTTCTGATTGCGTATTCAAGTGGACAAGAGTCGTAAAAAGGATTATCATCATTTTCTAAGCTAGTGCCTTTTAGAAATTCTACAATTTCATTGCACCAACCCTGCTTTAGTGTGGTAATTTTATCAAAGTGAATGACCAAATTAAGGAGAAAAGAGATTAATACAGGGTCTTTCATGGCACGATACAAGGGGCCGTAGTGTTCAAAGTTTGATCGATCTGGTTTTGCATCCCAAAACACTAGTGCTCGAATAACATCCTTATTCTTCTGCTGTACTGCGTCAAACAAAATAGACTCTTTGTCATTGTGATCCTGGTCTTTCAGAGCAAGAGCTTTCTTACTTTTTTCCGAGAGTTTGATCTAGCATGAACAAAAATTTTTAGTGATTACAGCATAAATATACATTTTTTAATTTTCTACGAGACAGCTTTGCGTTATCTTTTAATTAATTTATGTTTTCAGAAGCCCAACTTTTACTCACCTCATCGTACGTCTTTGATCCACAGCAGAGTAAAAGTTTTACTGCAAAACAATTCCTCAGCTGCACAGCTAAATCCATTGCTGTTTCGCCATCTGAATCTTTAGTATCGTCTTTGTATTTGCCAGACTTGAGTAACTCTTCCAATTTATTCATGTCACCATTTTTGATAGCATGGTGAAGGGGATAAGATGAATAATCACGAATATTGTCGTTCATCTTTAACTGACTAAATACGCAATAAAGTGATTATTTTCTCACTGTTACAATTATATTAATACGTTAGTATTTACACATACATTGAAGAAATTTGATTATTTAAAACTTATTCACATAAAAATGAGACTTACACTTAACAAGATTGTAGTAGTTTAATGAGTACACATGAGTATGCAACTTGCAATATCCTCAGCATTTTCAGCCTGGCAATGAATTTAATTGATTTGATGGCCAAAAAAGATATAGAGCTCACATACAACTGTTGAAACAATAAATGCTAAATAAAGTTCGAAAATTTTATGGTCTTGATTAAAACTTTGTTACATTCTAAGTATGCGTATTAAGTATAGAAGCTTGAAGTTTAGTTTACTTCTGATATCGAACGCGGGCGGGCGGCGGGCAGACGTCAACAATCCTGATATTTTTTTTCTCGGTAATTACCGAATACTGCCGCTCATATGATGTTGTCGCCACCAGCCACCTGTATGATACTGGGATTCTGCAGTACTGCACAACAAATAGCACTGGCAAATACTTACCATTCACCTAAGATTTATATTTATTCCTGCATACTTATTTAGTACTTAAAAGAGCAAGTAAATGTTATTTGGGTGAGAGAGACAGCATGAACATGTACTTATTCATTTATCTCGATCTTGCACGTCTCGGCTTACCGACTTTTACATTCGGAACGTTAAGTTGTCAAACTTTTAAATCGTTAGCAGTAAATTATTTGAAAATTTTCTATTTTTAAAAAATATCATCTAGGAGACGGACTTGTATTGGACTTATATCAAATAAAATCAATTCATTATTCATAAAAATGGTAAATTTTATATATAAGTTATAACAGGTACAAAATTTTTGAGACAAACTTCAATAATTAAAACAGAAAAGCGTTCAATTCTTCTTCCCAACAATGTGGCGTTTAAGTGGTTGTTGTTCTTAGACGTGATGAATTTGTGTTTTTTCAAAAATTGAAATTCACCTTACAATGATAAATAAAATAAGATCGAGCTAACTTTATGATAGTGAAATTAAACACTGTTGTATTGTCAGCCAGAACTTTTGCTAATTTATAAAAAAACTCCAATTTATGTTAAAATAACATTTCTTAATTAAATCGATAAATCACAGTGAAAATTGTATCATAGAATTTTTTTTCAATGAGAACATGAAGCACTCTATATCTAAATAGGATTATGTAAATAAATTGATCATATTAAAAGAAATGGTTCTTCTCGTTAAACAACAGGAATAATAAGAAACTTAAGGATTCAACAACGTTCTGCGTTTCGGTATATTATAATCATTACATTCTCAAGTCGTTATGATAATATCTTGATGATGCTTTTCTTATTGAGTATGTCTATTAGCCTATTATCTTTTTTTTTTTTTCACGTAAAATAGACTTCTGTACTAAACTAAACCTCTCCCTTGTTCAGATGTTCACGTTTTGTTTACTTATATTTACAAAACATAACCTAACGTATAAATACTAGACCTAACCAAACGTTACGCGACTTCGCCGTTCGCCGACTCGTGTGCCAGTCGTGCCCCGCACACCTCCAATTGACCATGCTAAGACTCTAGAAAAGAGATTCCCATTGTCGTTATGAAAGCATAACCGGTGTTTAATGAAAATAAATACAAAAACTGCTTTTTACGTATTACGTTTTGTATTTGAACAGGACACTGTGATAATTAAGTACTAAGACATAAGTATCATTGACGAGAATGTCGGGAACTATAAAACAGTTAGAAGAACGCCAGCTTCCCAACGAGGTTGTACTTATGAGATGGTCTTTGAACATGGATCTTTTGGCCATAGCCAATACCAAAGGTTTGGCTTATTTATATTAATTTTAAAAATAATTTTCCAACACTATTGCCAATGAAAATATATTCACAGGAGAATTGGCACTGCATCGATTAAACTGGCAGAGAGTGTGGCTTTTGAGCCCACCAGAAGAAGGAGACAGTATAACAAACGTTGCCTGGAGGCCAGACAGCAAACTCATAGCGGTCATTTACGGGAACTCAAAATTCTTGTGCCTAGTGGATATTGAGAACAAACACATCGTCCACAAGACTAAGATAAGATCCGAGGAGCACTGCACTTGCATTGCCTGGCTGTCTCTCACACCATCAGCTTGTACCAGCTGTGGTGACGGTGAAAAGAAAAATCTCTCTTGTACTGGTCCTTACCTGCCACCCCTACCAACTTTGAGTAGAAGCTTTGGTGGCCAGGAGTTGGAGAGAAAGGAGTATTTGTCCCAGACTTTGGATATGCTGTTTGTAAGTTTATTGAATAAGAGTGTAGAAAAAAAAAAAAAAAATTTAATCAGATTTTTTTTAGCTAGGTCAAGAAAATGGTCAAATCATAATGTACATATATGGAATGTTTCAATGTGGCATAATAACAATTGGCAATGGACCTGTTCTGGAAATCAGTGGTGGTGCTGGCAAAGCTTTGTGGGCGAGCTGGAAGAGCAGCGAATGTGTAGTTGTTGTCAGGCTATCCTGTTCTCTTCTCCAAAATAATGAAGCTTTTTTAAATGTTAGTATGATCACTGCACAGAATTGAACAAACACGAAGCAAATATTAATATTTAGAAATGTTTTTGTCTTTTAAGATAGCACAGATTCAAGCCCATGTGGAATGTTTGATGGATTACTTGTCAAGAACACTAATGGCTATTTCTGAATCATGGGAGACTATTCTCCTGGAGATGGATGAAAAATTAGCCAAGTATGCTGCTGACAAACCACAGGGCACTGTAGCTGCAGAATTTTTAGAGCTTTTAATGATTGGTGTACCTACTCCAGATTTGGTTAATTTTCTTTTGAGAGACCTGACTGAAAAAGGCTTGAAAAAACTAGGTCATAGCATAGATATGTGTTATAGTAATATACAGGTAATACATGTTTTTTTAAAAATCATAGTGCTGTTATTAACGCAACCATTTATACACAACGGTTATTCAGAAATTAGCCCTAAAACATTTAAGTAGTGTTGGGATGGCCTTGATATATCATTTAGCGGAAATGAGAGGTATGGCAAGATTTGGTGGAGCCTACGAAGCTCTGGGTCTTAAGGAAGAAACTGTAATCACGAATGCCATAAGTACCATCCAAACTTTCTTGGCAAAAACTTCCGAAATTCAACAAGTCATTGAACACAGCATGCGTGATTATAAAGCTTTTATTAAGTAGGTTGTTGAATATTACCTCGATGATAGCTGTACCAGTTATGAAAATTAATACTTTAAATTTTTTTTACAGGTGGCTCTATACAATAATTTTGAGACTGAACGATGAAAGAGTTCCATCTGAAATGAGTAAAATTAGCCAGCAAGATCTTACCAACATTGCTGAATTTTTGCGCGGTTTTGATAAGATAGAAGAGAGAGCAAGTTCACGTAAGACAGTAAATGTTGAAAAACTTGGACAGTATTTGAGAGAAGAGCCTTTGCAAACTTGCTTTTATCCGGAAGGAAGTGAATGGGCTGCTATGCTGGTCGAGAATACGTGTTTGAAAAATCATCCTCTTATTATTACTCAAGATTTTGATTCCTCTCTACTTCAAGCGCACACTAATCTTATTAAAGCCGTTAACGAAGTATTTGTTTATGCATACCACGACTTGACTCACCATTTTAAACAAAAAGTCATGCAGCTCAGTTCTGTGACAAATACTTTGTGTTCACAAATTGTTACCAATGACGGGAATTTGATGTTTGCCGTTCCTAGTGGAGACTTCAAAATACTTCAGTTATTTAAAATCAATTTTACAGCTATGAACGATCCATTAATTTCTAAAACGATCAAGATCGACGTTGGTAACAAACAAGGTAATTCATCCAAAAAAATAAATAGAAATATTTTCTTTGAACTAATTTAGTAATTGGTCAATTTTTGTACAGCTCCGTCAACTCCTTCAAAACGATTAGAAGAACAAAAAGTTTCGGACTTGCAATTTTATTCACAAGATTTCTTAAGCTTATTAGTCTTGAATGATGAAAATAAAATGTCGTGTTTAATTCAACTACCCCTGAATCACGCCAAATTAAACGATCCGTTGAACGTAAAGCCAGAACACGTGGTAAATTTAAATGAAGTGGCAGATCCCAGTTTATCTAAGCCTTTCCTTGACATTTGTCCGAGAAAACTGGCTGTTAGCGGTCCGCGAAAAGTAGCTGCGATTCTTAGTGAAAACAAAAGAAAAATTAGATTGTTGGAAACTGAAGTCGACCCTGAAGAAGATGAAGATGAAGAGGATACAACTGTAGACGATAGCATGATGGATGTTACACCAGGTACACCAGGTACATAGATTACATCTTGAAATTTAAATCGCAATTCAATTTTTAAGACAATCAACTTGTTATTTCTTGTACATAGTATTACAAATAGTTTTTTTTTTTTATTGATTTTTTTTATTTTTAATAGTTACGTTAAACGAAATCAAACACAATAAAGTTTTTTATTTCACAATATTTACAATACTTTTATCAAATATTCCACACAATCATCACCACTTACACAATGAACTTACACAAGACTAATATCCTTATTTTTTTTAAATTACTCTTTGTTTTTTGTTCACCTAGGCATCACTTAAGATTTAACATTGTATAACGATATTGCACAATTTGAAAAATCGTCAAAAACTTGTACTCGGACCATACACTAATTTTCAAATTACAAAATACATCGGCAGTATGGTTACGTCGCACGTTTCGTGTGTACTTTGATTTTAAAATATTAAAAATCAATTACATTGGTCTGTCCTGCATTTGTTGAAAAACTCTTGGAAAATCAACGTCCAAGCCCATGTTGTCAATACCTTCAGCTTCGAGTGTTCTAGGCGCCGGCGTTACCGGAGCAGACTGAATTGTACCCACGTATTTAGCGGGAGAATTTTCTCTTGACTCTTCCATTACGTCTACGTGTATCATATGGCGATGTATATGACGTAGAAGCTTAATAATATGTAACAAAATAATATGAACAGTAGCTTACCGAAGAATCTGTGATTTCGTTGTCGCCTCAGAATGATCACTAAGAGAGCAACAGCAATACCAACAACTATGACAGTCGCCACTGCCATTCCACGCAACAGATTTGTCTAAAAATAAATTTTATCATTTGCTACATTACAATTAATTAGCTAAACCATTGGGTAAATATTTAAAGAACATTTTTGACGTCACCTCGAATGAACTTTCCACTTGGACTTCTTTTTTCACAATCAATTCCACAGTGTTAATGTTAATAGTTGCACTATTTTCCACGCCTCTTGAAATACAGCTATAGAACCCCGCCTCGGCTGTAGATACAGCCTGCAAATGACACGTAATTTCGTCATAAGATAATCATCACAGCAATGATTATGATATTTTTGAATTTGTAAGAAACAAAAGGTACCCTAATAAATAATTTGCCAGTGAGAACTTCATATTTGTACTTTTGCTCATCTACAGGATTTCCAGGGCTTATGACGTGGCTGTGATCTGTCAATTGCCAGAACATAAATCTATGATGGTCATCATTGCTTAAACATGGCAACTCCACCAAATCTCCAGCTTGAACTTCTTTAACTATAATGGAAGCTTCCACCACACTATGCTTTGCCACGGTCAGGCATAAACATAGGAAAATTAACTTTATCATCTGTAAAATAGAATTTGGCGTGAAAATCAATAAGACACTTTTATCTATTTTATCTCTAAATAGCTTAAAAGCGCAATAAATAGATGCTAGATTATGAAATCAATGAAATATGTTGCAATCTTAGCAACAATATTACCTCTTGTACACTTAGACAAGATGGCACTAGCATGTTTGTTAATTGAAAATAAAATTTTTGAGTGGTCTTTGAAACACAAGTTCACATGAGACAAGGGTTGAGCACTGAGTATTCGGGGTTTTAGAATATTCCATGAACTGAAATATTTAAACACAAGAAAATTATTGAAATGAGCTCATTGAAAAGAACTTAACAAAATACTAATGACAGTGGACCCGATAACTAAGAACTGCTTATGCTTATTTATATCTGTGTCCTATTCATCCTTGGCTCATCAAGATTATTTATAGCAAGCCGAAACTCCCACCTTGTTACTGAACTTCTTAACATTCAACTAGTGACTGCTAAAGCCTACTAAAATTTTACTCCCAAGAGGCTACAAGTTTTTGCACTTTTGATACTTTGTGATCAGATGAACAAACAAAAGTCATGTGCCCAATAGCACATGCTATTCCGTTACATAAGGTGTGTCTTTTCAAAGGTAAAAAAATATTTTCTTTACCGTAACAAGTGGTACAAGGCAGAATGATTAGAATTGTGACACATGTGTCTTCTTTCTCATACACTGACAGAGTATTTGTGGCTTCTTTTACACAAGAAAAATAAAAAGTAAGTCCAACATGCACATTATCAAGCTCAACTATGATTGACCTTCATTTTCATCAAATATAATAAACGCAAAACGTTCAGACAGTTAAAAACTTTATGATCAGATAAGAAGTTGTCACTAATCTTTGATCAAACTCACCAGTTTTGGAATCTGTAGAGCCGCCTGGAAAACTTTTTTTCAACGTTGAAAACTTCACATTACTTGATTGTTCGATTGATCCATCAAGTTGAGAACAACGTCTGTCGAAAATGCAGCAAATAATAAACCGAGTGGTGCTAGAACTATTACAAACGACAGCCTTGTGAGCATTGCTTCCAGCTTGAGGCACACAAGAAATTGAGCACTTAGCTTCAAGAGTACTGCAATAACGTACCACACCTACAGGAAAAAAAAAAAAAAAAAAAAATAGAAATTATGACGGATGTCAACGTCAGTTTGCGTAAAAATGAACCGCAGATTTCAGTGTGTTACCTAACAACTATAATTATCAAAAAAAAAAAAAAAATAAGAAAGAAAGAAAGAATAACACAAGCACACAACAATGGTAATTAAAAGGAGTAAGATAAGTATACCTCGGCTACCTGACAGGTAATAAAACATTACAGAAGAAGAAAAATTACCATTCGACTCGGGGACGGTCTGTCGATCTCATTTTTGCAAAACACCACCATCCTGAACACTATGTAAATCAACAGTATAATGTCGTACAACCACATAGGCACAAACACTATGAACCAATTCCATTGTATCTTTTGATCGAGCTTCAAGCTTAGGAGTATCAGGAAAATCAGCAGAGTAAACCATGTGAACAGAGCTCGATGTAGGACGCCCATCGGTAATTGCCTTTATCTTCTTTTTTATGTAATTCTCTACCTGCAGTAATTATGTTGAAACGCCTGCAGTACGTATAGTTAGCACATTTGCAGTCCCGTCGTCGACGTCGTCGTCGTCCCGTTCACTTCTCTCTCTCTCTCTCTATTTGTTTCTACTACTCCAACACACACACCGTATGTGCTGTATATATAGCTGCAGGAGAGCGGCATTTGCGATTTCGGAGATGCAACAAATGCTCATCTTATGTGTGTTTACTTACTTATTTTTTTCAAGTACAAGTATCGTTGTTAATTATTCATAAAGATGTTTTAATTGTTGATAAATACATTTGTTTAAGAGTATATTTAAATAATTACATAGAAATAAGATTTCTACAAAAAACATTCGTGACTTAGATCATAATGTTACAAGTAAAATTAATGTATTAAAATTTTCCTTAGATTTAGGTATTGGCTGGAGCGATGCAATAAGTTACAAAAATGAGATTGAGATACCCATCAGTATGTATATACTACACGGCTTCACATGTATAGGTACGATCTCGAGTTAATACACTCGCAAGATGTGGTAAACTTATATAAATATAAATACAAAATACAAATTACAATAATCAATATTTCAATGGATCGCACTTTGTGAGCCTATTCATCCTGTGATTCTTGTGACACTTGAAGGCCTCCGAAAAATCTGCCATGTTCGACACCGCAAAGTTTATAAACTCGTAGGGTTGGAACAGCTCGCCTTTCTGTTCTTTAGCAACACAAAGTGACTGCAATCATGCCAAAAGAGAGAAATATTATTTCCTTGCGTAGAAAGGTGTTGTTTTGTAAATATGATGTATGGACGGATAAGAATAATGCCATACCTCGGCAAACGAATGAAAGAAGAGCCGGTAATCCGTGACTGCGCCGAATTTCGGGAACTGGATCGGGTAAGAGTCTTTCGACGGCCAAGCCTCAAATGCAGCTTTCAAGCCGAGTAGGTGTGCAACTGCTTTCAAAAGGTATTCGTTTGTCTGAAATTACACGTTTTTTCCGAATAACTTTTTCCCCAACCTGTCATGAATTTTTTGTCTGCATTTGTCGTTACTCACCCCGATTTTATCGGTATGCGCCGGCAGCTGATGTCGGATACACTGTGTCGCATTTTGATCGTACGCAATCCTTCCTAAAAAAAAAAAAAAAAAAAAAATCTATGAAAATTACAACCCTTGAGTGATATTTGTAATCATCAGGAGATCGTCACTTACTCAACCACACCGAGTACAGTTCCGAAGCGATTACCGTCCCAGCGGCTCCATAATTAATTGGCCTGTGTAAATAATTTACAACAATCACGATATTATGCATTGCAGCATCGATTTTTTACTTTTTTATATAAATATTTATGTACTCACTCGTACAGCTGCGTGCTCAAAAATTTAAAGTTGTTCTCGCTGAAAGCTCTTACCGGTAAAACTGTTTGAAAATAAAATCGATTGGTCTTTTAGTTTGCTGCTTTGTAGATTTTTATGGTGTTCAAAAACTTACTGATTTGATTGAGATACTTGGAAAAACTGATTCTTTCGTCCGTAAACGATTTGAAAAAGAGTTTCATGCTGAAAGTATAATACCGATCTTTGAAAAAAAACTGGACTTTGGAAGATTTTTTAATTGTTTTTTTTTTTTTTCGTTACGAATTAAAAAATTCAACACTCACTCGGTTAGTGACAAATTCATGTCCATGTAAGCTCTCAACTTGTGCTTCAACAAGACTTCCATCAGCCTCAACTGATTGACGTAGTATATTTCGCTGATGGCAATCTGTAAAATTCAGAAAAAGCCTGTAGAGGTACGAATTTTTCAAAAATGTTCGACGCCCGCAAAATTCACTCACGCGACTTCCGTAAAAGTTCTTAACAAATCTCTCGCTGTACAGCCAATCGGGATAGCCGATCAGCACGTTGGAGCTGCTCAGTTGCCTCAGGAAATTTTTCGTCGCATCCGACGTCGCTTGCAGATTGTAATTGTCGCTCCCCAACTGCTTTTCGATTACCGCCTTGACTGCGCTGAATATTCCCTCCACCTGTAACATTATTACCTTTGACTAGAGTGCACCCTCGGAGCTATATGTATACACGTGTGCAAAAAATAATCTTACGGTTTCCTTGTTATCGCGCGGGAAAAATTGTTTCGCGTAAACGTGGGCAGCGCCAACCAGTAAGCCCGGCGTACAAATTAGCCTGAAAATGATTTTTTTCATCGTTACAAATGAGATTGACGAGCACCACATACTGGATTTCACTGTTTACCGACCCTTTTATCGGAGGTACGATCGAGTACTTTTCTTTGTACTCCTCGACGACCGACCCAATCGTCTTGGAAACGAATCTCAAATTTATGTAATCCACTGAAAAAAGAGTCGACGCTCATTAATTTACAACCACGATTGTTAATTTTATTTTTTTGTTTTTTGTTTCACCAATTGTATTCATGCTAGACGATTGCCGAAGAAGTTCGATCAATCGGTAGAAGTATTGTTCGTCGACCAATATGATCTGCTCGTCTTCGTATATTCGTCGGTCTATTTTGCTGAACAAACTGTCGAGTATGTTTCGCCAGTTTAGCTGAAACATTTTTTTTTTTTTTTTTATCATAAACAATGTGTTTTCGAGAACTGCATGTGCTTGAACTTCTCTTACTTTGCAATGCGCGTGATGCAAAGCAACTTCACTCCACTTTCTTTGCCACTCTAACAGTGTTATTGGTTTGGGTGAAATGTCGTCTCTGAACAGTACGTCGTCAAACTTTTCGTAGGGCAAAATCTAAAGAAATGCCAATTTTTAATACATCAATTAATCGTTTTATTTTCGATTAACCGTAAAAATTACCAGCCAACCTTGTTGAACTCATTTATAAACTTTTTCAGCTCCAAGTTCTTACTTTCAGTGGCGTAATCGTTACTGTTATCGATATTAACATTGGTGCTGTAGCTAGAGTACGAATCTCTGTTCGGGTTGTATCGTAGTTTGTCCATGTATCTCGACATCAGCAAGTCGTTCATATCGATGACACTATCCGTCGGTGGACTAATCTGTCAGGAGATGGAAAAAAAAAAGAATATGAGGATGGGACTTGAGATTTTTGATTGGATGACTAAAAATTTTAAAAAGTACTAGAATGTAGCGCTTTGGTTCTCTGTTGTAAGTGCTTTCACGCTGGACGATGTCGATGTCGAAAAAGGCAAATCCAAGGCCTTCCATTGCGTATTTTTTGTCCACGTTCCACCACTGCTCGTTTTGATCAAGTTGGCCAATATTTTTCCTCAACAGTTTCTTGTACTGTTCTTTCGCCTCTTCCGTGTACGCTCCCACTACCGATCATGACAAAAAACAAATCATTCAAACTGTCCCCCATTTACATGGAATTTAAACTAAATGTAAAAGAAAGAGGAAAAAAAAAATTATTCTGACCATCGTGACACTTTTGGTAAATTTCTTTCTCAATTTTCAAAGCGTCTATCGTACGATCCTGTTCGTCCAGGCTCACGAGTATCTCTACAAATAAATCGTTCGATTTTTTACCAACAACCAAAATACAAATCCAAAAAAATCACTTACCCTCCAAGTCTTGAATCGTCGATTCATCCGCGTTGTAAGCTTCGTTCGATATGAACGATAAGTACGACAAGCGACGAGAATCATTTCTTCCGCAAGAGTATCCGAAAAAGTCTTGGCACGGCTCGACATGGGGCCTTATGTTCCGCATGAAAATGTCATCTGAAGAAAAAAATAATAATCATCATTTTCTACCTGTTACTAGTGAATTTTTTCTACTTCTTTTTATTGAAATTTCGAATATTTACCAACGACATGGCACTGAGGTCGATCGCATTGGTCGAAATCGGGGTGTGCAACGTAACCTGTCGTGGAACTGGCCGAGGCGACAATAATGCCTATCCTAAAAAATTTTCATTCCCAAAGTAAGATGCACATACTTTTTATCCGCAATAATTTTGACGATTTTCCACTTTTTTATTTTCGTTTTTACGATGAATCACTTTATACATATTTTATAACATTTATTATATTTATCATTTTTCAATGTTTCGATCTACGCAAAAACACACTGTCCAAAGTTTTTACAGTTATATCTGGAATGATGGATGCCTATTAATTTAAAACATGTCACTGTACGTTCTCCTTTACGTGAATTTAAATGGAAACGAGAATTTTGGCATTTGACAGTATTTTCAAACAAACAATTCAAACCACAATAATAATAAAAAAACCATGAATTAAATTTAAATAAAAGTGGAAAGAATTCGTAAATACAATAAAGTGCGAACCAGAGCAGTTGACGTAACAGTGCTTCATTCATGTTGCTCGGAGAAAGGAACTAAACTCACTACTATGCCATGACAAGCGAACGTTCTTTCTTCTCATTTTAGGAAACGTATGTTATTTATCGTTGACTCCAAACTTAATTGGACGACATTTGATAAATCTATGTGTACATGGGAGTTGTGTCAAGGACAGAACGATGGTCTCCCCATATCTTCTGACTCACGATAAACGTGTACACATACAAGCGTTTGTGAATTAAAAAATTTACGTACGTTGGTTTCAATTTTTTTGTTTTTGTTTTTTCTTCCCCCCCCCAATCAAACTTTTTTAGAAAGTTTGGCTCGCACGTTATGTGTTCAGTATTTAAAATTTCTTTTGCTGTAGAATAAAAAATTATGATTAACCAAAATTTAAAAAAGTACTTCAAATGCAGATAACTTGGTAGATGAAAAATGATATTTTTGATCCAAAGTAACTATTTAAATACATTTTTGAAATATTTAGCATGCATAAATTTTTTTTTAATTTAAATAAAAATGATGTTTTCAATACTTTGCTAGTGAAAAAAAAAGAAAAAAAAAAAAAAGAGAGATTTCCTGTTTATGGAAAGCGTTTACATAAATCTGTCGGTTATAAGATTATTCGAGATCGAGCGACGTGACGTTGTTTAAGCAAAATTATTGTAATAAGTGCGCGTTTCGTTATCTTTTTAAAAATATCTCGTCGTTATTCCTTGTTTATTTTCTAACAAAATTACATAAACGACGTTATATACTGCATCTAATGGGATAGTGGTGATTCACAAATGCCGATCATGATCTATGGAATATACCACTTTCAAATTTTTTTATGTCAAATCGGGCATCCCTTGGATGTTAGTATTATTTATTTTTTCCTTCTCAACTTTTACGACGTATTGTTAAATAAATGAAAATTTGCGGTTGACGGTAGAAAGTTCAAGGTGGTTGTACATTTTGACGCGCTGACGCATATCCGCACAGAGGCCCGTGCCGAAAGAAAAAAAAAAAATTCCAAAATACTTGCTCTTAAAATAAATCCTCGTTCAGCAGGGGGAAAGCACCAGAGTTCGTTATATGTATGTACTCCCAAAGTTGTGTTGGTAGGCCACACTAATACACTCTAGTGCTCGTTGTTATCTGTTGCTCTTTTTTAGTCCAGCTGACAGATGTCAGTATTATATGTATTACAATATATATATACGTACAAAGAAATTCATTTTTATCACTCGAGAGCCCCTTCTTCCTCTCACAATGTTGAACATTACATGTACGCGCTAAGGGGAAAACTGGGACATTTTTGTTAGGCGTACTATTTTTTTTAATTATTTCTCACTTCAAACGAAATATTTACATATTGGTATGATAATTTTGTGCATCGAATTTTTAAAACTTTAATTTATATACCCTGAAATCGTCGAGTGTCAAGCCGATATTCGATCAAGTATTGTTTTATTACCAAGTTGTTGATAAACTGCAGAATTAGTTTCAACAAAAATACTCCTAATTTGCGAGAGTTGCATATTTTTTCTACATTTAACGAGTCTGCCCCATGAATAATAGTACATTTTTATACTTTATTTAAAAAAATAGAATATACATTCAATTCTTTTCGGCTATCTAGCGTGTGGACGTAAATTCCTTGTGTTTGTAAATACGAAGGTAGAAATTTTCAGTAAAAATCGATTTTCCTTTATCAAATAAATATGTTACATGTTATAGCTACATACGTCACTATTGTGTCGTATTAAAAAATATTGTGTTGAAAACAATGTTTAAAGAAACATATAATTAATTGTATTGTACTCGTGTAATTTTTACGGATTAATCTGAAATGTTTAATCAACGTAATAATTTTGCAAACGTATCTATGATTGTTTATTTTTTTATTTATTTATTTTTCACTTTTCGCATTTACGAAATAATTAAACTCCTAAGTGTTGAGATTTACTAATTTCATAAAATATAATTTCTGCAGGAATCGTTATGCTAAACTTTTAGGGTACTGAATTAGAATATAATATGTACGTATTTGTTGATCGATCTACCATGATATTTTCTGTTCAGAAAAAAAAAAAAAAATCGGTTCACGTATATTATGACAAAGTTTTTGAGTACTTCGTGCACGGAAATACCCCAACTCGGCCCAATAAATCAAAGTGTAAAAAACATACTCATACATCTCTAAATACTCGCACAAACGAACATGAAAAGATCTTGATGTAAGTATTTTAGCGTGCCACTAGCTGCATACCTACATCAGTATCGTATAATAATATAGTTGGGAGACTCCAGTCTGGAGTAGCGTATCTGATCAGCATCAGAAATTATTATATCATCACTATAACAACATATACTTACCATACACACGCACATTAGATTTACATGTTTATACATGTATGTAAAAAAAAAGGGGGGGGATAGGATCATCCGATCCGATTCGTTCGAAGAGTGCATATAGCATGAAGTATATATATATATTTGCTCTCCTGACGAAAAAATCTGACAATGACACGTGTGTCGTCGGCTGCGTCGACTTTTCCACGTCATGTTAAGTGGCCGACATTTAATGTGTAGATATATATAGTGTATGTTGTGTAGAGCTTCGTTACTGCATGTTGTAACAACAAACAATAGCAACTAATAATCAACTCAGCAGTATCTTGGAGAAATTGCGTGAATGTTGTATCGTGTTTTTTCCGTCCGACTCCAAAGTGCTGGTGGATGTATATAGTGCGTTCTCGGGTTCGGCTTGGAAGGTTCGATTTCAAAAATTTCTGGGAAGATAATGAAGCCGACAACTACTGAAACTGGGACTCAAAGCATTGCCGAGGTAACATGTCTCTGTGTGTAAGACGTATTTCCTTCGTTTATCTTCATATCTCTGCATCCTCGTCGCCTCCCAGGAAGATTTGGTCGTAATGTTAGGACGTTATAGGTCTCATGCATTATTATACTATTCTTACGCCTCTCTCTTATGGGTATGAGGCTATATTTATTATACCAATATACTCGTATATCTACATATACATATAGTGCTCGCGTATTAAAAGCCTCGATCTCCGTGTCTAAATGTATAAGACTTTTGTGGTGCTATAATAATAATTCTGACGACGCCTCTAGCTCTCTTGCCCCGCTATTTCTATTCATTCTATTTCCATATTTTATAAGGAATGAACCTCTATCTCGCATTGTCTTCTTTTAACCGCTGTTCCGGGTGCTCACATGTTTTGCCCTTTTTAACATACGTTATATTCGTTTTGGAATAGTTATTTAACACCTCTGCTTTTGCTTACTTTTTTTTTTTTTTTTTTTTTTTTTGTCCACAATTGTGGTATAAATAAATGAATTGCAACAATGCTATTTACATGATTACCAATTTTTTTATATAAAACATACGTCACTTGACAGTAACAGTAGTGAACATTTCAAAATTACCACTAAAAATTTCTCACTGGGTAAATTGATAATAATTAAGGGAAAAATTTATTTCTAATTTTTGTACGAAAGTAACATACAGCTTTCGTCCATCAAAATGTAAATAAAAGAGTTAAGTAACAAAGAGAAAGAGTATAATCAATGCCAAATTCTTATTCACATGCAAATGAAAAGCCACATTGAAATGTTAAATGTTCCGATTTCAATCAATGGCACACGTTTCGTGTGTCGAACAATTAGCTCATTTGAATATGTTATCTCGATTAAAGAAGGATATATATATATATATATAGATACACACCGGCGTAAATTTCTACTGAATAAATGTGTAGTTTGGGAAAAAAACATGTTCTTTTTTGCGTTTGAAAGCAAAAAAAAATAATGTAAGACCTGTGGAGTCGGTGCTAATTGTGACTATACCTACACGTCCAAAAATTACCGGACCAGCCCATCGCGATCCTGTTTCGTAATAGCCGCGGCGCGACTGTTGCACATGTGTACATACCTATACGTGTATATCACTCCGTCAGAAATGCTCAGTGGAAATTCTATTTCACTCCATAGTTTTCTCAATTATCTTCTTGTCTGGCACAACAAATACTTAATGTTTAGTACAGCACTGCATCTTAATTTAGTCGATTGATTGTATACTATATCGTTGTGCCGGTTCCGACAAACTTTTTTCTTCTTTTTGATCTATAATCGTCCCGTGAATATTGGAAATTGTTCATACATAAAATATGTATTAGATAGAAACCACGTGCTCGTTTATAGCTCACCTGCTCCAAAACGAACGCTGTTGAATTATAGGTATAGACAACGCCGACGACAACGACACTCCGATGGCAATTTCTCTTTCGCAAGTGGTAATAAATTAATGAATGAATTACGCAAGTTGGCTTAAGTTCTTTGCTCCTTGTGATTAACGTGGAAAATCGAATGGCAAAACTGTGTCTAATTCTATTTCTCTTGAAAACTCTCAAAGTGTACTCGTTAAATTGCATTAACCTCAACTATATTGCTTTTCTTCTTCACTATTTTTTTTTTCGATCTCTGAACAAACATTTTTTTAGACCCCATCACGTTATTACGTTATAAGGCAAATTTACTAACGTTATTTTTATACTTTTTTAGGCCCTGCCTGTGTTAGCTGCCTTAGGGACAATAATAGCATTTGGCATAGCAGTCAAATTATTCTATTCGACCAAAAAAAAGAAAGTACTACTTGTTGATCCAAAGGTCAAGTATGCCCTACCACTGATTGAAAAACAGATTCTAAGCCATGACACTAGGCTGTACAGGTTTGGCCTACCAAGTTCAGAGCATGTCCTTGGCTTACCAATTGGCCAGCACGTTCATTTGAGTGCCAATGTCAATGGTGAAATTGTCATTAGAGCATACACTCCTGTCACCAGTGACGACGATTATGGACACATGGATCTTGTTGTCAAGGTAGGAGCTTTTTAAAATTTTTTCTCATCATCAGAAAATATGTTTATTCAGAGATGCAATTTTTTAGGTTTACTTTAAAAATGTCCATCCCAAATTTCCAGAGGGTGGAAAAATGTCTCAGTACTTAGAAAGCTTGAAAATTGGAGAGACTATAGATGTCAGAGGACCTTCAGGTAGACTTGTTTATAATGGGAAAGGCAAATTTTCCATTAAGCTACTTAGAAAGGAGCCTCCAGTTGAATATTCTCTTGCTAAGGTAAAAGTCATTACTCATGTTATATCAAACAACTTTTCTTGGATGAAAAACAAAATCATTTACAATAAATCTACTTTTATAGGCTGTGATGATTGCTGGAGGTACTGGAATTACCCCAATGTTACAGCTCATTAGAGCGATTGTCAAGGATCCTCTGGACAAAACTCAAGTATCTCTGCTTTACGCAAATCAGACTGAAAAAGATATCTTACTAAGGGAAGAGCTGGACGAGGTGGCTAAGAGTCATCCAGACCAAGTCAAAGTTTGGTACACTGTTGACACTGGCAGTGAAGGCTGGAAGTATAGCACAGGCTTTGTCAATGATCAAATGATTGCTGAACACATGCTTCCTCCTTCACCAGATACCATTGTGCTCATGTGTGGACCACCACCAATGATTAACTATGCCTGCACACCTAATTTGGATAAATTAGGATATGAGACTAAACTACGATTTGCTTATTAAATTCCACTTGATGATTGAAGAACGAGAGGTTTAAAGAATTGTTGCTTTTCTGTTATTTATGCAACGTTTGTTAGCCTTTTTGTAGTTGAGAAGTGTTGTGATGCAAATGTTGTTCCATGAATGATGTACAAATTATTATGCAATGTTTTCTTACATCGTCTTTGTAAGCAAGATGTTTATTAAAAATCATGAAAGTATTTGATATAAAAAAAAAAAAATTGACTTTAAAAAGACTCTGCTCCCTTTCATGACATAAAATATGGAAAAATTCATTTTATTCATCGAGCTTCTGTTTTACAAACATATAAAATTTGTAATTTTTTAAATTTCGTTAAGCTTACTTGTAAATAAAAATGGTTTTGTTTTATGGAAAATCGGTTCAAGTGCATTAGTTAAATAAAATCTTATAAGACAAGAATTATGGTGCAAAAAAAGCGCACTCGCGTTTCGATTTTCGCTAAATGATAATCGCGAGTTGAAACATTAAATGATTTGTTAACAATTTAACATCGGCCATGATCAGGAACACGTTTTCTAGGTGCTGCCTTCAATATATCATCGACTCTTAGAATCATTTCAGCAGCTTCCGCTGCACTGAGAAGCACTTGTCTTTTTACAACCCACGATTCTGTAATGCCCATTTTCTTCATGCAAGCGATTTCTCCCTTGTCCATATCTATAATAACAAAATAATTTACATTAACGTTTTTCAATATCGATATTGGCAAAAAGTAATACAAACAAGGTAATACTAACTCAAGCCCATGGTGAATGCACCCGAGTTGTGTGCAGCTCTGAGTTCGCTAACAAGCTGAGCAGAATCATAGCCTCCATTGTCAGCAATGTATGTGGGCAGTTGTTGCAAAGCTTTAGCGAATGACTCCATGGCCACAGCCTCTTTGCCAGGTGTAGAAGCGGCAACCTTCATCACGGCGCATGCCATTACCATTTCACTGCAGCCTCCACCATAGACTATTCGCGATTCCCGAACCGTTGACGTCAAGACACAAAGAGCGTCGTGAAGAGATCGCTCGGCTTCATCCAGGATTTGCTGGGTAGCTCCTCGTATCACGATGCTACAGGCTTCACCAAGTGCCACGCCCGAAAAACGAAGAATCGTGTCTTCACCAATCATCACCTGCTCAATGGCATTGCATTTTCCCAGCTTTACGGATTCCGGGTCATCAAACGTACTCGCGATTTCACCACCAGTTACAAGAGACAGCCTCTCAATACCGTCAAAGTCTGCATGCTCAATCGCCATAACTCCAGCATCAGCAAATAATTGCTCTGGATAATTATAAATCAATTGCCTGTTGATAAATACGTTGCAACCGTGCTTGAGGATTTTCTCTACTTTATCCTGGAAAAAAAAGTAAATTAATTTATCAATACGGAAAATAAAAAGTTGTACTTGGATCTCACGGAACTTGGAATTCTTACCTTCATCTTTTCTTTTTCTGCCAATTCAAGCTCAGCAATCTTGGCCATGGAGTCAACACGAACTCTCGAGCCAAATACCTTGATTTTATCTGTATCCATAGGTGTGTTGGCAATGAGAATCTTAGCATCCGTGATTTTTTGAGGCTGGTGCATACCAGGTTTCTTATCGAGAAGGAAACCTTCATCTAAGAACGAATCTCCCAAGGTGCCACCCCTCTTTTTGATGATTTGAATAGCTGACAGATTTCCAGATCCTTTGAGCCTAAGAACTGCGTCCACAGCTAGCTTGCTGAAGTATTCTTTGTGCTGTGACAGAATCTTGGAACTGAGAGTGGTGCGAGCAATGTTTAACAGATCTTCCTTGAAACGTTCGGGATCTGCTGAATTGTCCACAGCTACTTTGCTCAAAGCTTCCCGGGCAACTGCAGCTGCACTCCTCCATCCTGCAATAATGGTTTGTGGGTGGATCTTCTGTCCGATCAGCAATTCTGCTCCCCTTAATAGTTCAGCAGCTGTGACAAATTTGCATATCAAATTTTATATCTACCTCTTGGATGCTGGGAAAGAAAATTTCAATAAATTATCAAAAGACCTACCCAACACTGTGACCGAGGTGGTACCATCGCCGACTTCGTCATCCTGGACGCGCGACATGTCAACGAGAATCTTGGCTGCCGGGTTATCAACACCCACGCTCTTGAGAATCGTAGCACCATCGTTCGTTACTTGTATCTGTCCCCGATCGCGTCCGGAAGATATGAGAATCTTGTCCATTCCCTTTGATCCCAGGGTCGATTTGACCAGATCCCCAATGGCTATGGCGCCCACAAAATTACTCAACCTGGCCGTCTCGGCCTTTTCTTCCTCGGCCTCATTTTTCAATATCTGCACTGGATTCAACGATACCTGAAAAAAAAATCAGTATCACCTCGCGCTCTGTATATAAGTACTAGAGTGGATTTTAAAATGTTGTGCATCCTCATAACCAACAAATAAATCGACAACGTTTGTACATTACACTTGACCCGACCAAGTGACGACATTTACATTTTGCGATCAACCGAGCATTAAAAATGTGGACTTGAACCGTACAGTTAACAATACATTTAATTCAAGAACCACTGTAAAAGGCGAAATCACATGCACGTGCGCTATTTGTCATTTTTGGAGTAGGAAACCGGTGTGAATTTTTAACAAATAACGTTACGCTTGACCGTATTGCCTTTTCATCCCTAAGACAGTTCGGTGACAGCTATTTACTCACCATTTTGATCTATTTGTTGAGGCAATTACTATTTTTTTGCTATAGAAACACAATTAAAAAATATCACTTGATAAGTTGAACGCTTATTTCGACAACACAAGGAGGCACAAGATACATAGTTTTTCCATTTTCTCCTTCTCTCTTCTCGAACGTCCGAGACACGACACTCGATCGAGTTTAATCGAACCAAAGTGTTTTTTCGAGCCAAGCGTTGAAAACAAATTCAAAAGTTTCATTTGTTTTGTAACTGCTATTCAATATTAAATACTCTCATTCAGTATAATTATACATACATATACGTGCAAAGATCATGTAACATTAGCAAGAAACATACTTAAACGCAATGAAAATTATATGTATTTTTAAAAAAAGCAGAAATAAATATATCGAAACAAGTCGAAAATTAGTTGAGCACCGGGACACTAGATGGCCCGCGAGGGCAGTCACGTGGTTGTGACGTCGTGTCTCGATTGCTGGCACCGAATTCAATTCCTTATAAGGCGACAATGCGCCCGTGAGAACATTAACACATTGTGACATTAATTAACCCATCCATAATTTGTTTATTCATGGTGGCAGTACCAAAGATCAAAATTTATTGTTAAACCTATCAATTACTACATCAATTGAAAGTATAGTCATTATACTGCTATTGAATAAAAATCGGGATTCTTTTTTCTTTCACACAATACCTTAATAAAACCAACGTCTTAGTATGACGATTTCATTAACCAAGGTAAAATTAAACAAGCAAGCTTTTTTGTTTCAATTACATAGCACAATTTTTTTCAATACAGAAATTTTCAAGATGCCCTTTAAATTTTTATTTACGCTCTGCCACTTTGCACTTATTTATTAAAATCTTTGTAAATAGCAAAAAGGTCCATATGCTCACGCATAAATGCACCGATGGCAAAAAAATAATAAAAATTTGTTAGAAATTCCTTTCTTTTTTTCCAACAAATTAGTTAAAAATTATTTCACCCATACCAGTGGGCGTCGAGAGCTCTTTTTTTTTACACACCAAAACAACTCATAGGCTTGCATACTTAGTTATTTATATATTATATCGAAGGCAATGATCTGAAAATAAGCTGATGGGCCACACATGCATGGAATATGAAAATATACTTCTTAATATATAGGTATACCTATACTGAGACAGTGAGACGCGATACTTGTATACTTTTCCGTCGCGACACTTGGATATTTAAATAATAGAAGTGACTTCCCTGCATACACAACGTGTGCGGACAATACACGTATATATGTGGAAGGGAAAAAAAAAAAAAAAGAATTGCTGTACAATTAAACACACACAAATGCACCCATGGCTCGAAGCGCAATCAATATTGGCCGTGCGCGCCGGGTTATTCTCTTCCCTGGGTCCCCCCCGAAGAGTGTAGTACATGCACCTATGGATGGAGTGCCCCAAGAGCGTAACGGTTCCTCGCAGCTGTTCCTCGACCATACAAGAGCCACACACGTATACTCGTCTACGTGTAAATATCAGCACACAATAGGGGTTGTGGCACAGGTATACGTATACGCGATCTTTGTCAACCTTTTTTTACACGCTCGTATACAACAGCCCCAAGCTTCGAGCGACCAAGTCGTGTCCAAAACGTGCCAATGAGGTGCCCTTTAAAAAAATTAAAGGAATCAAAGTATAGAAGCGCTGGCCTATACGTCATAATACCTCCAATTTAGTAGGTTTTTACAGGAAAGGACTTTAAGACTATTAATTATTCATGCATACCGTGCAAAATTTTTTTTTTTTTTTTTTTGCCCAAACAAAAACAGCTATACGTTTTCATTTAAGAATTCCCCGTAGGTACAACGGCGGATAATGTTGGGCGTTGCGCAATCGAGAGACCATTTGGGACAAAGAAAGATCGAAAAGGTACATATATATTATATGGTACGCGTACGCGTGGGAACACATATTATATACATAGCCGCGCGTTATCATTATATTCATGGTAAGAACAGAATGGGGGGGGGGGGGAAAGAAAGAAGAGAAAAATAGTATTGCACATTTTAGAGTCGAGTTCCGTGCTTTCGCGCGACTGAATCATCCGACTCGAGGGTCCATTTAGTCGGCCACGTAAGATAGTACGGTATTCGAGATCAGAATAGTACCTACACACATGTACTACGTAAGAGTGACAACGTAGGGGGGTATACGTATTATGTACATGGTACAATAGTCATACCCGAGGTATATACACATATACTTACTAGTTACTACAATGGTAAGTATATAAGTTGAGCAAGATACTTACCTAATCGCATTTTAAGCCAAAGGGTCCGTGCCACCGTAATATATATACATATATATACTTAGCGGTTCAACAGTCATCTCATCGCTCGAGAATGCGACAGAGTTGGGAAAATTGGTACTACTTATCCTCGTATATACATATGAGTTTCAGGTCTCCCTTTGTATATACATATATATGTACCTATCCTATCAAGTGCCCTAAGTGCTTACCGAGTGTAAATTGTATACATGCTTCGTGCGCGCCCATATACACCAAGTGATGTTTCAACTTTTTCGGTACCTATACCTATATCTGTTGTTCTCTACGAAAATTAAAGACAAGCTCCTTATGGAATTACATATGACCATACATAAAATCGTATGTATATATACCATACATGGGATTTTAATCGAAAATTGACGAGGCGTGAGCTGTGGCTAAATGTTAAGTAAAAAAATATGACCATCTTCATTTTAAATGTATCAGAAAATAGAAAAAAAAAATCTTTGTAACATATCACACACACACTGGTATACGACTAACTACTAGCTGAGATTATAAATTTTAATGGTGCTGTATACTCACACATACCTACAAATTAGGTCAATAGTATCTCGGAGTCAAGTATATATTGTTATGTACAGCTATTTAGGGTACACAATAGCACATAGAGCTTCATTTTAGCAAGTGTACAATGGCACAATGTATGGGTAGAAAAATGTTTGATTGATAAATAAATAAAAAGGTGTATTATATGATATAATGATTGAACGACGATGCGTAAACGATTTATGAAAAACGCGGAAAAGTCTGTGATGCCATCCGGACGCCACGGAATGTGATTCTGTATAATACGAACCCAAGGAATCACATCGGCGCTGGACGATTGACGGTCGCGCGAGCCCTATGTATATATAACGTAATTGGCGCATTGTTAAAATTGCCGGAGGTCTCCTACAGGATGGGTGATTAAGTTTTCCAGGAATGAAAGGAGCAAGGAAAATTTTATGACCATTGGCGCCGCATTCACACGCAGCTCGAGCCGTCACTTTGAGATGCAATGCGCTCATCCTCTTTTTGGCCCTTGACAATTCTCGTTGCGAGATCACTCGAGGTAAAAGTCCTCAAGTGCCGATACTCGGCGTTAAGTATCGTCCATACAGCTAAAAAAAAAAAAAAAAAAAAAAAAAAAAATTAAAAGAGGAAGCGCTTAAGAAGAATACAGATAAAATAAGGGCCCATGGCATAATTACAATATGTGTATATAATATAGCGGAAGGGAGACCGCGCTGCGATGAGCCTCTCAAGGGAGATACCAATCTGCTGCCATCGTCGGGGGTAGTATACGCGGGGGAGACGGAGCCCCTTCCCCCGCTAAAACTGCATTGGTGTACACAAAATGCGGCAACACCCCTCTGTGGTGAGTAAATTACGAGTTCGTAGGGAGTCCTCGCGTGTGTAGTGTCCGATGGAAGTGGTCTTCGCGCGAGTGTGGAACACGGCGAAAAATGCTATACAAGTACCTACGAAACAAAAAAAAAAAAAAAAAAAAAGGGATTGAACAGCAGATGCACGTTTCCGGTGTGGCACGTGTGCACCGAGCCCCTATACGTACTTGCATATAATTCGTGGCCGGCAGAGCTCGAGCGTAACGCGCACGTTTTTACGGGCCCATAGGTATACCCACTTACTTACACCTTTGTCCTTTTTTTTTTTTTTTTTTTTTCTTGTAGGAGTATTTAATATATATACATCAAGTACAAACCATCATAATCATCTTTGGCTGTTTCGTGAGTAAAAGAGATGGCGTGTGGTGCAGATGTAGGATCGGTCGCTGCTGCGATTGATTCACGGTATATGTTGCGCTCGAAATCACGCCTGCATGTCCATTCAATAATGGTACCTACTTGGAGTGTTCTTTTTTAATTTACCGTTTGTGTGCTCTATTTGTGATAACGATGGGAGGATTTTATAGGTAATCATGATTACTGCATCTATTGTTTGTGTGAAATTTGTTTTTTTTTTTTTTTTTCTACAACAGAGTGGGCATTGAGATTAAAATTCCTCATCCTCGATTGAACGCCACTACAAAAATACATACCTACTCCTTGCATTCGGAGAGCCAACCTGCTTATATCGTATGATAATAACTTTTGACTCGTTTTCATAATGTATACAAATACTTATATACCTGCACGTGAGACCCTTTAGAAAAAGAGATTTCTCTTTCAATGCAGCCCAGATAAGTTGTAAAACATATGCATCTGAGTGGCACCGCCTAAAAATCACACACGCGCTCTCTGTATATATATATATATATATATATATATATATATATATATATGTGCAGGCATCGTCATCATATCGTGCATCTATTTCGAGAGGGATCATTTAAATACACCAGCATCCGCGGCAGAGGCGCGTCTCTCATCGCGCGTTTAAAAGTCTCGAAAGGTTCACCCAAAGTCGTTACGCCCAAAAAAGCACCTCTCCCCTCACTCCCTCCTTGCCCTTCATCTGCTCCCTTTTCTCCATACGCATCAGAAAATGTATGCTCCCAATGCAGCTGATGGCTGGTTCTTCTCAACTTTTAACATCCCCTCGTGTTTTATACGCCCGAGAATTCGAGGGTTGCAGAGCTGGTATACACATATTATATATACGTATGTATGTGGGCACCGGTTTTTGTCGGTTACACCGCTCATTGTCGGAGAAAATCTTTTGTCCGCGCGACTTTAGCGTGCGCGCGTGTGTGTGCAATAGCAAAAAAAAAAATATATATGTATATATACAAACATACACATGTGTACGTTTTATGTGAATATATGCGTGAAAGCGCGCACCTTTCCTGCGGCACCGCGCGATTTGCACCGCAGCGATGCGGGTGTTTTAAAATTTTCGATAAATTATTATTATTTTATTTATAGCCTCGGCGAAGAGTCGTTGGGCCGTTTTGTATTAATATTCATGCGCGCGCCCACATGTGCCACGTTTGTTTTCTTTTAATTCGATTTTAACTCATCGCTAACGATATATTATTATCTTTGTTCAGTTCGAATGAATGAGTAGTAGAAATGCCGTTTTTGAACGAGAGGTAAAGGTACGAACGTTTATTTGCCAATCGAGCTCCAAATGGATAAAAAATGGAAATTACGAGCGAGTTGTGCGTCACCCAAGACTTGGTACACGTAAAGTTCATGTATAGACCCAGTGTCGAGACCTAAATTCCCCAGGAGCACAACAAATACGTGTATCGAGAGATAAAAGACTGGGTGTCAGTCGGTGCTCGAAAGATAAGCGCATCGTCGTCTCGAGAAATGTAATAATACGGGGTGTATATTATATACTTGTCGCTACAGGGGCGTGGCGCTGATGCACTTGGCATTCATACGGGGAAAAGTCGCATGGGATTATCTTCAATCCCGTTTTCCTCCTGGAATCACGTAATTTACTAACAGTGAGAGTGTCCGTAGGGAGATCGGGACTTTCATTTCAGCGTATTATAATACCGATTGCTCTCGGAGCGTCTCAAAACTCGTTCGACGAAACGAAGGAAGGAGAAGAAGCGGGTACCTATAAATATATGCACCACGCGGTCCCCCTTTGTCCGTGTGCACAATAATATATCGCACATAGGGGAGGTTGTTCCCGAAGGGATGGGAGGTACTGAGCGAGAAAAAAAAAAAAAAAAGGGGGAGGAGCGCGACGTCGAGAAGTCTTTCGTCCTTCGAGGAGTCATATCACCGTGGTCGGTCGGTTGGTGTGTATACTGTGGATCAAAGGCAGCGTTAGTCACCTCCTCGCGTCGACGCGAGTGATTTCACGTCTTCCGCTCTCTTTTTCCCGGCACAGTAACCCTCTTATCGCTTGTTGACCGACAAACTGTTACACCGATATTTCCGCTCGCAGTTTTCCGATAGTCCCTTGCGTACCCGTTACAATTCAATACTTCCTCGATAATCAACGCGATCGGTATTTTGATCGGCAAAAAAAAAAAAGGAAGGGCCAAAAACACGTTTTTTCAAATGCGCGCGAAAATCGGCGGATTGTAGCAAGGTGGGCGTTTAAACTCGGGTGGTGGAGGAAGACGCGCAGCATCCCAAGGATCGTACGGCAAATCCAACTCGTAGCCCCAAAAGCATATAGTATAAAGCGCGTACATAGGTATAAGGAGCCGTGTAAAGAGAGCCAATACGGAGCATCCCCCGTTGGTGGTGTAAAATCGTTGCAGCTGCTACTCGAAAAAAAAAAAAAAAAAAGGGAGAGAAGAAAAGCCCATCATCAACGGTTCCGTTGTATACCGAAGGGGGGGATCGGCAGGCGCGTGGAGAGAGAAGCGCCTGGAAAATTGTGTGTACGCACCCGAGCGACCCCGACGGCGATCTCAAAGGGGGGTTGTTGGTACCCCTCCCTGGCTCACATGTGGTGTTGTACTGCAACGAGCGTATATACGTGCGAGGGGCGTCGGAGGCACGCGACCAAATAACCATCGCGCGCTCGTCCCACTGTACTGTTAGTCCAGGTGGGGGAGTACGGTATATACGTGCGCGCGTGTGCTTCTGGCCGGCTGTGCTCGTGAAATCATTCCGGTGGCATCTCAGCTGGCGCTCGAACGCCGCACGGACACCTCGGGAGCGCGCGCTCTTCGGCACACGTGTACTTTAACAGTATAGAATAATCAATATGCCAGGACGATTTTTTTTTTTTTTTTTCGTCTTTTTAATCGTTGATGGTTCAGTGATGAAAAGTATTTCGATACCGTGAGTGTTTATTGACATGTTTGTGAAGATTTTAAGATAAAATTCAAACGAGGGAGTGAATTGCGAGTGGAAATGTGCACAAACTAGTGTGTGATCGTATATAAGTATATATATATACCTTTGGGCACAAATTGAGGAGGATAAAGAAAAAAAAAAAACAAAAGGATGAGCGCGTTCAAGAGACACCAGAGCAAAGTGTTTTGGGGCCAAATGGAGTCGCGCGACTTGTTGGCCAGCCAGGGGGACTTTAAGCTCCCGGCGAGCCCGCGACCGCGACCCCGACCCTTTCCCGCCTCGAGAGAGTCCGAGGAGGCGTTTTCGCTGTCGAACGACGAGAACCAGGCCGACAGCGATACCACCGATCCCGAGAACACCACCGTCATCCACGTTGAGATTGCGAGGAGGGACTCCCTGGCTCGCAGGTCGATACTTTTATTTTTTTATTTACAACATCGGTCGAGCCTCGTGTTTTTTACGCGCTTCGCTCGCCGCGCGATGACTCGCCTACTGTGACTAATCAACTCGTCGCGTGAATTATTCGCGTATACGCATTAATATATACAAAACTCTGCTGTACGAAAATCACCATCAAGAACGTGACTAATGCGCAGCGCGCGGGTAAAAATACCTATGCACTCGAGAAAAAGAAATGCTTTCTTTTTTTTTTTTTCGATGAAAAGGCAGTAAAAACGTACGAGTCCCATATCACGGCGTATAATGACATCCTCGACTCGTCATCGGCGCGTTATTATTTCACCCGCGTGGAGAGGAGAGAAAAAAAGAATTCCATCCAATTACCGCGCAACTCATCTGTAACCGATGCGAAATTGATTTTCCAGCAGCAGCGAGCGAGCGTCGGAGATGTCGACCCCGTCAACGGCAGTGCAGGCAGGGGCGGCGTCGAGCCACGTCCTCGAGGAGCGCTCGTTCAGCCCGTCGAGCCGGGGCCAGCGTAGCCAGGACTCGGGCTTCTCGGACTCGGACGATAGCTCGGACCTCAGCCCCGAATCGCCGAGGCGACGGAGACGGAGGAGCAGTCGCAGGCGACACGAGTTGCAGCGCTCGAGGAGTATGGGCTCAGGGGGGGTTGGACCGGCACACACGTCCACGCCGAAACGACCGGGATCGGCAAGGCGCCGCGAGGAGACTCGACAACTGGACTATTGCACCATCAACGAGTGAGTTACTCCTTCTTTTTTTTTTTTTTTTATATATATACATCTCGAACGCGGATGTGAACAATTTGTACACGTCAACTCCGTCCGTTCGCACACACGAGAATAATTAACGCGCAACAATATAGTGGCTCTCGTTGAGACGATCGGTATCTACAGCCTCGTGATGATAATTTATTTCAGTATCAATGGTATTTCATTGCGTGGATTGGATCGCACGGGGATTTTATAGTTTAATGTTTGGGCTCGTACTTATTTTTAAAAACGCGTTCGGTGATAATTATATATATTGAGAATTATCGAGGAAGCCGAGCCGTTATTGTTGAGTATACAGTTGCGGAGCTATCGATGGATCGGTAAATGGGCCTTTGGTAAAATATCAATTCGATTGATTTTAAATGTATGTGACAAAGATGTATATGCCTATGTTTGGTAATCTAACGATACCGATCGTTGATGCGGAATGGGGGAAAACATCTCGACACCGATGCTCGAAAAATTGGTATTTCCGAGCCCATGCAGGACGCGACACTTACGGCACGACGATAAGGTCCCGGTGTCAAACTCTAGATGAATAAAAAAAAAAAAAAAAAAAAAGGGACACTCGAGCGAATGACATTGTGTTTACCTATACCTGTACAGCTGCGCGTGAACGTATGAAGAAAGAAAAAAAAGAGAGAGAAAGAGTGCGAGCTTGTCCGTGCGGAGGAAGCGAATGCGATAAGGGGCCGCGTGTCAAATCGGGAGGTATAGCAGCGGATGCATACCTCATATCATACACTGATCGAGTGTTGAAATACATATACTTTTCGAGCTTGTTTTTGATGATTTTAACTCGAGGATAATGGTATACATACACAGAAATCCCTACGTTTTTTTTTTTTTTTTTCTCACCGACAAAAGTATATGAACAACGTGTCCTTGGACTACCAACTTCTGTATAGACCTACTCGTAAAATGTATTGTACAAATACAGCGGGCGCGTGTAAATACGTCCAGGAAGTGACAAACAAATACGTGAGCTCGCTTTGCGAATTTTAGAGCCGCTAGAACAGCCAATTCTCTCGCCCTTGTTCGGCGTGTCTAAGCTGTGTACAGATCGCGGGCTCATGATTACTTATCATTTTTGTGTTGTAGATGGTTAAGTCTGTAATTTTTTTCTTTCTTTTTTTTTTTTTTTTTTTTTTTGTGAGTGTGTTTCGACGAATCTGTAACGAGAGGCGTGTTTGGAAAGTCAAATGTAGGGCTTCGATTGACATACCGAAGATTGCATCTGCACTCGCGACAGCGTGTAACGTAAAAACAAAACTCGCGGTTATTATCGGTCATCTCTGTTTGTCGTCGTTGTCGTTGTTACAGATTATAGGCATGAGAGAGTCGGGTATCGGTGTTTACCAAACTCTACTCTGCTTGAACCTTATATATATAAAAAAAAAAAAAAAAAAAAAGTTATTGGTTGGTCGTTCGGTTGATCGCGGTTTTTCGTTTTATTTGTTTTGGGTGGGAAATAGTGTCACGTCGATAACGAAATCTGTTGGACAGATTATTATGGAGAAGAAAAAGAATCGCAGATCGTGTGTAATATATGTGCTGGATTGAAAAAAATTAGAAGCGATTTGTCGAGTTAACGTTATATAAATTTGCGCGCGCGCACGAGTGTACGTTGTTTATGCAAATGAATTGCATGGGTTATTTCAATTAGTGACTAATCAGGATTGCTTCGCGAATCAAAATTTTTATTTTTTCGCTTTACGATCATTGGGATTCATTTATTTGACAGACGGTGTATACCGATCATGTCTGACCGGTACGACGTTATAGCAAACTTTATGTTAAAAAGTGACGCTGTTCATAGATATTTACGTGTAAAAATGGGTTTTTTCGTGAACTAGTGTGGTATCTGCAACGGGGACGGAAAATTCTCGCTAGCGAAACACTAAAAACTTGATGTTCAAACTGAAGAAAATCTTCACCGCAATGAAACTGTTGCTCGATGGATTGTGTCAACGATATATAATTAACCTCGTGTTATTGTTTTCGGGCACGCTTAGCAAAAATATATTTCACACGTTCGTATGAAATTCAAACGAAATCGGTATACACATCCACACAGAGTATCGTCACCAAAACCTTAAAATCCTCGCGCAGGGACACGCGTGAGTTCGATTGATAAAAAAGAAAGAAAGAAAAAAAAAAAAAAAAACAATTCAGGGTCAGAAAAAAATCGGATGTCGCGCAAAGCTGCGGTTGTAAAACACAATACCCTACTCGCATCTCCTCTTCCATCCGGCCCGTACAACAATGCAACGCGGCAGAAGGCACACACACACACGTGTATATAATATGTATATATAAAAAAATGCGAATCTCAGCGCAATGAAATCAACTCCTTCTCTCTCAGCTGATAAGCGTCGACGTGTATACGTGAGTCAATGTCCACTGTGTAAGTATACTCATCGAGTGCTGCTGCACACTTGTTTTATCTCATGAGAAAAAACGCGAGATCGGCAAGGCAAAACGTGACAGCGAACGAGCTTGGAATTTTTCACGCTGCTCCATCGAGTGGCTCGCGAAACGTATACTTTTAAAGCAGGTGTGCGATACCTATACCTACATGTGCAATATATTATTATTATTATATATATGCTGTACTCCCGCATGTGTATATTTATATATGCGTCACTCGCGCGCTTATATCCGCAAGAGGGGGAGATATAGGAGATCGCGAGGCCGTTTATATATATAGTATGAATGTAATAGCGAGGCGAAAAGCAGGAAGATAAGCCACTGCCGGATTAGTCACTTTTGCAAATCGCCGCGTGTACGCCGAGAGTATTACGTATATATATATATATGCACGAATCTTGAATCACGTTTATATATATGGCACGGATTTTTCGTCCTTCCGGTCGTTCGAATCACCGCGCGGATTAGGATTTTGTATTTTCACGCGAGAAAAACGATGCTAGTAGACGAGAGCACAATGGAAGTCGCATACTAAATGGATTTTTATTTAAAAAACTTGACCTATATTAATTATGGCATTATGTTCATACGCCAAATATAATGTATTGTAAGTGTAAAATGTCACCTCTCGATAAAAAAAAAAAAACAAGTCTTCGAGTTTTTATTTGTTACAATAGAAGCACGAAAAAGACAAAAACGCCCACAGCGACATCGTTTATCGGATGCACACGTAGATATAACAATATACATCATGTACTAACACACAAAGGCCACCCCTTATATGTATATCCTACGGGAGAAAATACACTAAACGGTAATTAGGTCGATTCAAAAAGGGGGAGGATGGCGGAAAAGCGCAAACAGTCGAGAAACTATTTTCCGATGAAATGCATGGTATAGAAGGGAAAAAGAAAAGTACCACTATAGACATGTGATATTTACATTAGTAGTGCTCTCTATAATAAACGACGGCAAGGGCGCGATGACTCGTCTTCCGCGGAAATATAAAATTGCGATGATTTGCCGACCGTACAGTTTTAACGTGCAACAAGTATACCTCTATGATCTTTTTTTTCTTTTTTTTATAAATACTTATCATAAAGAAACGATTTTCAAAACGCAGAAGCCCGGAAGCCGAGGAGCTGCCTGCAGTCGAGAGCCTGGGCGACTTTCTCTACTCGAGCGATCCGCCCAATTACGAGCCGTACCAGCCCGGACCACCCGAATCCTCACGCGCGTGTACAAACGCGCACGCCCCGGTGAAGGATTGGCTGTGCGAGCTGCGCTTGGACGTCGAGGAGGAGTGCACGGCCACGTTGCAGAGCAAGTCCCTGCCCAGGCGCAGGCTCCCCGACGATCCTCGGAGCAGGGACCTCAGGCTCCTCACGGCCTCGGCGACCACGGCAGCGAAAAAAGCCATCGACACTGCCGGCCGCTTCGACCGCACGTACCGCCGGCTGATCGAGTGAGTTGTTGCGACACCACTTTCCCTACAAAATCTACGTTAACTACTGTATACGTCATTTACCGGATTACAATTCGTTGCAGTGCGATCGGCAACTCGAAGAACGAACCGGTGGACCAAGCCCTGTTGTCTTCGATCGAAGCCGAGGCCTTGGAGATCCTCGCCAAGTTCGGCCGCTCGTTGCCCCGTAGGATCGTCCAGGCGTCGGTTGCAGATCCCCAGAGCCTCGTGATGCAGCTCACGCGACTCAAGCACTCCGTGGACCGGGCCCTCGACGACAGGCTCGACTTTTACATCGAGGCGAGTAACTCGCGCGTGGACTGTATGGAACTGTTGTTCAAAAAAGCGCATTGTTATTGATCAACACATTTACAATGAAATATTGGGAATATGTTTTTTTTTTTTTTTTTCAAACGAGAGCAATACGTTTCGTCTGAATTATTTTTTCATTAAAATTGTCAAGGATTGTTTTGCTGGAAAGAATTTTTATTAAAGTGGGGGTCCAAAGTCATTGGAGTTTATATAATTGGAGAAAAAGAAAACAATAATAAATAAGACTCAACGTGTGAATTGCAGAAGGTGGTCCGGGGCCTGGAGGAAGCTCCACGGGAGGGTGGTAGCACGGCCCGCGGGTCCCTGGCAGCCCTGACGGCCCTGGGGCTCGCGGGTCCACGGGCCGGCGCCAGCGTGGCTCGGTGCTCGGGGATCCGCGCCCTCCTCGCGAGCCTCGTCTCGTCGAGCCGGCTCTCCTCGGAGCTGCGTTGCGCGAGCCTGCGCGCCCTGGCCTCGGTGTGCTGCTGCCTCGAGGCGGTCGACCAATTCGTCGCCCAGGGTGGACCCGACATCCTCGCCGACATCCTCGGGGCCGAGGCCACGCCTCACACCGAAAAGTCCGAGGCCGCGGCGTTGCTCGTCCAAGTGACCGCACCCTGGATGGACCGCGTCGCCCTGCCCTACCTCGAGCCCCACGGCCACCGCTTTGTCCGGGCGCTTACCGATCTCGCCGAGCGCACCACCTGCAAGCAGACTCTCCTCATTGCCGCCGCTGGACTCAACTACCTGGCCCACTCGAGGAAGTGCGTCGCCGCCGTCGTTGCCTGCGACTCGATCAAAAAGCTCCTCAGGTGAGACAATTTTCCCTCAATGTTTTTTGTCACTCGCGTGTAAAAGAAAAATAATGTTAGCTGGATTATTGACGAGAGCATTGGAACGTGTGTTTAGGTGTATAAAAAAGTCAAACGACGGCAACGTGTGGCTGATGGAGCAGGTGGCGTCGCTGGTGGGTCAGGTGGCACGGCTGCCCCAGGCCAGGGCTCATCTCGTGGAGACGCGGGCGTCGGTCGCCCTGGTGTGTTTCCTGCGCATGCAGCCACCCGGTCTGGAGGACGAGTACCGGCGATTGGCGGCTACGACGCGGGAGACCCTTACGCGGTTGTGCGTCGACCCGGAGATCGCTGGCCAAGTCGTGGCGGTTGGTGGCTCGGACTGTTTGCCTGAACTCGCTGTCGATCCAGCGGTGTCGCGAGCCATCAAGGACGAGGGCGCCAGGTTTCACAGCACCAAGTCGCTGAGGGTCGCGCGGAGGATCGCCGCCGAGCAGATCGGCATTGCCAGGATTAACGATTGCAGCCCGCGTTGAAGAGTACATCCGGCTATCCAAGGTTGACGTTACTCTTCATGTGTAACAAGTGGTTTTGGGTCACGCAAACATCAGTAGTTGAACGAGACGATCGAGCACAATCGAAGGAGGATTTTTTTTTTTTTTTTCATAATCCGGAAGAAAAATGTATTCGAGTCACGAGAGAGAGAGAGCGAACCTTTGATAAATCGACAAACAAAACGTTGCTGTGAACGCGCTTGTATATAGGCATATAAGAATTTTGGGAGTCGTCAGTATAATAATGTATTTTAAAAGTTGTTATTCATAACGATTCCATAGTAGCCATGTCCCATTAAATACGTACAAAAGCGTAAGAAATTCTTCCTAGTCTAGCATGCCTTATTTTTTGTACTCAAAGTGAAATAACAATTTATGTAAATATAATAATAAGGATAACCAATTGTACGTAAAATATAATTTTTTATTAAAATGAATAATTTTATAATCGATCGTTCGTAAATTAATCATCTGCCATGATGAATCAAGTAAAAGAATAACTAATAAATGTAAATATTAATATAAATATACACACGTATGTTATATACATAAAATACAATTTTTTTTTTGTTTAACCCTGCACTGCCTACCCGTTTAATTCTATTTAAGTCTTTGTGTATTAATTTCTTTGTACATTCGCTCAATTGAATTTCAAAAATGACATTGAACAAATTAACAATACTCATTTTTCAAAGGATAACTTGGAAATATTTTTTATCGTCAAAGTCCTCCTCTGATGTGTGTATATAGTCAAATGATTGCGGATGCTCAAAGTTGTTTAGTGCTTTTCAAACTATTTGTCTTGAATTTGTAATTCATGGTAAATATCCACAGTTGTCTCAAGACAAGGCCTCAACTCGAAATCACAGTATCCTAACGAAAATTTTCCTTCTGGTGGCTTAAAATAATCCAAGCCTCTACCTATTTTAATGACCCATCCATTGTCAAGACTAGAAGGGAATTTCTCAAATTTAATTTTCATTATATTAGGAAACAATCTGATCAAGTAAAATTAAAATTTACCGTATTCGTCTGTCGTGAAGTGACTCCGAAAATCGTACATCCAACGTAATTTGTCGAGTAGCTAAACTCCTTTTAATTTCTTCTAACCTTCTTATTTGCTCGTCTCTATCATTGGGAGAAGGTGTAGTTTTTAATAATATTCTAGATAACTTGTCACATTTGAGAACAGCCAACTCACAAAATCTCAAAAAGTTCTGGCACTAAAATTGCAAAATGTTTGGTGATCTTTGACTCCTTAGTCATTGGAAAAATTTACTTAAATTAAGAACAAAATGATAAAACGACTTGCCTGATGAAATGTTCTGATGTAAGATTCTTCAATTAGAATTTCATTAATTCTATTATCCAAAAATCTTCCAAACACAGAACTATATCCATGGCCAGTCGAATTTTCTTCAATCTTAACTAGCTCTCTATACTGGCCAATAGATTTTTTGTAATCTATCATATTTTTTATTTTCTCAGCTCTATCCATGTACTCTGCAGCTCTGGTTTGAAAATGTTTTTTCTGAACTGGATTGTCGATATCTTCATAGAAATTTAATTTTTGTTTCAAATGTTTCAAAGTGTTTAATAATCATAAAATATCACACACTACCTTTTATAGAATTGAGAAGTATTTGCAAACCTTCCTGGTAAAGTACCAATGCCATTGTGTATTGCTCTTTTTTGTCTTTTTCAACGGCACGTTGTATTATTGAGGCTGCAACACTTTCCATTTTCTGAAATATCATTAAAAAATGTTTGCTCCAACTGTTTAGCTCTTTTCATGTTTTTTATATCGAAATACAAATGAAATAAGCATTTATTAGAATAAAATACTTACAAATCTGTCGTATTTTTAATTCTTGTTTCAAAAAGTCATTGTTCAATTGAGTGACCGTGATTTGACATAATAAATTTTTTAAACGCAGCTACAATGAGTAAAATTTCACCATCAACAACAATAAAATCAGCCACACACGACAGCTGCACGACCACGTACTTATGCGTGCATGCGTACGACATAACGTCAACGACAGCCGTAATTATACCTATCTTAACCTTTACATATGATTTGTATACACTATACAAACACAAACTGCAGAGGTAACTGAGTTGCTGAAATCAAAACGGTGTTTTTTTTTTTAAATAAATAAAATCAGTAAAATATTATTACATACCTATATTAGCCATGAAATCAAGTAAAAACGTCGGCTATAACGGACTATGGGGTGAACTGCCACCGAGGGAACCTGATAAACAAGAAATCGTTCCTCCAGACGTGATTGACAACATTTGGAGACAAGTTATGGAGGAGTCCAACAATACGGATTCCGACTATACAACTCAAAGACAGCCCGAGTTTATACAGTACATAAATGTGATTTGTTTTTCCTTTTTTTTCCCAAGACTCATTAGATTAAACAATGTGATTTATTTTAAGGTTACCTATGGGAAACGTACATGTGCTAAATACCATACACCTGAGGCAACAGCTCAGAGCAATGGTAATTGAGTTTTAAATGTTATCAGTAAACTTTGTTGCAAAAATTCCAATGTTCTGTTGTTTTTACAGGAAGAGGGAACTATTATAAAAAATTTAACTGTGATCGAAGATGAATCTCAAGATGACAATTTCAAAGATTCGAGTGATTGCACACTACCGAATAAACAGTCCAGGTAAAAATATTTTCTCTGTACGATTTTTCCTTCTAAATAAATATGTTTTTCAATGGTCACTGTTTATAGGAAAAATTTTAAAAATAATGGTAACATCAGCCACTTGAGACCTGCTACTGCACGAAGTATATTGAATCATGCGGTTATAACTTTGTTGGCTCATGTGGGATTTGAAAAAGCATGGAGTCACGCAATTAATACCTTAACAGACGTAGCTGAACATTTTCTAGAGAGAATAAGCCTATTACTTAAAACAGCATCAGAGGAAAAAAATTATGGTTTTCCTGTACGATGAACCGTTTTTACTTAAGAAAAAAAAAAAAAAAATGATAGGAATAACCTTTCAACATCGACCTTTTTTCAGGATGCATTAGAGAAAGTTTTTGTGGAAGCAAACATAGGTGGAATTATAGGTGTACACTCTTATTACCAAGATTATGTGCTCAGGCATGAGAAAAATGTAAGGAGAGATGTGGAGAAAAAAATGGAACAACAAAAAAAGCTCGAACTTGATTCCTGCAATACAAAGTAATAAACACATTGATTTTACAAAAAAAAAATGAAATCTATTACATTTTACATGGTTTTCATATTTTTTTTATCAACCACAAAATTATCTTCATAGAATGGACACAGATGAAGGACCCAGTAGTATGCATTTCGATGAGCTTTCTCAATTCGGCAATGTTTATAGGGAAGTGCCAACTTTGCAATTACTCGACCCAGACATGGGTTTTCCTCCAAGCTTGGATGCTGGTTTTCAAATGTTACACAGTCTAGAGCAAGACGAGTAAGATGAAAATTAATTTACATACATACGTTTGATAATGTTGATGATGGTTATTTTTACCAATATCTTATATTTATTTTAGATTAAATAGTTTAGAAGTGGAGGAAGAGCAAGATGCAAATGCTAGTAGTTCACCAATAACATTGACGCAACAGAGAACAGATTTCCAATGAATTTTGTGTGGAGATGTATCTTATGAAGACTGATACATTCATTCACGATACCTGGTGTTGAAATGCTGCAAAATGTAACATAATAATAAAGTCAAGATTTTTTTGTATAAAAAAATACTATTAATCGAGCTTTAAATCGCTAAAATAGATAATGTTACAGTAAAGTATTTGTTATTTTCTTAACAAAACCATTAATTGTTAGTTTGTAATAATAAACCACACATTGGCAATCGGTTGAACAAAATCAGAATACTGTAGGTCGTCACACCATGCCAGTATCAGTATCAGTGCTGAGTTACTGCCAAGTTGGTAGCTTGTTTAGCTATCATTGTGCCAACTTAACACGTGTACGAGAATATAGGCAGTGCTCTCAAATGTGACTGGCAAACTTGCGGGAAATTCAAATTGGCTATATGGAGCAAGACGCAAAACCCCAGATAACTCGACAACATTTCATACACCATAACTTGATAAATTAATCCTAAGCTATTTAACCCAATAACCCAACGCGCCTAAAAGCAGTATCACAAGCTTTATTAATTAATAAAATACATTAAACAATAACGCAAGCGCCAATCCCCGCACAACCCGGGGCGCTTACTAGCTGCTTTGTTTATTAATTGAATAAATAAAATAACACAAGCGCCAATCCCCACACGACCCGGAGCACTTACAGGCCGCTTTGATAATTAAAATGATAAATAAAATAACACAAGCGCTAATCACCACACAACCCGGAGCACTTACTGGCCACTTTGTTTTTTAATTGAATAAATAAAATAACACAAGCGCCAATCACCACACAACCCGGGGCGCTTACTGGCCGCTTTGTTTATTAATTGAATAAATAAAATAACACAAGCGCCAATCCCCACACAACCCGGGGCGCTTACTGGCCATGGATTCCATCGGTGTACTCACATGTGCATATATATATATATATATATATATATATATATATATATATATATATATATATATATATATATATATATATATATATATACACATCGCTTTTAACTTAAACGTTATAGATGGGATTATATTGTGACTTGCTTTTGACGATTTCAGAGTCAGTTCGCCTCGCGGTCCAGCCAAGCGCGGATCGTTTAACCGTCGCGTATACTCTTTTATACCTACTCTCCGCTCTTCGATCGTTACATCTGTGTATACACTTACCTTGCCGATTTTTCATTCAAATCAGTCGTCGGCTTCAAGTGAGCTTCCAAGCCTTTTTTTTCCTGGGTACATACTTGATCAATCTTGTTTGCCTCGCGGAAAACGATAATTCGCTTTTTCCATTGCGAGCCTTCAAAATATAAATTATTGATCTCTCAATTTTCAAAACCGATATTTTAAACCGATATTTTAAACCGATAAACGATACAACTTTCTTTTCTCCGCTTTTTGAAAAGGTTTACAGCTAGCAAAATGAAGCCAATGCAGACTACAGTTCTGCTGGTCGCGCTGTGTGCCACTTCGGCGGTGGCGATGCTGCCCATGGGCAAGCAACGTATTTTACGGCTCGAAGGTACTCAGTGGAGGTAAGTGCCCTTGTTGTTGTTTTTATTTTCCCCAACACTATACATTCAACTATTGAGTAAATAAGGAAATTAATTTTTTTTCACGAAAATTCAGCTATTGAAACTCGTGCGATTGAAATCTTCGCTCAAACGATAATTGATATAGATCGGTCAAATAATTACTTATTTTTTGCGGTTATTATTTTTGATGTTCTGTTGATGCGCAAAAGACCCAACCAATCGGGTGCTCGAGGTAATTGTCCATCATTTTAATTATTACGCAATAATAGGTGTGAGCTGTATATATAAGCAAGTGGAGCGAAGAATTTTTGTGATACCCCTTATTCAATCGCGTACTTGGCAGAGTAAGTCTCAAAGTTACAGGAAACGATTATTCGCCGCGTATGCGAACGAAGACTGGAGGTTTTTCTTACACGTAGCAATTCAGAAACACTAGTGGGAGAAGCTTTAAATCGATTTTATCATTATACCTTGTGTTTTTCCGGCAACTCTGAATTTTATTTTATTTTATTTTTTACATCTGTTCATTGGAACAGTCGTTAAAAAATTTTCTTTGATGTATACTATAGCATTAACTGATAAAATAAAAACAATCTTACGAGTAAAGTGTATCCCTATACGCGTAGAAGAGCGAAGATAATATTTAAAGATGGAAAATAAAAAAAAAAAACCCGCAAGCCGATTCGTTTTTGAGATATTTCAACGACGAAGTAATATTATTTGTATAAATATCTGGGCCTCTGACGTATCATCATTCTATGGCGAAGGTCAACTGGTTTCAAACTATACTTGTGTATACCCATACAAGGTTCATTTTTTGCACGTGGAGGTATACATTTAATACAGGTTTTTACTCGATGACTTAAATTTATTTATGAAGTGCACCTTTGTTATACCTCCGATTTATTTATCAACCTTGAATCGATGAAAAACAATTTTCCAAGACTTGGGACACACAAAGTATTTCGTTGCGCTAATCCCGGAAAAAGGGGAATTTTTTTTCGAGGATCATAGAAATGGTTTGAAATCTCTTGGCCGGTTATAAGGAAAAAATATTTTTCTCTTAAAATAAATTTAAAAAATTGTTGCTATTTTAAAATTAGAAAATGCGGTAATTACGCAGAAGTGGTGCTCCACCCCAATTTGGATCTTTAAATTTTTTTATGGTTTCGAGCCATTTTTTATTAATCATAAGGTGGGGAAAGACGTTTTTTACCATTTCTTACCATTTTTACGAAAGTGAAATTTTTTTCTGTAATTGAAGCGAAATATGTCGTGGGTTGGGAACAAAAATTGCAAAGAAAAAAAAATGAACATACACGTTTTTCAACAAACACACAGCAACCAGTTGTGATAGCCACACATGCGGCCAGAACGCCAGGTGTACGATGAGCGAGGGCCGGCCGGTTTGTTCGTGCTTGAATCTGTACGATGGCGATCCTCTTACGAGGTGCGAGCGTGTCGAATGCATCAGTAAGTATTTATTATTATTATAATCATCATCATCATCATCAGCCACAATGTCAGTTTTTACGTTTCGTATACCTGCAACATACTTAATTGGCAATGCCTAATCTATCATCGAGCACTTACGTCACCATAAAAAGGTGTGCGCGTGTATATATATTTACGGAAATATAGTACATACAAGTGGAGTATCAAGCTCACTTGTATATACCATAATTGCATGGCAAACGATTATATTATTACGCGCGGCGAACGCGCAAGGTCACGTAGCCCCTTTTTTGGTTCCTCATCGAGCCTTATTTCGTAATCTTTTCATCACACATTTCTGGATCGCGTTATTGACTAGTTCTCACAATTTATTTTATTTTTTTTATCTTCTTCTATTACGATTCGAACAACTACTATACCGATTAACTCGTTTCTTTTCTGAAAATAAAATAAATGCGAGTTAAAAAGAAAAATAGTGCAATTCAATAAAAGGTGTGCATGGTCACTTTGATCAACAATCATTAACCGAGCGCGTATATGTTTTTTAAATTACCAATACTAAAATATAATTTTAAAATTTTTAACGGGAATCAATGGGGATGAAAAATCCTGCAAATAAAAGAAATAATATATCTGTTTTGTCCCCGAAATTGCAGTAAACGAGGATTGCACTGGAAGCCGCACCTGCAGCGGGAACCGATGCATCGATCCGTGTACCTACGCCTGCGGCACACGGGCAATCCTCTGCACAATTGCGTCTACGACCCTGGCAAGTACATTTTTTCTTTTTTTTTTCTTTTTTTCTCAATGTTATGAACAACTACATACATTTACTCCCTGGCGTAAAAGTAAATTTCATGATGAAATCCCAAACAGAGGCGCCGTGCAAGAGCCCAAATCCTTATGGGGCCAACACCAAGTGCGAAGTCAAGAACGGCGTGGCGGTGTGCTCTTGATTGTCGGGATACCGAGGGCGTCCTCTCGAGGGCTGCCGTCACGAGTGCGAGTCCGACTTTGACTGTCCCCAGCACCAGCACTGCTCGAAGGACTTACGCTGCGAGAGCCCGTGCGCCTCCGTATGCACCGAGAGCGCCGAGGGCAACGTCATCAACCACCGAGCCAACTGCGTCTGTCCCAAGGTCATCATCATCATACACATCTTTTAAACCACATATACATGACATACGTAAAATACATAACCATTGAATTTTTTTTTCTCATTCTTGCAGAATTGGCTGGGTAACCCGCTCATATCCTGCCAGCCCGAGTGCACCCAGCACTCCGACTGTCCTGCTGGCAAGCCTGCCTGCCTCTATCAGAAATGCGTCGATCCTTGCGAGGGCACCTGCGGCACCAACGCCAATTGCGAGCTCCGCGACGTAACGCCCGTCTGCAGTTGTCCCAAGGACAAAACTGGCGACCCCTTCGTTTTCTGTCGGCCCTTCACCGATGGTATAATATATACATACATACGTGTATTAAATTAATATTAGCGCGTACATTATGCAAAATGCCCCCGATAACAACAATAACTCTTTGGGGCTACAATGTTCATTGACTTGCAGAGGACCTGTGCAGCGGGAATCCGTGCGGTGCCAACGCCGAGTGCCGACCGGGCCATGACAACACGGGTAAGAAGCGCCCGGTGTGCAGGTGTCCCCACGGCTATGTTGGAAACGCGCTAATCAGGTACACGCGTGTATATATATTGCATTGTATGCAATTTGATCTGATTTAAGTGATGTATGACATATTATGTTATCAGTTGTAAGAGGGGCGAGTGCTTGTCCAACAACGAGTGCCCGGACAATCAGGCGTGCATCAACTTTGCCTGTCAGAACCCGTGCACGGGCCGTGAGTGCGGTTTAAATGCCAATTGTACACCTAGAAGACACATTGCAGTGTGCCAGTAAGTATTATTAATCGTACTAAAAGAAATACACGCCAAGTATCAAGGAGGTATAAAAAAAATACGTTAAGAGTGATAAAATTTATGTAAATTATTCAATACGTGGGTATCGATGAATCGATGAAACAAAAAATTATCACTTATTTTTCAGGTGCGCCGAGAGTTACCGAGGGGACGCACTCTTCTCCTGCAATCCCATCGAGGGTGGCCGTGCAGCCAACTACTACGGTCGTTACGCGCGCTACTGATTCTTATTTTTATTCCGAGCAACTGTTTTTTTTTTTTTTTTTTTTTTAATTTGGATATTAGGGTAGTTCCCACTATCTACTTATGTTGTACATAAATAACGTGTTCGATCCCTCCCTGTTTTCCACCTGTTGCAGTATTTTTAAGTTATTTCTTTCAGCGTATGGAGGTAATTGACCTTTTTTTGTATACAACCGCTTTTATAACTATTCTCATTGTTTGATATATACATACACACACGTATGTATTGAGCGTTTTACATTTGTGCCATTCTAGTCGAAATGTCGAATCGACGATTAAACGTTATTTATTTTGCACGCCAACTGATATGTATAACGAATTTGCCTAATTTATCACATAAATTGTAGATGAAAAATAAAACGATAAGTACGAGAAATTTTAATACAATAGCTATTGTTTTATTTTCTTGTGACTGTCTATTTATATTACATGGGATGACTATTTCGGATTTCATAGACTTCATGTTCAAAAAAACAACGAAAGAGACAAAAGAATCTGTAGCATATGCCTTTTTTGATAAAATTGTATGGTAAATTTCTACATTAACTAATTGATAAGATCTGAAATGCTGACGTTATTTTTATTTTCTTATACCGAATTTGAAAAGTAGCGTTCAAGGGATGCTTAATTCCAATAATACTAAATATCGTATTTTGTGGCCTGAAAAAAGTAAAGTACTGGTATTATCAGTGGCTTTGAATGTTGAGTGTCAAAAAAATTTATTTAACATGTGACGACAATTGATTGATATGTATTAAATTCCATGATCTTAACATGTTTTGTTTGCTTGATATGATCTATGAGGTATGTATGAAAGGGAATTTAGGACTTGCTTAAAAATTACTAGACTCAAACCTTTATAAAACTATGATGATGTATTAATCAATTATTTACAAAAGTATATTACAATCTGCTTTCTTGTTTGGAAAAAAATAAAAAAAAAAACGAAAAACGACAAAATATCAACAGATTAAATGAAAAACATTTAATTGACACATCATTGTTCTTTGTTTTTCGCTTTTTTAGGCATTATAAAACAGCTTCGCGGATGAATTTTGGCCCAAGGTTTTTTTACGTTGCCAGTATCAACTACCTCCAAGATACTCGTTGTTTCAACCCCATCGATGCGAATGGGCGTTAGAAATCTGTAAAATTCATATGAATTTTACACATCGAACATTCTTTTTTTTTTTACTTGAAGGAACTTACTTCTGTAATCCAGTCGGATGTGCAAATTTGAAAGTGGTCGTTTGACAAACATCTGAAAATAAAAGTTTTATTTTCTCAAAATTCGATTCTTATTCACTTTAAATGTTGCGGTAAATATATCTTTTTTGATCACAAACCTTCAGAGATAACCGGAACATCTTCAACTGTTTCGGGTAACGAAAATCCATAGTCTTTACTTTCAGTATGCTCGAGTTGATCACGTACTTTCTTAGCTTCATTACCAGTAACAGAAGAAGCATATTTTCTCTTTCTTGTTTGTTTCATGGATATTGGCTCTTCGGGGATGACTTCCTTGATGATCGTTTTAGTGAGTAAACTGCGTATTGCACGCCTACCTTCAGGCATACTCACGATTGAATCGACGCTAGTCGCTCTGCGACCTCGACCTGTCGTATTCCTTTTTTCCGCTTTACTCTTTGACTTTACAGTTCTTGTGTCAATTAAAATTTTTTCGATGTCTCCCGGTTCTGACTGGACAGAGCACTTACGCCTGCGAATTGTGGACTCTGAACTGGAAGGTCTCGTAGTCTGGATTGCTCGTATAATTTCTGCCCTGGCTGGTGGGTTACTCAAATTGGTGATATTGTTACTGGTTTCCTTTGCCAGTGATGAGGCTCGCGTCTTCCTCAAACATCGTTTATTATCTTCTTTCGCTGTGGGTGTAGCCTGATCATTTTCCTGGACTACCGCACCTGCTCTTTTTTTTCTAGTGGTGGTTGATTCTTGTTCATTTTTCGATACGGTCCTGGCTCTGGTTGGTCTTATTTTTGACAATCCTTTTTTATCATTGTCTACGGACTCAGCTATTCTACTTCGAGTGTGAGACATTGGCAGATCATCGTTGGCAGGTACCAATTCAGTAGATGTGATTTGTTCGTCATCCTTGGATATCCATCCAGCCTTTGAGCGTTTGCCAGCAACTATCGAAGTATTTTTTTTTAATTTAGATGCTCTCGACGACCGCACTGTAGATACTTGTTGTTCTTCAGCCATTTCGTCAGTTTTCAAATCAACATTTTCTTTAGCAACAGATGCAGCTCTAGTTTTCCTAGTGGGTTTCACTGTAGGGGCTACATCCTTGGTAGAAGATCCAGCCCTCCTCGTGCGTATTGTTGTAGTTGATTTTGATGACTCTGATAATTTAATTACTTTTTTGGGTCGTCCTCGAGTTCGTTTTGTAAGAGTGGATTTGCTAAAATACTCTTCCTTACAATCATCCGTCGGCTCTATAAGTGGGTTGTTTGGTAAAGCCAACATGTTGCTATCTTCCTCAGGTTCTTCGACATCAGATGATGATGAGACTTTTTCGATGAATATGTTTGGAACATCGGATGTTTTTTTTACATGTTCCGATATTTTTTCCATTTCCTCTGGCAATGACGTACTTTGGTTTATTCGGTCTGTAAATATTGAAGGCATTATAAAATAGGTTTGAGGTTGCCGTGAAGTTGTTCCCACGGGGTTTTCTACATTACCAGTATGATCTAGTTCCAAGACACTCATTATCTCATCCCCATCGAAGCGCATTGGCGTTAGAAATCTGAAAAATTCATACAAATTTAATACATTGAAATTTTTTTTTTTACTTGAAGGAACTTACTTCTGTAATCCAGTTGGATGTGCAAATTTGAAAGTGGTCGTTTGACAAACATCTGAAAATAAAATTTGCGTTCATTCTCTCAAAATTCGATTTTCAGTTACTTAAGCTAGTTGTTTCCTAAATCAAAAGTATTTAAAAAGGTACGAAATTTTCAGCAAAATTAATCTAAGCGTCGAGAAATATGTATAAAAAATTTGAGACCGATTAACCACGTCGTTATTACAATATCCTCGTCAAAAAATCACTCTTTTAATATTAGAGCAATGGTACAAACACTACATAGTCTCATTATTTAAAAAATTGTAACTTACCGCCTATTTATAAATAATTGAAAAACTACTGAAAACTATCTTAGGCAGTAAAGAAACACATACATTTTTTTGAGAATTTTTTACCACATAGTTTTAAAGTAATAGTAATCAAAATAGTGCTCTTCGTTTGATTTTGGAAGATACACTGTAAAAAAAGTCTTGTGTATATGTACCACATTGTTCATAAAATTACAGTCGAAATAGTCAAAATACCAACTAAAGAGTAGTAGATACCAACCATTGCAATTGTACTACGTTGTACGTAGGTCTTTTTATTCCCAACGCCCGTCATAGTAACTTTACTAAGTTCATCATAATAAATTTACTACTTGTATTGTTCAGTTTTATAAATCTCGTAGTAACATTACCATGTTGACTGTAAAGTTTATGTAGGATTTTATATTTACGAAACGATTATTTACAACTTCAATACAGAAAATAAACATGCATAAATTATTTCTTTATATTCGTCTAAAAATTCATTAATAGAAATAACAGTCGTGTTCACACTATTTGTTGTTTGAGTATTAAGTATCTTGCAAAAGTAAAATACTCCATCATGGCAGGCATTATAATTACTGTAGTAAATTTACTATTCTTATTGTTAATATATCAAGTCCAGAGTAGGTCTTTTTATTTTCAATGTCCGTCGCAGTATTTATAATATTGATAGTTTTTACAGTATAACCAAGAGTATCACGTAAGGAGCAACACCACATTGTCACATGAGCACAAGTTACAAATAGGTAGATGCATATGTTTATGTACCTACGTACGGAGAGGTATTCACATTTTTCTCTGATATTTTAAATTCGTCATGTTAACCCATGAGTGCCGCATTTAGCATATTTCAGTAGAACTAAAACCTGACACTATTTTGAAGTTTAGAATTAAGTGGTGCCAGGGAAATCGTAATCACAATCGTGCCAAGCAGACGACATGCAGAAAATAAACAATCAGTAAATTTACACCGAAAAAGCAATATTTTTATTGCAGTGTACCGAATACCGAAATGCTCGTATACATTTTTCACATTATGTTTAGCTTTTTTCCCCCATTTTGGTGCTATGTCAGTGGAAATTGCATTATCAATCGATAACTTCTCGTGACTATGTTGGTAAAGATGTCATAGGAAATTTTTCTTATTGTTTGCTTTCATTTTAATAACCTCTAAATGTACTTTGTTAAATATACAAGTTCACCTATTACATATACTTACACTTGCTCAGCCTTACACTACATGTACAATCCAATCGTTTATCATTTTTCCTCTGAGTTATGGCGATATCAAGTTCATAGGGGGTAACGAACAAGCCTCCCATATCAATAAAACCAATTTAATAAGTCATGTGTATTATTTTACCGAGCTACATTTAAACTGATACCTGTCATGTTTTAGATCTACCAAAAATGCGCTAGATGCGCCATTTGTGGGTTAACATAACGAAAACAAATACGGGATGATAGTTGAACATAACCTTATTATTGTATATTTATACATACGATTAACCTATACATTGGGAAACAACTACCTTAAATGTTACGGTAAATATGTCTTTTTTGATCACAAACCTTCAGAGATAACCGGAACATCTTCAACTGTTTTGGGTAACGAAAATCTATAGTCTTTACTATCAGTATGCTCGAGTTTATCACGTACTTTCTTAGCTTCATTACCAGTAACAGAAGAATCATATTTTCTCTTTCTTGTTTGTTTCATGGATATTGGCTCTTCGGGGATGACTTCCTTGATGATCGTTTTAGTGAGTAAACTGCGTATTACACGCCTACCTTCAGGCACACTCACGATTGAATCGACGCTAGTCGCTCTGCGACCTCGACCTGTCGTATTCCTTTTTTCCGCTTTACTCTTTGACTTTACAGTTCTTGTGTCAATTAAAATTTTTTCGATGTCTCCCGGTTCTGACTGGACAGAGCACTTACGCCTGCGAATTGTGGGCTCTGAACTGGAAGGTCTCGTAGTCTGGATTGCTCGTATAATTTCTGCCCTGGCTGGTGGGTTACTCAAATTGGTGATATTGTTACTGGTTTCCTTTGCCAGTGATGAGGCTCGCGTCTTCCTCAAACATCGTTTATTATCTTCTTTCGGTGTGGGTGTAGCCTGATCATTTTCCTGGACTACGGCACCTGCTCTTTTTTTTCTAGAGGTGGTTGATTCTTGTTCATTTTTCGATACGGTCCTGGCTCTGGTTGGTCTTATTTTTGACAATCCTTTTTTATCATTGTCTACGGACTCAGCTATTCTACTTCGAGTGTGAGACATTGGCAGATCATCGTTGGCAGGTACCAATTCAGAAGATGTGATTTGTTCGTCATCCTTGGATATCCATCTGGCCTTTGAGCGTTTGTCAGCAACTATCGAAGTATTTTTTTTTAATTTAGATGCTCTCGACGACCGCACTGTAGATACTTGTTGTTCTTCAGCCATTTCGTCAGTTTTCAAATCAACATTTTCTTTAGCAACAGATGCAGCTCTAGTTTTCCTAGTGGGTTTCACTGTAGGGGCTACATCCTTGGTAGAAGATCCAGCTCTCCTCGTGCGTATTGTTGTAGTTGATTTTGATGACTCTGATAGTTTAGTTACTTTTTTGGGTCGTCCTCGAGTTCGTTTTGTAAGAGTGGATTTGCTAAAATACTCTTCCTTACAATCATCCGTCGGCTCTATAAGTGGGTTGTTTGGTAAAGCTAACATGTTGCTATCTTCCTCAGGTTCTTCAACATCAGACGATGATGAGACTTTTTCGATGAATACGTTTGGAACATCGGATGTTTTTTTTACATGTTCCGATATTTTTTCCATTTCCTCTGGCAATAATGTACTTTGTTTTTTTCGGTCTGTAATATTTTCGGACTTTTCCTCCCAAGCCTTAGAATCAAAGCTTGTTGAGATGCTCCTAATTGGAGGTCGAGGAGACGCTTTTTTCGGTGGTTCCAAAATGGCCTGATGTGTTCTACTTACATTAGATTCGGGTAACATCTCTAGTTCCTCCGATACGAATTTATATAAGTTATTTCTTAATGGGTTTGCATATTTTTCTTCAATGCTTTGGTGCTGTCCGGATTCTTCTATCTTTGATCTCGATCGTACGTTTTCGGCTTGTATCGTTCCTTCGCCAGAAGTATTAGAATTCAAAAAACTCAGGACAAGATCATCTTTTCGTGCTACTCCAGTTTCTGGCATCATTTCTACAATAAACTGGGACTCACTTTCTTGCCCATCTTTCGACTCATCGTCGGTTATTTCGTATTCTTGAAAGCCAGCGATACCCTGGCTATTAATAAAAGTTGGTTTTGGGTGACTATAACCAATACTGTCGTTCATTTTAACTGGAACGGATGTTTTTTTTGCATGTTCCAATATTTTTTCCATTTCCTCTGGCAAAAATGTACTTTGTTTTTTTCGGTCTGTAATATTTTCGGACTTTTCCTCCCAAGCCTTAGAATCAAAGCTTGTTGAGATGCTCCTAATTGGAGGTCGAGGAGACGCTTTTTTCGGTGGTTCCAAAATGGCCTGATGTGTTCTACTTACATTAGATTCGGGTAACATCTCTAGTTCCTCCGATACGAATTTATATAAGTTATTTCTTAATGGGTTTGCATATTTTTCTTCAATGCTTTGGTGCTGTCCGGATTCTTCTATCCTTGATCTCGATCGTACGTTTTCGGCTTGTATCGTTCCTTCGCCAGAAGTATTAGAATTCAAAAAACTCAGGACAAGATCATCTTTTCGTGCTACTCCAGTTTCTGGCATCATTTCTACAATAAACTGGGACTCACTTTCTTGCCCATCTTTCGACTCATCGTCGGTTATTTCGTATTCTTGAAAGCCAGCGATACCCTGGCTATTAATAAAAGTTGGTTTTGGGTAACTATAACCAATACTGTCGTTCATTTTAACTGGAACGGATGTTTTTTTTGCATGTTCCAATATTTTTTCCATTTCCTCTGGCAATGATGTACTTTGTTTTTTTCGGTCTGTAATACTTTCGGACTTTTCCTCCCAAGCCTTAGAATCAAAGCTTGTTGAGATGCTCCTAATTGGAGGTCGAGGAGACGCTTTTTTCGGTGGTTCCAAAATGGCCTGATGTGTTCTACTTACATTAGATTCGGGTGACATCTCTAGTTCCTCCGATACGAATTTATATAAGTAATTTCTTAATGGGTTTGCATATTCTTCTTCAATGCTTAGGTGCTGTCCGGATTCTTTTATCCTTGATCTCGATCGTACGTTTTCGGCTTGTATCGTTCCTTCGCCAGAAGTATTAGAATTCAAAAAACTCAGGACAATATCATCTTTTCGTGCTACTCCAGTTTCTGGCATCATTTCTACAATAAACTGGGACTCACTTTCTTGCCCATCTTTCGACTCATCGTCGGTTATTTCGTATTCTTGAAAGCCAGCGATACCCTGGCTATTAATAAAAGTTGGTTTTGGGAGACTATAACCAATACTGTCGTTCATTTTAACTGGAACGGATGTTTTTTTTGCATGTTCCAATATTTTTTCCATTTCCTCTAGCAATGATGTACTTCGTTTTTTTCTGTCTGTAATATTTTCGGACTTTTCCTCCCAAGCCTTAGAATCAAAGCTTGTTGAGATGCTCCTAATTGGAGGTCGAGGAGACGCTTTTTTCGGTGGTTCCAAAATAGCCTGATGTGTTCTACTTACATTAGATTCGGGTGACATCTCTAGTTCCTCCGATACGAATTTATATAAGTAATTTCTTAATGGGTTTGCATATTCTTCTTCAATGCTTAGGTGCTGTCCGGATTCTTCTATCCTTGATCTCGATCGTACGTTTTCGGCTTGTATCGTTCCTTCGCCAGAAGTATTAGAATTCAAAAAACTCAGGACAAGATCATTTTTTCGTGCTACTCCAGTTTCTGGCATCATTTCTACAATAAACTGGGACTCACTTTCTTGCCCATCTTTCGACTCATCGTCGGTTATTTCGTATTCTTGAAAGCCAGCGATACCCTGGCTATTAATAAAAGTTGGTTTTGGGAGACTATAACCAATACTGTCGTTCATTTTAACTGGAACGGATGTTTTTTTTGCATGTTCCAATATTTTTTCCATTTCCTCTAGCAATGATGTACTTCGTTTTTTTCTGTCTGTAATATTTTCGGACTTTTCCTCCCAAGCCTTAGAATCAAAGCTTGTTGAGATGCTCCTAATTGGAGGTCGAGGAGACGCTTTTTTCGGTGGTTCCAAAATGGCCTGATGTGTTCTACTTACATTAGATTCGGGTGACATCTCTAGTTCCTCCGATACGAATTTATATAAGTAATTTCTTAATGGGTTTGCATATTCTTCTTCAATGCTTAGGTGCTGTCCGGATTCTTCTATCCTTGATCTCGATCGTACGTTTTCGGCTTGTATCGTTCCTTCGCCAGAAGTATTAGAATTCAAAAAACTCAGGACAAGATCATTTTTTCGTGCTACTCCAGTTTCTGGCATCATTTCTACAATAAACTGGGACTCACTTTCTTGCCCATCTTTCGACTCATCGTCGGTTATTTCGTATTCTTGAAAGCCAGCGATACCCTGGCTATTAATAAAAGTTGGTTTTGGGTAACTATAACCAATACTGTCGTTCATTTTAACTGGAACGGATGTTTTTTTTGAATGTTCCAATATTTTTTCCATTTCCTCTGGCAATGATGTACTTTGTTTTTTTCGGTCTGTAATACTTTCGGACTTTTCCTCCCAAGCCTTAGAATCAAAGCTTGTTGAGATGCTCCTAATTGGAGGTCGAGGAGACGCTTTTTTCGGTGGTTCCAAAATGGCCTGATGTGTTCTACTTACATTAGATTCGGGTGACATCTCTAGTTCCTCCGATACGAATTTATATAAGTAATTTCTTAATGGGTTTGCATATTCTTCTTCAATGCTTAGGTGCTGTCCGGATTCTTTTATCCTTGATCTCGATCGTACGTTTTCGGCTTGTATCGTTCCTTCGCCAGAAGTATTAGAATTCAAAAAACTCAGGACAATATCATCTTTTCGTGCTACTCCAGTTTCTGGCATCATTTCTACAATAAACTGGGACTCACTTTCTTGCCCATCTTTCGACTCATCGTCGGTTATTTCGTATTCTTGAAAGCCAGCGATACCCTGGCTATTAATAAAAGTTGGTTTTGGGTGACTATAACCAATACTGTCGTTCATTTTAACTGGAACGGATGTGCTACATATTTTAGTCATGCTAAGCCTACAGTCAGATGATCCCGATTGATCCAAATCTAAAACAAGCAATTGAACGAATACATTAAAATTATAATAAAACGAGGTTCACAAATATATATATATATATATATATATATGTGTGTGTGTATGTGTGTGTGTAGATAAAGTATACAACCATTCAATGTTGAGTCCCTGGATTGGTTGTTAAGTTTTCGCCGCTTTTTGACTATTTCATCATCAGGCTCAATTACCATTTTTAAAGCCGTCTTTCTCGTGAAGATCTTCCGTTTTGGGTATACAACATAATGTGTATCACTCTTGTTATTTATTTGAGTAACAAATTTTGGTTGAGCATTTATTGTTGCGCATGGCGCAGTTAGAAAAGGCGTATAATTTAATGGTCCAAGCCCATCTCGATCGGGCTTGCGACACGTCTCAAGTGTCTTTTCTACTGCCAAGTTGTAAACATCACCATCAATGTCCCAAGATTGAGACATTGGTTTATGGTGAAATCTACGTGACTCATTGTTGTTACTTATAATGGGATATGGTGAAAATCGTCGTCCCTTGGCCGATTTCGAGGTATTTTTTCTCCAGCTGTTTGCAAAACGTTTTGAGATTTCGGGTACATTTTTGTGAACCAAATTTAGTAAATTCCAAGCGGTTGAGTTAAAGTTTATTTCCTCATCAATTGATTGATGTGGGTTAAAGTTTTTTTTTACAGAAAAAATGTGGCTGGCTTCTACGTGGCGGTTCGTCAGCAAGTAGTGGATCAATCTAGTTTTGTCATTATAATTTTCTTTGAGATAATTGTCAAAGGCTTTCTCTTCTTCCGGGTTTAAGGGCAGTTGCAAAATTTTTCTGAGCTGTCCATGTTTTTCACATGAGCGGAAGAAACTCGTGAGTAACGGTCCGCAATCCGATGGCGGTCGTGCATGGAATGCTAACAGTAGATGACCCTGTTCCACCGCCAGATCGATCATTATGCGCCGATGATCGGACGATATCACTGGTGGTTTAATAATGAGCAGATAATTTAGAGCTGTTAAAAAAGAAATGATGAAAAAAAATTAATTGACAGTTTGCGAATGTATGTTACATATTTTTAAAATTTGAAAACGTACCTAATTTGTGTTGATTGTTTTTTAAAAGTGAATTTATAGCGAGTTCATGCTGCCAGTCTTCGATGTCATTGCTGGAAACAATTTGGCTTGTCATGATGTTGAAAAAGCCATCGTAATCCTCGTGATCGAGAAGCCAAAAAGCTCGGATGAGTTCAATAATACTAGGACTCAACTTAAAAGCTGCGATTATTAACTTTATAAAGGTTTCAAGTAAAAGAGAGAAGTTGTGTTGTATCAGCATTTCCTATAAGGCTTGAAGTGAGGAAATATTTACATAATTGCAAAATAAATAAATTAGTTAATCAATTTTCGGATGCAACGTTGTGTATTTGTAACTCCACCTATAAACACACTTATAATACATTTGGAATTCCACTTGGAATTGCTTATGGGGTTTTGGTTTGATGCGTATGGTAACAACAAAACAATAGAGAAAGTTTAAAAGAAGTCGAGGACCTTTACAGAGAAATCCATAAAAATTAATATTTAGTTAGAAAGAAAACTTCAGAAAAAAAGAAATTTTACAGTACATATAAAATATGCGAAAAATTAAATAAAGGCACTCGATTTCACTCTCGAATCAAATTGTTGGTTTAAATCAAAAGAAATTTCAGCTGACGATGAAAAAGAGGAAAAGAATAAAATTAATTTAATAAACAACTCTCAGTAAGAAGTCGAATTAAATGATGCGCAGCTCAAAAAAACTTGTAGTTCCACCATTGATTAACATTAAATTACTTATAAACAATTCAGTAGAAGTAATCGGGATTTATGATTAAGGATCAAATGTATCCTTAATAAATTATAAATTGATAAAATTAAAAAACGAAAATGATAAACTTAAAACAGAAAAAGCTAATTTGATGGCGATTAATGGTGCAACGAAAGCGAATGGAATGATAAATAAAAGAGTAAAAATTTATGATATAGAAAAGTCAATTTGATATGTTCGTAGTAGAAAGTGAGGAAATCAAGTTTGATTTCTTAATCGGATTAAATATGATGAAAGAATTTAAATTAATCCAAAATGAAAATTTACAAATATTATGAAAGAAGGAAAAAGAAAAAAATTCTGAATGTATTTATACTAAAAAAATAAATTTTAATAAAAACATAGACACAAATAAGTTTGAAATCTTACTACATGCTCTAAACTTCCATCAAAAAACTAAAATTTATGAATTCACAAGATAAATATAAATCAATTTTTGCAAAAGATTAATATGATGTTGGCTCAGTTAAAGAACACGAAGCTCGCATAGAGTTATTACTGTAGATAAATATTGCAGTAAAAGTCCTTATATAGGTGCACGATTGAAGATAAAAAGGAAATAAAAAAACAAATCTCAATGTTATTAAAATACTAGTTAATAGGAGAATCTTAATCCTTTTGCTGCCTCAGTAACTTTAGCATCTAAACAGACGATGGAAAAAAATCTAGATTATGTATGGACTTTCGAGAACTAAATAAAATAGTTATACCTCAATCGCAAGCATTCCCATTGATTCAAGATCTAATAATAAAAACAAGAGACTGCAAATGTTTCTCCATGTTAGATTCCCTCTAGAGTTTTCCCTGGCTTGCTGTTGTAGCAAAATCTTCTCTGGTAACCCCAGGGCGGTTGGAAGAGTGGCCATGAAACCCCAAATGCTAGAAGCAGATTGTGCTCTAGCTAAACACGTCTCCTGGTATGTCACCAGAGACGTTAGCATTTATTAGATCGGGATAGAGTTCAACGTAAGTCACTTGTCCATTAGAGAACAGCGTTTTCGGATAGCCGGGATACCTAGCTGCACGACCCCCAGCTCGGAAAAGTTCCTATGTAACCCCGGCTGTTTTTTGGGGCGGGTTTTTCTATGGAATTTTCCTTCAGAGCAATTCCAGAGTTTTTTCCTTGCCCCACAGGTTTTCGGGCCTAAGTGAATGCAAAACAGTGATAGGAGGTAGGGATTAGCGGATCCGATGCACCAGGCAGGGATCGCCGGCCTAACCGACGAGGAGTGGTCCCTGAAACATGAGACTTCTCCGGGGATGCTAAATAACCTGGATCCGATGCTTCGGCAGAGGTCGCCGGCTTCACCGGTGAGGAGTGAATGTCCTGAAATATGGAGTCCTCCCCGGGGAAAGGCTACACAGTGGCGAGTAGACCCGATGCAACGTTGGTGCAAAGAGTGTCAGATTAACTGGCAAGGTGTCTCACCGAAGATACTCACACTGTGCCCATGGATTAGGTGTAACATCAGTAAAAGGGTTGGAAAATGGGTGCGGCAATACATCCCTACACATAGGTGGTGAGCGGGTAGCCCCGGCGACTTGGCCTAAGAACTATCGAGGTAAACTGGGTAAAAAAAAAATAAAATAAGGTGTAAGATAAATGAAAAACAAGGAAAGCAGCCATGGACAACCATAGCACATGAATGCGTAAAGAAATGCAATTAAACAGAACATACAGTTACCGGTTTTGCACCAGTGTTACTTTTCGAAGGTAAAACTATCACGATCCTACCGAAAAAACTAAGAGAAGAAAAAACACTAACAGAATTACAAGCAAGGCATACTATTAACATACGTAGTTAAAAAATCTGTTACAGTCGAAGAAGCCTGACATGATTACAATGACCTAAATAGCAGAAACAAGAGATCAAGATTCTCCGATTTCCCTGGACTAGAGGAGGGGGAGACAATATGCAAGATCTTATCAAAGCAACTGATGAACTTCACAGCAAAAGTGCTCCAACGCTTCGAATACTCCTAAAAAGATATTAACACGCCCAAAGAAAAGCAGCTCACCCACCAGGCCTCCTTTTACAACTTCTCGAAAGCTAACCCAATTAAAACAACAACATAAAGACGCCCTTATTTGCCCAAATGGACAATCAAAATTCACGTCCACAACATTTCCCACCTAAAACCTCACTCCTAATACACAGCATCACAGCTCGACTTTAGCTCACAAAAACTCTTCTACAAATGGCAAACTTCTGCGGTATCACTGCCAATGACGTCTTACTACCCATAGAGAATAACGTCGACTTTTTATCTCCAAACACAAACCTTATCCAAGTATCCATTATCGAGGGGCACTTAAAATAAATTTAAAATAATTAAAATAAAAATAAATAAATTGTTTGTAATAACATTCTTATTATTATAAATTAAAATAATGATAAAAGTATATAGAAGAGGTTAGGGGTAATGGGCACTGCATGCATACCACCTTGCATGAGCGTATGCAACAGCCCTGGTATACACACAATCCATGCAGTCTGATAGCATGACATGCACTTTCCACACCATGCTTGCAGTGTGCGCTCAGAAATTACGACAGGTGGACATCACGGTGCTTTCACGTGTGCTCCAGGCCGTGCTCCACAGTCGCGGTCGTGCTATCACAATGCTATCGGGGTGAGTATATATACTTTATAGAATAAGTATTGGGTCATGGACAAAAATTTTCACAGACAGAATTTCCGCCAATATTTCCAAGTACAAAATACCGTTATCAGTCGATAAATGTATCAAGCTAACTATACTCGAGAAGTCATAAATTTTAATGCTGAACTTTTTAGATGTTTACAAAACAAAATGAAAGCTTTTTTAATTTTTTCTTTTTAGTTCCTTAGCTAGATCGTTTGGTATAAGAATTATAAAGAAAATGGAGGTATGCATTTATTTTGTAAATCATGGTATTAAAATAAGAGCAGCAAATGAGATATCATGGTATTTGCAATACTGTATCATATCATATGATGTTTGAAAAAAACTGTCATTTTCTAAAGTATTTAATTTAAATAATATTTAGTTTATTGAACATTAAAACTATATAGCATATGATATTTTACGCAAAAAGTCCCATGTACATTAGTGTACACACATGTTTATCCGTTGTTATGACAAACAACTTGAAAAAAATAATTTAAAATTCTTAATGTTTAAGTTAAAAAATCTCAACTAGGGCGTGAAAGTATCGCATCTATCAATTCGTAATTATCAATTTTTGTTTAATGACCCATATACATTTGCATAGACAGACACACAGACACATATTGATTTATTTGTTTAATTATTTATAAATCTAATACTTCATAGGCTCGATGGATTAGACAAATACTTTGCTTATGAAAATGTTCATATAACTATGCACCGAGCCCAACATAAAGTGAAACATACATCTATTTGCAAGCGCTACGATTCAATTAAAGAATTCGGCAAGCAGATGCAGGAAAATCCATCGCTCTTAAAGTTTATTGATAAAAAAGGCAATAAAACTTCCCTCTCTGCAGAGTTGTTAAACTCTTCATCTCATGGATACCACGTTATTCTCTATGACAAGGATTTTTTGAATAAGTTTAATGAAGAAAATAGTATATTTGTAGACGCTACATTTAAGACGAGTCCAAATATTAATGGAGTGCACCAAATTTTAACCATTATGAGCAAGAAATATAATTCGGTAAAGAAGCTATTTTTTATCACCATATTTTATTATGTTAATTCTTGAGGTGAATTATTACCTTTATGAAAGTTGAGCAGCTATTGCACCTAAATTAAAATTCATGGTAAAGTATTACTCAACGGATCTACTATTTGAATTTCAAAGCATGTTGCCGACCAAAGTCGAAAAAATGCATTCAAATTTTAAATTCTAGAGTTAGTCTTATAAGGCATTTTTATTATTTCACCCAAATTTTTAGCTTTTTTTGGCTAAAAGTCGAGCCATATGTTACAAAAAAACTAGGAGCAGGTTGTTTGATTAATCTTTTTTCTAAGAAAGTCCGAAACTCGGGGCTAACCTCAGTACGTAAACAAGCGGATTCGTATCTATGTAGGTATATATATTGAGCCTGCTACTCAATATTTTCAAGTGTGATAGTCTATAATGTCACACAAATGGATAGGACAAGCATGATGAGCCACCTTAAATCTATATAATTATCTATGGACGCGTTCGCAAATCGTATGTATATATTTGTATTGAAAGATTTACGTTGAAAAAAAAATTCTGTTAGAAAAGATTTATTGCTCTCACAGGGCAGAGCAATCTTCCAATCATATTTTATTTTAAAATTTCTGTTACCTCACCCAAAAATGGCTCTTCTCTCTTTACTACCGAAAATGCATTATTGTTCAATTATTCAACATAAGAATCTGTTGAAAAAATTACCGAATGGGTTTAAAGTTGTCTAGTTTCACATTATAAATAAATATTATTAATACTCTTTTTTTCATAATGTTGAATATTAAGTTAACATAGTAATTTATAATAAAAAAAAAATTAAATCTTTAGCTCCAATAGAACCGGAATTATGAATTTTTGAAAATTAGTCTTCAAGTTAAAAACTCGCTTTCATCGAATTTTCGACCGCTTATATTATCTAAAATACGTAAAAAAAAAAAACCTCGAACTTTTATGTTTTTTGCTAAAAGTAGAGTCTGGAAAAAAAAATTCAGCCAATTCTGAGATGTGTTGGTCAAAAAGTGCTCGGTTTTTAAAAGAATGACCCATTTACGTACATCAGCGTTGGTATTCTGATACCGTCTGTCATTTATAACCATGAAGCCAATTTTTACGTCTTTCTCGGCAAATATCTTTGGAAAGTGCCCCATTACAGGCTTGCTAACATAGAGAAAGAAACTTAGTAGGTTAAAAAATATGACCATACATTTATAAAGCGCAAAAATGTAGTATATATATCGTTCGATTTTTGGAAAAATCACGCATTCTGACTAACGACATCATGAGCCTTGTGAAAAATAATTAGATTTATAATATCAAAAAACATTGAAAAATGCCAAGTTAAAAAAGAAATTAAAAAATAATCACACAATGCCTAATAGCATCCGTGTAACAACGATATCCTCACACATAAAAAAAAAAAAAAAAAAATTTAATCATCAATCATAATTAAATAATTTATATACATTATTTATGTTTTGAATGTATACCATTTCTCTTGCACTCACGCATTAACAAATGTTATAATTGGTTGGAAAAAAGCTCTAAGCCATTCGAAACTTGTTGATGCTGTTTTTAACCATTTATAACTAGATCGGTAGTAGAAGTTGTAAGCAAATAAAAAATTGACAAAACTCATAACTTATCATTTTTACAGTTTTAAGTGTTAAATTGCATAGATACATTAAATTCCTAAATCTTTTTAATATTCGTAATTAATTTTTAATTATTAATAAGTTTTTAACTCTTTAATGTTTAAACTGCCAAGTAATATATTATTATAAATAAGTTTTAACCTACCAATCATGTCCAGTGTAATAAATATTGTAAAAAAAAATCGATTACGTCTTATATAATTTTAAAATTTTTTAATTCCTGATCACTATTTTTCATGAATTTTACATATATGCAAGTTAAACTATTGAAATTTAGCATATTTTTATTTTAGGCTGTAATACGAAAAGCTAACTCAAAAAAATATAGGATATATTTGAGACAAAATAATAAGGAGAACAATAATATTGGCTATGAAATTATGAAGAAAATTTTGTTAATACCACTTTTTCCAGCTGATAAAGCTGAAAAAGCATTTAAAATAATAAGAAAACTTTTAAAAAAAATTTTTAAAAATGATCAGAAGAAATTAGCCAAATGGTAAAGATTTTGAGATGTTTACTTTCGAAATGAATGGATGGTTAAAGTTACTCCGGAAGTATTTAGCATATTTAATATGGTAGATAGAACCAATAATAAACTTGAATCCTATCACAAGATTTTGAATTCGAAGTTGAGAACCAAACCAAGTACAGATATATTCATAGGTGAGTATGTGTCTACAAGATAGTTCTATTGATATAATTATCGTTCAGATATAAATAAAACAAACAAACAAGTAAATTTTAACTGGAAAATAATTTAGTGTATACAAGTGTTTAAGGACAGTCCGGAAAAAATTTAAGTTCTTTCCTTGTCGACTGTCTGTCAATCCTTTCGTTCCTAAAAAAATTAGTAGGATAAATTATTTATTGTAAGTGCAATAAGTTATCCATAGAACGGTATGGTTAAACGAGTAAAACTATTGTGAACTAATCGGAAATATTAAAGCGATATGTGGTGATATTTGTATAATCAACTTTTATCAATGCAATTAATTGACGAAAGAAGAAGTATCATGCATTTTTTTTTTTAAATAAATATGAGGCCTGACTTAAGTGAGATTAATCATGACTTCGAAATAAAAGACAACTATTCGTCGTTCGTTTAACATCTGATTATAAACCTTTCTCATCTAACTTTAAATCAATCTTAACAAGTCTGAGTCAGAATTAACCTCCGAGTTGCGTCGGAAACCCACCACTGTCCAGTGCAGCGGTGCTTTATACCAAATGGATCCAATATGTATCCAAAACTGAGAACACAATCATCCATTTCCTTTAACATCTTTCTATTCGATGTTACTATAAACACATATATAGATGTAACGGGTATATGCGTTTCACGTATTCATGTGATGTCATCATCCAGTACTTTATACCAAATGGACCCATTATGGATCCAAAATTGCGAACACAACCATCCATTTCCTTTAACATCTTTCTATTCGATGTCAGTGTAAGCACATGTATATATATATAAAAACACATGGTATTAGCCACGATGTAAAAATACAAGGTGCGGCCCGCGCGGCGTTGCGCATCCATTTTGATTGATCAATGCTTCCACCATGATGTAAGAATATAAGGTGTGGCGTTCCAAAGTCTCATTTTCGTGCCGTTCTGCGCCTTTCAACACGACGCCATATTGGAGGGAGATGTGACTACTACAGCGGCGAAGAGCCTGTACAATGAAACGAAGCCGCTAAAGTTGAAACTAAAACTTATCCCATGCACGCATCTCACCTCGAATTGAGATATATATATTTATATATTTGTGTATATATACGTAAACTGATCATCGTTTACCTGTTTATTTAGTTTTTTCTGTGCAAATATTGCCAAATTGGGTGTTTGGTCACTGAAACAACTGGATTGAAAATATTGAAATAAAAAATATATATTGTTTCAGGAGTTTCTTGATGTTAATACGCTTTATATTTTAAAAGCTATTGAAATTCGCAGACAGACATGGCGGTGCGAATCAAAATGGATGTGCAACGCCACACATTATATTTCTTACATCATGGCTTCCACCGCGCCGCCATGTCTGTCTGCGGATTTCAAAAGTTTTTAAAATATAAAACATATATTAGCATCAAGAAACTCGTGAAACAATGTATATTTTTTGCTTCAATACTTTCATTCCAGTTATTATAGTGACCAAACACCCAATTCGGCAATATTTGCACATAAAAAACTGAACAAACAGGTAAACGATGATCAGTTTACGTATATATGTACAAATATATAAATATATATATCTCAATTCGAGGTGAGATGCATGGGATAAGTTTTAGTTTCAACTTAAGCGGCTTCGTTTCATTGTACAGGCTCTTCGCCGCTGTAGTATATAGCCACGTCTCCCTCAAATATGGCGTCGCAATGGAAGGCGCAGAACGGCACGAAAATGAGACGTCGGAACGCCGCATCGCGTATTTTTACATCATGGTATTAGCTAGTAGCTACTGCTACATAAAGTTGCGTTCGAAAATTAATCTATTTTGCAATATGTAAATATTTCTTTACCTCAAAACTGATAGAAAATGCTTCTTTCTTTTACTTCTCAAATTAAAAATCATGCGGCCGGTTTTTTCCGGAATATGCTCGAACATTTGAATGGAAGTCGACTTACCTCGCAGCTGGTTTCTATAAGTTGATTCATTTCTATACCACAAAAAAACCTTATAACTTGTCAATGTCAATATTTTTAAACAAGTTTCGAGGGTACAAACGTTAGTACAAATAGGGCTAATTTGAAATAAGCGACGGAAATACAGTTACACAAACGTGTTTTGCAAATGTTATTGAAAAATTTTACGTGTTAATAAAAAAAAAGGCAAATTTACTAGTTGATAAAAAAACAGTTCTAAACTTTGATCACGACTCAACAATTACGATTTACTGCCACGTAGAATCACACTGCTAACGAACGTTATACTTAAGCTGATGAAAACTGAATGCTATAACTTTCTTCACAACTTCACGCGATATACTATTATATTATGTGTGCTTGTGCTTACTCTGACAATGTGTGATAATGACTTGACAACAAATAGATGGACGACAAGTGTACAAGTTGTCGTTCATCTATTTGTACACTTGTCGTCCATCTATTTGCTGTCACATCATTAAAGCTTATCCTGATAATGTGTTGATAATGATGTGACAACAAATAGCTGGATTTGTTACACAACGCTCGACTACCATATTAGTGGCGGTAAAGACGAAAAGTATACGTATCCAATTCCTTTAGTATTTTAGTATACAACGTGATATTTGCGCACACTACTGAATAATATTTTTTTAGTAAAAAAAAATAAAATGCATTCAATCATAGCTTTTCTTCAACATTTTTCCAGTTAGGTATTTCCAATGCATTACTTTATTAAATATGTTTTATTGTTTTTAAATACTTCACCAGCGAGGGCGGCGAGAGCGGCGAGCGTTATACCAAGTGCAAAAGAGATAGCGGTATGTTGAGCTGTCCGTCTATCTATTTGTTGTCAAATCATTATCACACAGGGGAAGACAATCACACGTGGTATAATATACTACGTGCATCATGCGTGTGATGAGGTGTTTTCCGCAATCGTTACCAGAGCAAGTAATTTTCGGTAAGTTGCGCTCTACATTACTGTCAGATCGGAAAGTCAACTATATATACCTTTAATTCACTGGCGCTCTGTAGCTCTGTTGTACGAGTACGAGTAAGAGGGGGGGCTCTATTATATATATATATATATATATATATATATATACATATATATATATATATATGTATGTATATATATAAACAATATTACACGAACAAGACAATAGGGTAGTTTTGATACCTACGCTGTATAATAATTTTAGTAATAAATCAGAACTAATATAGTAAAACAATTATAAAAACAATATATATTCGTAAAAAAAAAGATAAAAAATAGGGTTAACAATACTTTTCGTTCATGGATTCGACGATACACCTTCAATTCAGTAAAAGTTAAGTACTAGATTTGTAAATAGATAGTGTAAAGCAAGCTAAAAAAACGTTTCCATGTCACTTAAGGGCAGAGGAACCGAAGACGTACGGTGTTAATAAGTTTTATATCAAACAAACCACTTATATATTGGTTTCACAATAAAGAGCTTAAAACTCGACTTTATGTACTATTTCTGTGTAAGGTTCAATGTAATGTAACTTCATGAAGCTTTCTATAAGAACTATTCAAATAAATAAAAACTGACACTAAATTTTCAAATTCAGAGCAGTATCTTAGCGTTGTGGACGTTCGCAACGATTAAGTGGACTATCTAGAGAGTTAATCTGATCGAATAAAATATTTACAAAGGGTCGGCAATATCGCAAAAATTTTTTTTATATTCGTGATCCCAAATAAAGGCTTATTTCGCTGTATCTCCATTATTTACGGAGATACGGGCATTTTAAGTTTTGTTCATTTTTGAGCTTAAAATTTAAAGTTTCAAATGATTCTATGGTCTTGGGATGACTCGTAGGTATCTGTGAGAGTGTCTACGTATGTTATCCAGTCGTCAAATTCATTTTTAATACGAGTGAAAATGCCTAGCACGAGCATTTCTAAAAAAAAAATTTTTTTTATTTTCGTGATCCCAAACAAAGGCTTATTTCGCTGTATCTCCATTATTTACGGAGATACGGGCATTTTCAGTTTTGTTCATTTTTGAGCTTAAAATTTGAAGTTTTAAATTGTCCTATGGTCTTGGGATGACTCGTTGGTATTTGTGAGGGTGTCTACGTATGTTATTTAGTCGTCAAATTCATTTTTAATACGAGTGAAAATGCCCAGCACGAGCATTTCAAAAAAAAAAAATTTTTTTATTTTCGTGATCCCAAACAAAGGCTTATTTCGCTGTATCTCCATTATTTACGGAGATACAAGCATTGTAAGTTTTGTTCATTTTTGAGCTTAAAATTTGAAGTTTTAAATTGTCCTATGGTCTTGGGATGGCTCGTAGGTATCTGTGAGAGTGTCTACGTATGTTATCCAGTCGTCAAATTCATTTTTAATACGAGTGAAAATGCCTAGCACGAGCATTTCAAAAAACAAAAATTTTTTCCATTTCCGTGATCCCAAATAAAGGCTTATTTCGCTGTATCTCCATTATTTACGGAGATACGGGCATTTTAAGTTTTGGCTCTATTTCAAGCCAAAAATTTTGATTTGCAAATGATCCTATGGTCTTGGGATGACTCGTAGGTATTCGTAAGTGTGTCTGCGTATGTTATTTAGTCGTCAAATTCATTTTTAATACGAGTGAAAATGCCTAGCACGAGCATTTCAAAAAAAAAAAATTTTTTCCATTTCCGTGATCCCAAATAAAGGCTTATTTCGCTGTATCTCCATTATTTACGGAGATACGGGCATTTTAAGTTTTGTTCATTTTTGAGCTTAAAATTTGAAGTTTTAAATTGTCCTATGGTCTTGGGATGACTCGTTGGTATTTGTGAGGGTGTCTACGTATGTTTTCTAGTCGTCAAATTCATTTTTAATACGAGTGAAAATGCCTAGCACGAGCATTTCCAAAAAAAAAATTTTTTTTTAATTCGTGATCTCAAATAAAGGCTTATTTCGCTGTATGTCCATTGTTCACGGAGATACGGGCACATTAAGTTTTGGCTCTATTTCAAGCTAAAAATTTTGATTTGTAAATGATCCTATGGTCTTGGGATGACTCGTAGGTATCCATAAGGGTGTCTACGTAGGTACTTCCCCGGGCAAAAAAGCAGTTTTCTAATACCCATTCGAAAAGTCTCCTTTACGAACCTCGTTACGTCCCTCGCCTTTGGCTTGGGCCGCAAACCTCTTGGTTCGCAAACAAAGACTTTTTAAACTCGTAGGAAAACTTCTCTCCCGCACACTGGAAAATATAAAATCTTTGCCGAATACTGGAAAATAGTTTTCCACTTACTTTTTTCATTATCAATGTAGGAAATTTGATGTGCCGCACTAAAAATAGTTCGGAAAACACCTATTTTCCGCATACTATTTCAAAAAACTTGATCGCTCTGGGTCACTTATTAAATGCACTTTTTTATTTATCAACATTATTGTTATGCATTAACATTATTGACTCGAACGCACTGTGGCCCTGAGTCAAAGAACTTTTTTTTCATGAACATTCCGATTTATCAAAAACGAGCAGACTCTGGCGCACTTACTCACTTGATAGCCAATATCGATTTATTAATTTTTATAGAGCATCTCTCATGTGTGCGTTTTTAAAAAACACTAGGTTTCACTGTAGATTTTGCGCCGTTATCCCGCGAGACTGTTCCTGCGATAGCAATCCATATCTCGCACGAAGGGTATAAAACAGCGCGCTACTGCACCCATCCGTTAGCTATTATTTTTATGTTCTCGAATCAAAATTTTTTACGAGTGTTATATCATCACTGTCTTATAATGTTCCTTTTGTGAGTCATTTCCGATGCTAAAATAAGGTTTTTGTTGCGACTTTTATCAAGTATAGTGATAAGTATTTCAAACTTTTAATTTTCACAAACAAAAGATAAAAAAAATTATTCTCGCACTCAAAGTTACTTTCATTAGATTACTCATTAATTATGAATGCATCAAATTGTGTTTATCTCTAATATCTATTTTCATTGGATTTTTGATATATTTGAATTTCCCGCAAGTTTGCCAGTCACATATATACACATATATGCACCTCTAAAATATAGGTACAGCAAACGTATACATAGGTATAGGTGTACGCAATGCGCTGTGGCAAATCCTTTAAATCCTGGATATCCTGGATCCTAGTAAGAGTAGTAGGTAGGACTGGTGAGAGAGTCTAGGACTAGGACTAGGAGTACTAGGACATTGTGTATTGTGTATTCGTAAATGCGCGTGCAAATACATATTGTCCAAAAAGGACACAACGGTTTCTCATTTTTTATAAGGTATACTTACTTCCGCGGTTACGATAAAAAGTGTATAAACTGCACTACTTTTACACACATTTATACTCATTCAGGGTTCGTCGGAGAGAGAGGAGGACATCACATCTAAGTAACAGTGCGTTGTTGTTAAGTAAGTGTAGGTGCTTGTGTGAATACGTATGTAGTGGCTGCGTATACTCTGCTCGATCTCGATCTCCTTACTCTCCTTAGCAATATCAAGCATAGGTATAGCAAATTTAATTGTTTTGTAAGTATAAGTATAAGTAGTAGGTACTATAGGCAGTGAGCAGAGAGGTACGTCAAAAATGGCAGATCATGCACCAAGCAAGATCGACATCGAGGAAGTTTTCAAACGTCTACGAGCACAACCTGCCAACAAGGTTCGTGTTTATTCTTTCTCTTGCCTCAATGTTAACGTCGGTTAACACGCGAGATTTGGTTAATGAGTGATGATGTGGAAAAAAAAGGTGTTGTTCTAAAACGATTGTCTAACGTCAAGTGAACCAGTTACAGGCACTAGGTGGTTTTCTTACAATTAATTCATAGCCAACAGCCTACTTTTCTTTTCTATTTCGCATTATTCAATATATTTTGGAGCACCCTCTTGTCACGTATAGGCAGATGCCTTGTGGTGGTGAATTCGTGACAAGCAAGGAGAATTTTGAAAACAGCTGTTTTCTTGTACTGATGAGTCGTTGTTTGTTTTTACCCAGACATGCTTTGACTGCAATGCCAAGAATCCAGCCTGGTCCAGCGTGACATATGGAGTTTTTCTTTGCATAGACTGCTCGGCTGTACATCGAAACCTTGGAGTTCACTTGACTTTTGTACGCTCCACGCAACTTGACACCAATTGGACATGGTTGCAGTTAAGGAACATGCAATTGGGTGGCAATGCCAATGCTGTGAGTATATAAACATTTTCATAAATCTATATATTGTTGTCCTATGAAAAATTCGTTGAACATTCAATTTTGTAGAAAAAATTCTTTCTCCAATACAATTGTACGAGTAATGATGCACAGCAAAAGTATACGTCAAGAGCTGCTGTGATGTACAAACAAAAATTGTCTGAAGCATCTGCCCAAGCAATGCAAAAGTATAGAACTAAGGTATGTTTTTTTTATCATTGGACTCAATGACTAACTTTATCAGTATAATAATCTTGATATTTGATATTCATTTGATGAAACACAGGTTTATCTACCTACAACTAAAAACCAAAAATTGGTGAGCTGAAAAAATGCTTTGATTTTTCAAGCCACTGAACTATTTATTAATTTTCACTTGATGTTTTTAAAATAATTAATAAATAATATACTAATTGTTATTTAGCTTGATAATCAATTAATAAAATTAAGGTGTTTCACTTTGCTAAAAATTACATTCTTTCGAGTATTGTTAAGTAGCTATTGACATTTCTTCCTTTTTCTTTGCAGTTGCATTTAGAAGAAAACGTTGAACCAGAAAGTAATCAAAATGACGTTGACTTCTTTGAAGCCCACGAAAACTTTGATATCGATAATTCTGAAACCGTTGTGCCTAGTAATCATGTCCATGAAGATACCATAACGAAACTATTAAATGAAGATCATGTCATACACGAACTTGACAACATACACTTGACAAAAAACACAATTGAGCCCTCAAAGGAGGTTCTGGGACCATCTGCAAATATTTCAGAATCACCCATGCTCGGAACAGCTGTAAGAAAGTCTACAATTGGTGTTAGGAAACCTCAACCCAAGAAGGGAATGGTAAATATTTATTGTTTACATGTACGTATGTTGATGAAAACTGTTGAATGTGAGAACAAAAATTTTCCTCTTAGCTTGGGAAGAAAGTCAGTGGCCTTGGTGCCCAGAGAATAACAACGAATTTCGAGGAGATAGAAAAGAGCGCTGCAGAAGCTGGAAAGATAAGCAAAGAAATAGAACCACCCAAGAATAAAGAGGAAAAGAAGGAGATAGAAGAACGTTTACAATATCGTTATGAACAAGATTTAACCGAGCTAGCAAAAAAAATTGAGGAAAGAACTCGAAAATTAGATCCTAGGAAAGCAAACCAAGCTGAACGTCTTGGAATAGGTTTCAATACGAAGCGGTAATTATTTCGATGAATGATTCATATTGATAATTATTTTTATTATTTTTTTTTTTTTATCTCTCCAATTACTTATTTTAGAGGCTCGAGTCACTCAGCTGTAAATGATATGCAAGTTATCACACAAGAAGTTTCTTCCAAAGTAATAACAGCCACAGAGCCAAGGAGAGAAAAGAAAATAGACATTGACTTCCTCTTGAACGATTTCGTGGAAGTAGAATTACGTAGAAAATCAAGTGGTATTGACGAATTCATCATTGAGGAGGATCCTGATTTCAGTCGCCGCGGAGTATCATCACAATTTTCCGCTGCACCACCAAAAGAGACATCAACTGCTCCTAGAAATTCGAGTAGAAGCAGCAGTAGCAGTAACAGTAAAGCTCCGCAAGAGAGTGACATCGTCAAAAAGTATGCTAATGCAAAAGCAATCAGTTCCGAACAATTTTTCAAAGACTCCCCTAACGACAGCAATGTAAGTAACTCGATTATTCCAACAAGAATTATGTTTTTTAACGAATCAGAAGGAGGTAAGCTTAATTTTATTTTCAGTGGGAGCAAAAAAATAATTTGCGACGATTCGAATTCTCGTCCGCCATCTCCTCGGCAGATTACTTTGGGGAAACAAGTCCAGCTTCACCAACTTCGTCTTATTCAATGAACCTTGGCGGAAGAGGTGGTGTAGACCTGGAAGATGTTCGCGAAAGCGTTAGGCAGGGTGTTCACAAAGTAGCTGGCAGACTCAGTTCACTTGCCAATGCTGCTGTTAATTCTCTGCAAGACCGATACGGACTTTAAGCCCATGCAAATAATATTGTTATGCCGCAAACAAAATGTTATTTATAAACTAATGAAATTGTAAGTAATAAAATATTAAAAAAAAGTTTTTAAATACCGCAATTTTTCTTAGTTATAAAAATATTTATAAACCACAATCTAACAAAAAAAGAATACATAATAAATACAACAATGACATTTTGGTTTTGAATACGCATTGATTGCAAAGCAGTAATGAGGGATGGAAGAAACGTATTATTACTCTTCAGATTCTTGATTTGCGGTTGGCCTCTGGCAGCGCAGGCACATTTCCTTGTAGGATTTGCCATGGAGAAGACTAATAAGAATGATCGTCATATTGTCACATCCAGTTCCCATAAGAGCATCCGGTGCCAGACAATGATTAAGCAGATGCTCGCACATCTCTTCTGGATACAGCGTTCGTAAGTCTTCCTCTTCCCTCGACGCCGCGTATGCAAAGCGATGCCTCAAATAATCTACGACTTCTTCGTTGCTCATGACATCCCAGATGCCGTCACAAGCCAGAACTAGAAATTCCCAGTCTTCTGTTATTTCGTGACGAGTTATTTCGGGGAGGGCTAAAAAGAGAGAGAGAAATGTGCAAACGAAATATAAAATTGTCTGTTTTACAGACATAACTTAGCAATATTTACCGGTTACTATTTGTTCTTCTGGTTTTTTACTATCGTTTTTTTTGAACATAAAGTCACCTAAAGCGCGCGACAAAGCTAAATGACCGTTAACTCTGTTAAATTCTACGTAGCCTCCAGCAGCCACGATACGTTCTTTTTCTTCCTTTAGTGTAGGTTTGTGGTCATGGCTGAGGGGCACAGCTACCCCAGCCACACTCGCTATTGCTCTACTGTCACCTGCATTGGCCTGAAAAAACGATTACTTCGGTAAACAGAGATTTTATTTTTCAATTGGTAAAAATAAAATTTGTTGCTCTTACGCAATATAAAATATTATCTTTAATAAGAACAGCTATAACAGTGGACCCGGTATTTTTTAGAGACTCATTAGTTTCCATTTCTTTATCCAAGGATAGGAAGCCCTTTCTCATAGCTTCTTCTATGTTACCCTCTTTGTATGCATCTTGACTAGTAATGTAATTATGTAAATGGTGTCCTGCGTGTTGTGCAACAGCAGATCCTAGGCAAAAGAGAATTTTAACGTTGAATCAATACCAAATGTGATTTGTCATGAGGATGACTTACCTCCGTGGCCATCATAGACCGCAAAGAAGGCTGCCTTTGGATCATCGGTCAAGGATAACAAGTGTGTATGAGAATCTTCCATCCTGATTCTCCATCCTTGCATACACGAGCTGCCTACTAGATAGTTGGAGTCACGGCAACACGATGATTTTTTGGTCCTGACTGGTTCTGTGAGCGTTTGACCCATTGGTGTTGCAGTAAAACAACAGCAAAGCTCAAGTGTTTTAACTTGTAAAAATAAAAAAAAAAATAAATAAAAAAATGAAAAGTTACTATGACATCTTAAAATAATATAATTACCTGTTACTTGAACCAAACAGTTTACACTAATGCTTATTCTCTAAGGCTGAGCCACGGAAAACCTGAAAATCATTGCCTTACCTTAAGACAAACAAAATTTGAATTTACTATAATTCATAACAATCACAGAAAACACGATCGAATTACGAATAAAAATGCAGCAAACTCGAGCGAGACAATTGTCGCGATAAACGATGGACGACATAAACAAAATTTTGATACTCGGCCACTCACATTTGTACACAAGCAAAGACGATGGTATGTAAATTGTCGGACGACGATGACAGCAGCCAGTACCAGCACTCCAACTACTATCTACCAGTAGAAAACATTTTTTTCTTCTTCTTAATTTCCCCTTGATTGGTAAATAATCGATTTGACGGCGAGTGCAACGTGATGACTGTTATCGCAGAAAGTCGTGTAATAAGCTGCCACCTCACGAATGCACTTGCATGGCTAATAAAAACGACACGTTCGTTTTCGTTCGCGTGTATAAGAGTATATCTTTATCGTGTCTTTTTCTGTGCGCACGCCCGAGAAGACGTCTGCAGGTCTGCTTCGGAGTTCGGAGTCGGAGGAGGCTCCTCTCCGACTAAAAAACAAAAATTAACTGGTACCGATGAATACACCGCATAAACAACACTAAATAAAAGAATTTGGAATTGGCATTTTTTGATACGTGTACTATATATACTTACTTTAATTAAATAGGTGTGGGAGGGATTTACGTATATATGTAGATACGCGAGCTTCGCTTAAATGCTCTGTAACGTAAATGACTTACGTGTGTGTTTGCGTATACTATCCAATGTACATACGCAATAGTAAATCACACGAGTTTTATTTTTGGCTATACAGAGGAAGTGATTAATTTTTACCGAGTGTATAAATAAAACCTACGCCTATATATGTACTTGATACTTGAATTTGGAGCTGCGCGTTTCTCTCTTCGAATTTCATGGGTCCGATCGATAATTGCTTTCGCGAAAAATCATCGATACAAGCATTCGTTTTTTAATTTTACAATACAATTGATTTTTTTTTTTTTTTTACACAATCCTTGAAGCCAATACGCACAACAAACAGTGATGCGACAATCGGTCTTACAACTATATCGTCCTTTTTGTTTTGGATAATTTTTAATCGAATTTTTTGCTACCTTCGATGTGATGTAGTAAAGAGCTTGCGAAAGCTCGCCAGGCGCATAAGATGTAGTGAGAGTAGCAAAATCTGCAAAGGCAAAGAAAGGATGAGAAACAAAAAAAAAAAAAAAATCCTGAACCTTGTATGGGAGGGGAGAACATATCGAACCAAGTTGGAAAAATACGCAATGAGAAAAAATTCCAAAAGTTTGAGCAAAGAAGGGAGAGCTAGTAGGAGACGCTTCGTAGCCATGGGAGGGATATATGTTACGCGCAACTCGAGGGTGCGGTCACGCTATACCAGCACCCTCGAGGGGTAGGTGGAGATGCACGCAAAACACGCGCGCGCGCGCGGAAACACACAAGGGTGGGCGGTTTTCGACGGGAGAGGGTGGGTTCAGGGACGCGCGAGTTTGCTATACACCGACGCTTCTCCTCTCGCGTTCTAGGGGCTCCATGTACGGAAAGCGAGTCTAGGAGAGAGGAGGGCCGCAGATCAATACCCCCTTTGCTGCTGTAATCGTGTATTGGTTGCGATGCTACTGCGTCGCCGGATGTGTTCACGTATATGTACGTGATGCACCAAAACTACGGGGAAACTTTTGTGTAGGTGCAGGGACAATACCTACAGAAGCTCTTGGTGCTCCTTCAGTCTGGCCCGATCGTTTTTCTCCATCGCTGCCGGGGAAAACGTCCAAAGCAGCCTCAGCTCGCCTTGTTTTTTTATACAATATACATATAATATACTCGCTTGTGTACTCGTTTTTAGTGTTTCCTATATACGCACAGCCGATTCGTCCTTCCTGTGAAGTTTGCAACACGCTGGCTTGTCTTCGACACTGAGTAATTATCATTTACTTTTTCTACCATACATTCGAGGGTATCTTTTTTTTCCCGTCAATCAGCCAAGGCCACTGAATATAGATATTGCGACATTTATGAGTCAGGGGCCTTTGAGTGAAGCTGTCGTTCCTCCTTTTGTTGTGCATGTATATTATGTGATGGTACGCGAGGATGTTCGGATTTTATGCATCACCGTTGACGGACTTAATTGACCGGGTGTTTTTTTGCATCGGGGACAAATGCAGCGGCCGAGCCGGGGGCTGTGTCTCTTTGGCGGCTGTATCATACCCATCGCATGAATCGTTCGAGTGGAAAATTTGTGTGGTGCCGGGACTCTTTGTGCGGTGGGCCTCAACAAGTTCTATCTGGTTTGCGATCGAATCGAAACACTCGTTTGAGAATATCTGGTGCGTCGATGATGCGCGAAACACCAATATAGTTGCTCATTGTGTTCTCGAACGAGGAAGCTCGACAAGGAGGGGGATAATATTGGTTCACGGGTGGAGCGTCTTCGAAAGTTTTACCACGATTGCTTTTACGTGCACGCGAGGCCTCGAAAACGTGATATTTGCTCGTAAATCAGACACGCATTGGTGGAATGATTGCTACAGTACTCATTTTTTTTTTGTTACGAACGAACTGTACTGAATTCGAGGAGCTCTGCAAATGACTGATCTATAATATTATCATTACTGTCTGAAATTGTTTGAGCGGCGATATCAACTTTATCAATAAAAGAACGCTTGTTTGTGATTCGTCGATGCATTCCATTTTTAAATATAAATTATGTACTTTTTGGTTGTTTCTGTTCAAGGTCTGCCAAGTGGAGCAACATTCGATATCGACACAATTTTAGAATAGTCAATTTTTTACCAAGATGACTTCCAAAGTTCTCGTTAAACTTCCAGTCGTTCCTTTTTCGCAAGTAAGTTCCGAAATATTTCAACAAATTGTTCGGTACTTTGAAAAAAAAAAAAAAAAAAAAAAAAAAAACAGTCTAAAAATAAAATTTATTTACTTACAGCGAAAAAAGCCGCCACCCGAAATAATCCCATTACCCAATAGAAACGAGGAGAATGACGAAGACAGATTTCAAGGGCTGTACAGTGACAGGGTAACTCAACTCGAGCAAAACTTGAAATTTCTGCAAGATCAGCATCAGGTTACTCTTGTCGCTCTTCACCAGGAGGTCGATGTCCTGCGCCAGAGAAACAGAGGTAATTAATATTTTCAAAAATCATTAGGGTCACATAATTGACACCGATATTTTTTGTTTTTGTAGACTTACAGTTCCAACTGGTATTCTCCAAAGGGACTGGTTATAGCTCCAGCAGCCCATCCTCTCCCGAAGATGGCGGAAATGGATTTGCGAAACCAAAAGTAACTTACGCAACTTTATTGTCGACCTGAATTTCACTTTTTTCATGCTGTTTATTCATTTCTTTTACAGCAGGGGAGCCCAACAAACGTCAACGTTGCTCCTCTTCAAGTTGAATTATTGGAAAAAGAATTGCAGGACGTGAAAGCCACGCTAAACGAAACGAAAAAGCGTAACATTTATTTAACAGAAGTAGTTGAAAAGCAAAAAAAGTGTGTAAACAAAAGGTAAAGTAACAGTCGTATTTTTTTTTTTTTTAATCCTTTTAAATTCACACAGAACGATAGAGGTACATGAGAAATCCAAGGAAAAGCAAAAAGCCTCGGAAATCGGTATTCAAGTCGACAGTCTACTCGAGTGCCAGCAAGTCGAATTTCAAGCTCGACTTGATGACGCGCAAGCTCTCGTTAAGCGACTGCGCCAAGAAAACGAGGATCAGCGCAAGGAATTGGCCAACTTGAGATCGAGCAGTACTCACAGCAGCAATGGCAACGGTGGCAGAAGTCGCGGTGTCCAGAGCGCCTATCACGGCCGCGGATCTGCAAACGAAGTCCAGGGTCAGGAGGAGAACTACCACAAATTCCCACCTTTACAGACCCAAAGCTACTGGCATCGCGCCTCCAGAAGTAATTACGGGTAAGTAATGGGCCAATATAGTGTTTGCATCTTGTTTCATCTAAAATGAAAATGGTGAATATCCGTCAAGGGTTATTTGTTAATGATTGGTTAAAAAAATTAAAATTGCAGATATGATCATAACTCACAATCAGATTACCATCGGAACAGCAGGCATCATCACCAAGATCGTCAACAAGATCTGGAAGTCGAGGTGGACAGCACGGTCTTGCCTCAGCTGCGGAATGGCAGTGTCCGCGTGGACAATAGTTCGAGCTACCCTCCGTTTTACAGATCTCGAGGGCACCACAGTAGCGGTAACTATTATAAGGACGACCGAGGGAATAGAAAATACAAAGGTCAGAATAACAAGTCACAGCGAGATCGTCGAGATCAAAATTCTAGGGACTATCATCAAGAGTACAAAGACAGAGAGTCAAAGGATAATCATCAGCGACAGCAGCAGCAATATCAACACCAACAGAGAGAATATGCAGAATCGTCCAAGGGTTCGAGAGGCAGTCAGAGGCAATAACAGAATTTCATTCCATTTTCTCAAATTAAAATCGTCTCATCGAATAATTCTTATACCTATTGAAAATCGCTTGCATGGTGTATAATCCGTATATTCGTTAGAATTATATTCATCTAAAGAAAATAAAAATCAAATATTGTACAACTTGAATTTTTGCGTTTAGCAATGATGTTTAAGTAACATAATTATTGTATCGACCAATTAAATAACCACTTTTTGCTGAGGTAACACCACAATTTAAAAAAAAATTGTTAGCTATTCGATGTATTACATAATAGAACATTTTTAAAAAATTTGAAGCATAAAAGACATAAACCAATTTGTAGGTAAAAGAACAGAGCTTTGAAAGATCTTGCTGATTTTTATAAAAACGGCAATCTTAAGACACATAAAATAATAACAATCAATGATGCTAAGTAACCCTTGTAAGTGCAGAAAAATTAGCCAAAGGAAATGAGGATTTCGTTCAAAGAATAACAAAAGACTTTATATGTGAAAAACTTTAAATTATAATGTGTGACATCATAGAAGAGGCGTAATTACATTTATAAAATTATGATAGTACACAGTCTCTTTGATCTCATGTCACTAGCTCATTATTGTGCTGTTAATCATACTATTATTAATATTCTATATATTATATATATATTTATAGAGTTTTTTAATTAAGTATCTTTGTTACTCATTCATTTGTCAGATTACATCTTTGTGCTGAATAACAATTTAAAAAGAAAAAGAAAAAATGTTTTAAATATTATAAAACATTGATGTATGTTGCTTCTTAAAAACTGACAATACTTAATTGTTTCACACTTTGGATGATTTTCGAAATAATTTATACTTGTAAAACAAGATGTATGCATTTCAAATTGACATGCTAAAGAATATTTTAAGTTACAGTAACTAATTGAAAATTAAAAATTGTTTAACTTTTAATGCTCTTACTATAATTTTCAACGATGGTATAAGATATCTTGAGTTACTCAAACTACGTTAATCAGAAAATATTATGTGAACGCTTGTTTAAATCGGTGAACTATGAAATAAATAAGTAACTGCACAAAAAAATACTTGTGTATACTTTTTAAGAAACTGAACAAACCCAATACAATAAACAATTTTTTTTTTTATCATCGTATAAAACTGAAAAAATACACTAAATTAAAATTCAACCTAAAAATGTTGTTCTATTATACATTCAAACAAATGATCAATGAAAGCTCTTACTGCATGACCTAACATGAATGACCGTAGGAGTTGTTCAGTGTAATATTCATCATCATAAGCTCTGGAACGATTTCCACTTCTTCGTGCCTGGCGATAGGTATTCCTGGAACTGGAGGAATAATTGTGAGATCTACGCTGTTCAGAAAAAAATGATGCCCATTCTACACTCCCATCTTCGTCACTGTCGCTTTCATTTTGACTAGCAGGGGGCTGGTAAATGGCTACTTCTCGACAGGTGACTTCTTCTACGGCATCGTTTTTGGTGTTTACATTGACCTTCGCCTTACCAGCATTGTTTTTCTTACCACCCTTCTTTTGTTTCTTTTTGCCGAAGTTGCGTCCCATTTTCTCTGCTGCAAATGTAAATAAAAATGTACTTGCGTGTGTTTTGGCTGTTATTTTTGCCGTATCATTAAGAACGTGTCTAGGAAGCAAGAGATTGCATTTCAATTAATTCTCGTGAATGGTCTTTGTCTGTGTACTAAACGGAAGATAAAGGTGCCCTACACGCAACGAAGCGTAATAGGATCTTACAGATAAAATTACTTCGCATACGTTATGGATTGAGTAGCTGGTACACGAAGTTTTGTCAGAAACGATTAACTTTAACAATGCTTACTCTCAGCTAAGTAACACATTTTGATTTTCTTGGTTGAAAATTTGCTTTATTCCAGGTAGAATAAAAAACTTTTTTATTTCGTGCAGTACTTACCGATTGGCACGAGATTCGGTCTCTCTAAATAAAACCTTTCTGTCTTTTACTTCAACGTCTCACTATTTTAATACGCTCCTTGACCTAGCACGTCTAATTGTGTGTCACTTAATCTACAACTTAAAAAAAAACTCTTTCAAAGTCCTGAGTGTCCCGACAGCCTTTTGTTTCGATAATGCGCCGGGGCATGAACGTGCTCGTACCGGTTACAACTTCAAATGTCGAAAGTTCCAGCTACCAGATCTCCGATTGTCCCTCTTTGTTGTTTTGAGCTAGAGTATCTGGTATCTCTAAGATGACTCTTGCACGACATGTGGACAAGTCAGTGGAACATTGACCTTATTGCGGAACTATGGCGTATAGTAAGGTACTGTTCTATAATGAGGTACACGACAGATGAAAGTTCCACTGAGTGCGCGGCTGCATGCTGCACACTTATCTTTTGCATTTTTTTTTTCTATGTTATCCGCAGTATAAATTTTTAAATTTCTAACATTTCTCATTCATTATCTTCATCAACCAACTGATAAGTATTCAAGCACTTTAAGGTTAATGCAAGATTGAAAGTGATATTTACTCTAATTCTGCCAAAATCAGACGTGACTCAAACTTTTCCCCGCCGTTTAATTTAGGAAAAGCTGCGCAAGAAAGAGTCGCAGAAAAACAACACAACACTGCACAACAGAGTCAAGTCAAGGGCCGAGGTAGCGGACGCGGTCGTCAGTACCTCTTGGGGATTTCTCTCGAAGCGTCGAAGCATATATATAATATATACTTTCGCTTCCGGAGCATAGTAAACGCAAGATATGGTCCATGCGTATTGATGGGACCGGAGGACCAGTTTGCCTGCCGTCGTCGAGAGTATGATGCCGAGCGGGCACCAGCTCTCTGGGACACCCAGCTGGGCTGAATGCTGAGCAAGTGACGCCTAGAAGTGATAAGTAAGTACCAGCCTTACGGTAAAAGTAGATTTTTTTAAATTGTTTCACTGATGAGCTTCAGAGGTACAGAAAATCTTGAAGCTTGAAGGTGAGAGTGAGAAGGTTAGGTTGTAGTTTGGTCGATATGTGAAACTCTTGGTTCAATACAATTAATAGCCGACCAGCACAAAGTATATATGTATGAAATTTTTCCTTTGATTTTTGATACATTGATTTTATTCTATTTTTTTATTAATTTATTTTTTTTCATCGGTTTTTCCAGTGACGACGTATCGATAAATTCCCCTCAAACTCATTCATTCGCGGTGTTAATGTGTAAACGAGTTATAAATATCAATGATCTTTATACTTTACTAGTAGATAGTCTGATGAATATTGTTCCTTAGAAATATCTGTATTGTAATACTAATAAGTTGTTGTTTACCCATTGAGTGCAGTATTTTACTTTTATTTATTTCAGTAAGTGTGACACGTCAAAGAATATAAGAAAAAGTAGTTTAGTCATTGGACAACCAAAACATTGCTTCTTTGGTGAAAGTGCAATGAACTAAACACCTTGCCAAAATGATGGGGGATCAGTTTCGTACCAAAGTGGAGCAATACTCTCCAAAATCCTCACCCAGGGGTGCCAGATCTCCTGTTGTCTCCCGACAGGATTCCACAGGCACACTAAAGACCACCATTTCCCTGGGAAAAAATCCATCGATTGTCAATTGTGGACCGTTTTATTTGATGAAAGAGCCACCTGGTACGTCAGTCTAACACTGGGATAAACAAAATTGTTTAGCAATTGATATCGTTTTACATTTATTTATGATTTTCATGTGATTTGCAGCCGAGAGTGAATTAACAGGTGCCAGGAATCTGATGGCCTTTTACAATCTTGAACATTCGTACAGTAAATTTAGTGGAAAGAAACTTAAAGAACAGTTATCATCATTTCTACCAAATTTACCTGGAGCCATTGATACACCTGGTGATCAAGATAATAGGTAATACATTTAATATTTTAATGTGAGGGAGAATGTGTGAATTCACGTGCATAGATTCCCCCTTTAAAGACATTCAATCTCTTATACTTAAATTATGGAATTAAATTATTTGTTTTTTCAAGTTCCTTGAGATCTGTGATTGAGAAACCTCCAATTGGTGGCAAAGAACTACTTCCGCTGACTAGTGTACAGTTATCAGGTTTTAGATTGCACCCAGGACCGGTATGTAGATAACTATTCATAAATATTATAACCAAGTGTATGATATAAATTGTCTGAAATTATTTTTTTCTAGCTTCCTGACCAGTATCGAAATGCAAATCAAACTCCACAGAAAAAACACAAGAATAAACACAAACGACATAAACATAAACCTGGAGAAATTCCTAGTGGTCAAGAGACAACAGTAACAGATATCGTTGGAGCGGATATTCATGAGAAAAAGCATAAGAAACAGAAGCGACACGATGAAGAAAAAGAAGCGAGGAAAAAGCGCAAAAAGGAGAAGAAACGAAAAAAGCAAAAGCATAGTCCTGAACATTCTGGGGGATTAACGCCATCTCAGCACTCGAACTCGTGATCTTTGAGTGATCATTTCTTTTCATCTGTTTTGTGCGACGAGTCTTCCTCATTCTCAAATGTGACTTTTTAATCTTTTTTTTTTTTTTTTTTTCTTTTTCTTTAGGCACCATCAACGTATTGAAGTGCCTTATTTAAAAAAAATTCTAGCTCAACTTTTTAAGTTCAGTCTCGCATTTAAATTGATTCATTTTTTTCAACTATCTCAATGTAACAGCTACCATATTCGATACTTTTTGTCATCATACAAGAAAGCCATTGGTACTGTTCATTCAATCTTTTATGAAAATTTATTTTTGTTTCAAATCATTGTACATATATTCATTTACTACTTTTTATAAGGAGCTTACTTAAATATGAATTGTGTACCCGGTTTGTGAATATATTAAAATTTGCAAATTTTTAGTTTCAAAGAAAAGCATAATTCTATTTGTAAATATAACTAATTTTAGATTAAGATCTAAAATTAAGTCGATATAGAAAGTATTTGTAATTGGTCTACCAATTATAGACAATGTAAAATAATTATACTTAAGGAAAAAAGGTTTTGCTTTATAATAAAATAACTTACATCTTATATCTAAAGACTGTTTTATTAAAACCTAGTTGTGTTATAATTATTTGTCAAGATTATAACGTAATACATTATAATTACACCAAAGCAGCAGTGATCAGAAAATTTACAAAAAATGCTTTTACAAAGTAAATTATACTTCTACAATTAATACAATGAGGGTACAAATATTTTCCGTGCTATGATAAACGCAATCAGAGTATTTAAGGAAGGAATCATGTAAAAAATAATATAAATGTGACACTTCGATAATACATTGATGCTCCATTGTCAACATTCAGAAAAAAAATGTACATAGTAGTCGTTTAACCAACGACTTGAAATGATTTACTTCGGTGATGAAACTTAGTAAGGCCGTTTGCGGTCACGATCTCTGTCTCCACGACTGTAAAAAACAAAGTTCTCACTATAAAATTATCATCCCTTAAGAGAACAAAACTGTAGGTACAAAAAATTGTTCATTATTACTAACCCTCCGCCACCTCCTCGCATAGGTCCACCTCGACTGCCACCACGGCCACCGCCTCCTCTATCACCTCGGAAGCCTCCTCCTCTACCTCCACGATCGCCACCACCTCCGCGGCCACCACCACCTCGGTCACTTCTAAAACCGCCTCGATCACCTCCACGACCGCCACCACCACGGCCTCCTCCGCGTCCTCCACCGCCACCGCCTCGATCACTTCCACCACCCATTCCTTCAGGCTTGGGGGCTTGACAACGATTACACTGATCACGCCAAGCAAAGTTTGTATTGTTGCAACCATTGCTTAGACACCTTAAAAACAGAATAAACAGATGAGAAATTTAGTATATTCATTTCTTATAATGTTTCTTCTTAAAAGCGAACTCCCCCTATAATGTAATACCAAAAGTAGTAAACGATAGTTTAACAGCGTGGTTGAGCTGTGATTTGTTTACAACTAGATGCTATTTTGCGTTGCTGAACCGCATTTGAATAAACTACTATTTTTTCCTGTAGCATACTACTTTTAATAGAATGAGCTGTATATTATAATTAATTACAAATAGTAAATTACCGCCAATCGCCACCTCGTGAACCACCGCCACCGCCGCCACTACCATCACGACGGTCACTTCTTCCGTCTCTATCTCGGCTGTCACTTCCACGATCGCGGCCGCGGTCACCACCACCTCCGTAGCCGCCACCTCCACGACCACCACCTCGGCCACCGCCACCCCGACCACCGTCACTGCTGCTACTTCGGCCACCGCTTCGGACACCAGACCAACTGCTCTTATGTTGAGCTATCTGAACCTTGATTTTGTTGCCTTTAAAATCTTTTCCATCGAACCATTGGATAGCCGAACGCGCAGCGTTTTGGTCATCATAAGTCACTGTTGCCTCGCCTTTGTTTTTACCAGTGTCTTTATCCTTGTACATCCAAATCTTGGGCTTGCCAGTACGCTTGTCGTTCTGCAATAAAATTAACAAACAGTTACACAAGCTAAAATAACATGATCAACTTATTTATGAAAAATTGTATTTCATAGCCGACCTTTATCAACCCAATAGCGCCAAAATGCTGGCAGATTTCGTCTTCAGTAATTTCACAGTCCATTCCAGATACAAAAATCGTGTCCTCCTGAACGACCAGTCCGTCATTGTTCCGCTCGCTGAATCCTCCTGCAATTTCAGACGGTTCTTGAGAAATGATAATTTTTCTTTACTTGTAACACGAAGTTCAAATTTCCTACAGACTAACTTTCTCAACTAAGCTAATAGTAAACAAATCAAACTTAATCAACCCTTTGTTTCAATTTCTATTTTTCAAGGGAATTATATTGTAGCAACTCTAGAGTTTGATCATTTATGTAACTTGTTCTTGTCAAAACCTTTACTTAATTCAATTAATTGTATTCGTATCTTGCACTCTGATATAGAGTATAACATTGAAATAACCAATATCTTATAGGACTATAGTAAAACTTAATACTATTTCTTTGCAATTCTTGCCTAATATTGATCTTCCATGTATATACCACAGAACTCCAAAGAACTTCTTGATGTAATATTTTTCTTTTTGTTTTTTACTCAATTACATTAATCTTAATTCCATAGAATCTTAATTCTAATTTATCCATAGTATCCTGTAGGCAAAATCCTTTTCTTCAACTAGAACTTATGATTTAAAACCCGTTGGCCAAACTTTCTACTGCTGCTTTAAAAAATGCCTATATATGCTGAAATTACTAAAAATCTGATAGCAGCTTTATATACAAAAGGGCTGCAGAATATTCTTGATTTGTACTTAATTTCTTCATTTTGTTTTATCAGGGTTCTATTTTCACGTTTCTTTCTTATATTTACCACCAGCTGCCTTTTATTAATTATAAAAATGAGTGAAAACTACATTTCAGGTTTTAATTGCAACAAATAATTATTCCAGGGATATTGGGAAGGTTCATTTATAGTTGTTTCGTAATATTCGTTGGTTATTACCTTACTTGCAACCTTATTATTGATCAGATGAAAATAGTTTCACTACTTCGCGAATTTGGAAACACCAAGTGGAATTTTTTTTCATGCCTAGTATTTTTTTTGACTTGAAAAAAATTGTTTATTTCTTAAAAAAGTAACTGCAAGTTTGAACAGCTTAGATGACAAAGTTATTACGAATGTGCAGTCATACCAACCATTTCTAATGCATTGTAAGAATTTATTTTTATGGCTAGAAAAAAGCAATTGGTGATCAAAATATAAATTTTAATACTCATGATACTAATTTCTTTTTTTTTTTTCTTTTTTCTTTTTGGGAAACACTTTGGGTCAATGAACAATCCGCTTAGCTATTAACAGCCCTTTCATATTATGAAAATGACCAATTGTTTAATTCAATAAATATTAGAGTGAATGCATGAATAGCACCAGACTTGTACAGAGAGCCTGGTGCATTTACCTTTGTTATAACCACCACGGCCACCGCCGCCACTGCTAAAACACAGAAGCAGATATACCAATGAGAGTTGATTCACGAACAGATTGAGATTTCAATTGGTGTATGGCTACCCCATACTCTGGCTTTGTTTGCTACCACTTCTTTTATTTCTTCTCATGATGCACCTAATGTCTCAAGTCTTTAATACCACATTATACATTGTACATATATATCAAGATTCTCAATATATCTGTCATGTCAGTCCTGCAAGGTTTTAAATTATTCCACATATTTCTTGAATGAAATAAAACGTTACTTGGCACATAATTTACAATGAAATTAATAATGGCTATAAATTGTAAATAGCAGCATACATAATTCTATGTAACATTTTACAACTTATCAATACTGACTAGTGAATGTATCAGAAAAGTAACTTGATATGAGATTTCCATGAAATGACAAAAGTTATTTTTTTTATTTACTACCTTTCTAAATGATTACTTTTTTTACCAAGAAACATTATTGCTGATTGTTGTTCCTTAACTGATTACGATTAAACTAGTCTGAGGTACCAAAAAGTTGAATTCATACACTATTCCTCATTCGTATCAAATGTAATCTCACTGCAATGTAAATATAATATATTTTAAATAAATATTTATTGTATGTACCATAGTGGTTATGAATAATGTTTACGTGTAGTAAAGTAAATATAAAATTAAATTTTATACAAAGAAAAAAAAAAAAAAAAAAAAAATTGCAAGAAAATTACCTTTTTAGCGATTCTGATCATATCTTTAAATGCAAACAAAATTTCTAAGTTCAGGTTTAATGAAGATATTTTTCGTAGAACAAAGATATCGCTATGAACCATTATATAAGATTTAATCTGAATTGAAAACGCATGCAAGCATCGTAAGGCAAACCTATTATTACTTGAATGCATGAAATAGGTAGCATTAATACACAGAGACATTAAAAACCTTTGACGACAGTCTTATATCTTATATTACCTTTACAATTGGTTTTACTAGTAGACACACCTTTAATACATCAAAGACCTTCAGGGCATTAAATTATTTTATTAGGACAATATAGTACTTACAAAATAATATTCATAATTTGAAAATCATGGTCTCAATGTTGAGTTACCTTTACACCTTTACTTATACACAACATCCCCTGAATTGACTTGAAGAGCAAATAGTTAATTTGTTGAACCTTAGTACTCTTCTGACATCTTTTTTCAAACAACCCTTCCCTTATGAACTATTGAAAATAAAGTAATGTGAAACTTACTTGTAGCCTCCACCAGAGCGATCATTGTAGCCCCTCCTTTCATCTCCACCGCCAAATCGGCCACCACTACCACCCCCTCCGCCTGATTGAAGAAAAAAAAAAAAAAAAGTTATTCATAAAAATGTATATTAACACAAGCAGCAATGTTAATGGCAACCGCAAGATAAAATTCTCACCACTACTGTATCCTCCTCCTCCGGAATTACTCCTGTTGTATCCTCCTCTGTCGTCCCTGCCACCGCTACCTCCACCGCCGCTTCCACCCCCGTATCCTCCATAGCTGTCATTGCCATCGCTAGCACCGTTGCCTCCATAACTGTTGGAATCGTAGCTTTGGCTTTGGTTGTAGTCTTGGCTACTCTCTTGACCGCTGCTCTGGTAGTTTTGATAGTTTTGGTAATTCGGAGGCGGCTGACTGTATTGATTGTACGAGCCAGATCCACCTGTACTAGGAGGCGGGTAGGACGTATCTGGAGCACCCGACATTGGGGGCGGCTGGCTGTATTGATTGTAGTTTTGTTGCTGGTAATTGGCGTACTCTGGAAAAACAAAAAACAAAAATTTTTCAATACCACCGCTGGTGCGAGAGCATCGCTGTCTATCCGCCGCGTAGATCCAACCCTGCACGAATATGTACTGACCCACGCCCTCGCTCAACGTTACAAACGGATAAAGTACAACTTCAACGTGGCGGACGGAAAAACAAACTCAATGGGAACCCGAGATCAGAGCACAGCATCGGATGGATAAAAACCGAGACAAGCGGGTGGAATTGTTCACGACACTCGTCCAAGCGTATCAAGCCTGAATATCGATTTTTCGCTCGAGCTGCGACGCCAACCTGAAAATGGTCGGCGTCCATGTAATAAAGGTATACGACACACGCGGCTATAGCGTCGCCTACATGGCGGAATCGCGTAGGTCCCGGGCATCGGTACGAGATGTATCAAAGAAACTTATAAAATGTAACTTACGGTTGTCGGTCATGATGGTAGATAAGACGGGCCGGCAGCCAAAGGTACGCAAAATATCAACGGCTAGGCCGTTTATTAACGTTTATAAAATCGACGGCTCAGCAGTCTAGCCCTAGCAACGTCCGTTTGGTTTCGTTGTGCACTCACTCACACACTTAGCGAAAAGAACGGATGCGCCGAGCACAAGAAGACGCACGATAGAAGCCGGTTATAGTTTCTTCTCCGTTGCTCTCTATACCACCTGCATCTGCAATCACTTTCTCTCTCTCACGCGAAACAGGAAAAGACGTCTCCACCATATTGGAGAACCGCATGCTACTAGCGCCACCTCTCAAAGCCGCGCGCAATTCAAATATCAACTTTTTTCATCCCTGGGAGACCTTGACGAGTACATCACTTTTCTTACGTCTTACCTCGCATAAAGCCGAGTGATGAGACATTTACAGATAAGTAGGTAAATTTTTATGTGAAATAAGTAAGTAAGCAGTGATTCAAAACAATGATCCGAAGTCCGAGAGGAATGTTGCGGATAGTCCAAGTGGATCGGACCGAACCTGGACTGCATGTGTAAAGCGTAAACAAAGCGAGTGGCGCGAGATATATACCTTTCGCTCCGTTTCTGCATCAGTAAAAATGCTAAGTGAATAAACATCCACATACTTACTTACTCGATCGTTTTGTATGAAATTATTCATTGATCGTATCAAGTTTTGCACTTACTTTTACTGTATACGTATCCAGTGTGGTATCTAACGTTTATCTACTAGTGGTGGATGAAACTGCGAAATTTAACGAAATTTTTTAATGTGGTATGAGCTTTCTCATGTACATCCAGAATTAATTCAATAAGGACACTGAGGGGGAAGGGGATCAGAGGATTGGACGAAATATTATAATTGAAGACGCCATGCGGCAGAGTTTCGATCCTTACTTCGTATGCAAATTTTGCTTTTTTACGCAGCGTACGTGCATAATGTGTGTGCAACGTCAACAACAGCATCAGAGATAATTGTGTTTGGGTGAAAAAAGTGTGCGACAGAACGGAGAGTATAAAACAATAAACAATTGTTGATCCTTTATCTCTCGCACCTCTTGGGGATTTTTTCTGTGCAACCTAAGTGCTAATTGTTTTTCAATTGATAAACATGAGGTACGTATTTTATACGCTACAAGTATATGAAAAAAATTTAGCTCCAAAATTAATGCTTATTCATTCGGTTGTGTTATGTTGCGCGTATTTTATCGAAATAAATGATAGTTGACGCCAAATATGTGGTGCCTATAATATATAAACAACAAACAAATAGATATACGTATATAAAGAGAGAAGAGACAGCGCGCGCTTTTGGCGTGTATGCTTCTCTCGTTCTTTTTTAACTCTAATTTTCATCTCTCTCTTCTCTCCCCCTGTAAAGCAGCCCTAGCTCGCCTGTATAAGTCCCTAAGAGATACACCGCTATCTTGGTTGAACACCTGCCTTGAACGAGGTAGAGAAGCCAACTAAATACCGCAGACTAGAAGAGAGAAAGTACATTACTGAAAGTATTATATAGGTGGACTTGCTATGGCTGATGTAGCAGGAGCTGCGTTGTTTGCCAACGCAGGCGAAAAATTGCTCGTGTAGATTGCCCCGCTGCACTGGCCGACATTTTGCCTAATACGTCCCAACTCCCCTCAAACCCCTCCCGCTCCTTTTATGTGTGTATACATATATACAGATTCTATCTTTCTCCGTTTTATGAAAGGGGAGTAAAGGGAGGAGAAAAAGAGAGAGAGAGTTAGTAGTAGGTTGGTCTGGTTGGTTGACATTTGCGCGAGCGTGTGGCGTCGTTTTATTTTCATTATTTTCCAAGCCCGCTAAAAGCACGTTGATTTTTAGTACAAGTTTTGACACACTTGTCGACTGTTTATCGTTTGTTTTTTTTTCTTTTTTTTATTATTTTTTTTTTTTTTGAGCGCGCGCGCTGCGTTGACAACCTTGCGAGGAAATTGAATTTTGGAGCGCGCACGGACGTTCTTGGATTAACTGGACTCTCGAGAGAGATACAGTCGCGACGAGTGTTTGTTTTGGAGCTGGGACCAAATGTATGAGTGTTTCTTGTTGGGTTTGGGTGCCAACAAGGTGAACGAAAAATAATAATTGAGAAATTTTTGACGCTAGTTCCAGCAGCAGATCACCACAAATGGCCACAACGATGAACGGCGGCAAGAGGCCTCCGACTTCGAGGCACGATCCACGCAATCCGCTCTTTGCACCATCAAACTCACAACATTCGGATCTTATCAAATACATATGCGATTGTAAGTTGTATTTTTATGTTTTCTTCAAAACATTTTTTTTTTTTTTTTTAATTATCTTTTTACCTTATTTTACATTTGATCGTTGTGGTGGTTTATTTTATTTCAGCTTGGAACTCAGTGAGTCAAGAATACAGAGATGGTCCTAAAAATCAAAGAAATCAGAGCTTAGGTTCAGTGATATATTATGAAGGTGAACCTAGTCCAAGGCTAAAAGGTATGTGCATAGTGACTAGCAATTTTCGCTAAATACTTATGTTTAAAATGATACACTTTTTTTTTTTTTTTTTTAGATTTTGAACCGTTTGATTTGGAAAGATTATGGCTTCAAAAAAGTGAACAGGACACAGTAAAAAACACGGACGAAAGCTCGTCGTAGTCTTGGATCTTTTTCTGGAATGCAATCTTTCAATCTTAAATAGTTACAAGATTCAAAAAGGAACAAAATGAGGATATCAGTTGAAATTTTTTAATTATTGGTCTTATGTTAAACCGTTTGCATTATTTGTTGGGATTTGTTCCACCAAGTGAAAAAATAATTGCAGTGCTAAGAGAGATATCAAGACAAAAAAAAAAAACATTCCATTAGAATGGCAATCATGCATTAAGATTTCGGAAAATTTTTTTTTTCACGAGATTTGATAGTTTTTTTTTCAATAAATCGTACCTGTCACATATTCATGGTTTAGTTTTGCGAACTTTCATACTAAAAATAATTAATTTATTTTACAATAAACTTGTAGAATATCGTACTTTTTTACTGTGAGATAAGGAAAATGTAAAATTTATACATAAATTGACATATACATATATAAATATATATATATATAAATATAAATAATGATTGTGTGTAGGAAAATTAATGTAAGCGAAAACATCGTGTGTATTGTTGCAGCATGTTTCTAATGATAATACATGCATTTTAATCGTCAAATGTGAAAATTTGTCATTAATCGTTAATTTTTCAGAATTACACGTAAATCTTTAAATTTTCTTGCTGCGTAATCATTAAATTATTCCTCTAACCCCAATAATTATTATGTTTATCAGTATACACTGCATCACGTGAATTAAAGATTGTTTTTAACAGCAATTTCCTCTAAAAACAAGAAAAAAGCCGTAATTGCTTACGTGTTTGCAAAAACGTCAACAAGTTAAATTTCTATATTACCGACAAGCAGGAGCTCTTTTTTCATTTACCAGTCTCGCTAAATCGATTTGCTTTCAAATGTGTGCCCAAAAAATAGCAATCACTTTATAACGTATGAAAATTTAAATTATCTGCACAACGACTCATCGTAGCGAATTGTCTTTTTTAAGTATACTCTTGAAAATAAAAACACACACCGAAAGACAAAGGGCAATTGAATAAATTAAAATTTCACTCCCAACTTTTTATCCTTACTAGCGCAAAATTAAAAAAAAAAAGAAAGAAAAATACTCACTTTTTCAACTAAAATTTCGTGGGGAAGAAAAAAAAAAAAAAAAAAAAAATCGTCCAAAAGAAAGGCTCATCTCTTGAAAAGTGAATTAAAAGACCGTAAGTAAAAGTTCCGAGGCAAGAAGCTCTCCCTGCGTTCCTCCTTTGTTCACGAAGAAAAACGTCTCGTCGAAACGCCGCGTCACTTTAACGCGTAAAAGAAAGTTTCTCTCCATGGAAAGAAAAGACACTCGTTTCCCTTGTAATAATTTGCGCTCGCCGAGATGCAACTTTATCACAGCTGGCTCGACAGTACAAGTTTTCGGGTTCCAACAAATAAAGGAAGAAAATGTATATATACCCACCAAAAAAAAAAAAAAAAAAAAAATCGTTGGAGAAATTTGCAATCCCGCGCTCTGTAGCGTCATCTCCTGCGGTCCCGCATATATATATGGAGATGGAGCAGACCGTCCGCCGCGTCCGCGCGACAACGCATGTATACAACGGCCATTCAACCCTCGATCCGGATGTAAGTGCATAGATCAACCTTGTCTGCCCTCCGATGTGTACTTATTCGATGCTATACAAATCACGGTCGGAGTGTCGTGTATGATCTCTTTTGCGAAAAAGGAGAGGGCGGGGTCCCATATATATATACCCTTCCCCATGTACAAGCGTACGCAACCCCCCCCCCCCATTAAATACAAAATAAAAGTTGTGGGGAAAAAGAGAGAAAAAAAAATCAGCAACAAGAAACATTGTAAATTAGTGGAAAGAAAAAGAAAAAAAGTCCAAGCCATATACATATATATATATAATAACCGATTCCCGGAGAGCTATCCTTCCGAGTGAGGAGGATGGAGTCTCGGTACAGAGCCAGACCATGCACATAGCGAGTTTCGGAGGGAGGGAGAGGGTTGTGGGGCGAAAGGGTGGAAACGCGTGCGCGAGGAGGGGATACGCGGGGGTGCGGTCGAGCTGTTGGTACGGCGGACGCAGCTCGTGTATACCTACATACATACGAGAGACGACGGGCGCCGCCAGTCGGATTCTGTGCGCCGTGCCCGTTGCACCCTCTGCACTTTACATCATATATAATACATTGTATACGTATATACACACGCATCCAACAAATCTATTTATACATACATATAACACTTGCGATGAAATGTTACGCGGGTGATTCGTGTAACGACAAAGTATAGATAACCGTCGGTACGTGCGAGCTTTTTCAGCTTTTCAACCGCTACAAGGATTGTATCGAAGGATGCACTTGCAGCACAAGCGGCATATGCACGGACACCACTGCTCCGATACCGAGAAGGTAAACTTAACAAAATTGACACGTATACATTTTTATAGTACTTTTTAGTCGTTCCGAGTATACGTAAAATTATTGCAATGTAGTGCACCTCTGTACATATACATACTATCGAATCAACGTATCCGCGACTACACAGGTATTTATACTTTCATTGTTCGCAGTATCACTGAGTGCACGACTAAACCGCGGATATGTTTTTTATTCGCGTGTACAACAATTATAACAACAATGATAATAGCTCCCGTTTGCATGAAAAACACAACTGGCTCATCTCGTCCTCATACGTTATACGATTGTTCGCACTCATTCATGTACACATATAGTTGCGTTATTAAACATTACTATTATTATTTTTCACCGCAAACTTGTCCTACCACCGCGCACCCGATCACAGGACTAATTGTATCCATGTGATTTCGTCAAGGAGGAAAAGAAAAAAAGATTTGCGCGAAAGCTTTGAGTATATTTTTGTAGTACAACTCATTGGGGGTGGGGGGGGGGGGGTATTTCTTTGAAACATCAGCGTGTTTGTCACTCGCATGAAATCACGATTATTTGTTTTTTTTTTTTTTTTTATTCTCAACAACCAACGCGGATAACGAGAAAACACATGAAAGAGCACATCCCCGTTTTTTCGGCATCATTCGACACACGCGTGTCGGAATTCGCGCGCTCTCGCAAACACGTATAGGGGAAAAAAAAACACATCGCACTTCCACGCGCGTCCGACCGTTATGAATAGAAAGTAGCTTTTTGCCGGACCCACCCCCCCCCCTTTTTTTTCCCCGACAGACGTGACGCCACGATATATCACGTGTATAGCGGCTCGTGAAAGAAAGTTCCTTGGGGTATAAGCGAGTATGGGATAAATAGATGTACTCGTACGAAAAATCGAAGAGTCGAGAGAGAAAAAAAAAAAAAAAAGTCTTGGCCCGAGTCGTCTGTGTGTATTATACCGTCGCGCCAGTGCGGGGGTAGGAAAGATGTACGAGATTTGGAGAGGAGGAAAAGTTGGCGAGTGGATTGAATGTTTTCTCGTTGAGTTGGTCGGGGCGCGTGCGGAGGAATATAACGGGTACAGGAGGAACCCATGGGTTGTCAGGGGCGTGTGGGAGAGGACGAGTTATTTGGTAAGCAGAGACTACGGGTTATTCTCGTGTGGTTCAACGATGTGATGGGGGGTGTTTTTTCTCTTCGTCTCATTTGGTGTCTTATTGTATATATGAACTCGGGGAGTCGGTGGTGTACAAAAGTATACAGGGAAAGGTTTTGTCTCATTGTTGGAGGATGACTGGCGGGAATGGCTGTCCAACTTGAGTAAAGTATTGCCTGTCCCCTCCTTGGTAGCGATATACGGTTTCCGTTAATGTGGGGGACGGTGTAAAGTTGTTTAGCGCTTTTATCAGCTGTAGGAACTTTCAAAAGTAACTGTTGTTTCGAATCAAGTAGAATCGAAGGTATTTATTTTTATCTAATCAAGAGTATACGGGGAGAAGAGAGCATCCGTGGATTTGTACAGTCACTTGGCATTTTCTCGCGTATTCTCCAAGGCATGTGGGAATGAGAAAAATCTCCAATTTTGGGTGAACCAAAATTATTGCTTTCCCGCATACAATTTCTGATTATGACTTCCACGAGAATTCTTGGATTAACAAATTAAAGAAAAACGAAAAAAAAGCCTCTTAAAAGCATAATTATGAATGGAACTAAAGGTACTACACGAGTGTATGTTTTTCTGCACAAAAAAAGTGTTGTAACACCACTCCTAGTTACGAGGATAAAACCCTTTGTGAATTTTTCGGAACAGTCAAGCGCTTTTATTTCGCTGTGTTTTTCGTCTTTATACCTGCACATAAATGCAGACTACTTTGCTAGGACAATATCCAGCTGAGTGTACCCTTTATTTAGCAACGAAAACGCTGAAAGCAAAAACAATCCTCGGTTTCATGTAGCAATTTTTTTTTTTTTTGCACCTTTTTTTTTCTTTTCATCCCCTCATTATACGCGTATGTATCCACCCTACAAAGTAAAAATACGTGTAAACGTATTAGGTATATTGTATACATAAATATCACACCAAGATGTGATCGTCTCTTGACTTCGTGGACACGTACTTTGATGGAAAAAAAAAAAAAAAAAAAAATTATAAAGGTTGAATTCCAAAAAAGACGAGGTGCGCGTTTAAAAAAAAATTTTACAGCCGAAAACTTGTCCCTTTTTCATATAAGTATTTCCCTTATTTCTCGCGCGTACACGTAAAACATTTGTAAGGTTGATTTATGTAACGCACGCGTGTATTTTTATGGTCCATCTTTTCTTATCATCCCTACCACGTACAACATCATGTTACACTACCCACAGAGAGACGTAGCATCGTTTATTTATTCAAAGGAAGATTTTTGTAGAGATACACATTGAGATTTATTCCTTGTGAGCAAATGGCAAATGAACTCGAACATTTTTTGACGGCAAAATCCTTGGAGACGTATCGCGTGAAATTATTGTTATCTCAAACCAAAACCCACCGAGACTCACTCCACTTGTGGCAGAAATAAAAAAAAAAAAAAAAAAAAAAAGGCGTTGGTAAAAAATACATGTACAAGCTGTAGTAGTCTCGGTAAGGCACTCCGGCTGGCGAAAAGTACTCGCCCGCGCGCATAAAATCCCTGTCATCCCTCGGTAAGTATCGAGCGCCCGCACCCGAATCGCGCCGCGGGAAAAGTGCATAAGCAAACACGATTTTCAGGCTCTCTCACTCCCTCTGTTATTTGCATGCATGCACGTATGTATATACACGCTTACTACCGGAATAGTATTCGGATTTCACTCGATTCGCGTCACACCGGATAAAGAGGAATTACAATAGAACGCCCGCGTTGAGCTCCTCCCCCCCCCAAATTTTTTTATTTTTTATTTTTCACAGTGTCGGACGCACGGGCTCCGTTTCTATTTTCCTATTTCAATTGTCTATTTGCAGCGAGTGTACGGATGAAATCTTGTTTTTGCGTTTTACTCTGTCTTTGCAGCGGAAAATTCTCGCAACAAAAGTATAAAAAAATAAGACATTTTAGGTGTACTTTATGAGACGATTGATCACGTAACAGTTGGGTCGGATTAAAAACCTATAATTAAATTTCCCACCTAACGACGGTGGTGGTGCAGGGATCTCGTTACACGCGATAATTGGCCCTTCCTGAAATACAACGAACCCGAAAAAAAAAAAAATTGGATAATCGATTGGACAAGGAAACGAGCGAAACTGCTATATACGCGAGCTTCGTCGAGCGGGTATAGGGAGGGAAAGGGAAAGCAAATTCCTCGATGGAAATTCAATATTTAGCTTGCACCTCTCTTTCTCGTCCTGCATTTATATATATGTGTACCTTGTATATATACTCCCCTGGAAATGAATTCAACGCAGCCCTGCTCTCCGGAAAGCTTTTATTAAATTAACCAATCGGATCTATTTCCGCTATCATGCCTATCCTGCCCCGATCAACAAGTTTCTTCTTTTTTTTTTCTTTCTTTTTTTCCATTTGTCTCATATATACAATACATATACACTTGCTCTCAAAATCGAGACGTCTTTTCACTTTTACACCGCGAAAAAAAAAACAACAACAACTCTGACACGTATGGGTATATTATACACTTTTGGAAATAACCCGCATGACCATCAGTCATTAATTGCCCATCGGTATTTTTCACCCCCGCGAGTGTTTCTCTCCTCTCGTGAAAATCGTCCTGATTTGCATGAAAGCTGGTGCACGTGGTGAAGCTCTCTTGCCGGGCTCGTGAATAATGAATCGGTATACACACGCGTTTGCTCAACGAGCTCGTTGATGGAAAAATAATCATGGCATATGTATATCGATTGGTTAAAAAGTTTGTGGAATACTTATCCACCTTTTCTTGCCACTGTCACACATATAAATCATCGAACCCAGCGACACTCGGTGAAATCGGCAAAAAAGCGCTTTGAATCTGTTTGTACGTAGTCACAATCATTATAAAAAAAAAAGTCCTTCGCGCAGCAGCTAGAGGAGACAGGTTGGACGTACATTACGACACCCAATCGAGCAATATTTTAGTGAAAAGGCACAGAGGGAGGGCATAAAAAGCTGTGCCACATCCGATTGTCCTCCAGGGTGTCTTTGTAGATATCGGTCCCCGGGAGCAGATACCCGATAGCCAATACGCCAAGGTACCTATATACCCGTGCTGGATGTTAACGCCGCGTGGGATCGTAATAATATACGTATACGTGGTTGGTATAAGCCCGAGAGGTGTTATATACGCTGATTGCGACTCGGTCCATGGCTTATGGGATGGATTTACCCGCTTGGCGGCGGTGTGATGTGCGATTAAACCCATATAATATACGTAGAGATAAGTATAATACCTGTACGATATTGTGCGTGACCTGGATGATCGAAAATTTTGGTTGGTACGACCGATACACGGTTATTCCTATCTTTGGATGAATGTTTATTACTGTAGATAAAATTTTTTTTAGCATTTTGCGCGAATAATTATAAATATGCCGATTTTACGATCATACCGATCATTCAAACGATACGGCTGTTTTCCTTTATGTATAAGTACACCTTTCCGTGTGAGTAAGAGTATACTCATGCAAATCGCTGTATATTGTGTGCTCTGGCTTCTATCGAGCTAGAAATGTGCGGTCGAGAGCGAAAGTGGTTGTGTGGCCTCCGAGATAGGTAATACGAGTTTCTAGTTTGATCGAGCTTTTGCGTGATCGGTTTCGATGTTTTGCAAGATGGATTGCCGCGCGATTTCAAAAACAGAGTTTTTTGGGTATGCCCTTTCTCTTTTCACAGCGAATACTTTTTTTTTTTCAAGCTGTCCTAGAAGATTGGCCTGTCGATAAAAAAAAAAAAACGCACAGATGTACGTGTTTTTTTTTTGAGCAACTGAACGTCCCGACGATAATTGACAAAAAAATATGCAAACGACAAAAACAACGAAACAAAATCGATCTCGGAAATGAAAAATTCACCATCAGCCGGAGCTTTCGCCATAACGCAAAGTACATTATCCGCAAGGCGGGTTAAGCGTTAAACTTGGTCAATTTTCCCGGCGCTCTATATATTTACGTACCACTCGGCAACTTTCGCCCTGTAGGTAACAATGCATATCCCTTACTCAACTCTCTCAAAGTTCAACATGTTGTATTTAGTAGGTACAAAGTACATATATATATATTTACGGCACTGCCACGCGTATTTCGGATCATATTAGTTTGTACAAACAAATCGTACATCATAGGCGCCGACACCATCGTCATACTCTTTTAACGCGCGAGGAATTCGCAAGCGTTCCATTTGCAGGAAATTCCACCCCCGGACGAACCCCCATAAAATAAACCGAGCATCGTCTAATATACACAAACGCGCTATCCATACACATATATACGTGTGAGTGTATATGTGTACGCAACAGTGGGGGGGGGGGTACGTGTAATTTTATCGCGGCCCACACTCCATAAATCTTGAACCTTATGGGGCTGAAACTCTCCGGGCCCGTGTACATATAAAACATACTATAGCTATACGTATACACTGAGTCGTAAATGAAACGCAAACATATATAACGCCGAGGGAAGCGGTAAACCGTATAATCGCGATTTGTTTTCGCAAAAACACGCCCACCATACCTTACAAGTTCAAGAATGAACGATTTTACGTATCCTCCCTGTTTTCCATCAACAGGAGTATACGCAAAGAGCTAATCGCCAAAAAAAAAAGGGGAGTGTATAGAGGAGAAAAAGGAGAGGATCTTCGCTCGAGGATGACTGCGCGGGCCATCAGGATAACGGTGCGGACACCCAACGGGTTTACGAGGCATCAACGCCACCACCGTCAGCAGGGCAAAGTCGCCAGGAGTAGCGGCCGGCCGGCCTTTCTTCGTTTCAGCAGGTCCTCCTCGAGGAATCGACTGCCAGCCGGCCTACCACGGTACGTTTATCGCGTAATACTACGAGTATGGAAATCAGGTGTTTTTCCCAAGCTCAATATATATGTTACACCTATACCATAAGTAAAATTATAGTTTACCCTTTTCCTACATATTACGTTTTGTCCAGCTTCGTGTACCCCCTTGTTGGCGAAACTGCTCAAGGTATAACTCTCGGGCTGTATTGTGCGTTATTTTTAACTTGGCTCTTGCAAAAGTTTTTGTGAAGCCTCCGTAAGTTGCGTAACTTCGTCATCGTCGTTTGGCGTGTATACCCTTACCGTGGTATTTATTTTTTATTTTTCACGCCAACTGTGAGTATTTCATTTGACATTCGATGGTTTTTGTTGAAAATTTCATCCACAAAACGAAACGAAACATACGTATATAAGAATTTCAGTTTTTTAATTTAATTTTCAATACATGTTTTTTGTCAAGGATTACGGATAAGTACTGCGAGCAACTTTTACACTTGATTGTATTTTTTTTATTGAATCCACGTACGAAAAAGTGTACGTTATTATTAAAACACATTTTCAGCTTTTCTCCTTTATTTTTTAACTTTCTGGGCAAGCCTTTGAGCTTTTGTATATACACAGCCAAAGCCGTTTTTTCGCTTCGGAAGGTAAATATTTTTTTCACGCCCCAACTGAGCCGATCGGGTCAAAGTCGTTTTTAGTCTCTCGCTTTCTTTGAAATTTTTTTTTTTTTTTAATATCCGTGAGCACTCTTATATATGTTTGTTATCAATAACTGAAAAAAAAAAAAAAAAAAAAAAAAAAAGATATGGATATTCATTCCTCGTTAGACTCGCAAATTTGGCTGCAAGTTTATAAATATTATGCTTCGCTCGATCGTATACGTAAAAACGTTGCGACATGTATTGTTATATCTGCGTATAATCGATTTCCCGCGAACACACGTGTACACGTGATAAACAAAACTTTTGTCATTTCAACAGAATCGTATATAGCGAGAAAAAAAAGTATTAATTTTGAAATCGCAACATGACTCGCCCAAGTCACGCGTCAGTGAATCAGAAACAGAAGAATAAACTTGCCGATTTCGAGACACGAGCACCAAGTATACATACCCAAACACGCCTGACGCTATCTAATATAAAGCAATTATCTGATCAGTAAGTAGCTCGTTGTTTCCTCCAAACTGCCATCCAAGGATTTACGTTAATGTCGTTGTATGTACTTACAAGCAGCTTGGGCGTAGCTTGTAGGAGCTTTATAGGTATCCGCCACCACCAACAATGTACACAATTTGACAAACCGAGGAGGTGCTCGATTAATATTCGAGCCTTTGATTTTGCCCATCGCAACTTTTTCTCCAATTCGAACGAATCATGGAAACAGTAATCGATTCGGAAACTTTTCATCCCCTGGAAAATCTTTGGGTTGGATTTTCCAAATCGTCAAGCACGGACACACGATAATCTGCGCGTCAACTCGCAAAGCTCCGCCGAAATCGGATTTCAACGTCTCGGCTCACTTTAACGCTTGATCGAATCATCGGGAAGACACGTGGATTTGCTGCACAGCTTTGACGAACCAAGAGCCTCAAGCACCGAAGCAAAAAAAAAACAAAGTGATACTCGTTGACCCTGCGACTTCTAGAACAAACAAACAAGTTTGACGAAGACAGAGGGGGAGTCTCTTAGGTCGATGATGTATCTATACGGCGGTTGTCGCAATGTAGATGCAAAATCGGTATTTTTAATATAAATCTACAAACTGCATAGAGTATTGGTATATTTATATTGTGTACTTGGACATTAAAAATAATTGTGTCCCGTTTGTCACTGAAACACCTTGTTCTTGAATACATGGCTATGTACAATTCCGATAAAAATCACATCTGCACGGGAAACTATTGCTCTGTCATTTACCCCAAATTTAAGATACCAGTGTATATACCATGGAACGACTCTCTCTATCTCTCGAGTGCTACAGCCGTCGAATCGTCCGACGCTCCCTAGCCCGTCCGAGTGATGTACCATATTCTCTCCACTTTTACCCACCAATACGTATACACCTGCTCACTCGGTGAATCGACACTCAACCGGACCACCCACTCCAGAGGACAAGAGATGTCCATACCGACGCGATGGAAAAAAAAAATAACGTAGACAATCGTCCGGCAAGACTTTTGGATTCTTTCTCTCCATCCACCTTTACTGTCCCAGTTCGGAGCGACTCGACTTCTCTTTTACGCATCAACTGTGACTGCTTTCGCCTCAAAAAGCAACATCACTCCAATACACACTACACAGCTCTGCTTTTATTTATCAACGCACGCACTTGCAACTAATCTTATCTCTCGACTCTCGAGCAATACGTAACACGCGGATATACACGATGTAGGTGTCAAGCTCATCCACGTCAGTCCGCTCCGGCGCGTCTCGCGCTCGGTATTTAAAAGCCCCTGAACGCCGAGCCATGCACGTCCCGGCCGAAGCCGTGCGCAGCATAGTCGCGCGAGCCCTGCCCCAAAGTCCCTCGGCCAAAGTACTGGGACACCGGACCGCGCCTTTCTTCGAGAAGCGCAGCGCCGGAGTGAACGGCGACTTTTACTCCTTGACGATCGACGTGGAGGACGGATCGGCAACGGTAAGGAGCCTCAAGTTCTTCGCCAAGACCCAGCGAGCGGGTGCCGATCCGACGCTCGGTTGGACGGAGGCGCGGTTCTTCGACCAGGTCCAGCCACTACTCACGGCAGTGGAGGGCGGCTGGTCGGCCGAGTGTTACCTGGCCACGGACGAGGGACTCCTCGTGTTCGAGGACCTGCGCGAGATCGGCTACGCCCCGAACGACAGCAGCGTCTACGGGGAGGAGTTGATGATCCCGGCGCTCGAGGCCTTGGCTCGGTTTCACGGGGCGTCGATCGTCGTCGAGCACCGGCTTGGAAAGGACCACCGAGACGCGTTCCCGGGACTCCTCGGCGAGAAGGTGTACACCGATTTCGGGGGGAGCGGCCGGGCGAACCGGTTGGGCTTCGAGACCCTGGCTCTGATCGCCGGGAGGCTCGGCTTCGAGCCCCAAGTCGTACCGCGGATCCGCGAGCTCGTCAAGGACATCGTGGCCCCCGCAAAAGGTAGGAGGGGGGGGGGAGATCGAGGTACTCAGCGATGCGACAACAATTGTACCGTGTATGTGATTGACGTATATAGGTGAGGGTAGCTGGAACGTCATCTGCCACGGTGACCTTTGGCGGACCAACGTGCTGTTCTCGAGCCAGCTGGCCAACAAGTGCATTCTGGTGGACTACCAGATGCTGAGGTACGCGTCCCCGTGCACGGACGTGGCGATGCTCGTTCACCTGCACACGTCGCGCGAGTTTCGCAACAGCCCGGGGCTGAAGTCGGTGTTGGACCGTTACGTCGACGGATTGCGCCAAGTGGCGAGGAGACACGGGGTGGCGCCCTTACCTACGAGGGAGTGGTTTTACGGGGAGTATCGGAGGTGCCGTCTCCTGGGCATGGTGTGCGTGGCCATGAGGTGGCCGCGAGCCGTGTTCGAGGGCGTCCTCGACGATCCCGAGGCGCTGGACAATTGGTACACGAGGAGCAGGATCGAGGTGTATCAGAGGTGCATGGACGAGGATCCTGGGTACAGGGAGGCTCTCGGGGAGGACTTGAGGGAGATGTACGAGGAAGCCGAGGCTGCGTTGGGCAGTGGTTGATTTTTTTTTTTTTATTTTTTTTTTTTTTTGCAATATCAATGATATTTGAAGTAAGGATCTAATAAAATTTTGATTTTTTTTTTTAATACCATCACGAATCGACTACAACCACAAAACCGTACCATGTACAATGAATGATTGAAAAGAATTGAATTAAATAAAGTTCTGGTAATAATTGTTTTACGTGAGAACACGTGTAAGTGCTATACATGAAAAATTGACGAAAATCGTCAATAGTTGTCAAGTAATTGGTTTTGAGCGATTTTAGATACGCAAGTTGATATTTCGTTTGTACGGCCATACCTATACTAAAAATGTAAGCACTTGTAAACGACGCATCATGCGATAAAAAAAAAAAAAAAAAAAAAACCTTATTAAAACTTTGCGAACGGAATAATAAAAAAAGTGTACTCTATAAGAAACAAGGTTTTTCTCCCAACCACCTCTATATGTGTGTATACCTATATACAGTGAGTGCACGTGGGAAGAAATTCAAAGAGAGGGACTCTCTGTGCAGTGAGAGGTGAATTTAACGTCTAATCGAAAAAAATCTTCACGTTCAAGATAAACGAAAGTTCGATAAGACTGGGCCAACTCTCCGGGGAACCGTCGACGCAGCTGGGCAAAAACCAAAAGTAGTGGCCATCCGAATGATAAAATTATTGCTGTACATTGTTCTCTTGTCCGGAATATATTATACAACTATCTACCGATGGGTCCTTTATGTTATTGTCAAACGTTTCCAGCACGTTCAAGTGTTACATACATATATATTTACCGATCTGATCTAATTGAGCGGGCCTTGGCAAGCGCCGATGAACAACCTAACGAGAGCACTATGCGGTTTTCGACAATGACAACACTGTAATGATATACTTACTTCCAACTATATACGTGCAGAACTAGGGCTTCACTGGAGACTTGGCGATGATATAATGTACAGCTCCTTGTCGTTTTAGGCAAGCGAGAGTGTCCCCTTCCACTACCATTCCTTCGTTGACGATCTCGTGAAATGTGCGCTCACACGTTTTCTTTTTTAGTTTAAAAAATGAAGAAGAGAATAATAAAAAAACTCTTCATATCTCTGGTAATGTCACGAATGTAAAATTATATTTTTAAAGCGCGCGCTCGCGATTACCGTAGATTCGGCTCGAGAATTAATTGCCTATGCTTTTTTTACCCCCCAAATATACAGTCAAATACCGATAAGTACCGATCGTCCCTTAAAAAAAAAAAAAATCAGTTCAACCTGAACTTTATATACCGATTTAAAAAGCTATACTCCTGAGATAAAAATGGTTCCCCCCAAAGCGGAACAGAAGTGAGAAAAATTAAAATTTAATAACCCCGCGTCGCCGTGTTGCAGGTCCTAAGTGTATATATACATATCTCCCTAAAGGCAAACGTGTCTAACTTCGCAACTTTTATGTATTTATGTACATGCATGAATTCAACAAATTTTTTTTCTCTTTCATTCATATTCGCTTCTTTAGACTCGTCATAGCATATATTACATACACCACTGTGGGCGCTAAACGAAGCTTTTGTTTTCTCGAAAGGCGCAGCTACGACGACCCCCCCCCCCCCCCTGAAAGAGCCGTAATTAACAAGCCGTACGGAATTCCATTGTCACGTCGTGTCCGAATGGTCGTCTTCCGTTCGAACAAGCGCCCCATATTTTACGGGATTTTAGGTAGACAGGAAGCGCAATCGTGTCGCCTCGTCAAAAATCTTCTCCCCTTGGAATTCACGAACAATATGAGGTTTGAATTATAACAGCCTTCGCCCTCCGCCAACCAGGTCACGCAAATAGGTATACCTATATATACTCTATCCTTCGCTAAAGGCACCCGACATCCATCACCTTTTCCCATCCCTCGTTTTGAATCGTCTACACCTGTACTGCTCGATAAATGGCTTTCCATTAAAAAAGCTCCTCTATAACTTGTACTTGCAGATAAAACCAAGGGGACGAAAAGAAGAAGAAAAAAAAACATGTTTCCGCGGCTGTTGTTCGCGGCTCTGCTGGTGTTGTCTCTGGGGACGAGTAGAGGCCAGAGAATCGGCAGTACGATCAAGATCGGTAAGACGGACCGTGGGAGCAGTGGCTACGCGAGCACGGGCCGGGGCAGCTCTGGGATAAAAATCGGCGAGGGCGTCAAGTTGCTCAACACGACCAGAGTGACGAGACCCGTGCTCACCACCTCGATGACCAGTACCGGTATTCCGATGGCCTACGCGTCGCAGCAGCCGCTCGAGAACACGACCGCCGGGGAGTTCACCAATGGCACCAAGCTGCTCAAGGTTCGTTACCCCCCTTTTTTTTTTCTTGATTCGAATGCAATTGGAAAAACAGTACCGATTTCCAATTTGTGAGTTGCGTTTGGGAGAATTAAAAATTGTTGGTGCCGAGAATATTGTACTAAAGTTCAGTTGATGATTAGCAAAAAACCTAAAGAGAATTTCGTCTCAATTCTCCCGAAAAAGTCCATTTTTATCTTTCATTTAATGAAAAAATAAAAAAAAAAATCGTTTTCCAAACTTTTGACGAAACTGCAAATATAACGGATAGTTTTTACATAAATTGAAAGTAAAGCGTTGTAAATGAACGATGTTCACTTCCGTCAACGTGTCGTGAGCGTCAAACAAAATTTGGACGTTTATGTGACGTGTATAGGTGAAATATTTTCCATTCGAAAATGTAATTTCAATTTACTTTCCATTCACTGCCATATATGTGCCACGATAAAGGGACGTGGAAAAAAGACAAATTCAGTACATAATAAGTTACTCGACAAAATAAAAAAAAAAATAAAATAAAATAAAAAAAGTTACCACATAAATTAAAGGCTGCACCCAGCGTATCGCATCATATCCGTGGCATCGACCGCCTGCGAACGTAACACATTTTTCATCAGCGGGAAATTCGATTACACGCCAGACATTTCGCGTTCATCAGAGGACGTACGTGAGCAGGGTATGGCTTGGCTCGATGGAGCATATAGAAATAAAACTGAAATGCAACCATCGATAGCCTCTATTTTTTTTTTTTTTAAATTAAAAACTTTATTTTTCGCTAATCACGGATTCAAGTTGAAGAAAAAAAAAAAAAAAAAGATAATTAAAGCTCGTCGCGTCGCGTTAATTACTATGTGAGGCGGGGGATCAAAAAAGGAACCCACCAGTAAACTTTTAATTAGTTCGAGAGTTGCATGAATGTAATTACCCCCGGCGCCCGGTGGTATTGAAATTTAAAGGGGGTACGAAAATCCTAATTCACGCTAATTTTCCAAAACTATGCTAGCTGCGAGGGATCGATACACCCATACAGTCGGACTGGGTCATCCATACTCCCTCCAGTATCCTTTACCGTTTACGCAGAATCACTTGATGGGTCACTAAGCTCGGTTGAACTTACGGATGGAGTAAACAGCTTTTCGACCGAGTTGACGACAAACTTCCTGGATGTCATTAATTTTTTTTTTTCATTTTGGATTATAATACGTATACAACTGGTAGAAAAATTGTTTAGGAAAGCAATGAATTAACAATATTGGTTACTTGTGAAACATTTAAGAAGACGATGGTGGCTGAGAGAAAAAAAATGTAATATCAGGAGTAACGGGCACCCCTCGTTTATAACAACAGTAGATACTCGAGAGCAGCAATGATGCATCGACATCAAAGAGGAGGTCTGATGCGACAAGTGCGCGTCGTTTATTATATACAGCCCTGCCTTTCAAGCGCTACTATATATACAGCTTCCTGTGAAACGAGTAAACGAAATGAATCCTCCTCCGTTTTATCCTTTACCTTTTTTTTTCCCTCCTCGGCAATCAGAGCTCTGCCGTTTCTCCTCTGCGAAGTTAGCACGAGCTTTTTGAAAAACTCGGCAATTACTTAGAACCGTTGCGCGCGAATATCGTAACGCACGATCAGGACCATTTTTTCATGAGAAATCACGTATAAGACGTGCATAGTCTTGGCAATTTCATCCATCGGGTGGGGAAACGACCCGCCGCATTTCCACGCCCAATCATCGGCGACTTCCTATCCTCCATCGATCCCAATTAGCATGCGGCAATAACACCGGTAGTATCGGAGGAGGAGGAGGAGGAATCGAAGCGCAGATGTAATCTTGGAAACTTTAGCTATCGGAAAACAATACCACCTACCGATGGCAAAAAGAAAAAAAAAAAAAACAAACCAGGGGGTATAAATGGGTCATGGGACCCACTGTAAGAACGAAGTTCTTTAAACATGACATGAGTACAAAGACACACAATTACTTCGTGAGTACTGTATTTATGCATGACGTACTCACGAAGTTCAACTATCGTGAGTACTGAACTAAATTTTCTTGTTTTTTTTAATTCGTTTTTCAAGTTTTTGTTTCAGTGAACTACATGAATGCAGAACTTATTTTTATAGAGCTTCGTTCTTCCTATGGGTCTGGCGACCCCCTTGTTACCTGAGAAATTGTGTGTCTTTGTACTCATGTCATGTTTAAAGAACTTCGTTCTTACCGTGGGTCCCATGACCCATTTATACCCCCTGGTTTGTTTCTTTTAATTTGTTTGTTATTTTTATTTTTTTATTTTTTGTTTTATTTTTTTTTTTTTTTTTCATTTCTTGTATTATTTTTTTCATATTTCATTTGATTATTTTTTCATATTTTATTTTATTATTTTTTTGTATTTCCTTTATTTCATTTCTTTTTTCATTTTTCTGTTTAATCTTTTTTTTTTCATTCCATTGTAAGTATTTATTCATGTCTGTTTTAATTTCATTTCATTTTATTTTTATATTTCATTTCATTAATTTTTTTTTTTCTCATTTATTTTTTTGCAATTGTGTAGCCAATCAATACAATTTTTGTTTTATTTTTATATAATTACTTAATGACATTTTGCCATTATTTGTTTGTCGAATTCGAAATAAGCGCCCTTAAAAACTATTGATACGTTCTTCAACCCTATTGCATATGTTTATTTTAATAATTTATTTATTTATTAAATAATTTATTTATAACGGTAATTATTAGCATTATTTTAATGCCAAAAAAAAACATCAGGTTTCAAAAAAATCGGTAGGTATTTTATGCATCAAATGCATAAAATACTAATATTTAATGCGTAATAACGCGCCTTATTCCATTTAATCTACATAATCATATTTATGCTAATTAAATTTTTTGTTTTTTTAAATGTATTATTTGGAAAAAAAATTTTTTTTTAGAAGCAACAGACTTCTAATAAGCGACTTCCGTTTTATGGAAATCTGTCGTTTTTGATATTCCAGTCCCCCGAGTATACGCGACATAAAGACTTCGTTCTAAAAAAAGGTCTTTTACTTCCCGCAGCTCGTGACCATCGCGTGCGTGGAAAAAAAGGGCAGTACAGCCGCCAAGGGATCCAGATACCTACGTGTGTGCATGTATCGTATTTCGCTCGCACTTTCAGATTTTTCTCTTTCATTGTATCGTCGCTGCATGGGCTTTCAAAGGCTCATCGTACGTATATACATGTGTGGGTTTCCTCGGGGCTGAAAGAGTGGCTTCGACGGAGGAGCAGAGATTAAGTATATATACACTAGGGCTTGTTTTATTTCTGAATGGATTCCGTGCGCGCCGCACAAAAGCAACCGAGGATGTAGGTCGCCGCGAGAGGGGCCCTTTTTCTTTTACGAATATCTTGGTGGGGCGTTTATTATAAAATTTATGAGTGGCTTTTTATCGCTATAACGAAGGGCGTCTCATCGAGTTGGGAGGAAAAATACAGTATATTTGGAAAGCCAAGTGGTGAAAATAAACATATAGAAAGCGAGTGCTCTTTGATTCAACGATGGGAAAGGAAAAAAAAAAAGGTCCAGGAGGACAATGTATATGTTTCTATACGCGCGTGCTACATCCTTGAGGATGAAAAGGGGCGCGTAAGGTGTTCGCTAAAGTAGACACAATTGACTTTTGGTGCTATATTTGCAATTACATGCTCTCTCCCTTTTGACGCTCCGTATACGTCCCAAGAGGGTTTGTAAGAGGAGAGACGCGAGCACTCCACTTTTGTTTTTTCTCCGCGTTGTATATTTCACTTTACTGAAGTATACACAATATGTCCTTATATATACTCTTCACCTGTGGCTTATAATGTTGCACGGATCAGGTACAGTTTGTAGTTTTTCTTTTGCCTTTTCACTCCCTCCGATGCCTTTTCTCTGATTAAATTTCACTCCGAGCGGAGCTTTTAAATCGTTGACAGAGCGGTAATTCTAATTTATTTCGGAGTATATTTGCCCAGTGCCCAACAACTCGAAAGTCAAACTTTGTATGTTTTAACTATATTATGTATTATTCCAAATTTTGAGAATATATGTATAGGTATTCCAAAAATGGTATGATTTTTATTAACAATTTTACGGATATGAAAAGTATATTCTCTTGCAATTACTTTAGTGATACTGATGCTACAAGTGTCGATTCACACGGGCACAAATTGATGATTGACTGAACAACAATTTTTCTTTTGTAACACTCTAAAAAACCATTTTTACTCGTGATTTTGATTTAAAAAAAATTGTTTTCTCTGTAACAAAATTAGTACGAAACAACAGAGGTGACGATTTTCCCCAAGCACCCCTCGCTCTCGCAATCCAGAATCAGACGATTCTTGTTATGCAAGTGGAAAAAAAAAAAAAAAAAAAAGCGAGAGTGGACTCAGTTGAGCCGGAAACTTTCATGATTAGTCTGCCGGACGAAACAATGCTGTCATTCAAACGGAGAGGAACAATCCTGTACAGTACTCCAAATGCAAAATATAATACAGCGCCAACAGAAGTTCATCCAGAATTCCCTTTGCTTCCCGCATATATACGCTATGTATACACACGCACAACACACGAATTGCGGCTCGCAAAAGTTTCGTCACCGAGAGAACACAACAGAAAACGATGAATTGACTGAAAATTCGTATGTATATGCACCGAAGCATTGCGAAGCGCCAATCAATATCTATATGCACAAAAGCTCACCTGCTCTATATACTCCATATACGAGGACACTTGATTTATCGTGGCTCCGAAATTTTACATACAATTCCATACAGTTGCACATTGTGTGACCCTTGCGGTTTCCCTCGGCTACTGCTCCGTGAGGCGTGACCGAAAAAAAAAAAAAAAAAAAAAAAAACACCATCACCACAATAGGTGCGGTTTTCGCGTACTATACAACATGCACCGTCGTCTATCGTATAAGCCACCTTGATTCATTCCCCGCAACACATGAACTTTCCATTAACATCGTGGTGTTTTTTTTGTTTTTTTTTTTACAAGCACCGATTGCCGCAGTCGAGTGGCAGCAAGTGTTTCTGCGCCCTTACGGTTCTCCCCTCTATCAGCTTCTCTTAATATATATTACACACAACACGTATTTCGTTCCTTCTTCACTTTGGGGAAGAATGGGTACACCACAAAATAGCTTTTACCGAGAATATTTTTGCGAGCGTAAAAAAAAAAAAAAAAAAAAAAAAAAAAAAAAAAAACACGATGTACGTAAATGTGCAATTTTAATGCAGAGCTTATAGTACTGTAGTTGTATTTTACCTATAGTCTTCCATTGTACATACGTAAGTATATTTTATATAATATGTACTTCACGAAACAGGTGGGCCTGGCAGTGCCGTACAAGTCCTTCGGCTCCCGTGAGTACACGAAAGCCGTGAGCAAGGTCGTAAACGCCCTGCAAAAGAGCACCAAACGCCCGAATCTCAGTCTCTTCCAGCACTACGATATATTCGTCAAGGTGGCCATGCAGGAGCTCACACCCAGCCCGATGAGTAAGTCCGGATGATTATACGTATCTGCGTGATATACACAGGTCAATGGGAAAAACTCGCCAATAAACTGTACCATACAGCCGCACTCCCGAGAAAACCACCTTTGGAATACGTGATACAACGTACATCATCCGAGCTCCTTTATAAAACAAACGTACCAAAAGCCTCGAAACAATTACCATCAACTCTTGCGAGATCCGCGTTTTCATATCCCCTCGCGCGACTTACAAATGTTCGCAAGAAAAACTCTTTTACTCAGCACTCTCGGCTCACGTTTTCGAGCTTCCTCTCTTCGACTGTATACACAGCTGCGTGACAACTTTTCTGACCGTGAGATAACACGCGACGAGAGTTTTTATACGCGATACAGCACGGGAAAAAACTTTTCACGAGTCTCGGACCCCTCCTCTCCCGACCCTCGTTCATTCTACAATGTACTTTACTTGTCCGTCTCTACGAGGGACACTTCATCGTAACAACGACCACCTGGGTATATGTACGATGTCATCTACTCCTCGTTCAATTTGAAAAAACATTGTACTTACATTTTAAAACGTAAAACCTTTCGCTCTGGTGGACAAATTTGTTTTTTTTTTTTTTTTTTCAACCGTACGTACATATTATGTAAGCCCGGTGTTATTAGTGAGAAATTAATGAAACGGCTGCACCAGCCGCAGGTTCATCTTTTATCGTTTTCACCGGGAGCTTCGCATTAATATAGCTTTTCCTTTCCCTCTTTCCTTTTTTTTCATTCCCCGCGTACGTCCACAGATATACTGGACATCAGAGACAAAAGAAAAGGTACATCGTTGTATATCCGGTGGCCAGGAGAAAATTAATTAGTAGAGCTGGAAGGGCAGCGAGGGTATATATATATACACATACGAGTCGACAGTAATTGGCTGAACGTGCGATGGCAAATAAATTCTCATCGCTCTCGTCGCACGAAAGCTGAACCTTCCCATCCTCCTTGTCTCCCTGGATTAACAAATGGGAGGATATTATATTGTATGTGCAACGCACACCCGACCCTGGCTTTATATGTGTATATGTTATGGTGTGCCCAGACATACTGAACTCGCTGTGCAAGGAGTTCCTGTCGATGAACGTGTCGGCGATACTCTATCTGATGAATTACGAGCAGTACGGCAGGAGCACGGCCAGCGCCCAATACTTCCTCCAATTGGCCGGATACCTCGGCATACCCGTCATCGCCTGGAACGCCGACAATTCCGGCCTCGAGAGGGTAAGCTGCTTTGCCGAGTCTATGTCATCTCTCTCTGATGCCTCTTTTTTTTTTTCTACCGTTTCATATTGCACTTATTCACTACATTTCCCAAGGTAATGGTTAAATGGGGATCAAAAGCTACAAATTAATGTTAATTTTGAATAGTTACGTTACATACCTGCTTGGTGACATTTTATTGGACCGTAATTTAAAAAGCGAAATCATATGAGCAATCCATTATCGAAAACAACCATACACGTAGTATGGTTAGCGCGACGAAGTAGAACCATATATATATATACCCTATATATATAGGTAAAAAGTAAAATATTGTATACACAACGTGCCTCCCAACCCACGCAGAGTAGCTTGCACCTGCAGCTGGCCCCGTCGATCGAGCACCAGACGGCAGCGATGCTGAGCATCCTCGAGCGGTACAAGTGGCACCAGTTTAGCGTAGTGACGTCCCAGATAGCCGGCCACGACGACTTCGTCCAGGCGGTGAGGGAGCGCATCTCCGAGACCCAGGAGAGGTTCAAGTTCACGCTGCTCAAGGCCGTCCTCTGGACCGAGAGGCAGGACCTCGTCGAGCTCATTGACAGCGAGTCGAGGGTCATGCTCCTGTACTCGACCAGCGAGGAGGCCAACGTCATATTCAGGCAGGCCAAGGAGCTCGAGATCACCGGCGAAAATTACGTCTGGGTCGTCACGCAGAGCGTCATCGGCGACCGGCAGCCCAGCCACCACTTTCCCGTTGGCATGATCGGTGACAATCTTTTTCCTTTTTCTTGTTCCATCTGTACAAAGCCGACGTACTTTTGATTCATTTGAGAAGAGAAAAAACAAAAATAGTCATCCAAAAGACCTTTGGAATTTTCGAGGACTTAATATATACCCTTCGAAGCGCAACAGCACCTTTTGAATTTAATTACAGGGCTCGACTTCGACGTACCGCCTCGTCGAGTCATCCGATTACACCGCACACGTATAAGTAAGTCCCGTAGGGGCAAAATTCGCAATTTTCACACCTCGCGCGTGAATATTTCAAATTCCGGGAAAACTTGTTTAGTACGAGTCGATGAGCTGCGATTAAAATTTGCCTCGCAAAGTCCCTTCATTTAAATTGTATCGCTTTTCGCGCGTCCCCGCGTTTTATGGCAAATCGGAGAAACCAAGCCTCCGCCGTGGCGTATAAAAAAAGAGAAAATAAGCGATCGTCAAGAGCGAAAATCAAGTAGGGCGTATGTGTGTAGGGGTGCACTTCGACACGGGCTCGACGAGCCTCGTCAACGAAATAGCGACCGCCATCAAAGTGTACGCCCACGGCGTCGAGGGTTTCATCAACGATCCCAGGAACTACGGCTACAGCCTCAACACGCAGCTCAGTTGCGAGGACCACGGCAGCGAGTCCCGGTGGAGCACCGGCGAGTACTTTTTCAAGTGAGAGCTGCTTTTCTCTTCATTTCTCATTTTCTTCCTCCCTCTTGGTATATACGTCCCCACTAGTTCTGAGGTATAAAAATAACGCCACACAGCTGATGGCCATAATTTTTGCCAAACGTCACACACCAAAAGCGCCGTTGATCGGTATTTTTTCCGTATAAGATTTTCACCCCTGCCCTCGTTTCCATTTTTGGCTCGCTACAGGCATGTTATAACATTTACATCGTCGAGAGTTGGGCTTTTCTCAAAGTCGTCGTTTATGTAGATGATGTATGGAGTAAAGTGCGGGACGCATTAGCATTTTAATCACACGGCTCATCTAAATACATGCAAAAAACGTAATTTCAATGTCAAAGCCCGGCGCGTTTTGCTGAAAAAGAGAATGTAAATTTCCTGGATCCATCGGATAAATTGCCAATATCCCTATTACTACACTCTTTGAAATCTCAAGTCAAACGACGATGATCCACAGGTACTTGAAGAATGTGTCGGTGGAGGGCGAGACTTACGGAAAGCCGCAGGTCGAGTTCACGCAGGACGGGCTCTTGAAATCCGTCGAGCTCGAGATCATGAATTTAAGACCCGGCCTCAGCGGACAGCTGGTCTGGGAGGAGGTAACCGACCACCCACCCACCTGTTTTTTTTATCTCTCTCCTTTGAAATAAAAAAAAGATACAAGAGCAAAGTGGTATCGTTGAAATTCCTTTTCCGAGAAACGATCAGAAAAGAAAAAAAAAGAGAGAAACAAAAATTACAGTATATAAATGTATGGTTCACAAATGTTGAAAAGATCGGGACGTGGAAGTCGTGGGAGAAGGACGGTCTCGACATAAAGGACATCGTTTGGCCGGGCAACATGCACACGCCGCCCCAGGGCGTGCCCGAGAAGTTCCACGTCAAGATAACCTTCCTCGAGGAGCCGCCCTACATCAATCTCGCACCGCCCGATCCCGTCACGGGTAAATGCCTCATGGAACGCGGCGTCCACTGCCGGATAGCCAAAGAAGCCGAAGCTCAAGAGTAAGCCTCGTTTTTTCTCACAATTTATTTAGAGGTAGGATTGGGACGGGGGAAGCCTGACCAAACTCGGGCTTTTCTACTTGACGCTTTCCACATGAGAGATCAGACCCGATGCTTTGTCGAATCTTTAAGCGCAATAAACTCGTAGACAGCTCCCCTTTAAGTGCTTGTTTATTCCCGTGAAAGCGAGATCCGTGTCCGTACGCTTATAGCACACGTGTCTTTGATGCCTTCTCGGTACGTGTCGCAACCGCAGCTCCTCGTACGCGAACCGAACGACGAGTACGACGACGATGGGAACGACGGCGACGGGAGGAGAGTCGCAGGCCGCCACGACGATGCGCAACGGTACCATTACCTACCAGTGCTGCAGCGGCTTTTGCATAGACCTCCTGCAAAAGTTCTCCGAAGAGATGGGCTTTACCTACGAGCTCCTGAGGGTCGAGGACGGCAAATGGGGCACCCTCGAGGTGAGAACTTATTAAACAACTTTTATCCGTTGTTGAAAAAGGAACAAGGCATCTTTATACCTGCCTTTACGTGTCTGGGCGATTATTATTCGATCTTGTGGAACTCGTTGGCACTCGCGAACTCGGGCCATTACCTATTACAAGTGAAGATGAAAGGCCGCTAGTTTCCCGCGAAATTGACGCCAAAGGCCGAACTAAATGGGCGCGACTTGCTTTTAGTTTTCTTCTTCTATTTTTGGCAAAAATTTCCGTCTAAGAAATCGACGTTACACGAGTGGCGGAACGATAATCCCGGGCGGCGTTAAATTTTAACGTCAAGGGAGAAAAAAAATCGGTAAGCCGTGGTTTCTTAGCCCCGGGCCACTGTTGCCTTTCACGGGCTGTGTGTCCCCAAATTTCGTTACCCTAATCCGATCGGTTGGCCGTTAAAGTGCTTTAGCTCTGGCTTTGTCGAGACGATAAACCTTCGGGTCGCTCAAGTGCCGAGGGCAACCGACTCCTACAGGGAGACTCGATGCTTTGGATTCTCTTGTCTCGCTTTCGTGCTGTTGTTTCAAGGCGAATGGGGTATGTTTATACAGTTCTTGGGCCATTGCGGTTTTATAACGAGTAAACTATTTATTCCGCCCATACAGCCTACTTGTCGAAAGATCGAGCCCTAAAGCAGTGTGGCTTGGTTATAAAATGTTTAGTACCCATACAAAATTTATCGCAAACGATATCGATAAACATATTATAAATCCCACAAATGTGACAAAAGATTTAGCTTTTTTTTTTTTTTTTTTGTTTTTTTGCCCCAGAATGGCAAATGGAACGGGCTGATAGCCGAGTTGGTTAACCGTAAGACCGACATGGTCATGACCTCGTTGAAGATAAACTCGGAGCGCGAGGCTGCGGTAGACTTTACGGTGCCCTTCATGGAAACCGGCACCGCCATCGTCGTAGCCAAGCGCACCGGCATCATTTCTCCCACCGCATTTCTCGGTTTGTCACTTTATTCATACCTATATATATATACACGCGCTTTTGTTGATGCTGATGGCGCTTCATCCGACGACGCTTGTTTCTTCATACACACACATGCCTGTATATTATATACTCCTCTCTCCGTATATACCTCAAATCTCCCTTATGCTCCCGGCACTTGATACCCCCGCATATATATATTGTACAACCATTTCTTGTGCACATTCTTTTAATTTCCTCTTGCATTTTTGAAGATATAGACCTAGACATTTTTTTTTAGCACATACTAATGACGTTGTAGCTAAAATAAATAAAAAATTATATAAAATATAATGTAATTAAAATGTCAAGTGTAAGCATCATCACGTAAGTATATATATATAAATTTACAAGCACTCGAATAAAATAAAAATAAAAAGTTTGACGCGCGTCCTCCGAGTTTTCGAATTTTCCAAATTTCACTTAAAACTCAAGCAACGAGACACGCTATAATGTACAATTTAATCGCATTTAGCGACGATCGTTTAAATTAGTCGTCGACGAGCGGAGTGAAATTATCCCGGAGTCGCTCGTTAATTCGGCGCACACAAGACGTATGACCCCACCCTTTATATATATATATATACCACGTAGGTTTGCAAACTCGGAGAACGCCGTTGATTAAAATTGTACGCGACGATAAATAGACGGGAGAAGAGGAGACTCCCGCGGTGCTTTTACATAATAGTCTCGTGTATACCTTTGCGTGCGTATAACATGAGAATATACTATAGACTGACGCCGGTGCTCTCCTCTCCGTCCCGTATATACGCATATATAAATATACATAATAATATATAATATATGATATAAACACTTTAAAAGCGTATGTTGTTATAGTGTGTAAATATATTGTATGTATTTGGCAGTAGCTAATCGCTCTTTTTTCATTTTCGATGGACATAATTTATGTTGTTGAGCAAGTGCGCGCCAGCGGGTGGGCGTGAGAGTGTCCTCGTAACTTTTTGTCATTTCCAGAACCATTCGACACAGCTTCGTGGATGCTCGTTGGCCTCGTGGCCATACACCTGGCAACCTTCATGATTTTTCTCTTCGAGTGGCTCTCGCCCTCCGGCTACGGGAACAACGATAGTTCCGTAGTGGGACTCGCGACCCGAAAGCTGGTATCTCCCTTTCTTTCGCTCTTTTTTTTTTTTTTTTTTTTTCATCCCCTTGTTTATCTTGTTGGTTCGCTCATTATTGTACGCATATGTTTATATTCGCACTTGTATACCTCTTAGCTTTTCTACGCCATCGTATATCCTTTTCATCTTAATTCCCATCCCTGCTATGTATAGGAACACTTCTTTGTGGGGTGTACTAGTAAAAATGTTCGCCAAAACTCTTTCATACTTATTGCAAACTGCGCCGTTTTTTTGTATGTATCATGCATGTATTGGAAACATATTTAGTTAACATGAAATTCATAAATGACAGAAAAATAAATCCAATCGACTGTTAGCGCGTAGGAGAGATATCCCAAATTCCAACATTTCTGAACAACCTATAGAGTGAATGGAACGGAAAAGGAGGAATTCGGAGCTCTTGACGACAAAATTTTTGTCACGCTGTTATCCCCCCCTGAGTCCCGTTTTATCTCTTTCATCGAAATATTGAATTTGATCGTAAAATAGTTTACTACCGTAAATACAGTACAAACAGCTTCTTCCCTCCCCTTTACCATCAGTAACACACAAACTTGCCCAAGGATATAAATATACAAGCATGTGGAATGTTTTTCCTTGCTGCATGATTTATTTTTGCTTCGCTACAGTATGTATATACAGTTTTCCACGTATTTACTTCAAAGTATAATATTTAACCCGCACACATTCAGCTTTTTTCTTTAGCATTACGTTTTTGTTAAGAATTAAACTTTTGGGCTCACATTTCGTGTTTTACGGTAAATAAGGTTTTATTTATTTTGTGATCGATTTCGTTACATATAATTCAAGTATCTGTAATAAAAGTATCAAGGATGTACTGAGTGAGTGTAAGCTCATGAGTTCGTGGAGTGTGTTATTTACCGATCTAAAACAAAATTTTTCTAAAAAAAATGTAAGGTGGAAACTAATTTTTTTATTATTAACAGCATTAATCGTTACTAAGAAGTTTTCCATTTTCAATGGTTTTTTAATAATTTCAATAAAATTTAAATAATACATATTTAATGCATTAAATACATAAGAAGTTATATTTGCAACATTTGGAAAAAAACGATGATTCAAAAATTAAAGCAAGTCAAAAGTAGTACAAAACTTTCCTATTAGGGAAATTCTCTCTCTCTCTGAAAACAAAAAACGTAGTTATGCGACGGAAGCGAAGAATCGTCCCTTTGCAAACGATTTTTCGCTCCGACGCGCAACTCTGGTTTGAAACAATGGGTACACACACATGTATATTGTAGTAGAATAAAGCTAAGGGATGTGTGCTTGCGGCAAAACTATTGTTTCCCGAGAGCGAAAATGAAATAATGATGACCATTGTGAGGTGAACCCAATAGGTTTTTTTCGTGCAAGATATATTTTTTCTTCATTTCAGTTTTTTTCATTCAAAAATCAAACAGTGTCCCGTGTCTTTTTCTGCAAATCGGTAAACGTCCCTCGGAAAAAATTTATTTTATTTTTTTTAACGCTCACAAGATAGATTCCTCCAACTTTGTATGAAGAAAAAACGACCACGTTGTGTACGAACCGATCGATACTACTGTGAATATTCTCGAGAAGGACAAAAATGACCTGTACAATTATAGTCGTCTAAGGGGGCTCAGTATCACCACACTTGGTCAAGATCGGTAACGATAAAAAAATGTATGAGCACCGCTTTATGTTGTAAGACAAGTAGGTACGATAAATTAATGCAATTCCAATGAGTCGATTAATCCTCGTGGAGGTGATGTTTAATTTGTTACCCAATAACCCTCGATTATCTTTATAATTTTACATTTGCTTGTATTTCACTGCACCAACTCCTGAATTGCTTCTATGTAATTGCTTTGAAACGCCATGTTACGCCGCAATCGGACAAAAGACGACGCACCGAATCCCTCTAAAAAATATATCGTGGGACTCCTCTCCTATATACAACAAAAATTCACTGTCCTTTAAAACGATATGTACCATGTATGCATGTATTTTGAGGGCGATATGCAATTTATACGTGTGCCTGCAGCAGGAGACGAGACATAAGCCTCGCCACGAGGCTGCGGCCCATCGTTACCAGCATCGCCAGCAGCAACGCCGAGAGCTCCAGCTTCAGCAATTACAGCAGCAATACCAACAGATACGCAGCACGAACCCGTTCTCCCTGTGTAGGGTTTACTGGCTCGTGTGGGCCGTGCTCTTTCAAGCCGCGGTTCACGTCGACTCCCCGAAAGGGTTCACTGCTAGGTATATATACATGTGTACATTGCATCGTTTGTACTGCCCAAATTTAACGATCCCCTTTGTTTCAAACCCTTTCGAATAAATGTGAAAACAAAAAAAATAGGTCTTTATATAATTATATAAGTTTTAACGGAGAACCACTTTTTTTTGGGTTCAATAAACGAGAGATCGATGTATGCGTGACACGATGTATGCATGAATGATCGATTCCGTATCACTGAGCGACCCAATTCTTTGAATCAAAGAAAATTTCTTTACCCTCATTCCGTTAAATATTTTCTTATGAGTAAAAAAATATAAGTTAATGAAAAATAATATTTTATTAAATTAAAATTTTCTTTTTTTTAATTACGAATTTCTCATTTAGTTGTACGAAATGTTTTTTTGGATCGACTAAATTTGTTTCAATTAAAAGAAAATATTTAACGGAATGAGGGTAAAGAAATGTTCTTTGATTCAAAGAATTGGGTCGCTCAGTGATATGGTTGGCAAATACACTACAGAGGTATATATTATATCCTAAAAGATTAAAATGTACAATATAATATTATACACCGCACGGATGACAGGTTCATGACGAACGTGTGGGCGATGTTCGCTGTGGTGTTCCTGGCGATTTACACGGCTAACCTCGCGGCCTTCATGATAACGCGCGAGGAGTTTTACGCCTTCACCGGTGTCGACGATCCGCGGCTGGCTCGGCCCACCTCGCACAAGCCGATGCTCAAGTACGGCACGGTGCCCTGGACCCACACCGATCGCACCCTCGCCAAGTACTTCAGGGAGATGCACGCCTACATGAAGCACTTCAACAAGAACAACGCCGCCGAGGGTGTCGAGGCTGTGGTCAACGGGTATACTTTGCCTATTTTTTTTTTTTTTTTTTTTGGCGAACGATACTGTAGGGTGTCTTGCCACGCGACTGAAGCCTTTTTTTTACTCGTCGCGCGATAGACTGGCAGAAAACATGTATAGTTTATTTAGCAGATTTTTTTTTTCTCATAAAAGCCACTTCTGTAAGATTGTAGGAGTAATTAAAATTAAATGAGCTTTCGATAAAAAAATAATCTGGAGTACTGTACCAGATTGGATTTGTTTGAATTAAAAAAAAGAAAAAGCTGTTTTCGATCAAAGTTGAAACGAGATGTAGTTTTAATTTTAGAATATCCCTAAAAAAAAAAAGTTTTCAATTAATTTATTAAACGAAGAGTTATCATCACGTTGTTATTTCACTTGTTTTTTAATTGAACGAGCGAAAAAGGACTAACAACATTTTTTATCTCTTTGGGTGTAGTGTGGCGTGCAAGTTCATGATTCATAAAACATATATAGTCACAAGAAGAATTATGTCGCGCCAAGCGCGTCCAACACGTAACTATGTAGTATAATTATGACAATCGAAAACAATATTTATATTTGTAGCTGTTTCACGATTTTTTTTTTTTCGTGATGGACACGCAGACGGCGTTTTCATCTTTGTTTGAGAACAGTTTTTGCATAAAGAAATATTGCAATTTATATTGAGGAGAAGAAAACAAAGCTGAATAAATAATTAAATTAACAATTTTCGTACACGATACGTTTATAAATGTAAATAAACACACAATGAATTCCAGCGACTTGGACGCTTTCATTTACGACGGCACGGTGTTGGACTACTTGGTCACGCAAGACGAGGACTGCCGGCTCTTGACCGTAGGTTCGTGGTACGCGATGACCGGCTATGGGTTCGCCTTTCCCCGCAACTCGAGATTCCTAAAGATGTTCAATCAGCGGCTCCTCGAGTACATAGACAACGGTACTTTTTATTCGATCGTACGAAAAAGAAAAAAAAAAAAAAAAAAAAAAGGCGTACACTACACCTGATGGTTACAACATTGCAGGTGACCTGGAGAGGTTAAGGCGTTACTGGATGACCGGCACCTGCCGGCCGGACAGGGAGGTGCAAAAGAGCAGCGACCCCCTCGCGCTCGAGCAATTCTTGAGTGCTTTTTTAATGCTGATGGTCGGTATCCTCATAGCGGCCCTACTCCTGTTCCTCGAGCACATCTACTCCAAGTACATTAGGTCGCATCTGGCGAAGAACAGCCGGGCCAACAAGTGCTGTGCGCTACTCAGTGTCGTAAGTTTGCCATAATCTACCTTTTCCAACTATTTTGCCCTCGGGGATGGAGAGACAGATGGTTGATATTTTGCAAATTTAACTTTTACGCGTACTCTTTCCTCTTACGTAGAGTTAATAAATGTTTTATTCGCCATTTCAGCGAGAAGGATTAAGTTCGGAGGCAGATGTTGAAAATGGCTGAATAATCAAGAGCGGAATCAAAAATGAAAATAGTATGTGCTGGTGATATATGCACACAGGGAGGATGAGAGCAGACCGCCTGATCAATTTTTAATGTGGCTTTAAGTGTACAAGACACCAAACGAACGATTAACGCACGCGTCGTACATCTGAATAAATCATCGTGAAACTTTGTATAAGATTGCGTGAATGCTGATGATGGTAATAATGATTAAATGATGTTAACCCAATTGTTATTTATCGGTATGCATGCGAGCGGGTTGTATACAGTTGTTTATATAAATGTTTAAACGGTTATATATTATTATTATTATTATACATGTTATGAAAAAAAGCCATGTTGTTATATCCGTAAAATACATAAGAACATAATTCACATATGATATTATGTATATATTTTACTTTATATTATGTCTTCGAATGTTCAATATGATATAATAAAGGCATATTCGTGTGTCGCGATGTTACTTGCTGCGTGTCATTTGATTCCTCTTTTCCCTTTACACTAATCCACTTTGTATACTACGTACCAGTATTAGCGTGCGGATGCTTTTGAACATTCGATTAAGCATTTGAGCAATTAAATATTGAAAAATCCCGAGTAAGTTTATCTAATACGGTGATCTACGCGTGAACTACTCGGTGTGGTATTCACGAGAAACATGGCATTTCTTCTTCCCTTGTTCACACAAATTTTCGTTTTCCCGAAACAAATAAGTTTTTTTTTTTTTATTACTATTTTAAAAATATTTTTTTTAATTTTGTTTTTTTGTCTTCATGAGCCTAAAAATCGCATGTATGTCTAAATAGATTCTCATAGGAGCTGTATATACAAGAGCTACGAATCCCTTGGCTGTCGCAGTCGTGGAAAATTCCTCCCGCGCTCCTACCAGTCAGTCATCTGGTACGAAAGTACTTAATTTACTTCTGCTGCGCCGTATCAATTATTTTTCAGGAGGAGTACGAAGTTATCTGGTGAACGTTTGTATACCTATACCGTCTTAGAAAGATACATGATTAAATTTTTCTATTTTTGGACGCGATTCATTTTTACACGACTTCTTGAAATACACAAGGCCTTCGGGCATGTCATAACGTTGATTAAATTAACAAAAATACGATCATACGATGTGCATATACCGAATAAAAAGGAAATACGTTAACGAATGTAAATTGTTTTCAGTTTAGAAAGCTCAGTCTGTGCGTGATATCAATTTTTTTTTTTTTTTTTTTTTTTTTTTTTTTTTTTTTTTTTTTTTTTTTTTTTTTTGTTCAACGCACTGTGATGCGTGACTCTCGAGTGCAAAGCTCGGATTAGCTTTGAGCGATACTACAACCACGGAGCTCAGTGTCCAAGTCACGAGAAAATTTAGAAGACTATAGAATTTCATGAAAAACTTTGAAGTCATCAAAATTTTTTCTCAATAACTTCGAAAATGATTTCAAACGATTCACTGATTTCGTCAAGGATTTTTGAAGGGTTTTCATCGCTTTGAATGTAATCTGGCGACTTTAATAAATTGATGGTTAATATATTTTCTTCAACTTTTTTTTTTTTTTCCAATCAAACGTTAATCGTGTACAATTCCTACAGTTACAAAGTGAGAAAAAACCATCAAGTTTCAACTCGTAGCGGAAAATGCATTGTAAAAACCAACACCCGCATATATATTTGCCAATTGAAAAATCGCATCATTATAAACGTAATGATTAATCCACGTCGTAGACGACGCCAATCTGTCTACGGATCTCGTCCTCGATCTCTGCAATGAGGAGCGAGTGGTCGTGCGTCACCTTCGGGCTCTCCTTCAGACCTGAAAACCCAAAAGCAACGATTAAGTACACCCCATTGTCATATCCCGTGAAAAGCCAGTAAGAAAGAAAAAAGTGCGTTACCCTTTCTGAGGCATTCCCTCGCCTCGGCTGCCTCGTAAGCCAAGCCCGCGCTGTTGATGAAGTTGAACTTCAACTTAGCCTCGGGGAGCTTCACCTCCTCCGTACCGCTCGGCAAAACGATACTCGTCGGACACCAGAACCGAGGCATCCGAATCGTCCCTTTGGTACCAACGATCAGCGCTTCGTTCGGCAGCTCGACCTCGGAGTGTGTTACGAGCGTCGCAGTTCGACCGCTCCTGTAGATCAACGTCGCCGACATCGAGCTGTCCACCCCTTCGCCGTTCAAAACACCGCCGGCTTTCACGGACACCGGCTTTTCGTGGCCGTACACCAAACAGGCCAATTGGATCGCGTACACGCCGAGATCGAGGACGGTACCGCCCCCTAGTTTCTTTTGGCTTTAAACAATTTAGACGTTCCACATAACAAAGTATTGGTATACATAATATAACACATATGCATTGCTTGGGATATGATGGCGACTCACTTTAACCGGTCGATGTCTCTGATATTGAACCCGAAAGAGACGATCACCTGTTTGACGTCGCCGATGCTCTTCTCGGCTATTTCTCGTCTCAGGGTGTCGTAAGCCGGGAAACACCGGCTCCAAATGGCCTCCATCAGAAACAAGCTCTTCTCTTTCGCCAACCCGACCAACTCCTTGGTCTGCTTCAGGTTCATCGCCATTGGTTTCTCGCACAGCACGTGCTTGCCCGCGCCCAGCATCATCTTACCGATTTCCAAGTGGGTCGGATTCAGGCTGCCGATGTACACGATTTCTGTGGATTTTTTTTTTTTTTTTTTTTTTTTTTAACTTCATACACCCGTATTTTATCCTCAATGAAGGGGGGTGGGAAACTCACCGACGCTCTTGTCGTTGGCCAGCTCCTCGTAGGAGCCGTAGGCGGTGCGCGCGCCGTGGAGCTCCGCGAAATCCTTGGCTCTCGACAAATCGCGGGCCGCCACGGCTACCAGTTCGTGCTCGGATTTCGGCAGAGTTCCCAGGGCGGTGGCAAAGTCGTGGGATATCTTTCCGGCGCTCGCGATTCCCCATCTGGTTGCCATTTTCTAGATTTTCGTGGAAGCAAATATATCCGAGAGCAGTAAAAAAAATAAATTAGATTTTCAGAGCGCCGTGGTTACTCTTTTTTTCGTCTCAAATGGAAAAAAAAAAAAAAAAAAAAAAATCAAGGAGAGAAAAAAAAATGCTCATCGATCGTTTAGTTACTCAACAAAAATTGTTGACTTCTTTGTAGAAGTCAATTACAAAAATAATCGTATTCTTTGATTTCTTCTTCGTGAAAATGGGTACACGTGTATCTGTGCCGAGATAACGTTGTCGATCGATTAACAGAGCTAATCTCTCGTGAGCCAAGTAATCCGGGATCGTATTACTGCAGCGACTACTTAGATTTTGGCTTCGTGTTGTGTGTGGTTTACAGGTAAATCTCTCTATCTCGTATCACAAAAAAATTTTGGACGTTACAGGGTCGTGGGGGCTAGGGGGTAATACTAAAATGTTTAAGAATAACGTGCCAATTAAAAAGACACAAAATGCATGGAAAAACGGTTGATATGGATTTTACTGCTGTTATTATTATTTTTGCTATTTTTGAGAGATTTTCATCAATAAATTTTTTCGTGGCGAAAACTACTATTGCATCAATAAAACGTGTCATGCGTAAGGTAATTTAAAGCCAAACCCCATGCATCGCAGCTAGATGCAGATAAATATGCAAAAAGTGAACTGACAATTAATATATATTAATAGAAGTGCAGTATTGTGATGAACCTAGTTATAAGAGGCACGCAAACAGTATATCAAATTTAAAAATGGCGCGGATCATGAAGAATCTCATCGGTGAATTTGTTCCTCCTATACTATTAGATTTGAAATTTTGATACATTGCAGACAGTTGATTTTTTTGTTGAAGAAACCTAGTCTAACTCTGCATTACTTTAAAAGAACTAAGCAAGTCTTGTTCGTGAAACCTTTAGTCTAATGCCATTATAAGGAATATGCTCGGAGCTTCGTATGATATATCACTTGTATCAACAATACTCAAGCTGTGTCCCAAACTCGACTTTGTCCACAAAAATTCTTTGTGGTTACCAATTGGAGTTTTTTTTTTTTTTTTTTTTTTTTTTTTTTTGCCAAATTTATGAGTCAACGTCGTCAGGCACAGTAATAACCTCTCGGACCACATTTATACAGTGTTTGCATTAATTATCAATCGGTAAGTATGAGCAATGCACTGCATACATTTTTTTTCCGTGATTTGTACTACAATCATGGTCTGAGCTTCCAACGCTTTGGAAAAGACGTTATACTTACTAGTGCAGCGACACTTAACGGTCATCAATTTCGGTCGGTTCCGATCTTCCCCTGCAGCGATTATTCAACGTATATTTGTGACAAAGCGTTTATTATGGCATTGTAGATATGCATATCCTGTAAGTATATGCAATTTCGAATCAATATTTAGTTTATTTGCGGAGATGAAAAAATTCCTGCATTGCACTGTACTTCCATGGAATACAAAACGCTCGAATTGTGGCGCTCAAATTCAATTGCGTACATTTTATCAGATTTTTGGGCCAACAAGTACCTTCACAGCGCGAAACATTCATAAAAATCTTATTAAATTTGTGTAGAAAACAAAATATCGATGAACGGCCATGGAAAAACCTCGTTTTGGGGAAAATGGCCCATTATGCCCTAAATATCCCTGCACGCGCCAAGCGTTACGTTATGGTTTTTCTTTGCTGGCCTCCAGCGTTCTGTGAAAATCACGGCCATTGAAAAAAAAAACAAAAAAAAAAAAAACAAAAAAAAACAAATAAACATAAAGTACAATTGTCATTTATTGGTGAATTGGAATATTTGGGAAACATTTTTAATGTACTCTAGCCGAGTAATCATTCCTTGTTTATAATTTATCATTTCTTCTTTCAACAAAACCTCTTTCTCTTGCATGAGCTTATTAGATTGCGCATCGGTACTTCTCATTTTGATGGATACTTCGGCTTGCACGTCTATAAGAACCGCCGTGAAGGTAAACAAATTCGGATACGGCGAACAAAACTCGCTGTTCACGTGCGAATGGAAGGATTCGCATTCGTTGGTGGTGCGACGCAGGTCGCACGATAATTTCGACCACACCGTCGGTGGAAACGGAGCTTCCGTCGAAACATAATCTTGCAAGATGTGGTCGCAAAAGTCTTCCACTGCCGGATTCCTCGGCATAATACTCATCAAATCGTCCGTAAAGCAATCCTCGATGTCATAGGGATCCAAAAACGGCAGCCCAAAGAAGCACTTGAGGAAATCCCCGATCTCGGAATCGCTTTTCTTGTACACCCTTGTCAGCCGGAGGCTTTGTATTTTTTTCCACCAAATCTGGGCCAAATGGTGCCGGCAGCCCCATACGCTAACGCCTGGCAAAACTTTGCGAACGGCCTCGTGGATGGCAAGCTCAAAGTCAACAAACACCACTTGCGGCCGAAACAGCAGCTGCAATCTTTGGCACTCGCTTTGCAATATCATCAGTGCTCTTTCGTAAGTGTCGGCTTTTTTGTTGGGGAGTAAAAAAAAGGCCAGTGGCACGTACGTGTGGTTGTGGTACGCGTGGATCGTTATCAACTGTTTGAAAAATCTCGGGCAGCAGTAGAACGTGCCGTCCAGGAAAATTCTGGTCAGTCGTGTCAAGTTGCGCAAATTCGTGTCCGTCGAGAATAAAACGATATTGGGGGTTTTGTCGTTGTACAAGACAAATTTTTCACTGTCCCGCGTTACCAAGTTCAGCCCGTCGAGGGCCTCGTGAAATTGAGATAGCGTCTTTGGTAACTTGGGCATGCACTTTCTACGGGCGGCGCCGACGTTGCACCTCATTCTGTCGACATCTTGGAACGTCAAGTTGGAATTTTTGTTGTTTGTCTTGACTATTTCGCTACGTATCAGTTTGGACGGTCGAATCGACATGTCGACGGTTGATTTTCGTTTCAAGGCGTTGCTGATTTTTCTTCGGTACACTATGTTTTTCGGAATAGGGTCGTGATTGTGACACTCGACGTATTCAACGAGAGCGCGGCTCGAATCGAGTTTCAAATAACTTTTGCACTTTCGGTTGGAACAAATCCAACGCTGCACTTCCCCGCACAAGTTCGACTGGAACGTGTACGTGTGGTTTTTAAAATAAATTACTGGTCGCCCTCTTTCGCTTAAATGAAACTGCATCGTCAATACAATATCAACATGTATACGCTTGCAGTGTGAATAAGCTATAGCGAATAAAAATGAAGCAGGTGACAATTACTGTTATACACTAGAGGCAAAACGTAACAATAAGCATAAATAAACAAATTCATTTTGTTAGTATAGTGGCCTATAGGACGAATTCTATGCGATTATTGAAAAACCATATACTTATACACCAATGACCCAGCCCGAGTCCAACAAATTTTCCCCTTTTTCAGTTCCAATTTAAATTTTGCCAGATTTTTTTTTTTTTTTTTTTTCGTTCATACAACGAAAAGTGTTTAAATAAATGTGTCGTGTTAATTGAAAAAAAAAAACATATGTATATGTGTATACATTTCAAACCTAGTATATGAAAAATTTGGAGTGGCGTCATCCTTGAGATGTAAATTATAGTATAGGCTCCGCGCACAAAAATCCCCAGCGTCAATTTTTTCATTAATAACAGATTTCGTTAAAATCCCTAACTCCTTAACTTTACGATGATATTTTGTTCAGCATGAGATATTACTTAAATAATTTGTAAAAGAGACATATGTTTCTTTGTTACTCGTACATACATGTGAGCTATACATTGCATGCGTCAGTAAATAAAGTGTGTGAGAGAGATAGAGAACACTTATTAGTACCAACACACGCAATGTCTCTTTTACAAATTATTAAAGTAATATCTCATGCTGAAAAAAATATCATCGTAAAGTTAAGGAGTTAGGGATTCCAGTTTAGATGATTGGGCTTATTAGAACAGATCTTGTTATTAATGAAAAAAATTATCGACTCTAGGCAAGCATGCCATCACTCCGTGTATTCTCAGCTCTGCGAACTCCGCGAGCAACTTGCTAATTTCGACTTAAAAAAAATACCCAAAACTGTGGAATCGTTAGCAACGTTTGCAACCGCTTTGTAAAAAACTGTCGGATCAAGCAGTTTTGCAAAAAAAAATAAATTTGATACCGTCGTGCGAGAGACATAAAAAGTATCTCATCCACCCTTTGTAGTGTGTCTATACTATCAAAATTGATATCGATCGTTTGCAATTTAATTGTCGTTTATGTTGAACAGTTGCAAATTGTCATATTTTTATGTATAGCAGGTAAAATAATTATTTTTGTCGAATGTGGAATGTGCGATTTTTTCTCAATACAATAATACATAATACGTATTGCTGCGCATGCGCCGTGTATACAGTTCCACTAGCGATGGGATATAGTTCCGGCCAGATTTGGGAATTCTCTAGGACCCAACCTCTCTGACGTGGGAAATCACTAGATCAAAAAAAAATTAGTACCAAAGGTGACGCGCGAGATTCAAATAAGGTCCAATAACACAAGCATCCATCACCTGATGACCCACGGCGCTTACTAGCCACTCTTTTAAATAAATAATTATTAATAACACCAGCGCCTATCACCCAATGGCCCGGGGCGCTTACTGGAAACTCTGTTAAATAAATTATTATTAGTAAATAACACAAGCATCCATCACCTGATGACCCGGGGCGCTCACTGGCCACTCTTTTAAATAAATAATTATTAATAACACCAGCGCCTATCACCTTTTGACCCGGGGCGCTTACTGGCAACTCTGTTAAATAAATTATTATTAGTAAATAACACAAGCGCCTGTCACCTGATGACCCGGGGCGCTTACTAGCTACTATTGAATAATAAATTATCAAGTAATTACAAGAGCGCCAATTAAAAAGATCTTTGTCGTACTAGATAGGCAATCAAAATTGTGATATAATTAATGTGTTATCGATCAACTTTTTATCATTTAATAGTGTTGCAAACAAGTGTCCTGGATCCTCAGGAAGAAGGTGCTTGACATACTTATTAATAATTATTTATTTACTAGATTTGCAATTAGCGCCCCAGGTAATACGGTGATAGGCGCTTGTGTTATTTATTAATAATTATTTATTTAAAAGAGTGGCCAGTAAGCGCCCCGGGTCAAAAGGTGATAGGTGCTTGTGTTATCAATAATTATTTATTTAACAGAGTGGCTAGTAAGCGCCGTGGGTCATCAGGTGACAGGCGCTTGTGTTATTTACTAATAATAATTTATTTAACAGAGTTGCCAGTAAGCGCCCCGGGCCATTGGGTGATAGGCGCTGGTGTTATTAATAATTATTTATTTAAAAGAGTGGCTAGTAAGCGCCGTGGGTCATCAGGTGACAGGCGCTTGTGTTATTTACTAATAATAATTTATTTAACAGAGTTGCCAGTAAGCGCCCCGGGTCATTGGGTGATAGGCGCTGGTGTTATTAATAATTATTTATTTAAAAGAGTGGCCAGTGAGCGCCCCGGGTCATCAGGTGATGGATGCTTGTGTTATTGGACCTTATTTGAATCTCGCGCGTCACCTTTGGTACTAATTTTTTTTTGATCTAGTGATTTCCCACGTCAGAGAGGTTGGGTCCTAGAGAATTCCCAAATCTGGCCGGAACTATATCCCATCGCTAGTGGAACTGTATACACGGCGCATGCGCAGCAATACGTATTATGTATTATTGTATTGAGAAAAAATCGCACATTCCACATTCGACAAAAATAATTATTTTACCTGCTATACATAAAAATATGACAATTTGCAACTGTTCAACATAAACGACAATTAAATTGCAAACGATCGATATCAATTTTGATAGTATAGACACACTACAAAGGGTGGATGAGATACTTTTTATGTCTCTCGCACGACGGTATCAAATTTATTTTTTTTTGCAAAACTGCTTGATCCGACAGTTTTTTACAAAGCGGTTGCAAACGTTGCTAACGATTCCACAGTTTTGGGTATTTTTTTTAAGTCGAAATTAGCAAGTTGCTCGCGGAGTTCGCAGAGCTTGTATTCTCGTAATCACGCGGACTCACCGTCCAGCCACAAGTTGGCGCTGGGGATTTTTGTGCACTAGTGTAGTGTGACTCGCTAGTACTTATAGTGAGCTTCGAGGGAGTGAGGAGACAGTGTCCGCCGTTTGAGGCTCATGGGGAAAGGCGCGTGAGCTTGAAAACGCATCATTTGGCATGTATTGATAATATGACTAAAGTCCCCATGAGCCTCAAATGGCGGTCGATCAATCACGAGCGGTCCCAAGATTGTCCGCTCACTCCCTCGCGATCGGAGCTTAGTATTGTGCACGATGTGCACGGAGCCCATTGCAATCGACCGGCTAGGTAAGGTGCGTGCCGGCAGGAGACCCAATGAATTTGTAAAATTATATATTATTGACAATGGGGACAATTCGTTATTGAAATGCTTAGGCTTACCTTGTTGTGCTTGTGAAGGAATTCTAGTCACATGAAACGATAATTCAAGTAATAAACGCAAACAACGTCTGTTTGGCCGAATAATCTGAATGCGAGAGAGAGCGAGACCTCTGCTCGGCAACGAAACGTCTGCACGACTGAATTCACAAGATTCCGTGTGACCGAGGCAACTGCAACTACACCGAGTCGTCGCGAAGAAAACTATATGCAATAGATAAATATGCCCGTATCTTTGAGCCGACGATTACTGCGTAGCGTAAAAATATAAACTAACCGTGAAGCGTACTGATAATTATTTTTTTTTTTTTTTTTTTTTTTCTTCTTCTCGTAAAAGTCAAGTTCAAGTAATTGTTATAAATAAAGGTCAATATGATGCACGATCACCATGACATGGCAAAGGAAATTCAAAGATAGGTTTTTTTTTTTACTGTGATATTATTGATCCGCGTTACATTTTCACGTACCGGACGTTGTTCTTGTATTTTACAGTATTGCATAATAATAGTTGGAGGGAAAAAAAAAAAAAAAAAAAAAAACACCCTTTGACCATTAAAACGAACAACAAACATTACCCAATCTTAACTATTACGTTATTCCTCTCAAGAATCACGCATAACGATTTACAATATTATACGCGTACATTAATATTTTACGTATATATATATATATATATATATATATATATATATATATATATATATATATATATATATATATATATATATTTGTATGGTTATAAAGCTATAAACTCTTTTATCATTTTTGTTTCTTCGCATCAAGTGTACAAATACGTGATGCATATATGTTATTGTTGACTAAAAATGTATACAATCACATAGTAACGGCTATACATATGAGGTACTCTCGATTGGTTAAAAGCGCAATCGCGCGCAAAACGATACTGTACAAAAGCACTGCGGAGCAAACAACGTTGGACCGGCCGTTATTTCTCGACAGTCCCTGCTGATTGGGCTCGTCGATGTTGTTCCCGCCGAAGCTCCCCGCGGCCGGGTAAATCTCCTCCGTCGTGAAATCCTAATTGGCCAAAAAACAAATAAATTAACAAACAAAAGAGTAGAATCACGTTATACACATCATACACATTTACATACCTGAGTGTAAGTCAACCAGGTATTGGTGGCCCAGTCGGGTATTGCCGAGGTCGAGGGCGCCACCGGCGCCGACCACGTTATACCCCTGCCGTAGTTTGCCGATCTCTGGGTGACCGGATAAATCGGCACTGCGACCCAACGGGCACATACAATTATTCCGAAAAATGTAACGTTTATGCTCATTTTGTATATTATATAGGTATATACGACGACACATACCAGAATTCTCGACGATGGAAGCCGTGTAATGCGTGGGTTCCGGCGTTTTCCGGCTCGCGCCCTCATCCGGTCCAAAGAGCTCGTCATTGACCTTACCGGTTTTGCTGGTTTGCCGCTGCTGCGTCCCCAGCGACGAGGCACGACCCCCACCGGAAGTCACGGGCATTTGCTGCTGTTGCGAACTGATGCTCGTGTGCCCCGCGTCCACATCTATACGCGCATCGGGTGAAGTTAAAAAAAAAAAAAAAAAAAAAAAAAAAAAAAAAAAAAAAAAAAAAAAAAAAAGAGCGTGTCAGTTGTATCGTTTCATCTCCCAGGATGCATCATCGTGAAAAATGTATATAACACAAAGGACTGACTGGTCGCGTAGCTGGGGGCCCGAGCCGCTGCCTCGTACACAGTGGAGGACCTCGCCGTGTTAGCTTGGGCTGCGGTGCTGTAGATGTCGCTGTTGGCCTTGCCACTCCGGTGGGAGCCCAGACGCGAGGTGCTCGAACTTGCCGTTGGTTCCACGCTCCTGCCCTCGCCCAGTCGGCTGATCGACATAGTGCTCGACGACTTGTTGCCCCCGCTGCTCGTCCCTTGGGCCAACATCGCGATGCACTTGGTTGGGTCGGGGCTGCGTCAAATGGGCGACATTTTTTTTTTATATTATATGTACTATTTTAGTGGCTATATCATTATTGGACCATCGGTTTGGTTGTATAGCTCACATGTAGTTCAGGCACTGGTCCTGCAGAAAACGGAAGGCTTTGTCCAACACTTGTCGGGAGAATTTCGCGGCTATGCCCTCCGGCTGGTTGTTGTCGCACCTCAGCTGAGTTTTCCGGATCACGCAGGAACGGAAGTTGTGGTAGGCGCTGAAAATAAACGATGGGTGATTCACAGTATAATTGGCAAAGAGGATCTTCGCATACCCCCACCGCTATCGGAACTTTCCGTTGAAAAAGTTCCGAAAAGCTACAGCAGGAGTGTAGGGGAAGATTTATTTCTCTCCTGTGAATAATAACGCAAGTGCCAATCCCCACACAACCCGGGGCACTTGGATTATTCTATTTATTATAAATAATCAAAGCGACCAGTAACCGCCCCGGGTCATGTGGGGATAGGCTCTTGAGTTACTATTGTATTAATTATAAATAATACAAGCAACCAGCGAACCAATTTTTTTTTTTTTTTTTTTTTTTTTTTCAGGTGGTACGTCTATTTTGAATTATAACCACCGTTTTTGGAACAGTATAATAATATATATATATACTCTTTGCGCGAAAATCACACATAATGTGGGGGTACCGTTTGAAATTCCAACGTAATTGTACGTAGTAACGGTAACGCCACAATTAATCAACAGCCTAACGAGACAAGTAACAATCGCGAAAAATCCAAAGATTCAAAAGCGTAGAAGCTAATCTTTCCGCACTGTGCAGTCGAGGCGCGTGAAGAGCAATTAAAACGTACGAATGAAGGGGTGCAAAAAAAAAAACAGTTACAGTTAATCATAGGTGTACTTCAGCACTCACCAGCAGAGATAGGGTTTGCGGACGTTCTCCTGCGACACTTCGGAGACGAGGACGGTGTAGTGGCCACCGCAGTGTGACGGCTCGATGACCGTCGACTTGATACAGCCCGCGTACTGCAGGTACTCTGGAGCGCGTTTTATGCATCATTTTTGTTACAGGTACATAACAAAAGTTTTTTTTTTTTTTTTTTCGGCGCGTTCGATTGTCTTGGACACGTAACAGGATTGTTTGCCGTGCAATATGCTATTGTAGGAGTTTCGACACGCGTGCTTTTATGGTTTCGATTGTTTTCTTCGCCAATCGAAGAAAGAACAATAAACAATCCTACTTCCAATTGCTCTCTGTCGCAATTCGTTGAAGATGCGTTCCATAACGAAGTACAGTTGTAAATTTACCTCCCGGGGGGTTATTCAATCGTTATTTGTCACGCGAAGTTGTTTAAGAACATTACGAAAAACCATTACTCGTGAATTGCACACGTTTCAGCGTGTTTGCGATCATTGAGTGTATTCAATTAATATAAAAAAAAAAAAAAAAGAAGTAAATAATATACAGAAGAGCCCGTCGAGAGTCACTCACCCGCTTGATAGGAGGATACGGAGCACATCTGGTGCACGGAAGCGATAGGTGGCTCGACCGCCGAGTTAAATTGGTCCTTTCGTACTTTAGAGAAGCACTTGTCTATGTAGCGCCTGATGCAATCCACGAAGTTTGACCACGTTCTGCAAGTGCACGCAGTTTGTCGTAAGACAGGAATACACGGAATTGATTTTTTTTTTCCAAAGCCACTATACTTGAAAAAAAAAAAAAAAAAAAAAAAAAAAAAATCCCAACGCACCTGCACACGTTGTTTATGTCCTTCATGTTGTCGGGGAATATCAGATGGGGATCCTTGAGCATCGGCTCGGCTATCGAGATGCATTTTCGTACTTTGTCCTCGCCGCAGTTCTGCCCGCTGGCCACGCCGAGTGCCACTATGCCTGGAACATCGACAGAACAACTTTCTACGATTCATAGAGAGAATAACAACCGAATACGAAAAAAAAAAAAAAAGAAAAAAAATCAACTACGTACCGAGGTACAGAGCTCCGGAAACGAGGATCCGGGACATGATCTGAAATTGCGAAAGAAGAGTCATCGGCATTGGCTTTACAAGAGCGAGCGACTATGTGTGTATACGTGCTACGTTTTATTGTTGGGCGACTATTTTATTTTTTGATTATCATCTAGGAATGCTTTTGATACTTTTTCCCCTTTTTTTTTCAATACGCACAAAATCAGCCTCGACGGACAATCCAACCTGTGTAGGGTATATACATATAGCTAAATAAGAACCACCCGAGCGTTGCGTTATAATGCACAGTATGTGTACAATGTATAGTGGAAGTGACGCGTACAAACAGCCAGTGTTGGAAACAAAAGAGAGATTCGCCAATGAACGAGCTGGTGGAAAAAAAAAAGATGACAAAGGACAACAAGTGTTTAAAAAGAAAAAAAAAGAAAATTGAATCGAAAGACACGATTCTGACAATCATTAATTATGAAATTACCCAATAACCCATCGAACAAAAATACACAAGCGCAACGTTCGAAGCGGGCGATAGCGTCAAGATGCGCAGAAAAATCGACGACACGCATCAGGAGATAGATGTTTTAGGTGTGTATGTATATGTGTGGGGACGAGAAATGCAATATGTGATGTGCTGCGCATTACGATTCTAGTGCGAAAATTGCCACGGTACTTGAACAAACAGCACACAGTGCGACGTGATCCGACAAAGCTCGTGTAATCTAGTTATACACTCGACACGATACTTGGACAATAGGTGGGTGGTGTATTTGACAAACACCCGCACATTGGATGGACGTGTTTGTTGGGGAGGGTCAGTTAGCGCCCCCCCCCCCCCACGCGTATACGTATATAATTAATATTATGTTTGTGCGAGTATTTACGCGTGCCGGGCAACTGCGTCGGGAGAGCCGTTCACTTTTTCCGCGCGCAACTTTGACTCTTTTTCTTCCCCCCGATGACAACTTTTGGCGTCAGATTATAATACACGATCCGGACGATGGTTTATTGTACAAACACCTGCGCCCATCAGTCTCGACTCGAATCGGTCCCATTGTTCGCGACGCGTTTTGAAAAACCATTCGATATCCCGCCTTTTGCCATATATATATATATACATATCATACATGACACGCGTGCACAAGCTGTTCTTTAAACATCCGCAGTTTTCTAACGCTTCCTTGGTCACTGTTATCATACATCATCGACTCGCGAAATGAAATCGGCAATTTTTTTTTTTTTTTTTTTTTTTTATAATATACGCTGATTCAATCTGCCCACTCGTGGAATTCTAGATTGAGATCTGTCTGGTTTTTTTTTTTTTTTTTTTTTTCCAAACGATTACCGCCAGTAAAAATGAGGACATTTTTGGTATGCGGGTGTGTACCTTCGGGATGTGGGTCAAACGACAAAAATCACCGATAAGACCAAATATGGAAATAAATGACGGAAACGGGGAAAAAGAGCCACGAGTACATTGTATACCTACGTATCACAAAGCCCGTGATGGGACCTCCACCTCCCCCCCATAGGCCGCTACATTTTATATTTTCATTGCCGACAGATTTCAATCGCAGATAGTACACGTTTCCTCCGTTGTGGAGTTGAAAAAAAAAAAAAAAAAAGTAGGCTAATGACGGTGGCTACCCCCCCGCATTTGTCAAGAAAGTATAGTGTACAGATCGGCAAATCGGATAGTGTACGCGTTTCTGGTGGAGATTTCACGGGACCGTAGACGACAATATTTTGCACCACAGTTCCCAAAATCGAAGGAAAAAAAAAAAAAAAAAAAAAATATCCGAAAATCGAGAGGCAATGAGAAGGAAAAAACAAAGAAATTCCCCCGATGTACATATTGTAAACTTGCAATTTCACTCGCGACGAAGGCTTTCCCCAAAGGAGAAAGCTTTGGCAATTATACATGTATACAGATAAAATTACAACGCGTGAAATAATGCCTCGTTGTTGTACCGGTATGAATATTCAATGCATATACATGTAATACGCGTAAGTAAACGGCGTTGTTATACAAGACAGGGAGGAGGAGTGCGCCGAACCCGGGCGTGTATGTGTGCACTTGTGTACACATAGACGCGAAAGCAGGACCCACTCGATCACCGCAGTGTGTCAGGCCGAGAGAGAAAGAGCTTCCGAAAGCTCCTTACCTTCCGGCTAATACACCGTACTTGTATATCCTAAATCACGCGACACTCGATTATTCAACCGTATACAGGGGTAAAGTGGGCCTTTAGATATTTGCACGTCCGTGTATGTATGTATGTATGTATGTATGTGTAATTTATACCTTTTTATTTATAAGATCCAAATCGTGGACACGCGCTGACGGTGATCTCCTCCTTAATTGAAGTATACGTTGTACACAATGTATTTGAGGAGGAGAGGGATGATTGCGGTATGTATATAGGTATACAGCTCGATTCTTCTTTAGATGGTAAGGCGCTCGGGGTGTTGTCTAAGGAATTGCTGTTGTTGAAGCCGTTGACACGTGATGCTGGTGGCTTGCATGGTTTATTCTTGATCTTGGGCTATTGCAGTTCAACCCTATGTTTATTTATATACATACGCTTGGTTCGAATTATTCGGTTGGAAAATAGTGGGCCTCCGGTTTGGAAAACTAAATATTTTTTCAACGCGGTACAGCCGAATGTGAGGTCTTTTAGCCTTTTACTTCGATTAATGCAGTATGCATAGGCCGTTTGATACGTTTGTACCTTTTTCTCTTTTTTACAACTTAATCATCAGATATCTGTACATAACTATTTACACGTAGGGAGTGAACAATTATTGCTCATACGTATGTTTATTTTTTTCTTGGTGTTAACTTATTTACATGGAGCGCTAATTTAATTTCACATACTCTCAAATGGTATAATATATAATATATACGTTCGTTCCTAGACGTGCGATCCGAACGTGATACGCGTGCGATTTTTGGCGCTCAATACGTTATAATACGTATTAACTTGTAGATACCATCACCGACTTTTCTAACAATTTTGGAACATGTATATTATATAAATTTAAAAAAAAAAAGAAAGAAAGAAAGAAAGAAAAACAGTTAAATCGTGATTAAAATCGTCATATCTTACCATGTAAGCCCCTCGGATCGGTATGGGTAGACTGCCGATGCGTGGAAAAAATCGAGATCACTGCCAACGACGAGGCAAACAAAAACCGATTCGCTCGATCTCACAACAAAATTCACTCCTCTATTACCTGCACCAAGTTCGAAAGAGCCGACAAAAAGCAAAAAATTTCAAAGAGCGCCAGGAGTCGCGTCCTGCGATGCGTCGAACGGCGACCGGGTGGGTATACCAACTAAGGAGCGCAACCGCTACCGATGCTCTACTGACTCTTTCCCTCGCAAAGAGCGTACGTATGTGGGTGTCGCGCGCCCCTCCCCCTCTTGCGGGTGCTCACATATATGTATACACGTCCACCATACACACGGGATCTATACCCCTGTGATTCCGTGCCTATACAGGTATAACCAGCCGAGTCGAGTGCGAACAGTGAGTAAGTACACCTACCTGCTGGATATACATGTATACATATATACCTATACGTACCGACTGCAAGCGGTGCTCGTTCTTTGAACCCATGCACGGGCTGTGTGTTTTATACACACCTGTATCCTTGTATACGTTTAACTGACCGTGCACAGAAAGAGACTAAAAAAAAAAAAAAAAAAAAAAAAAAAATGTGAGGGGGAACAAGACTCTCGCGATGCTTGTACAACTCATAACTATAACGCTGCAACGTTTTTTTCCCCCTTCTCCTCGTACACGCGAAACTACCCAAGTCCGATCGCTTACCGCAAGGGGGGCCACGGGAAAGGGTGTTTTACATTGTCATTGTCACTCTGGAGGGGGAGGGGGGTTGAGGATTGCGTTTTCACCTGCTTCTGAGTCACCCCCGTAAAAGCGAGGTGTCTATACCCTGCTCGTTGAGCAAACTCGAATGATTATACACACGCATGAATAAGAAATCGCTCGATTGATGAAATAAGTTTTTTTTTTTTTTTTCCAGGCTTCCCCGTGACTGAATGAGTAAGCCGAGTCATGACTGACAATCACTCTCACTCGCTGTATGCACACGTTTTTAGCTGATTAAAAAAAAAAAAGAGAAACTCATTGTATGCGTCTTTCCGGAGATTAAAAACACGTTGTTTTCCTCGACATTGTACCAATTGGGCTCGGTCATTTTAAAAAATATCTGTACCTTTGGAGGCCTACAGCCGATCTTTCCAGTTACGTTATGTGTGAGCACCGCGTGTTATCTCGAATTGCATATCTTTCGCGTGTCGTGTACCGCAACAACTGGGACAGAGAGATTAAAGGAAAAAACAAAACAAAACAAATAAACAAATCGTTGCGTAAATCATTGTGTAAAATATAATACATGTGACTTCAAATGCATCGTCATGAAAAGGAAGCGCTTGTTGAGGAAAAAAAAAATATATCCAAGTGTCTCCGGGCGATGCAAATTGCCGAGAGAGAGAGAGAGAGGCGCACAATAAATATCGGCCGGCCGGCCGGTCTGGCGCGAATAAGGACCTTTTCTTACATGGTGTATGCCTCGAAGCAAAGGGGCGCCGGGTATACTGACCTTACGTCTCTCCCTCCCTTTCTCTCGAGTCGATACTTATGCTTGCGCGCAGTTTAGTTCGGGTTCGCGTGCGAATGGGCTATTGTCGAGTAGGTATGCCTGTACAGCAGTACTAGTAGTAGCCACTGGCCAAGAAAGCAAGAGAGAGAAAAGATGCGTGACGTGCGATTACTCAAGATTTTCTCCTCGGCACGATCTGCGCGCTGTGAGGGAAGCTATGTGGGTCACTTTGCGCCGAATCAATCGGTCGGGGACCCTTTTCTGCGGATTCTTACATTTTTTTTTTTTTTTCTCTTCTCCAAATAAAATGATGCTTGTCGCGCAAAAAATGGTCATCTTATCGATTATGTACGGCTTATGCAAATGGTTATGCAAAAATATTCAAATGCATGTCGTATATAGGGATCGCCGAGCCCTATACGTTCCGCGCGTCTATACGAGGTAAAAATGCACAAGATAATAACCGAGATTAATTTAGTTTCATACTTTATTTGGAATTTTTATCAACTTATTTACATTTTCGTTTGGAACAATGCATTTCCAGACACGGTCTGTAATTCATGCTACGCAAAATATGGTATACATCTGTCTATTTCCAACAATTCTTATTACTCGAATATCATTACCTATTCGATGGATCAACGTTTTATTTTTTCTTCTTCTTCATAATAATAAATACTTTGTGTTCCGACGATTCGGAAGTATCACGAAAATTCTTAAAAAAGGGGCAACTAAAAAATAAAAATCTGTTTAAAACGATACAGAGAGTACGCTGACAAGATTAAATGGTAAGCTTGAGCATTTCTTGCGAAACGCTCAAGTTCTCGATCATCTACTCGTATCGCGCGTCGAATTAAACATTGCAAAATCAAATTACAAACGCTTTGTTTTGAAAATAATATAAATAGGTATATAATACCGCGTTGCAGCTAATAATATAAATAAATGTGAGTGTACAGTAGGTGTGCCGACACGTGTTATTCTCGCTGCCTGTCGTTCGCTTAGCATTGACCCAAGCATAAAAACTGCTTAAGCATGGGGGTTTCGGAATTTCTCGCCAGCGTACTTGGCTTCAGCTCCCAGCTCCTCCTCGATGCGAAGAATTTGGTTGTACTTCGCAAGACGCTCGGAACGACAGGGCGCGCCAGTTTTAATTTGGCCGGTGGACAGGCCAACGACCAGATCGGCAATGAACGTGTCCTCGGTCTCGCCGGAACGATGCGAGACCATCGTGCCCCAGCCAGCGCTCTTGGCAAGTAGGTGAGCTTGGATTGATTCGGTCACACTGCCGATCTGATTGACCTTGAGCAACAAGCAGTTGCAGGCCTTCTTTTCGATGGCGGTCTTGATTCTGAAATTACGATGCATTATCGAAACAGTCCAATAATCTTGTGTTTTAATCAGCTTAATTACTTTTAATAGAATAATAAAGCATAAAAAATGTAGATGTTTACCTCTCTGGATTTGTTACGGTGAGATCGTCACCAACGATTTGGATTGGAGTAGCTGCAGTAATGTCCGTCCAGGACTGCCAGCCATCTTGGTCAAAGGGATCCTCAATGGATACAATTGGAAACTCTTTGACCCACCCCAAGTACAAGTCTTGCAAGGCTTTGGGTTCCAAGTACGTGCTTGGGTCAGACTTCTCATTTTTGAAGTCCAAGTCGTACTTGCCGTCCTTGTGGAATTCAGATGCAGCAACGTCCATGCCTATTTTAATTTTGCCCTCGTAACCAGCAGCCTGAAAAAAAATATTTAACCTTAACATCGTATACATGTTCCAAATTATTTCCTTGCACGCATAAAATTTTATAAATTTACCTTGATGGCGTTCATGATAAGGTTGATGGCTTCCTTATTTTCCAGAATGTTGGGAGCAAAGCCACCCTCATCACCAACAGCAGTAGCATCAAGACCAAACTTCTTCTTGATACCATTCTTCAAGTGGTGGTAAACTTCACTGCCCATTTTCATGGCCTCGGTGAAGTTTGAAGCGCCAGTTGGCAGGATCATGAATTCCTGCATAGCGAGCTTGTTGCCAGCATGGGAACCACCATTGATGACATTGAATGCAGGTGTAGGGAGAACAATGTTTGTGTTTCCAGCCAACTCGGCAATGTATCTGAAGATAAGTTATAGATTTTTCTCTACACTGTTTTTAATCAAAATTTCATTATTAAAAAAAATTCATTATACTCACTTGTACAGTGGCATCCCCTTTTTGGCTGCTCCGGCTTTGCAAACGGCCAAAGAGACACCCAAGATAGCATTAGCACCAAGCTTTGACTTGTTTGCTGTACCATCGAGTTTCAGCATTAAGTTGTCAATGTCTTTTTGCTGAGTAACTTCGAGTCCGGCCTACACACATGTCACACCAAATGTCATTCAAGATATTTTGAATCCGAAAAGTAAAAAAATATGTAAAGTTTACAGTGAAAAACACACCTTTAACAGTTCAGGGGCAATTACTTCGTTGACGTTTCTGATAGCCTTGAAGACTGACTTGCCATGGTACTGGTCCTTGTCGTTGTCCCTCATCTCAAGTGCCTCATGGACACCAGTGGATGCTCCCGAGGGCACTGCAGCACGGAAAAGTCCATTTTCCGTGATGAGATCAACCTGCAAAGAACGAAAAACCACTTAATGTTGGCCTACAGTTTGGTAATTTGAATGAAAATTCCGCATTGTATGAATGAAAGTTGACTTAAAAATAGCCAGCAAAGAAGTTTACTGCACAAATAATGGGTTGTCGACGTGAGACACTCACCTCGACGGTGGGGTTGCCACGGGAGTCATAGATCTGGCGGGCCTTGATGCTTTGGATGGGCATGGTGGCGTGTAAGTATCGCTTGAAAGTTACCGTCAAAGTCCTGTAACATATAATATAAGCAGAATCGAATCAAACCTTTGCCAAAAGATGCATACATACTTATATATAGACGTATACAACAATGTCAAGGTCTCTCTACCCACCCCTCGCGCGTTCTTTTGTCGTAACGTCAAAACACTCAACTGATGGAAAGAACGAAAAAAAAAATTAATAATAAAGTAAAACAGCGCACGAAATTTTTCTTGCTCCGGTTTCTCTCTACTTACCCTATACCTGCGTTACGCTTATGTAACACCGGTCACATCAATAAAGTTCCCGGACGTGCAAAGTGCATTTATAATTCACGAGCTTCGAACGTAATCTCGCTTGCGTCAAAGCATTATCACCGTTGCCGCAAAGGTCAGGGGGATAAAGGCTCTAGCACTGCTGCTGTACACTTACGCCCCGGCAGATAAAAATGACCTTGGCAAGGTCATCGGGAAACACAGCGCAGAGTGTGTATACGCGGACGCCTCTGCAGTTTTGTATGTAACCTTTGGCCAAGCTCCGCTCTGGAGGTCAGTTACACATCAATGGGCTGCACCAGCTTCCTTGGTCTATACGATCTTGGGCAGTTTATCCGTCGACAAATCGGACACTAAGTGCCTGTGCCCCAACACAGGAGCTCCGTGATGAGAGCACAGTAGATTTTTTCGTCACTTTGAACACGTGGATCGAGAGCTTTTATTCACTAAATAAATATCCTAAGACACGGGAACGCGAGTTTGGGAGAGAAAACCTTGTCAGAGTTTGAAGATAGTTCCGATGACTTGGATAAGTACTCACCTTAAACAGAGTCTCACCGGCAGCGGACGTTCAAAGTGAACTGTTCAATCGTCGCACTCCGGGCACTCGCGAGAGTCGCGACTCGCGTGTCTCTCGGATGGTGGGGTGTGATGACGACACGACAACGTTGTCGACGACGAGGGGAGAAAATCTCTCTCTCTCTCTCTCTCATATACACGCATGTTCTTACTATATTTGTGCTATCGATCCAATTTGCATTACTAATATTTACACTTGTCAAGTCAAATTTTATTTGTTGTTTAAGAATTGATGGAATATTGGGCATTACCTAGTAAAAATAAATAAATATGCTACCAGACGCATATGCCAACAAATGTAATTTTTGTTACTGATACTGAAGTAGAAAAAAAAACCAAAGTTTTAGTCCCACGCATCTCTCAAATATTTGTTGTAATTAGGAACTAACAAACGATGAAAATAAACAGAGGCAACCTGCAATTTGTTAACTTATGAATGACACTTATTTATGTAAGTTTAATAGTTATAAGCACTTTAAGTAATTTACAGTGTAATTGCTAAGAAGGATGGATTAATAGAAAAATTAGAAATTTAGAAAAAAAAACATCAAGTGTATTTAAAAAGTTTACACAACATGTCGGTGCGGTTCAGATGACAAAATAATATGTACAACATTTAATGTTTCCATTGTTAACAAATTATCCATCGCGAAAAATCAGTTACATAAAATTATGTTTCCGATTGATTGTTAGTGAATAACACTTAGATAAATAGATCCGAATGATGAAAGTTAAAATTAATTTAATAAGTTAGATTGCCAAAAAAAATGGCAAATCTACCATTTCGGAATACCAAACTTGTCAACTCGTTTTGATTGGGCGTCCAAATCCAGCTGGACTTTTTTCCTCATGTAGAAAATGGGACAGTCTCGGCTAAAAATAAATTAAACAATTTCATGATTCTGTCAATTTTATATGTGAATAGAAAAGTAATCTTCGCAATGATAGTAACCTTGAGCAAATAACTTCTTGATGAAGACTTCCCTGGCATCTTTGGCACTCTGTCCACAGTCTGCAAAACTTCTCTTCTAATTTTCTCATACTGTAAATTTCATTTTGAATGATCTCAGATTCTTTCTGTTCACAATACTGACAGAGCGCTTTTTCCTCTCGGTCTGCCGTTAACACAGCCTTACACCCTAAACACAATTCTTTTTTGCGCGTAAAGGCCACCAAGGCACCCACTTTGGAAGTGGCAATTGATTTTGTTCGCGTGTGTTCTCCTTTTAGTAATAATGATTCCGCTTTGTCACCAAGAATAGGTTCGAAAATTCGAACGAGTGGCTTGGATAGCTGATTCTCCAGATAATAATTTGTATCTATGGGTATGTTATTTTCCAACACGTAAATTGGATCTTCGGCCTTTTGATAAGCAGGCACTCCTTTGGGCCCATTAATAAATACGTAAGGTATACGATCTCCTAATTTAGGTGCATTACCCGGATCTCGTTTCTTCATTTTAGCTGCTAACTCTACGTGAGCTTGTTTTGCAGTGTAATCGGTTTTTGTCAATTCTTTGGTAACGACTAATTGAGAAATGTCAATTCGGTTGCACAACAAATCGCTGATTATTTGCTTTGCGTAGTCCGTAGCGTCTTCGGGATTTCTGTGCAAATTTTGCGAAAATAAATAAACATTTTATATTTACATTTTAACTTATATTTTTTACAAGTATGCTTTCAAAAATGATATTTACCTATCTATTAGTAATTTTTGAAGACATGTGTTCATCATGTTGGCTACCAAGGGACAGTTATCTCTTCGTACAGTTTCTAAACCTTTGCAGTCCATCTTATCATATTTGTCCGGCCTCGTGAAATACAAACCGGCGTATCGTTTTTTATTAATAAGAAGATATGGAAAATATACCTTCTCAAATTCTAATTTAATGGGTTTGATGAATTTCGAGGTCACGTATTCGGCAGCTTCCCTTCCAAGTTCCATGGCCTTTTCAATTTCTTTGACTCCAAATTTTACCATCACTGAATCAGTGTCACCATAGATAACAATAGCGTCATGTTCATATCCATTTTCTTTACGGTAATGTGATTCCACTTCTTGCTTTGTTCTTTCAATCATAGTACGACCATAGGCAGTTACACTCTAAAATTGCGTAAAACAAATTCAGTAAAATATTAATTTTTATATTGATCAATATCTAACTAGAAAACACTTACGCCAGATATTTCTAGGCACGGTAATTTTCCTTGCTGCGCGCCAGTGAAACCATATACAGAATTGGCCGACACTTTGAGAGCGTATTGTCGACCATCGAGTACTTTTTGTTTCAACGGATCGGTTTCTTTTTTTAATTCTGCTTTTGCAGCTTTTCTGGCAGAAAGCAAGTGCTCTAAGATTTCGGGCAGTATTCCCTTTCTCACGTTGCTCTTAATAAAGAGGGAATTGGACGGAGTCTTGGTAATATCATCGTTGGAAACACCAAATTGATTGACTACCGCTGTATTCAACAGAGTTGTGTAACAAATGTTATGAGCCATAATAATACTTGGATATAGGGAGCTGAAATCGAGTGTTGCGATCGGATCGTTGTAATATCCACGAAGCGGTTCGATTACGGTAGCTCCTTCAAATTGTTCTTCCGAGCCTTGGCCATGATGGACTGGTATTAAATATCCTCTCTCAATTGTCTATTAAAAATACGTAAGTTAATTATTACGATAACGTGACATACGTTATATATTACGATGATGTTTGCTATTTACCTTTCTTAATAACTGTGACACAACTTTGATTTGTTGACCTCTCGTTAGAAGACTCGAAAGAGATACACCTGTGACTCTTGCCATTTCCATGTAAATAATAATACACATGAGCTTATCTAGCAGTCTGAGAGGCAGATAAGCATCCTTTAAGCAATATACAGCTAAACGCCTTCTGGTTTGAGCGTTTCCGTTTTGTAAATCGGTGATAATACTGTGATGAACATCTTCTTTTTGTTCTTGAAGAAAATGGTAACTCACAGCGTTCAGGGTGTAAGATCGAAGTTTGTAATCTCTCACTAAAACCTTTTCAAAACGTCATTGTTAGTTATTTGTTTCTTTTTTTTTTCTTTTTTTTTTTTGATGATATTTAAAACCTACCAAGAGCAGATCAAACGGTACGCGACCTTCAAAATTAACAAATTTATTTTCTCTCCTCCCCATTTGTTTACTTTGCAGTACTTGATTTTTAATCACTGATTTGATATTTTTTATTCTACCTAAATAACTAAAATCTCTGACGTTCAGATGTTGTGCTCGGTTTATCAAATATGGAAAATCGAAATTGTTGATGTTGTATCCTGTGAATATGTCGGGATCTAATTGTCGGATAAAATCGGCCCATTTCTGTAATGAGTAATAATTAGCTTACGGAATTAAAAGAGTATTACTAAAATGATTCATGGTACATACCTCCAGCATCTGACTTTCTTTTTGAAAACTCAAAACCTGAGATCCAACGATTGGAGCGCATGTGTCAAGAGTAAAAATATTTCGCAAAAATGGCTCACTGTCTCCTTGATTGATCACCATATTGGCAATCTGAATAACTGGGTCGTGATTTGGCTCGGGAAAAATACCTTTGCGACCGGCGCACTCAATGTCAAAACTGAGAATCCTAAACGGTGCAACTTTGGACCATTCTCCTTCAGGAGCATGAGCTATGAATTGGTCCCAAGCTACGTCAACTTCCAATTGGCATCTGGTGATGAGCGGCAAATTGTGGCCATGTTTTCCTCTCAACTTCCATTTTTTTGGCTGTAACTCTATCCATGAGCAGCCAAGCATGTGCGTGTCAGCCATAAATCTTAATATGTACAACAATGCATTTTTTTAGCAGTCAAAAATATTTCAAGATGGTGACATCAATCAGTACAAACCTAATGTCAAAATCGATATTACTCTCATAGGCAGTGTATTTGTGGTCAAGAGTTGGAAAAACAACTTCATTTTCTAATATTCTTTTGCAAGGGGCAATTAATCGAGGTAAAGCGACAGTTATTTTTAAAAAGAGTGACTTCTTTTCTCCAGTGTAACCAAATACTGATTGACGCTCGACTATTTCAACAGCCAATATGAAATCTTGAACGTTTTCACTGTTGTTTTTGATGTCTTTTTTTACAGCGTTATTCAGAGCTTCCTGTAATAATAAAAGGTTTATGCAGTGACAGTTTTTCATGCTGTTAATAGGTGTGAAGTTGTGTTTTTCATCTAACCTTGAATGGTTTACAGTGAGAATTTTTAAACGATGGATGAGCAGACACAAAGAAGTAAGGACTAAAACCATGGACATGACAACAAACAGAATTGCCTCCTTCTGTCACACCATACATCCTCATAACAGGAACCGGGCCAATCCTACTTCCCGGCATGCCAGGTAAAGGTTTGTCTAAAAATCAAAATTAACTTGTAATTACGTAAAGGTAAAAATATCAGTGTTTTCAAATAGATTCTAATGATACCTGTGTAATGATCTACTTCGATTTGTTGGAAAGCCAATGTGTCTTTTGATGGGTCCAAATTTGGAGGTGGAGGTCGACTCCACTTTGAGGATGTATTTTCTTGTTCTGGACCCTGCAATGAGTTCAAGATTATTTAATACACAGTACTTATTGCTTTGCGTTAAAATTTTATGGTATTTCATTTTGCTTACTTCACCAAAAATTTCAGGGTTTTCACAAGTGAACTCCTCATCGAAATCACCCATCTCAGCCAACTCCGATACAAATGTTGATGGCTCATCATCGTTATTTCTAAATAACGAAATGTAAAGTTATTAACAGACACTGATAAATGATTTAGAGCAAATTTCGTAAATAGTAAACATATTTGCAAAAGGAGGTTAGTACAAGTTGTTTCAAGTTCTTGCACGGAAAATAATTGTTTGAACAAGGTAGAAAAAAAGTGTTCTTACGAGAATTTTCCTTTTTTCGGTGGCTGTTTTGACGCAAAAGGTGGCCTTTTGCTCATTTTGACAATTAATAAGAACTCCGAAAAAAAAAAAATACGGTTTAGTCAAGATAAGATGCAAGGAGCATTAGGCTGTTAGTTTCTGACTTCAGCAACTCCACATAAATCCCGCGCTTTCTCTGCTCTGTTCTCTGCGCGTGCGCAACAGAAACGAGAAATACGAGAAATACGAGAATTCGAGAGAAACGTCAAAGTTGAGCTCAGTCGATACAGAAACTGACGTGTGTGCACTAGGGGTAAATGACCCAATTACTGCGCACTGAAATTTTTGATTGTAGTAAATTTCTCATTTCTCAATGTTTTTCGATGTAAATTGAACCAGTTTTACCTAATCTTTATCTGCAGCATCTTGTGCGAAACATTTTTCTGTTAAGTAACTTTTTTTTTTTTTTTTAAATAATTGTTTTAGTGCTGATATCACTTGCTGGTATTACTGCGAACGGTTATACAATTAGCACCAGTCGCTGCGCCCCCAATTACTGCGTGGGTATATCCCATAAGGTAAGGTTTTCATGCTGAAGCCCTAGACCCAATTGCTGCGCACCAATCACTACGCACGACTACAAATTTGGTTTAGAGTCACTCAGTTAAACAATTATAAATGTCATGATGTAAAGTATGATTCTGGATTGATCGTTATTAATGTCCGTACGTGTTACAACATCCAAGCACCCATAATTTTCAGTCTGTTTTTCTTATTTTCAGTTACCGTCGAGTGCGCAGTAATTGGGTCATTTACCTCTATTACGGACAGTTGGAAATTACCAAATGTGTCAAGCTCGAGCTTTTATTCATTTATTCGTGTTATTCGTGTAATGTAATCAGTATTATATCAGTAAATCACGTAACAAAATATTGTTGTGATAACTTATGAAGTTCACCCTATGAATTGACGGAATTGTAGATTTCTCTTATAGATTTTAATGTAAAGGAATTATAGCTAGGGAATCTGACGCATACGGAAAATTTTTCACTGATGTTTCTAAGAACTCTACGAAGAAAAGCTGAGCTTTTTTCATCATCTTCGCTCGTAAGTGGACAAATTAATTTTTCAATCAACCTGTACCTTCGCAATGTGTGAGTGATATGATAAAGTACTACCTTTAAGTACATGACTCTCGTTAAAAGTAGCTCCTATGCCAATGGAATTTGTTTGGAGGTCATTGTATATTTTTCAATATCAAATTTTTTAGATTCGTATGTTTGACTCACAGTTGATCGAATTACATCAATTTGTATTATTTTTAATTGAAACGTGGCTCGGTGGAAATTTAACCAAAAAATGATTCGTTGTTTGCTTACATACACTCAAGTCTGGAAGAAAGCTCAGTTCAGCAGAAAAAGCCCTCCTTTCTCCGGAAGCACTACTTGATGGCAAAATTCGATCAGCATGCGTTGAGAGATTACAGAATGCTCAAGTGTTCAAGCCAAGCAAGAGTCGTGCTATTAAATCAGCAGCTGTCCTGGTTCCTTTGTGCATACACAATGGGAAAGTGGGACTCTTGTATACTTTGCGATCAACTAAAGTGAGCATGAATCGTGGACAGGTATCTTTTCCAGGTGGTATGAAGGACAAAAATGATGCAACTCTAGAGGATACAGCTCTGAGAGAAACAGAAGAGGAGTTGAATATAGCTAGGAGTGACATTGAAATTTGGGGTAGTGGAAATTTGATTGTAAGAAAGGAGATGGCTGTTCTGCCAGTATTAGGTTTTATTGGTAGAGTTGAGCCCAAGAGTCTGAAAGTAAATACAAATGAGGTTGAGAAAGCTTTTGTTCAGCCACTGGAGAAATTATGTGATCCAGCTCTTTGTGGTTATACACAGTTTAGGAATAATTACACAATGCCAGTTTATTTAGTAGACAATTACAAAATTTGGGGCTTGACTGCAGCAATCACTCACATTGTCATGCAGGCTCTTGTGCCCAAAGTTTACAAACATAACATTATACGATTAAATCTCGTATCAAGAGAGGAAAATTAATAAGAGAGATCCAAGACATCTTGATTTCTTTTATGTGTTCTTTAATCTAAATGTCCATTGACAAAGGAAAAAATTTTTAGTCTCATTTTGATTGACAATAGAGAACCAAATATCATGTAACATATAAGTATGTGTATATATATATTTATATAACATATTTTTATATTTAAAAATCATGACAATGTACAATTTGTATAAAATATAAACACTCTGTGTGTGTGTTGTGTAAAATTAAAAATCTCACTTGATAATGTTTCGAGATTTTTCAACTCTAATTTATATAATGGTTCTACAAATAAAGCGAGTAAATAAGTTATTTCAATTGGAGAAGGAAAAATACTGTGTGATACTTTGCTTTTCCATCATTTTTCCGTAATATTACGCTCAACAATCGGTTGTAATCTAAACTCCGGTCTTTGCCACTGAGCCGAATGCCTTTTTTTTGCTCTAGGCAGCTTATATACTCCAGAAAAATCATCATCGCAACTACCTATAATCATCTATATAGTTAAAATAAATTACATATCGTTCAGTGCGTTTTGTGACTCAGAGTATAGAGTGGTGTGAAAAAAAAAAAAAAAAAAAAGTTGTGCGCGTTCATCAATGTATTGTGTTGTATTATGGTCTAGCTGATCAACAGATATCGGGTAGGGGACCAAACAGATAAACCGCCGGATTCTGTTCGTTCGGATCGCCAAGGTACGCCGCGTAGAGCTCCTGGTAGCGCGACAGCGTCAACCCACCGCGTCTCTTATCGTCGTCCTACACAGCCAACAATGAAAATTGTTAAATTAATTGTTGTCGTTTTACTCTCTCCGTATGCTTACATTGACCAGCTTGTGGTAAGCTTCGTCGATGACCCCGACGTCGGCGATCGGAATCCTCGTGATGGAGTTGTACCGGTACTCCTCGATGCCGATCACTCCGTCTCCTAAACGAACGGGATGGATATAATATTACACAGAGCAGCTTTATCGTGTGTTAGTTAACTGACGCGTGAAAATTTTAAACGACAAACCGTTCATGTCGACGATTCTAAAGTGATTGTCGATGAACGATTTCATCGCTTGGGGAAAGTCCCCGTACGACTTGCCGACGCAGCACTTCTTCACCGCGTCTTTGAACTCCTCGTTTGTCACCATGCCGTCCTGGAAGCACATGTTTTATATTATATATGCTACACGACGCTTCCCCGTGTATACATACAACGTACTTTGTTGAAATCGGCTATCTGAGCTATCTCGTCCCAGAGGGCGAGCATGACGTGCACGTTGTCCTGATGGGCGCTGTTGTTGAAGACCCCCTTGCCCTCGAGTATCGTCATTTTCAATGCCATGCACTCAAAGTCGTTCTGCTCGAGGATACCGTTGCCGTCCGTGTCTGCACGAAATCACCAAAATTTAAGTCGAGTTAATTAAGACCGATAAACACAGAGAGAGAGAGAGACGGTCCATATGCTGCAGCGAAAGCTCTATCTTTACCCTTCTCGTTAGCGCGCATTCGTGAAATCATATTTTGATGCCGCGTGAATTGCACTTTTTGCACGCGTATTGTATGTACAATACCATATATTATAAATATATGCTTTCCCGTTACAGTTTTGATTAAGTGGCGATTCATTTATTCTCGTTAGGAGACGCGGGCGGGTGACAACTTGTTGAATTTCACGCGATTTTTTTTCTCTCTCTCTTTTCCACCTTGGACACCGGCCAATCGATCGGTTATTCATTTTACGGCTAAGCAGACATTTTGCCCGTCAAACGTATACGTTTATGAATTATTTGAATTGAACATGTTGTCCGCAAGCTTGTTGCTCGAATTTCGGGTGATTTTTTTTTTTTTTTTTTCATTCTTTAGTTGCTCGTTACTTATCAATAGTATAATAGGCAGGTAAGAACAAAGATTTCATGTATAAATCAACAATTTATTGTATTTTATCGATCACGTGGATTTTTCGTCGCCACTTCATTTACCCGGTAACCCAATAAAAGCGTTGCCGTATATAAAAATATATGGCACGTCCTTGCGACAAAAAAAAAAAAAAAAAAAAAGAACGGGGGGGAGAGGAGGCGCACTCACGCGGCAATAATGACCCTCTCTTTTAGGTGTAACCAAAAATATAACACGTACATTGTACTTAAATTAATCAAGCTTCCTTGGCGCCGCGTATTATCGATTGTATATACATTATGGACAGTCACCCTTTTCACACCGAGAACTTTGTGAGCGTTTTATGTATAGAAGCCCGACCTTTAATGCTTATCTTACTCTGTCCGATAAACTTTGAAAGAAAAAAAAAAATAATAATAATAATAAATACCCATACTCGCTCGCCGTGTGGTGGCGCAGGTCGATAAAGCATTTTACTCTATACGTATGTACCTCACCTCGATGCCCACCATTTTCATCATTACTATCACATGGTGTATATATATGTATATTAATTAAATGTAATGTATACAAATTAGGTTTCCCTCCCCGTACGTATAGGTAAGTATATTTTATTACATGTGCAACGAAAACAAGGACATTTATCATAACGCGGGAAGAACGTGATATCCATCCATTAATTTTTTTTTTTGATGAAGAAAAACCCACGTTTTTCCCCTCCCCCGAAACGGTTCGTGAAAAATGAACAAAACAACGGGCTAATATGAATATATTACAAAGCACCGAGACCAAAATAATTCCACGCGGCAGCGCTCGCGTCACGATTGTTTCCTAGAAAGAAAAAACAAAAATCTATCTCTTAGGTACCAAGGAGTGTCATCGGCAGATGTATATTAAAAATACAGGAATTTCCGAAAAATCATCCACAACATTGTAAATAGTAGGAAAAAAAAAAAAAAAAAAAAAAAAAAAACCGATTCATCTTCATTATACAGAGGGTATACAGTATGGACGCGGCGGTCCATCAGCATCGTTGAACCGCGCGTGAACTTGAAAAGCAGCGATAAACTTTGCTTAGGTGTACATAAATCGCTGCGCTTGACGATTTACGATCTCAGTCCGGTAGGATATATACATGCGTCGGGTCAAAGTCGCGCGTGTACCTATATATTATATGTACATGCGAGAGAGGATTCAAGAAAAGCCGCGATTACGAACTACAGCGGAGGGCGAAGCTTTGAGTAATGGACCGTCTCTTAAATCACACGTTTTCGTCCTATCGGAGTCAAAACTGCCCCCGCGCATCATAAATACACATTTTTACACGCAAAATCGCGCGTGGGATCGAAAAGTTTTTTTCATCTCCAGATTATTGTTTGGCTCGGCGGTTGGTAAAATCACTTGTTTTTTATTCGATGAATGGATGATATATATAACCATATATAATTACCGTAAAGGTATTTGACGACAAAGTTGCAACGATTGTCCCAGCTGTAAGCCATTATATCGCGATGACGAATTTATGCGCGTGCACTTGGCTACCCCGAGCTTTTGTTGTCTCAGTCAACAATTTGCAGCTAGTTCCCTATGAGAGAGCAAAAAAAGGAACATTATTTTTTTATTCTTTTATTTATATAATGTGTCTCATGATATACCTTGGGGGAGAAAAAAAAAGGCACCATAAAATTACAATTCAAATGGAGTTTTTTTTTACAACAAAATTAAGTATGCGTGAGATACAATGAGCTGGTTGTCTGTATAATTCCAAAGCAGCTTGTAAAATCGAAATCAATGAAAACACACGTAAAGGGGAAAAAAAAAAAAAAAAATAGTATATTACGCCACTAGGGCGGAAAGTGCTTCTTCCCGCCCGCGGGCGCACTTTCCGCCCGAGGGCCGAAAGTACTCGAAGGGCGGAAAGTGCGCTCAAGGGCGGGAAGGCCTCCGCCCGAGTCGCGTATCCTATTTTTCTCCTTAAGGGCGCAAAGTGAGAACGTATTTTGTCTGGTTAATGATCACTTCAATAGAAATTTAACTACAGGATTAAAAATGAAAAATATTTATTCAATGTCTATCTAATGTACACAAAGCTTATTTTGCATCAATTATTTAAAATTGAGTATGATTTTATTTTTATAAAATAATAAGACTAAAAAAGTAGTCGGTAAGGTAGGGAATTTTTTAAAATAAGTAAGAGTTAATTGTTAATAAACGAAAGTTCGTATCAAAGGTTGTGCGGGGTCCAGGGGCGGCAGCCCCTGGTGGGGGACCAGGGGGCAAAGCCCCCGGCGGGGGTCCAGGGGGCGGAGCCCCCGGTGGGGGGTAGGGGGGGCAAAGCCCCCCCCTCGTCCAAAAAATCAATTGATCGTTCGATTAAAAAAAATTTACAACCATTTCCCGAAAAAAAAAAAATAAATTAAATTAATCTAATCTCCCGAAAAAAAAAAACTTGGTGGAATGAGAGTATGAGTATCAAAAAATGGCAATCAGAGATATAATACTCCCTTATTGTAATATTATATTTTTTCTTAAGAAATTATACACAAAATATACTTATAATAGAATTTCATAAAATAATCAAGTCTTGTTTTGAAGATGTATAAAGAAAGATATTTGATAGATGTCGCATATAACATATTGATAATGTACAGCACCAACTACAAAATTTACTAATTTTTCTTATTTGCGGGCGGGAATGTACTTTCCGCCCTAGGGCAGGAATGTACTTTCCGCCCTAGGGCGGGAGGTTCCACTTTCCGCCCGTGAAATAGGCACTGAAAGTACTTTCGGCCCTCACTTTCCGCCCGAAAGGAGGAAAAATGTATTCTCCACTTGTTGCACTTACCTTTTGCGGCGCGTCACGCTATACGGTTTCGATGAAAAGCATGATCATCCGAATAAACAGAGATAAAAACAAAAATGACGGGCTACAGCTGCGGGGTGGCAAAAAAAAAAAAAAAATGCCGGTTAGGTAAATCGGCGGCAATATGTATTAGTCGCTCCCAACAAGTATGAGGTATCAAAAGGAGTGTAAATACCTATAAAAAAAATAAACAATTGAAAATAAGGGGGAAAAAAAAAGAACAAAATAACAGTTATAGCAATCGTCACAATTAATTGAAACACACACACACACAGGAAAAAAGAAGTAAGTGTATGAATGTAGAAGTACAGCGAGTCGGCTCGAGCGAAAGACGCGTCCCCAAAGTCGGGCTAAGCACTGAGTTGGTGCGACAGTCGAGTCCTATCCGAGGGAGCTAACTCGCAGGTATATAGGCATCTACGCGATCCCTCCGCGCGTGCTCTTCGGAAAGCCCTGCACCGGTGGTGTATGTTTCACGAAAGACAGAGGGAGGGAGATGAGTCGTCGCTCTCGCGGAAGAGTCCCCCGCCCGTCTAAGTTTAGCTTTTTCTTCCCTCTCCCTCGTTTGCGCGGACCAGAAAACGAGCGAGCCTTTCATAATATATACTGTATCATCATCACCGTTGCCACTTGTATACCATATACATATATATATTTAGGTACCTGCGCTCACCCGCGCCGAGGATGACCATTGAAATTCTCCACCCCCTGTATATTAACGGACATCGCGCTCACCCAAAACTCGATCGTCTTCTTGATTGTACTTTTACTGCACGTAATAATATATATATATATACATTATTACCATATACCTATAGCCCATCATTTTAAATTGACGCGCTTCGTACAACAATTATACCGGTTGTACTGTATACATAAATATACATATAAATTATTTCGCCCGGTAGGATCCATCGGTGAGAGAGAGAGAGTGGGACCATTGTCTCGATGCACAATAATAATGCGATCCATGTATCATCGGCATCGTCTATCTTTTTATTATATTGCATATACATATGGTATATAAGGACGCGAGGAATAGGATACAAGGACAAAGTGCTCGTTTATCACCGAAACCCCTGATGATACGCACTGCAGAGAGAGAGAGAGTGGATTCTTTGATTTTCGATTTGATATTGGGAATGTGCACGTATACCTAAAGCGCAGACACAGAGTTTTGCGGAGGGCCTTGGATATTTTACACGCGTTTGTCTTTACCTTGGCGCGGAGCGGACTATTATTGAACTTGACTGAAAGCTCGCTCGGCTTTTTTTTTTTTTTCACCTCGATTGTTGCGCGATCGTCATGATTGCAGTTACTTACCTCCTCAAGCGCACGCGTTATTAAAACATGGTTTTGGATTAAAAAAGCGATTCGAGCTGCTTATACACATATTTTGCTTTTTTCATCGAGCAACAATCAACAAAGGGTACCACAAATCCAGGGAGAATTCATTGAGCGAGCAATGAAAAAAAAAAATCCAGAGTTCTTCACACGGGTGATGATTGAAAAAAAGGCTTGTCGACTGAGTATGAGAGTGGAGGAGGGAAAGAGAGCATCGATAAGTCAAGAGGGGACGATTTTTATTTTCGACTTTTCCTTGATGGGTGTTTGGACCTTTTATTCGGTAATCAGTGGGTACACGCGCGTGTTTCTCCTCTCTACAATTACCTCGAAAATAACCGTATATTATGTGTTTATGTGAGTCTATTGGGGGGAAAAAAAGTGGGCCAGCTCATTGCGCGTCCTTGCGAGACCTCTTAAAAAGAGGAAAACCTGCAGTCGATAGTCGATCACCCGGTGTGTGTACCATTATAGCAACGTTTACACGTATATTTATTACAAATGCACGACCTCGAGAGTTTTTGGGCGTATACGCGTGGCTTTTTCGCTAAATTCTAATTTCGCCCCGACATTTTCCCACCTCTCTTTGTTCGAGTTCATTCATTCAACGCGTTTTGCGGGGTCCTTACGTTTGAGCGCGTCTCGATTGAATAGCCGCATTGTTCACGCGCTTCGTCTCTCATCTCTTTTCGTATGTATGCTATTTAATTTAATTATTCACTGAAAAACATGTGTACACACGTTTTTACACGCTCTATGATGTGAATTATTTTTTTCATGTCATTCAAGTCAAAGTATAAGTATGTACTTACTCTTACTTTTTTCAGTACCATTGTAAGTACTGATAATATAATATATTATAATATACACTGTGTGCGATTAATGATGATTTCTTGGAATCTGCGATTATGTTTAAATAATTTTTCCAACGCTACAATTCGAATGACGAATCGTGAGTTTTATTTGGCGTGTCGTAAGTATATTTCATCGATTTTTGAAAAATAAATCTCTGCCAAAGCCGCTCCGCGTGCGCATGTTGCAGTTGTTGGATCTTTGTTTGCTCTTCAATTTATGCGTGAAATAAAACGTTATTGAGCAACTTTTTGACCCGAGCATTTGATGCATTAGTTTCTCCGTACCCAATACTGTCAGTAGAAATATTCATCATTCGCGATGTATTTTCATCGCTGTGGGCTGCCTTTATTTTCAAACTAAATAGACATTGCTTTATTGCTATTCAAATGCTAACTACATAGATGCTTTTTTATTATTATTATTATTATTTTTTTTTTTTTTTTTTAATATTTTTCAGTTGGCACATTATTTATACGTGGCAATTGCATTGGTTTTTAAATGCATCAATGTAATAGACGAAATTTCAACAGTACATCAAGTTGCTACGAAAAATGTGTGTTTAAAATTCAATTTAGTCAAATGTGTGGAGAGAAAGAAAGGGGTTTCGTGACAAATGTCAACAAGACTGATTTTCTTTTATTTAATTTTGAATATCAAAAAGTAAACACACCTGTTTCGGATGTCATAAAGTTTTTACTCATCGTTTGTTATATATTCTCAAAAAAAAGGCCAATAATTGTATCAAAATTTCAAATATGGACAATGCAACTGCAAAAAAAATTTATGCAAAGTACCATCGCGTGGCAGATGAGGCGATGCACGTCGGGCCGCCCTTGGATTTATCTTTCAAAAACGCCAACTCATTGGACGGTACGATTACATAAATTTTCTAGTTTTCAAGGTTAAAAAAAGCATTTTATCGAGGGGGAGATTTTTTAAAAAGTTTCATTAAAATCGGAAAAAAATTTAAAAGTCTGTGGTAGCAAAATCGACTAACCAAATTGTTGCATTGCCACAAGAGAACTGCTCAATCGAAGAGTCCATGCTCATCGTACCGGAAAACGGCCGGAAAAGTCGTGCGAGAATCGGTACCTCACCAGTACCTTGTGGCTGAGTAACAACCTGTTCGCCTCGACCGCCAAATTGGAGGATTTGGCAAACAATTTCCTCGAGAAGCCACTGGACCTCAGATGGCTTGACCTTTCCTACAACAGGATACACAACCTCGACGACGATCTAGTGAAATTCAAGAGCCTGAAAATTCTCTATCTTCACGGTAACGCCATCAACGACATGAAAAGCATCGTCAAACTTCGTTACCTGCCCAATCTGAGATCGTTAACACTTTACGGCAATCCTATTGAGAAATCGCCCTGCTACAGACGATACGTGGTAGCTATTTTGCCACATATCTCGAACCTAGACTTTTCACCAGTCATCGATACAGAGAAAAAAAGGGCGCTGCCCACTGGATTTCACAAAACAATACGACCAGCTTTATAAATATAATATGTTTATTGTACTTTCTTCGTTATTTACACTCTCCTTTTAAAAATACAATGGTACTTTTTCAATTGTCTAAATTCTTTTTTTTTGTATTTTTCAAACAGTTCAATAGATCGTACAATTATCATAGGACTATCGTACTTCATAAAAAATAACTAAATTATATCGCACAACGAATTATGTTTGAAACGTTAGAGTAAATTTGTTCGTCCAAGCGGATAAAGAATACAATATTTACAAGTATGTGTGACGGCACTAACAATGCATTGCTAGTCAATGTAATTATAAAAACGATTTTAATATAAAATCTTGGTAAAGTCCATTATTAATGTGTTTTATTTTTTTTTAACATCAATGGCGACGATGTTTGCTGCGATGTTTTGATTTGTCGGTTTCGCGTTCCCGCGATCGACTTCTAGATCGGTAGCGGCTTCTCGACGATTTGTGGCTACTTGATCTATGATTTTTTTTCATTTTCCGTGACGTTTCGTGACTGTGAGATCTGCTTCTGCTACGCTTTTTTCGTTTGGAATGTTTAAGGACGTCTTCTCTTATGGGCGTGTTTGATGCCGATTTCCTGAAAGTAACAAGTTTCTTTTTATATATCTGTAAGTGTTAAGAGTTAGTTTTTTTTTTTTTTTTTTTTTTTTTCCAAATGCTTCACAAGTAAACATTGATTCGCTAACAAAATTATAAATTTTCGGTTTTATGGAAATACTCACTTTGGTGACTTTATCCTGTCGGGTGCCGCGTGAGAGCCGGTTCTACTGATGAATCCACTCCAGGCGTTGTAAGACTTGGGCAACGGAGGACTCGGCGTGTGTCCATCAGCATCAGTTGTTCTAGATTTAGTCCTAGCCTCTTCGTACTGCTTTTTCAGCTCCTCAACGCGTTTTTCCAAAAGTTCTGCCTTAACTTTGGGCCTAGTGTACAGTCGTAAGATGCGCCTGCAAATATCTCTGATTACATTTTCAGTAACTTCAAAAAGCCAATACCAAGCTGGCTGACTAGGCAGCGGCATTTGACGCTCGCGAGCGGCAAGGTAGATGCAAGCGCAGGCTACCGTTTCTGGCTCATATCTGAGAAATACGTCAGAACGTAGCGAGTCGTTCATATAATTCCAGCAGAGCTGCATGAGTTCTACGTTTTTTTCATAACCAAGCATCTGCAGATACATCACGATAATCTTGTGCGGATGTTTAACATGCACGCAGAAACCTAATTCCTTGAGCACCCGTCTTTCAGCCTTGATCACTTGACTCTTGCGCATTATATAGTTCTGGTCAAGTATCACCGGAGTTATTGGTCTGAAAAAGAAAGAAAAATACCAAGATATAGGTGAGACACGTTGTTTACCATCATAAATGTCTTAACACAAGGTGAGTCTGATATGGTGCTTCCAAGATACAGTAGAGTATATACTAGCAGTATCCTCTTGGTTTATTGTAAAACCTTGAAAAAAACTTGTTATTGTATAGTATGATTAATAAAATAATCATTAATTATACATAGATTATGCATGAGAAAAATACAACCTACACTTTACCAACTTTGGCTCTGACACAAACCATTCCTACATACACTGTTCAATACTATGTCACAGCTGTGTTTAGTGAACGAAATACGTTTGCATTATTATAATTAAACCTACAGACCTTGACTGTTTTTGAAAATACAATATTGCACTAAAATATTTGTATTCAACAAGGTGTCACATTGTCAATACCTATTTACGATTGCGGTTTAAAAAACAAGCAAATCTACAAATATTAATTACAATGCATATACTTACTAGATCACCATTTGCTACTCATAATTAATTTTTAATAAATCAATTTTAATGTACCTTCTTCTGTAGATTTTCTTTATTTTGAAATCGCGTAAGAAAATAATTAGAATTAATTTATTTAAAATTAATCGTGATAAGCATAGTAATAAATAAACATTATAATCAATAGTTGTAGAAGTGAAAAAAAAACTTACTTTAAGGGACCAATGAAATAGTGTAGATATAATTCCTGAAGATTTTCGACAAATAAATGATTACAATGAGAAACAAAACGTAAACATTGAATAAACAAAAGATTTCTGATCACTTTTGAATATGTCAACAAATACTGCACTTATTTTGGGTACACCAATTTTTCATTCTACTAATAATCTATGTAATACTGATATGCTAATGCCTACACCTTTGCAAACCATCTAAACACACAATTTTCAAATTATAAATTATTTCGCGTATATTCATACAGATTAGGTAATCTGTACCAATTGTCCTTTCAATTTTGGAGTTGTCAGGCAGTGCCTCCGACTGTAATCAAGCAAGCTGATCTTGAGTGGCTTGAGAACTTCTTTTGTTGCTTACATTTGTTTTTATACTCTGAACAATCCAGAGCACCTATGCAGAACTCACCCTGTTGAAAATCATTAATAAAATTTATATATGCACACACAGTGATAGTGGAAAGCCTAATGTAACTTTTAAAATAAGAAATAAGTTTTGACCACAAATAACGCATAATATATGACCTCGTGAGATTATATATTACAAGCAACTACTTGTGTTATTCCTCAATGGTTTTAACGCAAGCGAGCAATTGTTGAAATAAGATTTAATTTTTTTTTTTTTTTTTTTTTTTTTTTTTAAACTGTCCTAAAAATATGCACAAACCATGATACTTACTTTTGATTTGCTACTTGTTTGATGTGATTGAAGACATTAATAACATCCCGTATGTGCCTGGGATCTTCCTCAATTTTGCTAGCTAGACATAAACAAGCCATTGCTGTGGTTTCCATATCATGCCTGACTAATGATTTACTATAATAAAATCGTTGGAAAAGAACTTGTCCTGTGGCCATTGCAACCTGAAAACCCAAAGTCTCCATTTACAACCTATTCAAACCATAAAAAGAATAATTATGTAATTAACGTAAGAATGAACGACGACAAGTATTTTAGTGCAACGTAATTAATTTATTGAAAAATTGAGGTTAGGTAAGGACGAGGCACACAAATGGAGGAGTCGATGCTCGAAGGTGGTGCGCACACACTGGTGCAGATGATAAGCGAGTTACACGTGTACTAACCAAGATACTTGGAGGAACTGAGTGGGAAAAAACGCGGGTGGCTCACCTGGGGCAATTTAAGTAGAATGCCTGCGGTCTGAACGAGCTCGCATCCGAGGATCCTTAGATCGGTCTCTGTCTCGGCGTCCAGGCCATCGGCGCTCGACGGCGTCGTCATGAGCTTATCGTCGGACAACAGGCAATTCTTTAAGGTCAGTACTATCTTGCCGTAAGGCTTGCTTGTCGAACTCGGGGCTACCGATGGCTTTGTGGCCACCAACCCTGAGGTCTTTGCCGAAGCCGATATTACGTTGCTCATCGTCGAGTTTTCCTTGGTTGCACTACTGTTCATCCTGGCTGAGAGGATATTACGCGTTTATCGGAGTCAAAGAGAAAACACCACGGGACGCACGCTACACAATACACACGTATACCTGCGTATACTGCTAAAATGGACGATCTTGATGCCGCGCCATATGCGTTCAGCTTGGAATTCTCAAGACAACTGAAGCTGGCTGCTGCTGAGTTCGAACTGAGCGAATCCAAAACAAAATGGACGACAGGATAAGTATAGAGGGTGGGAGAGTGTGTGGGATTCGTGGCTGCAGGGCCAGGGAGCAAGGGGAGAGGGGGCTGGGGGCTGAATTAATATTATAGGTGGCGCATCAAGCACTCCAACAAATTTTTAAATTTTATTATTTTCATTTTCATATTTTTTTTTTTTTTTTTTTTTTTTTTTTTCAATAGCGGTAAATGACCCAATTACTGCGAACTGAAATGTTCGATTGTAGTAAATTTCTCATTTCTCAATGTTTTTCGATGTAAATTGAACCAGTTTTACCTAATCTTTATCTGCAGCATCTTGTGCGATTAAAACGACAAACATTTTTCTGTTAAGTAACTTTTTTTTTTTTTTTTAAATAATTGTTTTAGTGCTGATATCACTTGCTGGTATTACTGCGAACGGTTATACAATTAGCACCAATCGCTGCGCCCCCAATTACTGCGTGGGTATATCCCATAAGGTAAGGTTTTCATGCTGAAGCCCTAGACCCAATTGCTGCGCACCAATCACTACGCACGACTACAAATTTGATTTAGAGTCACTCAGTTAAACAATTATAAATGTCATGATGTAAAGTATGATTCTGGATTGATCGTTATTAATATCCGTACGTGTTACAATATCCAAGCACCCATAATTTTCAGTCTATTTTTCTTATTTTCAGTTACCGTCGAGTGCGCAGTAATTAGGTCATTTACCCCTATACTTGCTGAAGGTTTTAATTTTCACCATTACCTACAACTGATAAGTCATAAAAACGTTATTTAAAAGTTCACAACGACTTGAATAAGACAAATAAATTCATTTTTTTAGCGTTGGTACATTTTTCTCATGAAAGACAAATTAAACACACATATTTACGAGATATCCAATTGTTGATTTTTTTATTTGAAAGTCAAGTATTTCATAATTTTTTCAGTACATCTTTGAAACACTGATCTTACATTTTTTTCGGATTCTGCTTTGAATGAACTTCATTTTTGACATAAAATTTTGGAGTATCTTAGTAATTACACGTATGTGCGTACACAGACATGTTTTGGAAAGAAATTATAAAATGCAATATTTAGAGGTGAGACAAAGGATTATTTTTCTCCTAAAATTTAAGCTTAACAACGCTCGAAGGAATTAATGATTTAAGTATTATTTTCAATATCGCTATTAAGATTCTAAATAATCTATTTTCGGCTATTAGTGCTTCTTGAAAAACTGCAGAGGTACTTTCTTTTTTTGCAACGATTAATATACTTAATACGTATGCAAAATGAGAGTTTTTCAGATTTTATCACCCTTTTAAAGTTCAAAAAGTTTTCAGCTGCATTTTAATATATTGAATCGTCATTTTTGTATAATTTTATATTGTTTGTCCAAAACTATATTTTATGCGAATTTATATGTATACATATTTTTTTTCATTTAAATAGTTCAAAAGTATTTTTTATTCATCAATGGTATTAGTTAATTTTCATCCAAATCCAAACGAATCATAACTGTATGTGTACTAAGATTCGTTCACCTTACAATCCAGGGACGGTCGGGGAGACGAAAGACGAAAGTGAACAAGTGCTCTTCTCCCCTTCTCCGATCGTCCGCGATCGTCCCTGACCGTACGCGATGCGCAGTTGTACACGTTAGGTTAGGTTAATGCAAAAAGTAAGCAAACTTTTTTGTATTTGCACTTCTTTATTTACAAACTATTGTTTACATACAGCATTAACCTAACCTAACGTGTACAACTGCGCATCGCGTACGGTCAGGGACGATCGCGGACGATCGGAGGATCGGAGAAGAGCACTTGTTCACTTTCGTCTCCGACTCGCCCACACTGTCCCCGACCGTCCCTGGATTGTAAGGTGAACGAATCTCTAGACTTTGTCATAAAAATACCCTATATGTTTAAAATCGTTTTCAGTAGGTATGTGTAGATCCTAAAAAATTCCCGTTTTTTATGCTGATTCGTAAACACACTGCAGAATGCAAATGTTTTATGCAAGTTTTCATTTTGCTTTTTTAACTATCGACACACCATTTATTTGATGGGGTAAAATGTAACAAATAAGAGAGAAAACGAGAAATTGCGTCCGGAAAGTAAATACTTAACGTGCATGTATTAATTACGTAGGTATAGACTGTGATTGAATTTTCATTTGCAAAGTATATCTATATGTATATGTCCCCAAGTCTCTCTGAGAGTGACTCAAGAGTCAAGAGTCAAGAGTCAAGAGGAGAACGTTACTTGAAAAAATCTCTAATACTTATACTTACTGTCCTCATCCGAGGACGAGAAAATAAGGCGAGAGAGAGAGAGAGAGAGGAGAGGACCAGAGGGAGAGGACATGCTTTTGTAATACTTGTCTGCTTACGCACACGGCAAGTGTATACCTATATATATTGACCATACGCACATTGCACAGCACACTATACTCTATACACTTAAATAAACTCGATCAAAGAATAGGGAAAAGAGAGAGGCTGAGATGATAATATAGTGAGAAGTTGATAAATTCTCAGGAGAGGTGTGTTAGCGTGTTAAGTCGAAGAAGTTCGTACTTTGAAGTTCTGCCCAAAGACAATTTTTCAGTTCGGTTCGCCTTGCTTTTGATCTATTCAATTATCAACCTGTGTGCGTGTGCGCAACGTTAACGTTAACGTCGTTAACGGTAATCGCGGTAAAAAAGGTAAAGTGAGTTAAGTATGCAGCAGCGCGTATTTTCAGACCCTTCGTTTTCGTCTTGACAGTGGAGCGTTGTCGAGGTACAGGTATTAAGTATATTGTTGCCGTTGGTTGTGTGTATACTTCACTCGCCAACCGCAAAAAATATTGTTCAGTGAAACAGTATGTCGGCCGATCAGCAGCAGCAACAAGAACAACGACGTCGAGGAAGTGACATTTTCCTCGGCAGTTTCAGAGAGCAAGACGACGACGAACAGTCAATCATCGACGTCTTCGAATTTGACGACACTTCCCAAGACAGATGGTAAGGGTACCTATTGTCATTGTACATTACATTTAACTTTCTAATTAAAATTCCTGACCTTCAAGTACTTGGTTATTTATGCAAATGTAGAAACTTGATTGCACACACACACATGTTTCACCCTCTATAGGTAGCAATTCGTTTTAAACAAAATTGACAAGGCTTGTTTATTTGGTTGATTAAATGCCAAGTATTATTTTTCAGGCTGTGCTCACTGGGAAATAGATCCAGGAAGAATAGCTTGGAAACTTGTAAGATTGAGGATCTCGATGCCTGGTTGCATGCCGAAATATCAGAGTTGGATGCTGCCCCAGCGGATTACAGTATGTTTGTTGATCGCTTATTCACCTTTGAGCACGCCTTTTTGCTCTGTATGTATTTAATAAATGCTTTGTTTTAGATTCCAGACGATCCATTGACACTAGAACTTTTACAAGAATCAAAAGGCGATCCAACCGACTGAATTCCGATGGAATTGAAGCTTCCATGTCACCAGAAACATCTCCATTCTTTTTATCCAATATCTGGAAAAAAAATACCATTCCAGAGTCCAATGAAAAGGTACATTTTTACTTTCTGCAACAAAAACTTGTTTGGTTACATTTTAAAAATAAATCCTTTTTAATTTCAGGTTTTTAATAACAATGATGAAGAACAAATCATGAAAAATGATAAGAGGGACAGCATACCAATGATGCTGAGACCTAAAACAAACCAAGTACTGTCTGCCTTGTTATCCGAAAGTCCATCCTCTATCAATAGTCAAACTAGCATGGAGGCTTTTATGAGTGTAGCTAGGAAAAAGGGTAGTAATTTTTTACTTAGCGATGCAAGTGATCCAGATTTCAGTAGTGTCCTTATGAATATATCTCAGCCATCTCTTTTATGTACATCGATAACATCAGATGGCAGAGCCAATGATGCTGTAAGACAACAGTCAACAAAAAATAAAATGGATAACAGTATGACTGATTCTCAAATTTTAACTGATTCAATGATGGAAGCAAGTATGTTTAAAGAAGTCCAAGACACAACAGTTCTAGCTGAGTTTTTGAAAGAAAGCAATGATGTTACTCATCATACAAAAGATATCAATTCTTATTTTAATGACAAAACATTTACAAATGATGATCTGGATGATATAACATGCACCAACACGAGTAATAAAGAATCAGATAGTTGTAATGCAACTTTTGTGGCGGCTAAAGAGAATTTTAATTCAAATGATACGTACATTGCTGATCAATCTCCGCAGGATAGAGTCAAATCCGCTAACAGTACAACAATCATATCGCCTTTAATGAATAAAACTCTTATTGTCATTCCTACGACAACTTCATTAAATTCAACACATGTACTTTCAAATGGTCCAGAATTGTGTGAAAATTATATTTTATCGCCGACGCTAAAATTATGTAGTGAACACAAGACTGATTTGAAATTTGAGGAAAAATCTCCATCTCCAATCAAACGTATGGATGCGACTTTTCAAGCTTCAGATAGCCAGTCTTCTGAGCTGAGTGTAAGTAAAAATAATACATTTTTTTTCAACCATTCCCATTTTAATTTATTGTTTGCGTTATAGGGGTCAACCGAAAGTAACTCTAAAGACTCTATTTTTTATAAAATTCCGCCTTTGCGAGCCCAGTTATTAAAAGTAGCTCAGAGAAACAGTGAAGATAAACTAAACACTACCTTCACTAATTCTTCGACAAAATTAGATGTCACTTACGATCAACAAAGTTCTGACGTGCCACTACTCGAGGTTGAAAGTCTCGATGCCACTTACGTTTACGTGCCATCAAAACATAAAACCGAATCTCAAATTAATAAACCAAGCCTTGATGCTACCTACGATGCAATGACACTCGCGTCAAAATTAAGCACTCCTACAAATACGACCTCCACACAGCATACAAGGTACTATTTTCATGATTGAAAACATTTCGATTCAAATTGTATCTTTTTTTTTTATTTTTTTTTTTTTTTTTAGTTACGTTCCAAACAGAAAATCTGAAGAATCTCAATCGTACTTACTCGATCCCAATCGATTCAACACTTTTAAAAAGGACAAAAAAATTGGTAGCCGATTGTCAAAAGCATTGCAAAAGCAAGAGCCCAGTGATATGTCATCGTTGCCGCCTTCGCAATCTCACGTGCCAAATAACAAGGCTGTTGATAATTCTTATCAGCAAAGGTACAAAACATTTTCGAAAAGAACTAGTTTGGTGAAAGAACCTATCTCTCTTACAAGACCCGCGTTCGAAAAAAAAGCAGAAGAAAAGCAACAATTTGTGAAACCCTCTATTCAGCAAATACAACCACCTCGTAGATTGTCCAAGTTACCGCAGTCGTTTCAAAAGTCTCATCCCAATCTTGGCTCGAACCTAAGACCACCCTCCAACAGTGGCAACAGATTGTCAATGTATGCTGGTGTTGGTTTTTACAAAGGATCGCAGCAGAATATTTCGAATAACATGCAAGCGCTTGGAAGATTCAAGTCGGAAAGACTGTTGCTAAGGAAGGCCAGCACCGATTTTTCCACTAGCGACGGCACTAGTCAATCAATGGAGAGCATTGATAGCAATGGAAGCGCACACAGTGCACCTGATCTCGATGGTAGACATAGTGTGGCTTCCGACAGTAGTAGAGCATCTTACGTTATCAAGCCCAAAAATCCTGATACTCTTAAGAAGTTAAGAAGTTTGGAAGATAAGAGTAAATTGAAAGATTTTTACATTCATTGATTCGTCTCAATGTACATTTTTTAATCGCACGTATTCCCTAAATTTTTCAGTGGAAACATTCAATGGTTCTACACCGAAAGTTAGAGGGCATCAAGTTCTTGAAAATAACTGGGTTCAGGAGAAAGATCTACCATCGCCGATACTTAAGAATGGTGTTTCAAAGAATCATCCAGAATGCGATAGTAGAAGCTCTTCTCTGAGTGACAGTACAGAATTCAGTGCAAAAACTAGCTCCCCTCTAACCAACAGTCCTTCCAACTCTGATAACACAATAAATATAATAAAGGACGGTGGAATTGGAACGATAAAAGAAAATATTCAATCAGCAGAAAACTTGAAACCGAAACCTCAGATCAAGGTGACGCTTTTAGTAATTAATTCTTTAATATGTTACTAAATGTGGTATACTGATAATTTTTATGTATAGGCCCCAAGTACAACAACGACAAAAGGGACGATGTTGAGGCGGCCATCCAACTGGACGGGAGCTTCAAACAAAGCCTCAAATGGTCCAGTTAGCGGGATTCCGCGACCAGCCTCCCGAATCCCTGCTCCGAGGTTTGTTAGACCAAACCCAAAGTAATCAAGTTAGCTTGTAAAAAGTATGAAAAAAATTTATCCAATCAGGCTGATCAAATCAGTACAAACCTATCAGATTATGCTGTAAGTTGAAAGAAATTTTATACTTCAAAGACTATTTTTCTATACGAGTTATTGTAAATATAAGGATCATGTAAACTTTTGCTGAAATTGTATTTTACAAACAGTGCATAATCTTGATATTTTGTATTTTTGACTTTACATTTATGCTGTTTGCCATTACCGAAAAGAGGAAAAGTTATTTGTCGAGACATAATCAGACTGCCATTCAGTGCTCTAAGGATAACGTATTTTGTATTTAAAAAAGTTTAATGTATACAGCAGAGCATATTATATTTATAGTGACGAAAAGATTGTTGCTTATAACTGTTATACATCATTTTTATATGCAACTTGTAGTTTGTAGATGCTGTATGTAGGATCGTATTATTTTTATTCCGTTTATTTTTTTTTTAACCCCAGAGTTTAAAAGTTATGGACACTATGCTCGATTTAGGATACTACGAGCGTTCTTTTTTTTCACAAGCTAAATATTATTAAGTACGTTTCTTTTTGCAAATAATAATGCATAATAGATGTACCTAAACAAATATTTTGACATTTGAATGTACCATAAGACCCATTAATATTTACATAAATACTTGATTGTGAATTTGGACTGACAACTAGCTCATAAGGTCAACGAATGTAAACGAGTATTTTTTGAAATTTCTAAGTTACTGAGTAAGAATGAGATTCTAATCGGACTAAATGTATTAAAAGAATATACTTTTCATAATATATTACAGAGCTATTAAAATTAATTTATTAAATAATTTTAAGGTTCATTAATGAACAGCACTAACTGAGAAAATATTCTATTTGTTATATCAACAAAGTAATAATAATGTGAAACAACTGTTGGAAAAATGTGATAAAATTTTGTTATACGGTTCCAGTAGACCACAGTTTTTTTTTTTTTTTTTTTTTTTTTGACATTCAGTTTTATAAATCCACTTATTATAATAGTGTATTTAACTAGAGAAATCACTTATTTCAAATAATTGTATATAGTTTTATAAAAATTTTTCACCAAGATTGTTAAAACGCTTTGTAATTTTGTGAAACCAAGTGCCTTTACGAAAACATGTGGCTCGTGAGAAAAAAACTGCGTGTTCAAATCACCGAAAAAAAAAAAACTAAGCTGTTCATCGCCATTACACAGCTCCCAAGATGTATTGAATTTTTTATAAATCGGAAAGTTCATTTTATAAATAAAATAATATAAAACGCTTATATTACAATCTGCATTATTTTATTTATTACCCTTTTAGTTAGTAATGGTTTTAATAAAACTCATAAAGTAGTTATGAAAAAAGATTTATTGTTTGTAGAACACACGTGCTCAATCTTTTTTTTTTAGATGGAAAAACTATTGTGAAATAACTGCCATCAAATTGAGTTACATAGACTAGACACGTCATATATCCCATATTTCCTTTAAATATATTGCTTTATGAATCATGAAACACGTGTTTTTGTGCGCAGTTTAATAGACTTTTGTGTTAAATAAATCGATTTGTATAAAATACAATTTTTGTAAATTCATCAATTACATAGCATATTAATATCTTCAAGAGAGAAACAACAAGTAATGCAAGTGTTTCAATGTATTTTATGAGAACGCCACGATATATATATATATATCTAACATTATAACAGTATGTTCTTTGCAAACATTATTTTTAGAATTTCAAACTTCATCTTATATACTAAAATTATACTCTGCAGCTGTACAGAGCCACTAGCTCTCGCTTTACATAATTTATACAATATTCACGCTACGAGATTTTTCATATCTTAATTAAGTACATAATTATCAATGCTTCAACAAGAGCTTTCGTGTTTAGAACTCTAGTATATAAAAAATGCTGTACGTTGTCTTTTGTTTCCTATAATTAATACTGAAACGTTATAGCATAATACGCGAGTATCGCGCATAAGTACGCACGTTTTTTCACATTTTTTTTGTTCTGGACATCTGGACTGAACACATTAAAATCGTTCTTTAGAATTACATAGAAGTCATATGTATGTGATAATTTTCATGTTTTAGGAAATCCAAAAAGTTTTCTGATATTTTCATTTTATTATCTGTTAGCGCAAAATTATCTCAAGCACTCGCAATCGTAAAGCGGCGTTAAGAATAATATAATTGCACAGATCGTGTTTCTTCGGAAAAATTCATTTTTTGACTAAACACATAATCGCAATTCATTCTGAGCTCGTTTCGTATTATTTCTTTAACTTTTACAAGTAAAACATAATTTTTCATTAATACTATAAATCAACTTAAAATCATAATTGATTTTATTCGGTGTATAAACGAGTCGAATTAAAAAACTTCGTAATCAGCTTAGTCGATGTTGCCCATGAAATTCACATCTATTTTTTTAGGATCCATAGAAAAAGGGACAGTGACAAACGTTGATTAACCGATTACTTAGTGTTTTTTGTTCAAAGAGACATCAATGGAATCTTTGCCACGGTTCCACTGCGATAATTTAAAATGTTGTCCGCTCATAAAAAAAGTGCTACGCTTTTTTAGATTCTCGACGCTAATAAGCTCGATAGTGATATGGCATGTTGTAAGTACGTTTCACGATTTACAACGACTTCTTTTAAGCTCGAGAAGATGTGTGAGGGTGGCCTGGCAAATCGATCGGAAACAAATATTGGTCGCGTGTCGCGGTTCCAGACACACGCACACACACGCACACACACACATAATAGTTTGCACATAGAAGAACGGGCGACACACGAAAAAAAACTCTATTCGCATGCGAGTTTGCTATCGAAACTGCTGAGCGCTATGGCGAACGCTTGAAGTGCACACAGGGGAAATCGATAATCCATCGTGAACACGTCGTCCGCCACACGGCCAAACTGCATTATTATGTAATCCACTGGAATGAGACACCATATATTGAACTATACACTCTTATTGCCAAATATTGTGAGATGAGTTGAAAAACTTACGGTCGGTTTCGTGTACTACTTGAAAATTTTTAACCGATGCCTGTGTAACGCGGCCGTGAAAATTGAGGACATACGATTGCGTGTCATCGTTCCATACTGGCGTTTTGTTATGCAGCTCTATCAAATTATCCATGCTTTTCAACTTATAACATTCTGAAATAAAAATAGATATGGACTTATTGAACGACCAGACAGGAGAAACGTATGTTAAATGATGATGAGTTGACAAAAATAATAATTCAATTTTCAAATTCATAGGCATATAGTCACCTAGTAATGTCTCAGACTCATCACGCGGGCATACTTGAACTCGTTTCTGATCGCCAGTCATGCCCGGTATGATAACAGTCATCTTGCGCGGTCCTTTAAAACCCAAAAGATTTGTGTCGTAGATCACGGCTGCCAATTCTTGTCTCGGGTGAGCTCTTCTCGATTCTTCTCGCTTGTCATCTTTTAGCTGAGAGAAGCCGTTGTCGTATATAGTGAACTGAGTCCCGAGAAGGTTCGACCTTAGTTTTCCGACGTAAGCATCCCCGTCTCTCGATAAATCGGTCGGATCCGTGGAAATCAAGTAGTTACTCGTCTTGCTTCGTTTTCTTTTGCGTCCAGCGAGTAAGAAAATCTACCACGTTTAATTATTAGGATTTAGCAATCAATTGAAAATGACGTTGTACAAAAGCAATCAATAAAATACATGAATAGCACCTTTTTGCCGTAGTCCCGCTCTAAATGTAAAAAATATGTTGGATAAAAACCACGATCCATTCCTTTTCTATCTCTAGTTATTCGACATTTGTAGTGCATTTTTTTATTTGCTGGTTGTAAGACAAATTGTTCTATGTTACCTTCCACATTTCCTTCGAGCTCTGGACTCTGCAAGAGTTTAATTTTCATCATTAGAATTAAAGAGTTCGTAGAGCTTTGAAAAAGTTAAAACTGTGGTTGCCTACCGAAGAGTGATTATCTCTGTTGATCATATTAATGGGCCCATCCGAAGGTGCTATTCTTAGCGGCGATGCGCATGCCAATGTTTCTGTTGGTGATTGAATTTCCACTGGTGAAGATTCTTCATCTGGACCATCATAAAAAACTCCTTCTGTGCTAATGTCTGCAAGTGTTGATAAATTTTAGACAAGTAACAAACTAAAAAAGGAAAAATTTTATACCTGTATCAGTCTCCATAGTCCTATTTTGAGGCAGTGTGCTTGCATCAGGAGTACCTGGAAACATACCGTGATAAAAAGAGCCATCATATCCTGCAATTCCAACAAACAAACAAAAAAAAAGTCGTAAAACAAAACAGCACATAAAAACAAAAAAAGGAATTAAAAAATTTCATATCAACAATCTGTTATACAAACCCTGTAATTCGTGTTGCCATCCTGATGAGCGTCTTCCAAGTGTGGCACTCGAAATATTAGAGGCCTGTACCATTCCTCCAGCTCCTGTTTGTCTTTTCTGCTTCATCTTTTGAGCTATTAATTGCCTCTGAAATAAATAAACATTAATCAACACCTGCCTCAGCAGTACAACAAACGAAATATTTAATTTGAAGCAGGTACTTTGTTGAGAAAGAAAAATTTATTGAAAATAGGCCATCTCAAAAATTTTTTCATCGATGAATCTGAATCACCCTGCACGAAGTGGATCAACGATTGTTCAACGAATTAGAGCAAACTCCGAAATTCGATCAAACATTTAAATGCCGTTGGTTAACGCGATGAGCTATACGTATTGTTTCTTAAAACAATTTATCAGTCATTGACCGATAAACGGGACAAGGTGTACCCACAGAAATTAAATTACGCGACAATGTAATCGAAAATTTAATGGACTAATTTTAAATAAAAAAGGTTATAGGGGTGTTATCTCGACTGCAAGGGGTAGTCTCAAGATTTAGTTTTGCCCCTTACGTATAGCATACTAGTAGGTATAGGCGTGCATGTGACCTGTGTACCACTACTTCCTGACAAGAAAACGAAAAAGGAAAGAGGAAAAGCCTATAGGGAAAGCCCAGCTGACCTGTTGCTCGAGTTTCTGCTGCCTCAGGTCCAGCGACGTCATCTTTCAGATTTTGTTTTGAGTTGAATTTTTTTTTTTTTTTTCCTTCGAAATAATTAGCAACCAAAGTATTATGAGGTCGAATGCATGGACTATTATAGGCTCGTGCTACCACTGGAAACTAAGCACTTTGTTTACGCTTTACGTCAAATAGGTTGTTGTAGGTACATAAAGTACGCGCGGTGTACTACCGACTACCGACCCGACCGTACTACATCCATGTATATATATACATATATGTGGTTTCGTTTTCAGTGTTTTCACCCCTATGCCGTACACCCATACATTCACAATACACCCCTGCATCCCTATTATGTGCGCGAGCTAGATAAGCGTTGTTATTGTGTTTGTGATTCACTAGTAACTTTTTCGCCTATCGCTGAAGGAAAATAAGTATGTTTCCATAGGAATGTTTTTTGATACCATCTCGAGGTAGAGTAAAAAAGGAACTGCGCAGATAGCGCGAACAAAAATTCAAAAGGTAAGTAGTTAACAATTTTGAATTCATTATTTACTTGTCAATATATTATCAATCATCTATTTACAAGAACGTTAATTTAGAGTTATTATGGGTGACTTCAAGCGGCTTTGACGCTGATATCTGAAGCTCTGTCATCCTCGGAGCAGGAATTTAGATCTTCGACTGCTTTGTCTCTCAACAGAGCAGCAGGATTCCTTTTCATCAATTGTTTTTCAACATTGACGTTCAGTTGAATTCCAGTCAATGTCGATAAAATAGATTTTTTGGCGATGTAAGTGTCTTTCCTGGGCTGCTGTGCCTTCCTCTTCAATACTTTCTTCATTGACAAATGCTTGTTTATTATGTGTTCTTTAATCTTTTGTTTTGAAGATAATTTTTTACCACACATGTCGCAATTAAATTTGTTACCAGTGTGGTGTACTTTTATGTGATAATGCAGATTGTTTTTGAAGTAGTATAGCCGGTTGCAATTTTCATAGGGACATGGGAGTACTGGTCTGTTCTCTGAATGAATTTTCATATGAGTCTTGTAACTTCTCTTGATTGAAAATGTTTTTTTGCATTCTGTGCAGTGATATTCTGTAAAAAGGAAAAAAATGCTTACTAACGTGGTTAGCCTCTCAGTATACAATTGTAGTTATAATCTCAGCATTATTTGTTATTTAGCTAGCACCTTGATTAAATTTAATTAAACTTTTAGAGTAGCTACTGTACTGTACACTACTTACCAATGCCTGAATGCTCGATCTTTATGTGTTTCTGCAGCAGAGCCCACTTTTCAAATACTTCTGAACAACCTTCAACTTGGCACGTGTGATTTCTGTTCACATGATATTCTTGATGTTTGACTAGTTTCATATGGGTTAAAAATTTTTTTTCACATTTATCACATTTGTAAACAGTTGTATTGTCGTGAGATGCCATATGTTCCTGGTAACGACTTTTTTTCCTGAATTTCAAGTTACATTCTTTACAATGTAGCTTGTCTTCACGGTGAGCTCTATGGTAGTGGCGTCTTAAGTTAGTTAGGGTGCTTATATTCGTCAAACAAATGTTACACCTGTGACAATGATACTTTTTTCAACAACTATTTTTTCCATACTTTTTACTACGATCAAAAATGATATAATTTACTTACTGGAAAGTCTGTGTTGCAACACTATGTGTCTGCAAATGACGTTTCAAATGAGAAGAATTCGTATAAGATTTGTCGCAACCTTCATGAGTACATTTGTGTGGTCTCTAAAAGTCATAACATAGGAATTGGTATACAAGCTTGCCATTTAGGTATGTGCCACTTGATAAACATATGTTATACTACCTTATTTGTGTGCATATTCATATGACTTTCCAGACGATGGGGTCTTGGAAAAACTGCGTTACAGCCTTCAACTTCACATTTATACTGATTCCCTTTTTTCTTTTCCTCCGGTCTCTTGATGGCATCATTGGATTCTAATTCGCATTCTTTGTCGGATGTCATCTGTAAGTGGTTAACTTCTTGGCACTGGATAGTCTGTGTTGCAACACTATGTGTCCGTAAATGACGTTTCAAATGAGAAGGACTATTAAAAGATTTGTCGCAACCTTCATGAGTACATTTGTGTGGTCTCTAAAAATCATAACATAAGAATTGGTAAGTTCGAAATTTATGTGTCACTTGATAAAAATGTGTTGTACCTTATTTGTATGCATATTCATATGACTTTCCAAACGATGGGGTCTATCAAACACTACGTTACAGCCTTCAACTTCACATTTAAACTGATACTCTTTCTTTTCCTCTGGTCTCTTGATGGCATCATTGGATTCTAATTCGCTTTCGTTGTCCGATGTCATCTGTAAACGATTAATTTTTTGGTTAGCATACAGTAACTAGGAAATTTTTTGACGTTAAACAAAATGTTTTTATCTTACGATTGTAAAGAGAATAATTAGATTGTTGTTTGACAAACGCTGATCATTATTATAAAACCTAACTGACGATTGACTTTGTATAAAGCACGTGGAAGCAATGAATATCTTTGTCCACCATATATATATATATGTATTTTTTACTGTTGGCATAGTTGGTAACTGCAGTTGATCTCGGTAACCGATAGCGTTAGTTGGCAAAATAGATTATTTCTTATGATGATGTAATGTCTACCTTATCAACGCTCGAGTTGGAAGATACTCGATGTACCGGAGAATTTGAATGCGCATGAGGTGAAAAAAAGCACGAAATATTTATTTCAACAATTTTTTTTTATTTCCAACTTAGAAAACCATACGTTCAATCAAATGTACATTCAAATATCGAAACGCACATACATACGTTATCATTTTTTTGGCAGCACAAATTAAACCTATTTTCAACGAAAGGAAGAATATATTTTACACGCATTTTGCCGTCAATCCATTGTGTTTCCGTTTTTTGTCAGCCACGGATTGTCTGATGAGACTCGCCACTTTGGATAGACCCTGCAAAAAACAAATCGAATTAACGCTGTTTTTTTTCTCAATACCATGATATTTTGAACATTGGACGGTAAAAAAAAATGCAAAAAAAAAAAAAAAAAAAAAATTAAAAACCTCGTCAATGTCTTCGGGACTGGCCATACTGTAGCATATACGTAGATATCGACAGGGTCGGCTCGTGTCTGACGGGTAAAAGGCATGTCCAGGCATAACGAAAACCCCCTGGGGTACGCACGTCTTCATGACCAGGTCGTACACGTCGTCCAAATCGTTGACCTTCACCCAAAAGAACATGCCACCCTTTGGCACCGACCACTCGGCTATACCTGTTTTTTTTTTTAAATAAAATTTTAAAAAATGAAGAAAAAAAAACTTCACGATACGAGGCATGCCAACGTATAGTAATTCGAACACGTTACCTGTAAAATATTTTTCGATGGCATTCAGCATAATGTCTCGCCGCTCCCGATAAAATTCTTGTATCTGGCTGAAGTGCTTTTTCATCTGATCGTCACTCCACGAGTTCAAGAGCTGGTAGACGACTACCTTTTTTGGAAAAAACAAAATCTTCATTATTATTATTCCCCCCCCCCTCCCCAGAACAAAAAAGTACATAAAACACAGGCACCTCGCGAGTAAGTATCTTATCACTTGTGACAGTGCTTTCGTTCCCCCCCTAGTCCACAAGTCTCGGCCACACGAGTTTCTAATTTAAACTGTTTGCAACACGAAATGCGTGTGATATGAAAGCGATGCCTCATTAAAAAAAAAAAAAAAAAAAAAAAGAGAAATTGTTATCAATAGTAAAGGAGCAAAATTTCTTGGCAATCGAATAATATCCAAAAGTATTAGTTGGATAGCCCAAAAAATAACCCCATGCGTGTAGATGTAAAACAAAAACAAGAACCTGGGACAAGGAGGACGTGTGCAGGGTGGTAGCCTCGACGTGCCTGACCACGTGCGCCAGGAGCGGCTTGGGCCCGGTGATGAAGCCAATCCTCAGCCCGGCGCTCAGGATCTTGCTGCACGAGTCGAGGCGTAGGACACGGCCGTCGACGTCTAGCGAGAAAAACGACACGGGCGTCTCGTCGAGGAAGTGCAGGAAGTAGTACGCGTCGTCCTCCATTATGAGAAAATCGTACTTGCGAGCCAACTCGTAGATCTCCCGTTTGCGCTCCGTCGTGTAGACCGTGCCCACCGGATTGGCCCCCGTTGGATTCACGTACAGCAACTGCCCAGTCAAGGCGTTTTATCCACGCTTCCACATGGGATGTATCATTATTATTTTCTCGAGCAAGTGCACAATACCTTTGGCAACGGTTTGCCGCTTCGGAGCCTCTCCTCGCAGGCGTTGGCTATGTCGCTGGGCACGGCTCCGTCGTCGTCCACGCCGATCTCGATAAAGTCAGGGTTCAACGGCATCACCTTTAACCAAAGCAAAATTTCATTAGCTCCCCTTGGCAAATCAATCAATCAAATCCACCGTACAAGGACAAACTGTATATATGTACATACCGCGCTGAGTATACCCCCGTAAGTGGGCGACTGGGCCATGACGGGGTCACCCTCGTTGAGGATCAGCTCGAATATCTTGCTGCAGCCCTCCATCGAGCCCGTGGTCACTTGGACGTCCCAATCGTCGTACCGTGGCGAGTGCCACTTTGTTTGGAATTCCCTCCACTTTTGCAACAGCGGCGGGTAGCTGAATCGTTAAATCATAAAACAAAAAAGTGGCGGGTATTTACGTGTTGATTCGTTTATTTATTTTGGGAAAAAAATATAACTACCCCCTGGAGGCTCCGTATTGGAGGGCTGGTGACAACTCGGAGCCAGTGAGCTGCTTGCACGTGCCGTCGCTGTAAGTCACGGAGATCTCCTCAATGGGGAACATCGACGCGTTTGGCATGCCGCCAGCAAAAAACAAGGCATCCGGGTTTTTCATGTACGCCTCGGCTAAGAACCATCGTTATCATGATTTGACTGTCGTTTTATATTTGAAAAAAAAAAAAAAAAAAAAACTACACGCGCTATAGCATTATTCTGCACAAGTGATTTACCACCACTGATCAACATACTAAAATACTCCGTGTACGCGATCATGAGTAACGTGCAACGCAAAAGTTATCTTATAAGTACCTATACGGTTATCTTTTGCTTCGAATCAACAAAAAATACTTACTTTTGCTTTAAACTTTTTGCACAATTTTTCTTCTTCTCTGACCTTAATAAATAAGAAAGGGAGATAAGAGAAATAATTACAGTGGGGAAAACAATGGTACTCATACCGAACGTTTTATACTTGCAAAGAATCAACTTGTAATCAAATTGCAAAGAATTACAAGCGAGAAAAAATAACTCGCTACTCACTACTTATGATTACCTACGTTTAATAGTTTAAATGTCGATCTTTCCCAGTTTCACGTCCAAGGGGATCGAAACGAAAAATAAAAGTGTCATTACTCACTCAGTGACCTGATGAGATTGGGTTTGCGCTTTTTGCCGATTTTTGACACAAACTTGCTGTAATTCATCGTCGGATCTTTCGGCTCGTCTGCTTTCTAAAATTCCCCGGTTCGTTCTCGCTGCGAGCGTGCGAGAAGACTGAGCCAACCGCGTATACTTATACTTATCTTCGAGCGGGTGCCCGCGTTTTATCGCGGAGTTGCAAAGGCGTCGTAGCGTCTTTGGAGTGAAATCTCGAACGAATGTGCCGATCTTTGTCATAGATAGCTGTCACCGGTTTTTTCCTTTCCAACGCGATTCTTTGTTTGAATATGGTAATTACAGTCATCGAGGGCTCCAAGTCACCGTAATTATATGACGGAAAAACCTAATTTGGAAAAATTTTTTAAAGCTTGGAACTAAAACTTGATACTGACCTAAATAACAGTAATAAATACCATATAGATTTCACTATATGATGCGTAGTTTCAATAAATTTGAATCCGCAGAGAATATTAATTGGGATGAGCTTCGATGATATTTTTGAGATTTCATCAAAACATTGATCGTATAACGTGAACATAATTTTTTTTTTTTTTATTAAAAAAATTAAAAATGTTTATAAAAGACAAGACATTAGAACAAAAACGAAACGTGAATGGAATTGGAATGTAAAGCATAAAAAAAAAAAATTTGGAAAAAATAGAATTAAACAACACAGTGCTTTAAACATATTTATAGTAACATTTATTCCGATTCTTCAACACGAATTTTTGTGAGTGTTAACTGTCCATATATGTATACTTTTTTTTTTCTCATACGCGAGCGTGTTTACAGTATGTATAATAATAATAATAATTATTCATATAGTACATTGCGTCACGCGCACACATTGCCTTATTGTACCTTTGAACTTTGGCTTATATTTTTTTGACAACCGTTCAATTAACGTTGCTTGGATAACATTTGTTTTTTTAAACAATTTATATACCCTATGGGTTTCGTCGTGACGACTTGACCGCTTCGTTCGATTTATTGCGCGTCGTTTTTCCGTCACATTAATATTGTGTACATAAATACGAGTTTGTCGCACTTGGCAGTTCGTTTACTGCTTATTATAATGTAGCTCTACAGGTTTTTTTTTTTTTACATACAAGATGCTCATTCGACCGCAGTTTCGTTCATACCCTTTTATTTTCATTAGTACAACTTCTCAAACGAATAAAAAAAAATTATCGATGAAAGAGTACGCGCAACTAAAATAATTTTAACAATACATAACTTTAAACGCTAAACAAACACGTACCTGAGTAAGCACTTTTTTAAATTCAAGCACCGCGACACTTACTTCCGATGATAGATGTACCCTCAAAATTCGAAGTTGTTTCGCTTGAGAAGCATCTCATTTCGGCTTGCGCTTTTTTTCCTGGGATCCAACACCACTTTTCGAAATTATCGTTACTGTAAGCTCACTCCCATGCTTGTATACACATTTGTCCCAAAAAAACTGTACACGCGTAATAACACGTCTCGTTTTTTCGGATATTTTTCCTTGCACTCGTACATTTTTTTTATTCTCGTTCAAGCTTTCGCACGTCACTCGAAATATACACGTATTTATTTACAAAACAGTACAATATAATTTATATATATGTGTACACGTACCCAACGATATTACACTTTACAAATCTAATTACAAGTCCCGCCATTTAATTGTGTTTATTCTTTCATTTTTGTTGAATTATACCTATTCATCCTGTTTTAAGGTTTAATTTATTCATGTTTTTATATTTCTTTTTTTTATTTTTTTTTATTTTTTTTATTTTACCTCAACTTCCTTAGTATCTGAACATACATTGTACACAGCGACGCCTTGTGTTGAAAGTTTCTTAACTTTGTGATGGAAAAAAAATCTCCCTCATGATTACCTTATCGCACTCTTTTTATCTCTTACTGCAATAAGCCGTACTTACGTTTTCAATTTTGTCGTCGCTCTGTTGTTGCGTAAAAGATATTTTTACTCGGAAATGGGGGGAAAAAAAAAATTTGCTTCCGTCAATATTATCTTTTGCATACGAGCAATGCGTCGTCGCGAATGTCGATTTTATCCAGAGTTACCTGTCAACCCAGTTATTTTGGCACGAATTGTAATGTCCATGAATTTTGTTCAACTCTTCGAAACAACGATAGATGTGCGGAATGAAAATTCATAGAAAAGTTGAGAATGATGGTATAAAGGCACAGATGATCCACGAATCGATTAGTTCATTACGGTTGATGAAAGTTTCTAGTCGATTCACCTAAAAAATTTTTATAAATAAAAGTAGAATGATACGTGATCGTAAAATGTATTTTTTTGTAAGTGCTAGCGATGATTGTGTCATACTTTCCGTGTAAACGTATCTATAGTATTGCGCGTGTCAATTACTCGACAGCAAGTATATTGGCACCAGGTCTAGAATTTTTATTTGTTTGCATTATCTAGCGTCGAAAAGTAGAAAAATTATAAAAATACGAAGATCTAAGACTACGTAAGACTGATAAGAAAACCTATTTCATAAGTTGTTACTCATTTGTTTTCTTCAGTTTACAGACACTTGGAGGTGTACAGAAAAAGTACCATTTAATTACCGAAGGAGACTTTTAAAAAATTCATTCATCCGTACATTTTTTTAGTGCTTTGATTAAAAAGTTAAATTAAAAAAGTACGTGTTACAGAAACTAAAAAACTTTTCAGTGAATGTGATGAAAGAACGTAATAAAGGTGTTGTGACTGAAACATAGTTGAAAAATGATATTTATTGGTGCACCGATCGTAAATCGTTGGATGTGGGTGTTTTCAACAATCAATGGAAGAAGTGCAGGAGGAAGGCACCGGGGAAGTTTATTAAAATTTTTTTTATTACTCATCGATTTTTAGTAGAATTTTTCTTAATCTTATTTTAAATTTTAGACTACAAAGTTCCGCCAAGAATTGTTTTATACTCGAGTATTCTCGCTATATTATACACCTAAAAATCTCTGCAGGATTTTTATTAAACCTCTTTACAATTACATAAAGTTTGATTGTTACTTTGGCAATTCGGCAGCGCTTACGAATTTAAGCTCCTGTACAGGCCGAAGTCGAGGGATTCATCGCGAGGGAGAAAAATGAACTACTACAGTAGATTTTGTACAAATTCAAGTTACAACAACTCCATTTTTGCATGTTTCCGAAATTTGAAGGAAAAATGAGAAAAATCATCAGAAAATTCCTCTCGTTGAATCATCTTGTTTTTATGATGACATTGATTATCAATTACTTATTTTCCACTTTAAACTTTGGACTATGTTTTTTTGTTTTTACCTTTTACAATGATTATTATCCTCTTTTATTACCTGTAGTTAAATTTTTGCTGTGTCATTTTTCACAGTAGTTATGTACACCTAACTAATTTTAACACTTTTCATACGCAACAGACATTTTTGAATAATTAAATTTACAGCTAAATTTTGCGTTTCATACTCTTTTTAACAAACACACGCGCATCCGAAGGATATTGTTTATTTTAGATGCGAATTTTGTTGATATCAGTGGTTCATCGTACATTTATGAAATTGATGATCTAAAAATCCAATGTTCACTTACCCAAGTATTTTTATTTTTCCCCGAAAGCGCATGTGCTACATTAATAGACGAAATACAGACACAGACGTACACGCACATTCAAAACGTCACTTCAAAACTCTTGAAAGATATTCAAGTCATAGGAATACCTGTTTTTTTTTTGTTCGTAGTAGGTTTTTCTCGTTTTGGACTCGTCATCGCTTGTGATTGATTTTCACATGCTTCTTACACTTATATTTTTCAAAGAAATCGTACAAAAAAGTCAGATTGAAAAAAAGTAGTCAATAATACTAAGTCAGCGCTATTTTAGTTCTCAAACGTACAAAATAAATGAAAACGTAAAAAAAAAAAAAATTAGTCAGGAGGGCATAATTTTTTTCTCTTGAACAACTTTTATGTTTTAGGAAAAATAAAAACATCGATCACAAGTTTTATTAACTTCATGCATTACCGCTTTCCATACATCTGCTCCAATGCTGTTAACTCCAACATTACCCACCTTACATTATTATTTTTTTCTCATATACAATAAATTTTTCGTTATGTTATTATTACGATGATTCATTATTATCATTATTATATTAGCGCTTATTTCTCAGTTCATCTAACAACCACACGAATCAACAACAACGACTATAGTGACGATTTCTTTGTATCGTGATTTTTTATTTATTAAATTTACATATTTTAATTCGCTCCAATTCTCAGTTCGACGGTACATCTCACCTCGGTGGGATAACTTTGAAACTGAGCTTTGTACGTAGGCTTCTTTGTGTGAATAACTTTTTATATTATAGTTTATGACAGTTTATAGTTTTCTCGCCATTATTTTTTCTTACTCGGAAAATTTCTTAATACGCGCACACAATATATCTTTTTTTTTTATCGCTGTGTATTTCACAAACTTGATTATCATCACGTTCGTATAAAAATAATTGCCTATTCTTCACTTCTGTCAGTTTTATTTCGCAAATCAGTCTGGCCCCCTCCACAAGATAAATTTTTTTTTTTTTTTTAATTAATTGTATTTAATTTATTTCGTAATCTCCTACACTCGACGACTCGCCTCTTTTTCTTGATTTCCTAGCAAAAATTTCATTTAGTCTCGGCATGTATCGGCACAAACAAACCCATGCACACACGTACAAATCCCCCTTTTTTACATGACCGTCAACAACTATGTTTTGAAAAACCCTTGTTTTTCTTTTCTTTTTTCCCCCATTTTTTTTTTGTACACGATGTGTGCTGTGCTGCTGCTGTTGGCTTCGTTAACCCCGCGAGTATGTAAAATCTCTTTTAGCGGTAAATTTAACGCCGGGGATTGTACGTACGGAACGAGCGCTCGCGTCACTTCCTTCCAATTTCTCTTTTTTGCTTTAGATCGTGCAACTAGTTGGTTACGGGTGAACTATACATTTAACCGTTTGTGCACACGAAAGCCCGAGGGTGAATAATCGGCCGAAGCTCGTTGTTTTTCAGTGTTGGTGAGAGCTTTTTGCCACACGGAAAAAAAAAAAAAAAAATCATAAATCCAACTAATAATTAATCGTGATTTCTCATCAAACCAAAAGTTTCGCTTATTAGCAATACTGTAGAGTACACACCGAGTGACAATTAAATTCTTGCTGTTTTAGCTGAACAATTAATCATACAAACAAACGAATAAACAAAGAAATAGATATAAAGAGATAAGTGCATTTGTTAATTTTACAATATTTTATTCTTCCCTATTTACTATGAAATCGAGAGCCCTTTTTTTCTCTCAAATAAAATAAAAAATGCTCCCAATTTTATAAGAAATTCTTGACGAAATAGAAATTTTTCAAAACCAAGTTGCATCCACCTAATAACTCGTATTAATCCCACGATACATGTATATGTGCAACATACTTTGAACCATCTGCTGGTGAAGTTAACGGAAGCATTACTATGTAAAATTGCGAGACGCGGGCGCTCGTTGTATCCATATAGTACGAGCACGTACAGCTGCTTCAGCGACGGAGGAAAGCTCGCGTTCGACAGGTGCCTTACTTATAATGAATTTAATCTCACGCGCTACGCAGCAGTAAGTAGCTCGTGTTTGTTGCTCGTCCTGAGATAGTTTACTGGCTAATTTTGCTACTCGGAGGAATATGTGCGATAACCACCTGATTTTTTTTTTTTTTTTTTTAACGCTCGAGAATAACAAATACTTCGAAAAAAAATGTATACCTTGTATTTGATTCAAAAACAATTAATCAGATGTAGATAACATTTATGAGGTTCGAACATATGATCAGCAGAAATGTGTCCATTTTTCTATCCTACAGTCTCTTTGCTTATGAAACGAGTAAAAAAAAAAAAAAAAAAAAAATTTCGAGATAGAAATAGTTTTGTCCGAGTGTGAGCAGTGCTCTCAATTCATCAACTCCTTTTCACTTGCTTTACTTCGTACCCACCCTCCCCTCACATTTACACACATATTTGTTGAGTTTGAAAGACAGTTGACCAAACTACATATACGAGTCCACCCTTTATTACCCCCCGCCACCCTTCTCTTTATCAAACGATATTTATACAGTATAGTACTTGATAAACGACATTTATTAAAAATAACTTTTCTCCCAAGTATGTATAATTATCTCCGCCATAAAAAAACGTACCAACCGTACACGAGAACTCGTTCATATAAATCTAAAATTCAACACTCCTCCCCCATATTGTATACAAAAGACTCTTTCGATGCGCAAAAAATTGAAGAAAAAAAAAAACACCTTGTTTTACGTGTCATTAAACGAGATACACTGATAATCAAGCCAATCACCTTAACGATGATACGTCAATGAGTTTATGGCACAAAACTAAAACATCACCAGTTCGTCGGCTCGTAAGGGGACCGATTCGCGAAACAACAGTAACAACACTATCAACATCAACAAAAGCAGTACAAACACGTGCTAGCCTATACGAGCGTTTCTCGGTTTTTCGCGCACAGTAACCATCGTCACCATTAAAGTGTTGCTGACGACAGCACGACCAAGTGCCGGATTTATGGGCGAGTCGCCGGTTGTGAAGTCCTAGAAGAGCGTCTCCTGCGACCAGACCGTCGGGGGTGGGGACGACCTCACCGGCCGCGAAGTACCGCCGCTCGCCGGCCGGTGTTTCAGTTCGATGGGCGAGGACTTGGACGGCCCTGCTTGAGGCGCCGGGGGTGGTGAGCCCAAACAGCTTGCTCCTATGCTGTTCTGGCTACTGCTCGTTGTCGTCGACGTCGGCGACCTGCTGCTGTTTGTTCATATGTTGTTGGCAGTGGGGAAAGAAACACAGAGAAAAAATGGTTATTTTAGGTTAGGTTCATTTTTGTTGTTGTTGATTATTTACAGAAATTTGTACATTTACATAATAAAATGTGTGTGGGTGTGTAGTGACCGTGTATACCTAGTGCTTGCGGATATTGATTTTTTATAAAATGTACAATAATCTAGGACATGTAGCATAAACCCGTCAATGGTATCCGAAGCATCGATTTTCATGGATTCTCCTTGAAAAAATTACTTGTAGATATTAATCAATCATTTCTGTTTTCAATAAATATTGGAGGCGTTTTCGAGAGGTGTGGCCTTTGTTCCGTCGATACGTATATACACTTGCGAACTTACGATGAGGCGCGTGTGGTTTATCGGGACGCGGAAAACCCGCTTGGCTATAATCGCCTTTTCCGTAACGATGCCAAGGAAAATATTTTTTTTTCATTTAATCAGCGTTGCCATATGCGTGTGACAAAACCATATCGCTCGTTGACGTGGTGGTTGTGAACTTTTACCCCAATACTTGTATCTTGATTACAGTGAATTAAGTTAGTGTTTCGTATATATGCATATCGACGAAATAAAGGTCCTTGAATAACGTAATACGATCGTACTAGTGCATCTGTAGGGGAGATTGGAGTGTTAAATATTTGTTTTTTACAGTACACGAGTTCTTACTCAAGTTTTTTTTTTTCACGCGTGACATTGTTTTTATAAGTATATTTGAGTGGGTAGCTAGATTATTCAATGTGGTAGAAAAAATTTTTGATTGTAAAGCGAACTATGTTGCTATAAAGGTGTACGAGAGTTCAAAAGTGTGGACTATATTTTTTTTTTCTTTCTAAGCATCTATGTTGCTATATTTGGCAAGATCTACATTTATAGCCTAAGTTCATAAATATAGTAAACGTGTGAATGTTAGATCTAAAATTTGTTCAGACACATTCTATAACATCTATGGTGCCACTAAATTCTCACGAATGTACAATTATGTAATTGATATAAATATGCACGTATATTTGTTGTTTTATTGCACACTGATAACTGTACATTTGTACAAAAGTCACAATAATCCCGTTGTGGATCTTCAACGTGTCTTTATCCCGTTTATTTTTTAAAAAACAATTTCATTTTTCTTGGTAATAGATGAAAATCCACTCGAGGTTTATTTTTATTACCACATAGATACATGTATAATATTATTGTGTCGTATCATCAAACATCGTGTTAACACTGACGTGAAAAAAAAATTGTGATTGTATTTCCAGTGTATTTACAGCGAAGCTAAAGATAAAAGAGATATATATTCAGAAGTAGAGAGCATTTTAAGTTTGAACTGAACCCAAGGGAGCTTGTATCAGCTGCAAACGGCCAATAAAACGGTATACATGGGTATAGTTACTAGAACATAACGTCGGTGTTTTCCAGTTTCCTGGAAACATACACAGGAAGTTTGTAGTCAAGATAATAATATATCACTCCAGTAAGAAATTCCTTTAAAACTGTTGACAAAATATTCAAGATTCGTTGGTTTGTTATCTTTACTTGGTCTTGTATAATCTTACGCGGATTAAACAAATGTACGTTAAATGTTAAACATTCATCGTCAAACTGATAAAAGCAAGCCATTGAAATGTAAATTGATAAATTAATTAACTTGACGGTGAAGCATTGAAACTGATTCATCAACTTGATCCAATTTTATTTTGTTGGGTACAACATCTCCTTTGTTCCAAGAACAGATCCAACCGATCATTGACTTTGTTAATGTAATTTCATCGTCGGATCGAATGTAAAAGCGAAAATTGTTGGCCAAGTAATTTGTGGTCAATACAAATAAATGTATATGATTAAAAAAGTAAAGATGGAAAATATAAAAAGAGTGCCGCTCAAGCTGACAGTAGGGATCACCTGAGTGCTTCGACAGAGGCGCTAATGGTCATGCATGCCTGACAGGTAGGCGAGGAGGAAGAGGCGGCGGTCGTGGTCCTCCGCCGCCGCCTCGGCACGCAACCAGCGCAACCGTCCCACCTTTCGGGTGGCCGTCTCCTGCTGTTCGTTGTGGTCGTGACCTTCAGCGGCACCTTGAGAAACCTTTTGAGCCCCGTTGGCGTGGAGCTCGCGACCACCGGAGTCCCGTCCGACGAGTCGGTCGAGAAGCCCGACACCTCGTCCTCCGTGTCCGCGGGCCCGGGGCCGTCGTCCTCGAGCCTCGCGCAGGAGCTCAGCCGCAACTCCCGGAACACCGAGTCCGTGCCCAGCGAGCGCGACGAGTCCTGCTCCGGCGGGTCGACGCTCACCATCGACGCCAGGGGCGCCCGTCCCTGATAATGCGGCCTCCTCGCCAGCATCATCCTCGTCGCCGCCACTTGCACCTCGTACTGCTGCTGGTTTATGGGCCGCACAGCCAGCGCGCTAGCCGCGTAGAGACCGGCCTCGCTGCCGCACGGCGACAACTCCGGCGTTGGCTGGATCACCTGTGGGATTTCACATCTCATACAATGTTGGGACTTTAATTTTGTTTCAGTAAACAATGGCCAATGCGTACTCTGATGGGACTGAGCCAATGCATACCTGAATGTCAATGGGATGGTGGTGGTAAAGGTCCCAGGGCTCGTCGTAGGCCTTGGCGCGCCTGCTCGGATAGGACGGTGGCGGGGGCAGACAGGGCATGACCATAGCTGAGCCGCGACGCTCGAGGTAGCTGCTTGCGGTGCTGCTGCAGGTGGCGGAGCTGCAACGCCTGTGCGGACCCATCCGGCTGGACCTCCTCGGCACCGCTCCGAGCAGGGAATCGTAGTCCCCGGCGACCGAGGCGAAGCGCGGCGGGGCGAACAGCGGCAGCCGAGGCTCGATTGCCTTCTTCTCGGTTTACGAGTACAAAAGCATATTTTATCGTCACAGTTTGGACTGCGGTTGCCGTAGCGTTAGGGGGTGGGTCGAATGCGTTACGTTTACCTTTAAGTGGTAAAACGGCCGGCCCGGGATTTTATCGAAATTTAAATAATCGTCATTTAAAAAAAAAAACGGAAGAGACAGAAAACATTTACGAGAAAAGAAAGCTGGTAAGGGGATCCAAGGTGGCTCTACACCAACGGAACATAGCTCATTGTTTATTATTCGTTGCATCTCGCTGAAGTATGTACACGTTAAAAATGACTCGGTATTAAAAAAAAAAAAACTTTCTGACCCTTAAAACATGTTGTATTTTATATATATTTGCCAGAGAGAACTCATTTCTGGTGAATATTTCGTACTTGACGTTTTTTCGGGCGAGAATTTTCCTTTCGTCTTTTAAACATTATCGTCCACGACCAACGTACCCGTAACTAAAGGTATTGTATACTATACGGGAGTTTGCTTACATCGACGCAGAGCGACCTCCGGGGACCCCGGGCTGGCTTAGGTGGTAGCCTTGCGATGGCCTCGAGCGCCGCGGCTAGCGCTCGCTCCTCGGCCTCGGCTTCCGCCACCGCAGCTTCGGCCGCTGCCTTCAGTTCAGGATCCTCCAGCTGCCGGCTCGACTTGCGCCTGCGTTCGCCATTTCATTTTTTTTTTTCACCAAAAGGCCAAAGAAAAAAAAAAAAAAAAAAAAAAAGAGAGAGAAAGCTACCTGCTCTTGTAGATGACCAGCAGTACCATGATGCTGAAAAAGCCGCTGAGCGTCGCGGCTATCCTCACCCCCGTCATGACGTCGTACGTCTTGTAGAACTCGATTTTCATGAGCTCGCGCTCGCTCAGCGTCGGCTCCGCTTCTGGCATCGATGACGTCGTCACACCTACAGGCAGCTTCGTCGTCGTCGTCGTCGTTGTTTTATTCCTGCCAGCGCTCGTCATCCCTGAAACATACAAATTACAACGTGTACACTCATCAAATTATATCCTCAATCTAATCGAGCCATCTCTTCCACCCAACGTTGTTCCACCGAGTATCCGCGGCCAGGTGAGTATATACATATATTATTTTGCAAGCAAATTTCGCCGTCAGCCGGAGCCAACGTCGATATAATTACTCATCGAAGTTTAAATTAATACGGTCGAGTAAGCCACCCCCTCCCCCAACCTGGCACGTTATGCATGTGTACCCACACATATTTATATATACCTGCTGTGTGCCGAAAACGTGAGAAATTTCAAAACTAGTATACCACTCTGCCTCGTACACTTTCGCAGCAGCGCATATCCTCACTCGAGCGCGCCACCTCTCGCTAACGTATACATTTCTGGACTTTTTTTCGCTTGGTTTACCCTTTCGCCCCTTTTGAATGCAGATACGCTCTACCCTTTGGCTCGTGCGTACAAAAAAAAAAAAAAAAATCTCGTGTCCGACCAAACGTTGACTTTTCAACTTGGTCCCACTCGATTGTGACCAGACGCGTCGAAACGCGGCAGGTTCTCATGCCGGTCTGGTCGTGAAAAGCAACAGGGTATCCCGGGATGAAACGAACTTTGCGTTGCTCCGTTGTAATCCCGAGACCCCCCCGACTTTCGCCAAATTAGCCAACTTTCTCGAAATACGCGCCTACAAAGTTCGCGTGCGCGTATAGTGAATTTCCTCTTACATGGTATATGGACCGCAAAAAAAAGTTTGGCGCACCTTTACCGACGCACTTGAACCCTCGGGTTGTCCTCTCGGGTCGCACACACACAGCAGCAACGAAAGAAAAAAAGGTACGGCATGAGCGCACACGTATACAATTTAGCTCATCCAACTTGGCTTGTCGAGCATCTTGACTTTTGTATATATCAATTTATTCATAATGATGGCAGTCGAAGCAAACGACCTTTGAGCTGATTTTACGTGAGCTTGGGCCTGAATCTCGAGGCCGGCATGGAGAGAAACAAAGGGAAAATGAAAGAGGAGGACGAAAAGCAGGTCGGGAGTCGCGGGCACCTAAATAATACATCGACAGAGGGGAGGTGTATAAGCAGGCAGGCAAGGAAGCTGGAAAATAAGCCCTCGGGGTCACGAGTAGACGCGTGGGTGTAGTTGGTGTAGCGAGCGGCGAGTAGGGGCAGTACTAGCGCGGTGTATCGATTCCCCCCCCCTTTATTTTTTCCTCTTCTCGCTCTTTTGCGCCTACATGTACCTCTACGTACGCGCACGTATATTCGTGCACGCCACGAGAGGTTGAGCCGCCTCTGGATTTTTGACCCACGCGTAACCCCCTGCCACATAAAGGTATGCGAGTGCTCTTGCGTTATTCAGGGGCTCCTGGATTGTTCTCCCTCCCCTTTACCCCTGCACATTCCGTTGCACCGGACCACCCGCCCGTTATGTGTTTTTTCACGCACGTAGTTGTTGTTTTTATACATCTTCGAGAAATTGTTGTTTTTTCCATCCAAGGAGCTGGTCACAGTCGAGAGTCCCCTCGCAAGCTTTGCAATTTACGCCGCGAAAAACAAAAGGGGAAGAGTCGAGAATATACTCCAAGAGCCGAAAAGAAGCCCTTTGTTTTTTTTTTGCCCCCCCGGCAAAAACTTAACTTGAACTTTGTCGGGAAGACCATTTTCTTTATCTACATGTATTTACCAACCGCCATGTAATCGGCAATATTGTTTGGTACTGGCCAAGTGGTGGAAAAAACACAACGGATGTGCGAGCGAGCCTGTCGTACAACGTAAACATGATCGACATCGTGGGAGGTCGGGAGGGATGAAAAAACAGTGAAAAAGTATTCGCGCGTCTCTTTTCAAACACGGGAGAAAGAGGAGGAGACAGAGAGAAAAAGCCACCGGATGCATCCTGCAGAGCGGATAAAAGGCGTACACTTGGCCCGGTAATGAATGTCTTTTCCCCCTGTGTATACACACGCATTGAATTTCACGCTCACCTTATTTTTTGACACATCCAACCCCTTCCCTCGGTTTTCTTTTTATTTTCATCGCCTTCCATTCAGAGTAGGTACACATATGTCCCTTCGGAAGCGGCATTGACTCCATATACTGGGTCCTACGTACACAGAGCGAGGGGTTATCGAACTTTCCGGGCTTTTTTTTTTTTTCTCAATGCCCCGCGCAGAGATGATCGAGCCCCCTCCTGTGACGTATATATATGTATACTGTAGATTTTTCTTCCCTCAGCCAAAAGATCAACTTCCATAGAAAAGTGTTTGCCGAACCACACGTCGAGCTATCACGTTTTCCTTTTTCGATGAGTATAGTAATTTTTTCTCGTTTCATCAACGCGAGCAATAAAGTATACTTTCGCATCCCTCGGTACATTATGATGGAAAATTGCTCGAGATCAGCAGGGCCAACCTGTGGATACTCCAGACGTATAGCTCCACGTGTGTTACCCTCCAGCACGGGCGGTCAACGCTTTGCCCCGGAGAGCGAAAAAGGGGGACAGTTTTCCTTTTCTTCCTTCCTCGCTCGAACGCGCATTTCATTTTTTATTCTTCGCGCGTAGACAAACTCTACACAGATTTATATCGCGAAGCGAAGCGTATACGTTTCACTTCGTTTCGAATAAAACACGTATAGGCGTGCAGACCCGTTGCAGAGTGAAATAATAACCAATGTACAACTTTCCGGCATCAGGGTATAGCGGCTTGAGAAAATTTCTCGTCATACATCCTGGCGCGCGGAGGCAAAGAACGCCGAGAAAACGCCATATCTAATTACCTCCGGCCCGCGCGACACTAGCTTTGAACTTTTGGAGTTTACGGAATGCCAGAAGCGAATCTAAATAACCCCCGAAACGACGAGCACTGCGAGTCGTTACAAACATGTACACGCTGTCGTTGAGCAACGCGTATCCTCTTTAGCGTCTAGAGCTATATACTCGGGGTACACTGCAGCTGGGGACGTATAAGAGAGAGACGAAGATTACGGTCTCTCGGCTAATCGCTTCATGTGTGTATACCTCCTCGGCGCGGAGGGCTGCTCATTGACTTTTCACAATTTCCCCCCGAAAGATGCACGTAATAGGGTATATAAAAAGCGTACGGTCAAACGTGTGGCCGAGGTGGGAGCTCTCAAGTTCAGGGATAGACCGGCTTTATACAACGCGGCCTCGATCTGCGGATGAGGCAACGGATGATATTGCTTTACCGATGCCGCTGAACGGAACTTTATTACTACCCCTGGAGGAGGAAATGTCGACCGAGGTGGGTTGGAGCTTGACTCGGTTTAAGGGCGTATTATGTTCATGTCGTTTAATAACTCGATACTTGAATATATATATACAAATTTGCTATTTTAAAAGTATGCATCAGTCTTACTCGAAGTAGTGATTATTTTAGAGAATACTGATGATTAATCTCCGAGGATTCTGTCGCTCTACCGAAACATTGTCTTTTACACAAGCCGAGCTTGCCACGACTACTATACTGCTGCAATAACTTTTTTTCACTAGTCTATCGAACCCACGTAGTTAATACCTAAAAAAAAAAAAGTAAGAAATTTTCGATTCCAGTTAAATTAGATTTAAATAATAAATTGTTTGTTTGCTCGTTTGCTCCGTGTGAAAAATAAACGATTTTCACTGCAAATGTTTCATTACGTTGTGACGGTGAGATACCGTCGAGCCATCATCGATAGGGAAAGAAGGAAAAGGGAAAAACGTAGAGGACAGTTGGAAAAAGGAAGAAAAAGCCGAAAAGGGATTAGATTAGCTTGGGCCAGCGAATGCTCGTGAGATGTTTTTCTGCCGTCTCCTCTTGTTTCCGTTTGTTTTGGTGCGTAAATTTTGTGTTGGAGTGATTGGGTGATCCGCCGATAACGTTCGAGATCATTCGACGTCGCGGCACAGTGTTGGTGCCGTGACCCGGCTCCTGAACCAGTTGACAAGGTCGAACCAAGGCCAGGCCCGACGACCTTGACCTCCGCACGCAGCTAGTAGGGACACCTACTGGCCTCTGCATAATCACTCCAACAACGACTAGTTTCCGCCTATTCAAGGCACCGACGAGGAGCGACCCCCCGCATCGCTGTAAGTACCTGCCAACAGGCAGTCTATTGTAAAGGGCAGCGGCCCTAGATTAGCCCGCGTAGGTCTGCCCGGTTTGCGTTTTCGCGCCGCGAACACGTCGAGCAATCGCGCTCGACGTGCGAGAAGACACACCTACACCCGCGAGTACTATTTGTATTTATATTTTTTTTTTTACTTGAATATATTTTACTATCTCATATTCCTCGCGAGTGATTATTCTGTGTATACCCGATCCCCTTTGTATCGTGCTAAAGCCGTCGCGAGAGGCGACGACGTTCAAGGTCACCGCGATATTTGGCCCCGGTGGTGTCTCAGAGAGCGAGACCCGCGCATAACGTTTATTGGAGGTGTCGCCGAGGGTACCCGGGTAACACAGGCCTGGTCGCGAATTCCGCATCGGCTGCACCCCGTAACAACGTGTATAAAAGAATTTTTTCAAACGAATAATCATCAGCACAAAAATAGAAATTACAGTTTCGTAAAGAGTAAAAAAAAACAAAAAAAAAAAAAACGGTGCATACTCTGTTCTTTTTCTCTAGCTGCGTCCATACTTAATTAGTTTTATCACTCTGCCTCTATTTTCCCCCTGCACTATAGTAGGTGGTAATATCACGGTCGTATGGACGGCAATAAAAGTCGATAACGATGCCAGTGTCGTATTTTTTTTTTTCCCCTCCCATGTGGCGGGATCTTTAATTTTTTTGTGGGTTTCGTCGAGTACTCTGATAAAATTTCGCATTCCAAGAAGACGTGGGTGGCTGCGAATAACTTTTCATACCAAAAAAACCGGTGAATATACTCTACACGAAATTATTGTCGTCTCGTTTTTCTTGGCAACCATTCCCTTCTTGTAAAAAAAACAAAAAAAAAAAAAAATAACCCACGCGAGCTTGCAACGATTTTGCGTGTGTACATGCATTATCATCAATAAGACGTCATACCCACGCTCTGGAATTTCACTTCGGGATTTTACGGGCTCTTGCGTTTGTATTATCCATACAATGTGGGTCGAAACAAATAACGGAGAAGCGGAGTGGGTTGCTCAGCAAAAACATTTCGTGATGTTGGATGGTAATAATAGTCATAATATCAAAACGCGAGCCCCAAAGTATGACCATAGGGGGCTGCGAGTGCGGTTGAAATGTTTTGCGCTCGATTGCGCCCACATGGGTATATGGCTCGATCTCTGACCGTGTACGCGTTTATCTCTTTTTTTCCACTCTATATGATACAACGGGCTGTTTTCACGGAGAGATTTCAAATATCGATCCCCATACGGAAAATGAGACTTTACCGATTTTATTTGATTTTTTTTTTTCCATTTGATGATAGCTACCCTTGCTTGATGAGAAAAAAAAAAAAAACAACAAAGCGAGGGCAATCACGTGCAATTAAAAAAAAAGGCTACGATAACTAAACACGAGCAACTTTCGTTGTATATTTTAGTATGGCTTGTAATGCCAACCATCAATTAATTGCGTTAGCGGTACGAATCGTATGTAATACACAGTGTACAAACCAAACATCATTAGCCGAGCAGCAAAATCAACTCTCCCTGCAATCAGCAAATTCACGGAGACCCTGTACATGTGTGGCGTCTCACATCTCTCGCGCTTCAGGCTCTACTCGCTAGGCTGCCAAGCCCCTAATAATTCTCTCCCATCAAGCGGCGAAATTCCCGCACGGTTACTAGTATATAACCGCGATCGAGTCCGTTTTAAACCCACACCACCCCTGTGTCTAAGGCAGGGAGCACGTCATCAGCCTTACAGATGAGTCCTGGCGTGCTCTCGGGACGAAACACCTTTTTCTCTCTCTAGTAGCTGACAACGATCCCTACACATGTATAGCACTCACGCGTCCATGCACAGGCTCGATTTCTCCGGCGTAACTTGTTGCTTCTCCTCGTTTATCACACGCCCACACCTCCCGCGTACGCACAATTTTCCAGAAACGGAAATAACAGTCGACCGGGGTTTTTTTTCACTCGACTACTCCGCGCAAAAAAAGGGGACGTAAGTACAAAAAAAATAAAAGAGAGGCGTGTCGGACTTTCGGTTTGTAGGCGAGGATTAAAGGGCGCGTGCGGCGTTGGAGACGAAAGAGGGTGGAAGAAAAAAAAGGAAAAAAACGAGTGCTTCTCGAGAGAAGGTCTGGCGCGCCTCGGGAGTACTCGTCTTCAGCTCTCCGCCTCTCGCATACATCGAGTCTTTTTCACTATCCAAGTTTGGCGAAGGTGTGTTTTTTCCGCTTGTCGCTTTGCATGTAATTTTTCTCTCGGCATCGCGTCTCTTCGTCCCGTTTTTTCCCTCCCTGTCGCGCTGACACTATACCCCTCACCTTCCCACTCGGGCGCTTATGTACGCGGGTTGAGTTTTTAAAAACATTTTTCAAACCACTGCTTATCTATTATTTCTTCGAGACGATCGCCAATGTTTTCCCGTACCCGAAAAAAAACAAAAAACAAAGCCGAAAGCCCCGCATCGACAGCGGGGTTTGGTTAAAAAAAAAAAAAGAAAAGGAAAAAAGCCAGCAGTGCTTTTTGTTCCATCGCAAGAGAAAGAGAAGGGAAAAACAGTCTGTATTCTCATCCCTGAAATTAAAGAACCACCGCCCCCGTTTTTCCCATTCAAGAGATAACATTTATCTTGAATCCTATACAACCGATGGAATAATAAACGCGCTCGGAGCGGCAGGTGCTCGAGGAAGATCGCCCGGGGGGTGAAAAAAGCCCGTCCAACAATGGGCGACCACGTAAAAAGGGGGGAAAAACTCGCGTGGCGTTTAACGAAACTCGAGTTCTTTTTTTTTTTTTTTTTTTCCACGCGACAAAAGCATGGCAAGGAAGGGAAAAAAAGCGGAAGGGAGGACAATAATCGAGAAAGGCACGCGTCGATAAATTCACCCGCACGCGGGTTTCGCGCGCTTGGGATGTCAAATATATATATATATATAACATATTCGGGTCGGTGGCTATTGGAGCTGGCCTGTTGAATGCCCGCACGGCTGCCGCCTACTTCTTTTCCCCAGGAGCTTAGGCATCCGATTGGTTTCCTCCACTTTTCCCGTCTCTTCTTTTTCTTCTTTGATCCGCGAGAACGTCCCTACAATCGCTCATCCACGCTAAGTACTCTGCATTGTCCTTCGCGGATGACACATAGGATGGATTGTTTGGAAGCCGGTGGCTGTTTTTCGCATAGCTCTGCTGCTAGTTTTTTTTATCTTTCATTTTACCATTTGGGATTAACAAGGTTTTTTTGGAGACGGACGCTAGTGTTTTATTGTTAAAATTAGCCCTGGCGCGGAAGATGAAAAAAAAAAAAAAAAAAAAAAAAAGTTTTCGGTCACTTTCAGTGATACGAACGTAGATTTAGTCAGACAACGCCGCTCCATGGGTCGGGGGGGGGAAAAAAAAACCTCGCAAAAGCCAGTACAGCCAAGAGGATCAAAACTCAATCACGGGCTGATGCTTTTCTGTCGGCAGTGCTAATACTCTTGTTGTTGTTGTTGTTGCTTTGTAGCCATGTGTTGTTGAAGGGAAAGGAAAGGGAGCTTATACATATATACACGGGGGCCTCGGGGCTTCTTAAACTGTTGGCAGCGTCAGCGATGGCTCCTTTACTCTCGGAGTTGTTGTTGTTGCTCATTGAGTTACTGTGTTTAAATTAAATAACGATTAATTGCTTCAGCTGAAGGTTTGGAAGGGGGGGGGAAGTTAAATTTTAAATCACCGTAAAGGCAGGTCGATACGGTGCTTCCAGCTGGACACGGTGCAGATGAAAGAGCCGATACAGAGGGAGAAAAAGCGAGAAAATGAAAAAAAAGAGCTGCAGGTAGGCAAAAGGGGGGAAAGAGGAAATGTAGGCAGGTGGCTGGTGCGCGAATCGATGTGCATATACACACAGACGGTGGAGAGTTGTTCCGTGCTGGTGGGTCAAGCGCAACATGCTGCTACAACTTTCCTTCAGCTACAGTATGTTTTTAGTGCCAAGTAGTGCTTGAACAATTTACCGCGTTTCTGCCAATTTTCGAGCTAATGGAGATAATTGAATTGTTTCGACTGTTGTACGCTCTATTTGGTGATTACGACATTGCATTTGCACTATTTCATATGTATATTTATTCCCTTTTTCTGGGTAACGTAGAATGAGCAGCTTTTGCACAAACATCCGAATCACCAAATTACAGTCGTTACTCGATTAATTTACATCATTTCAGAATATCAACTAACAACCTGCACACCATTACGTGACGTTTCTGTTCGTACTCTGGTATATGAAGAGGTACACGATTTACATGTCAAACACGCGCTTTTGTTTGTCTTTCGGCGTGTCTACGTATATATAAGGTCGAGCTGTCACCGAAATGGAACATTGTTTGCATTTAAAAGTTCGGAATCGGCTGGCGCTCAACGTGATACCCATACCTTATATCGGTAATGTTCCCAACGCTGCACTCGCTCGAAATCATATACGTAAGTAATATACAGGTACTCAAAGCCCGGAGTTTATGTTTTTTCTCTTTCGACTGTGAAATTAAATGTTCGAGTTATTAGCTCGTTAATCATGTCAAACACGCGATAAAGAAGTTTTTTTATACACGTAAAGGTTCTTCCTTTCAACACTCTTTAGCCAAAATACGTATATGTATATGCATTCAAAAATGCAACAAGTAGATTCTGGAATTTCCTTATTTCTCTTGTGAAAAAGGATTAACAAGACAAACAAGTGCACTTGCGTGCCCGAACAAAACTTACTAAAAGCTTTTCAAGACCGAAGAGATTTTCGAAGAAAGAAAAATGCTCATCCTTTCTCGTTACATATCCCTTATTCAGTACTTGAACAATCTTCGGAGCACTTTATATTTGCCCTGGATCGATTTAGGGGGCTATTACTCCTAATCAAAAATGTGGACAACAGCGTAAATTTTCACCTATACTTGTTTCTTGTTTATGAAAACAAAGGGTAGCTCCGGTAGGTCAATCAGTTCGACTCTTTCCTCGGCGTGATTTTTTTCATTAAAAAAGTTGGAAGCGCGCACTGGAAGTATCGAGAAAAGCGCTAATAAAAATTCTTTCATCGATTCTCTGTATACGTATATACCGCGGCATTTATTCATCGGAACAAAAGAGTGGAAATCGATATTGCTCTGTCCGTCTCGTCCATCTTTTTTACCGTCAAGGGGGTGGACTTAGATGCGGTCCTTTCAAAGCACCCGGGCAATGATCGATACGCACGAAAGGAAGCGATAGCAGTACATGTAGAGGAACCGTTTATATAGAAGTTGGATACTCTCGCGAAATTATCTGCCCCCCTCAAGGAACGTAAATATAACTTTGACAAGGAAAATGACGGCTATACTTTTGAAAGCCAATCTATTTGGGAACTCGTTGGGCGTCCGTGCGTAATTGCGAATTGAAAAATTGCCCCCACGCTACGGACACAATCCACAGCTATTTCTGGAAAAAAAAAAAAATGGCACAGTATATAGCGGTAAAAGGAGCGCCAGGAGCTATTACTTCCGGTCGTCGGTCGACGGGAAATTCGTCGACGGCGCCACCGCTGGATGTGCCCCCGCTGCTGTACAATTCGCGACTCATTTGGACCCGCTTATTGTCATGCCTTAAAGTTTATTGGTAGAGATAGATTTTTCAAGTTAAAAGGAAACGACCGGTCGTGAGTTATTTTCGCCCTGCCAAGCGTTTGGGATAAAAACTTCCTCCAAAACTGGAAATTCGAATGCACCCTATATCATTGTCGTTTCGGGGCGCCTACTCGAGATGTCAATAATTCCCGAGTCAGCAGTCCAAGACACCATCCCTCGTAGAACTTGTACATATATATACCTATACTCCGTGCAGGAGCGTATCTCAGTGGAGAGCAGAGCGGGGATTAGCAAGAAGACAAGTCTGGAGCAATTTGCGGTCTTCGCCGGGTTTCGGCATCCAAGTGGATATACGTATATTGCCAGAGATTATTTGTACACTTGCGGGAGATCGGTAACATCGGGGCAACTTGCGCGGACTAGTTTTCCCGGAGTTTATCACACGTGTACACATTTCGATCCTAATCTCTTGCTCTGTGCGTTGGTGAGCTCGGGCCAAAAAGAGAGGAAGGGATACAAGTTGACTTTAGGGCAAAAAATATAATGCGCACACCACCTAGGGTGTAGTTACAGCACGGTTATATATATACGTAGAGGATAGGAAAAAAATGATCCCCCACACGATCCCTATCCACCCTTTATAAATACACCAAGGGCCGCCTGAACCTTGTAAAAACAAAAAAAAAAGTCAACTTTCAGCAGTCACCGATACGGCAAACTCACATGTGGCTATATATATTACACTCTCGTGGGTTGATTCCGGGGGGGGGGGGTGCCGATATCGAGCGAGCAAACGAGCCGGGAAAAGACAGAGGAAGGGGTACAGTATACGCGCGCGCGGCTGTGTATAACAATAAACACGGGTCTCGGTCGCATCGTCGGGATTTAAGCATCGATTTTTGCAACCATCATCCGGCACAGCTAGCTCCCGCGGGTATACGTGTGCACAAGTGGGGGGAAGCACCGGCTATCGATTCTGGCTCCCCATAGAGGTGAGAGAGAAATGATGAGGGCTGCTGGTGTATAGGCCGGTTGCTCTCCTCCTTCCGTGTATATATATGCTCCAGCTACGGGCGACCTCCCGATCCTGACGGGCCACGCACTTTCAGGTCACCGGGTCAAAGCTCACGGCCGCGAACCCAACTGGCGCCGAGTAGCGCACTGTTGCGCCTCTCCCCCACTCCCTACATCATCTCCTCTCTCGCCCTTTCTCCTGCTACACGTATATATATACCTGTACAACCTGCACGGCGCGCACGTAGCACGAGCGGTACAGCGCAGCTTTTGACTCGCGGGGGGCTAAAAGTATACACCTCCAGGTGCCGCTAAGCTGCACGAGCTTACGGGGCTGCTTGCGTTACACTCGGCTGCCTCGGAGTAGCGATGGGTGCAAGGATGGCAGATGCTGTATATTAATAAATGAAAATTGAATCCAAGCGAGTTGGTGTTTCCGAGGATTCGTTGGGCGCTTCTGCGAAGGACAAACAAATCGATGAATACATATTATTTCCTCTTTGCTTTTAAAACGCAAGGCATCTCATCAGTATAAATTTAAACTGCCCACCAGCAGCGCAATCTGCGCTCATTGGACTCGTTGGAGTTGAATTGTAGGGTCATCCTTTTGTCGTCGAGTCGAGGATTACGTGCACTAAATATATACCATGCATTTGTCCATCTTATATATTGCACGGTTTACCGCAATTCTAAATACTTAATCGTGGCTTTACCGGGCGCATTACGGCTTATTTCCCTACGTAACGAGTCCCCGATATGTTGCTCCTTTTACGGCCAACCCGCTCAGAGGGGGTTTCAGCCGACCCTTTGCCGTAAGTTCAAAGAGACTCGAGAAATTATACTTACTTGCCCAACTTGAGCTAAAAAGAAATGCTTTCTCAAGCTTTTTTTTTTATACAACAAAGAGTTTTCAGCTGAACGGCAAATCCATGCAAAAATTTCGATCTGGGTATGTATGTTAAATTTTTTTTTTTAATCCTTCGAGTAATGGAGACAATATCCTCCTCTTCTTCTAATTCCCTTGAAACCCTTGACCTCTTCAAAAGTCCCCATCAAGTACGCTAATATTCCGAAAGTTCCCGAGTTTAGTAAATTTCCATCGTCATAATACCTACAATGCTTCATCCCTGCATCATGAACAGCAGGTAAAAGGACACCCCTCCTGTCTCACGATATACCCAGGAAAACACGAGCCAGCACTCGAGGAGAGCCACTTGGGGTCGCGCAACTACACGCAGCCCGACTCTCTTCTTGTGCGGCCTACAGTCTGCTTTGAAAGCACTCCTCCTCCTCATCGCAAGCGGCCAAGTATCATCGATCCCAAGGATAAATATGAGCTGGTAGCCCGACTGCTGCTCTCAAACGAGCGTAAATTATCCTGTTTTTCCCGTTTCTACAAGCGCGAGGGTGTACGCTTTTAATATGACTGGCTGTGCACCAATGTGTACGAGTGAGGCGAATCCGCTCCGAAAGTTCGGGAAAGAAAGAGAGTGCTTCCGCCGGGGGGAGCGTTTGAAAGTTAAAAAGCCAAGCTGCACCCAAAAAAGTTGCCTGGAAACTTTTCGACTTTTCATACAGTCACGGACTCGAGGGTAGAGTAAGCGTGATGCGGGTAATACGTTCTATAGTGGCCGGCTAAACGGATTAATTAGCGGTGCCAGTAGTACGAGTCAACGTCGTGTCGGTAAATTAAATTCAGTTTACGAATGGCGGTAGACGCGCGACGTTTTTTTCACATTGAATGAGAATACACAAAGGGTATTGGATTTTATTCGCGGTAGCGTCGACGCGTCATCGGCATATTTTTTCAGTCGTCGGTGATTTATCACGAGAGAGCGCGTCCCTTCTTTTTCCTATTCCTTCAACATGAATTTGTCGTACGGACATGATTTCGAGGGTCTTGTCAACACTCCCCGACAGCTTTTTGATTTAAGGCTCTCTACGTAAATATTTTTTTTTTTGTAATTAAAGTCGTGCTTGGAAAATTAAGCGAACATTTTTTTTAATACTGGATGTTTTTCTGAGTATGTGCTCTAAAAATTTTTTAATGCGGGTCGGGGATTAATTTTTGTAAACTGGGATGGTGGGAATGAAATATAAGATAATAGAACCATTTTAATGCGTTAAAATGTAGTAATTATAATAATCAAGACAAAAGATGTGTACACTTTTTAAAATAAATATTTATTTAAAAAAAAATCCAACAGTTTCGCGCTTGGAAAAAAAAAAAAGAGGATTCAGAATTATTAATACCATATTTTTGTAGGATTTCCAATACCGTAGTGTCATGAATGAAATTTAAATAAGATACCTTAAATAAAAGCCTTAACCTGGGAAAACCCGATATTTCGGTGGCTTTGCGTCATCGTGATAAAACAATCATAACTAATCCATCGTTCAAAAACATTATTTTTCAAAGCAGATTCATAAACAAAAGACAAAGATGAGACAAAGAAAATTTTGTCTAATTACAAAAATTAAACGCCAAAATTACATATATTTTTTGAATCAGGCCTTCTTCTGTTTCTGTAAAGATGACGGATGAAAGAAAAGGACAGCCACGATGTTTGCGCTCGCAACTTAATGCGATGTCTTATTCCCGCGTTACACCTTTGGAGGTCAAAGAGACGACTCGCCCTTTCCACCCACGCACAGGTATATATATACGATTAATAAAGCCGATCGTGTTCAGGTTGTTTTTCATCAATCTTTGTTTCTTTGTCTCCCAAAATACATTGTAGTAATAAACGTTCAGAGTTCGATGACTCGCGGTTCCCGCCCCTGCGACTGCGGGTATGGAGTAGAGTGCATACATGTATGTGTTAAACACGTATAAACACAGAAAGATCGGTATCCTCGTCACGCGATACAATTTTATTTTCATCAAGCACGCGATCGCATATCCTAATGGTCGGCCGATAATGGTATTGATAAGAGCGTAACGCGATATGTAACGTATATGTACAATTCACCCGCGTGAAATTACCATCGTACACGAACGCGACGTAAGCTTTTACGTTTAAATGATAATGACGAACACATCATGTACATACGTTGCACGTGTAGTAGATGTAACCAAATTATTTGCCATACAGGGGACGGGCAATCAGTGATTTGGTTTGACGGAATATATCAAATTGTAAGCAATTAACGTTCGTTACGCATATTATACGTTGTACGGTAGATATTAGAAATTCGGATTAATAAATTTTCAGCGAAACGTAACAAATATGACGTCGTGGACGGAACTCTAAAAATAGCAATAGCCAGCCGTTCTTTCGTACGTCCGATTCAGTAGTAAAACCTGAATTTGGTCAGACGCCCGGCAGAGTGCCGTTAAAACCCTCAAACGTCTCGCCCAAACACCACTACACTCGCACATCTGTTAATCAAGACTCTCTCCCCATGTATACATGTAAGGCAAAGGAAAGGAGCAAAGCAAGCCGGCTCACCAAACCCACCCCCATTTGTGTACACCTGCGATCCAAGCGGTACGCGTGTGCGTATTACGGCGCAGATACTTTCCTGCACAACAGAAAGTCGTTGCAGCTTTACTACCCATTGAGCGGAGGAAAACAGCAGCTGGCAGTTTCATTATTCGCGTGGACCACCTACGCAATGAACGAGCGTCAGATATCCATCCTCCAGCTTCCTTCGCGGCTGAATTTTCGGTGTAACGCTCAGCATGTAACAACGGGGGACTTGGTTTACACGTGGCACTGAAACTTTACAGCGCCATACATACCCCAGCGGGTTTCTACCCTATACCCGCAGATTCGAGTTTAGATGGGGCGAGGGTTTTATTGTTTGATTAAGAAGCGCATCGCAAAAGGAACAATCGATTCGCAAGTAAATTCATTGGAGCCGCGCTGGCAAGGGAGTTTAGTTGGCTGAGCAAAAAAAAGTAGCTGATGTAGCCGAACTTTTCCCTTTCCCTCCGCGTGAAATAACCGCGACTCTGGGGAGGAGTTTTTTCCGGGGCCACGCGGGGAATGGCAGAGAGAAGTAAAGAGACGGTGTCCGTTGACATAGTCCAATGGACGATCACCTCCTCGAGCTCGTGGGAAAAGTTGGCGGAACGTGAATTTTATTTTCATCTCTCTCCCTTTTTTTTCCTCAACTTTGTTTCTACTGGCCGATGTTACACTATGACGGTAGACCACCGTGTAAAGGTGCTCCAATCGAGTTTGATTTTATCGTCCAAAACGTTTTTAAAATAATTCATTTATCGTATTTACAAGGGAATTCCTATAAAATTCAACAAAATAATAATAATAATGAAGGTGGTCCTTTGGAGATCAAAAGTAAACACAAAAAATAACCATTCGTACAAAAAGCCGAAAACAGCCGAAGCAGCCTCCTCGTGGAAGATTAATTGAACGGAAACGCGACGCGAGTGAATAAAGGGTAGCGTGTCGTCCGTCTCTTCCTCCCTACAACACAATGTAATTGTTTGTTCGGATGTGAAGAAGAAAAAAAAAAAAAAAAAAAAAGAACAGATCGACGTCATCGTCGCGACATGTACAGGCAGTTTTACGCTTCGTAGAGAGAAGAAAGTAACCAGCTGGACTGACGGGGGAATTGTACAGAAAGCGATTGGTCCCGGATATTTGATTGGCGAAGGTCGAGGTCTGTTGGTTCCAAAAATAAACCGGCCACAGCACTGCACCCCCGGAAACGTACACGGCTCGAGAGCGCGATCGATCCGAGAGAGAGGACCGTTCCTTTTCTTTGCGTTGGCTCATAGCTCGACGAGAAAACCACGTGGTGGCAAACAGCTGTGCTTGCCGAGCCTAATTCTTTGTCCGACGTATTGTGCAGCCGGACAATACACGTAGTGGGGTGTACGAGCCACTTTGGCTGAAAATCAAGGGACAACATTTATTTTACCCGCGTACAATGAAGGGGATAGCGTGCCCGTAAGCTTCGCGAGCGTGGGCTTTGGACGGAAAAGAGAGGAACGTTTTTATTTACCTCCAGCCTATTGTACGGCCAAACGTGTTTATCTGTAGATAAATATGTAGACCGGCTCTTTGTCAAACGACAAATTCCCTTTACTCGTATACAGCAAAAGCTTTTTGTTTGGAAGATAAAGCCAAACGCTTACGACATTATTTTTATGAAAACAAGAGCTTCGAAAGCCAAGTTTTTTCATTTCGTACGTATAGCTAAATATTTCGCATAAAGTCTACGGTATACGCGTTTATTAAGAGCGGGAGACGGCTTTGCATTGCGCTTTTGTTCCGCGCAACATTTGAATTAAATGCCCATTGAGAGAGGAAAAAAAAAAAAGGTGGGTCAATGGATGATCGTTGACAGTGGGAAATTTTCAATTACCCTGGTCGCAGCCGGTCGGCGACGAAACAATAGGCAATAAAGGCGTCGGGGGCGAATATCCCTCCAAACGCGCGTAGCAAAAAAATCGGAAAATACCGGAGTTACGCACTTTTATGCGGCGCATGCAGATAGAAGAGTACTTGGGGATGGATCGCTCGCGATCCCTGTAAGCTACGCTCGAGTGTGCATTTATTTTTCCCGATACCCTTGAAACATCACGAGATTTCCATAAGAGTACGAGCGCTCGAGCGAAAACCAACGACTGTATGGATGTTGTGGTATACACACGATACATTAGATATTCAATCCATTATTATTATTTTTAACGTTAAAACGTTTATCTTCACAGTATATAAACGTCAGAGTCCGATGATCGAACCTCGCCCCCGATACGCATGTACACACGCGTGGGGTAATATTGAGCGACGCCCAGCATCCCCCCACACACATAGATGGTTGAGTATATCATCCGGTTGTTGTTGTTTACGCCTCGTTCGAGGTCAGCGTGCATATACACTCCTGGTTATCGCAGCCCGCGCGTCCTCCTCCTGCCCATCTCCATTCGTATAGATACAACCCAAGGATCTAAGGACGCCTTTCTTGCGATTTTGACTCTCCTGTCTGTCAGCAAGTGTTCTATGCACACCCAACTGTGCGGTGTATACACGCCTACAGACACGTGCCAGCATCACCACTGTCGCTCTCCGCTGATGCTGCTCCATCGTGTATATATATCCAACCTACACACATATATCATATGTGCACAATATACACGAGGGTGACTCGATAGCTCACGGCGACCTTTACACATATTATACACGATAGCAATGTCTTCCCTCTTTTGCTTCTTTGCTTGATATTCTATTCGATATGTATGTATACATCTGTGTAAGTTAATGGATTTCATGCAAGTCGCGGGGGGAGGAGATTTTCATCGTTGCTTCCTGTCTCGCTCGATCGTTGTATTTTTCAATTTCTCGGGAATTCGCAGGATCCAATTTCACATTTTTTTTCTCCCCCCCCATAATAACAAGAGCGAGCTTTCTCGATGGAAATTTTTACAAAATCGGTAATGTGTATGCTATACGCGTCTTATCTACATCGTGAAGTAAATGGCACATCGTGACTCATCGGCTGATCGCGTATCCGTGATGTATGTACCAATGTATAGATTCATGTGGACTATCAATGTTAGGTATGTGAGGGTGGAAGGAGAGCCAAAACATTTGCTGATTCCAATAAATGTGGGTCAGGAGATTCATACTTTTATTTTGAGGAAATTGAGCCGTTCGACTGATATATCGAATAGGTAATTTGGATATGGTTGCCAGACACCTTACTAGTCCCGTTATTTTGAGGTATTATTATTATTGGACAATCGATTTTTTTGCTGTAGATTACTCTTTCTTTCTTATTAATTCGCAGCTACCTGTAATATATGATTACTTTACAAGCTATTTTTTAGATTTTTAAATTTAAATATGCGTCAATAAATGTTTTCATTGTTTTGACTTGTTTACTGCGTATTTCCAAAAAACAAGTAAATAAAAATAAGAGAATTGACGTAAAGTGACGAAAGAATAGTTGGCAGCTACGGTAAGTATAGATTTCTATCAGATAATGTTAAAAAAAAAAAAAAAAAAACGAGGACACGCAGTATGTAGAGCCATATAAAGTCGAGAATAGATCTCATGCATTTTTTAAAATAAATCGACTCTCGTGTCGCGCCTTTAGCTCTCGAGATTCCGTTGTATCCCCAGTATGTGTGTGCACACAGTATATGCAAGTAATCTCGGGAGAATTTTTTACTAGCGGATAAGACTCCAAAGTATCCAAAACCCCTCCCATTTGATTATACTTACAAATGGAATTGATAAAAATTACTCTCTCGACAAATCTTTTACATTTCACTTATAATTAATTCGACTTTTTGTCATTGATGCTAGATGAGTAGTTGGAAACTTTTTCTTTTATGTTTGGGTGTCGATGGAAATACGCGCGAAAAAGCAATTGGTAAAAGTTTCAGCAGCTGCGTCCGAAAAACAGAATAAAGCACTTTCACTAGTGAAGCGACTATGACGACTGCCTCGAGCTGGTTGACGAACGTATGGCCATATAGAAACGCATCAGGAGTTGGGATAAAATGAAAACCAGCCATTTTTAACTTGAGTCTAAAGTTTTTTTTTTTTTTTTTTTTTTTTTTTTTATAGAGGTTCCTTCCTTCTTACAAAAGTTCCAAATCAACACCATCGGATGATATTTCCAACACAAAGCTGTCACGAAAAATCATGTAAAAGTAAAAACAAATAATTTATAAATAAAAAAAAAAATCCTCGCATTAATTAATTACGACTTAGCTGTTTGTTCGTTTGGGCAATAGTTTCAAAAATTTTCTTATAAAAAGTGCCCTGCACACGGAAAATATCAAGTTTGTATGATTAGAAAAATGGTAAAAATTAGTCAAATGTTTGTTTCAATCAGCTCAATGTTAAACAAATTTATTCCCACTACCCGTCAAAGTTAATGAAACTTACTCACCAGTAATGATATTTATTCTTTCGATTGCCAGTGTCACCACCATCAAGATTCTTTAAGCGTGCATTTTTTTCAGTGATCACCCTCTCGCGCACTGACAAAACTACGAGCCACTCCCACGTATTGGACACCCGTAAAAAGCACAATTGTAATAAAAAGCGCGAGAAAAGCGTCGAAACGAGTTTCCTTCGGCTCGTCATCATCAAGCTCCCTCCGAAAAAGCAGTGCCGTCGTATATATTTACGAGTCTCGTCGGACTGAGTGGGACGTGCACGTAACTACTTTTTTTTTTTTTTTTTTTTTTGCGTCCGGCGCCATCGCTGTGCATCTACTGATCCGTCCGTCTCGACGGCGGCAAAGCGTTAAACTCGAGAAAAGCGAAGCCTTGAAAGTTTTCATGGAGAGGAAAATACCCCGTGCGAGGATTAATCGAGCCTACAGCTAACTTTGAGCGCACAGTGAGTAATGACCGAGTGGAACAACGCAAGTTCAGCCAAACAAGTAGTAACCAACGATTTTGGTCGGACGCTCGATTGAGAGTTTTTGTTTCGCGTTTGCGTCTAACACTTTTAAAGAGCCTCGAAAAAAAAAAAAAAAAAAAAAAAAAAAAAAATCAAGTTCAACTGACGACTCCGTCGATCGCCAATCTCCAGTCACTGATGATGACTACTCGTTAAAAAGTGTGCGGGAACGGGATTATCTGAGGTCGCGTTTAATTTTAATTTAATGAAAACGCGAGGGAAATCAGTAGATCCTCTGCTGCCGATGCTTGGGATATATCTAGGAGTGTTTGCGTGAATCCGAGAGGGAAATTTAAAATCGAGGCGCAGGGAGCGCGGGGAAAACAAATTTCAGATGCCGAGAAAATTACGGTTTTTCCGATAGCTTCGAGGTGGAGGTGTTTTGGGTGCACGTCGAATAGATCGATGGAATTTTTTTACCACTCGGGAGGAGAAAATTACGAGCCAAAGTTTAGTTTTTTTTTTTTTTGGTATTATAATAAATGTGAAACGAGAAAAAGCTTGACTATTAAAAATGTAAGATTGAGTTGTCAAAGAAGAATAAATTGAACAATTTCAAATGTAATTTTAATATTTCGCCTACCTCCCCCCCCCCCCCTGTCAGTCGAAACTCCATTAAAGCGCATTTCCACGCACTCTTTCCAGCAAATTCGTTCGGGATTTTCCATGCATATTTAAAGCGGGTACGCAAAAACAAGTTCCCATTTTAGTTTTACATTCAAATTTCACTACCCATGGTATTGCAAGACGAAGAAAAAAAAAAGATCCCAACCTTGGGGGGAGGGGTCGACGCTTTTTCCCTCCCATATTTAGCAACAGCTCGCGATCTGTAATCGGTTTTGCAATTGGACGGAGGAGCCACTCTCGAAGGATCCCCCGGCAAAAGCTCCCGAGCAGAACAATGGGAGGGGGGGACTCGGCAAAAAAGCTCCTTCGCTGGCCTTGCCCTATCCTCTTTCGTCCTGAGCCACTTGGAAAGTGTCGGAATCATCGGATTTCCGATTCACCCGCTCGATCTCCCGTTGTAATTCCCTCGACAAGTGTATTTAGAGGTCCGTTCCTCTTGATCCTTCTCTGCTTTCGTCTCCGAGAAACTCGAGTATATTTCACCTCGAATGATTTTCGAGCAAACAATCGTGACACTATTTTACATATACCAGGCGTCGTACAAACGAGTGATTTTTTTTTTCCTTTCGTTTGCCCCGGTGTTTGATAACACCATCAATTTCGACTCCTTTGCCGCGCGCGGGGCCGGTCTCTTTGAAGAGCAAAAGGAAGGAAAGAAGAGCCAAGGCGGTATCTTTTCACCAGTTTGTGCTCGGGAAACGAAAAATACACGCCCATCAGCAGTGAGACCTCTCGGCTCTGATTGTGCTCTGGGGAAAAAGAAATTCGATTTTCCAGCTTTGACCGCATAAATCTCTCGAAATTCCCATTACGCTAAATAAAACGGGATTCAATTCGACTGTCGTGAAGGTTGAAAAAAAAAAAAATAATAATAATAATAATAATGTATTTTAACTAAAAATTGACATGAAATATCCCAATTACCCTTTTTTTTCACCCACGCTTGTTTACGATTATCACCAATGAAAAATACACATTAGAGTACACTTTAGAAGGTTCGCAAAAAGGCATCAGCAGCCCGTTAACCACTGGCCTCGCAGGATACGTATAACGAGCGAATCGTACTTGAGTTTAATTTTTGCAATTGCACACCAAGTGCGTAATTACCCGCTACCTGGCTCAAGCTTCACTCAGCTAGTATAGTACCGTGGATCTCAATGATCATGAGATACAAGACTCAAAAACGATTTTTCACCCCCTAAAATGGGGGGGGGGTAGAGTATTGCGTTCGTCGAGCAATAACAACCGAGTCATCGTACTCCCCCAACCCCGTTGCGATCAAGAGACACAAACTGTAAAATAAAAAACAAAAGTGCTTTCCAACTGAACACCGCCAAACTGGTAAAGACGCGTGTTGCAGGAAGTAGCTGGTAGGCAAGTTACTTGGCGCGCTTCCAGCACCACTACACACAGTTATACAACTGAAAGAAGACGGTATAGTCCCGCGGCCCCGGGTCGTTTAGCGTAATTAAATAAACGCACCGTGACTACCAGCTTCGATAGCTCTACGATATAGAGCTCGTCTGTTTGTTCTGCCTCGGCGCTGAGTCGCTTCTCTGTGCGTATATATATATAGACGCCGTGGCGGGGGGAGGGGGGGAAGACGAGCGTCCAGCCGGAGAGTAATTAATCAGACGTCTGCATTTTAATTAAACCGGCGTCTATAGGTGACGGTGGGCGACCAGGGGTGGAAGCGTTCCGCCTCTCTGCGCGCGATCTTGGCGATTTGCTCGTTGTTTGCGCTTTCGAGACGACGTATAGGACAGAAGGATCGCTTATGGTACTGTGCAGCAAACAATTTTTTTTTGTGCAACGTGTCGAGTATAACGAAGAGGGGAGACCGGACGATGGGTTTTTTCGAATCAGTAGTCTAAGTTGGGTTTGGTCAGACGCACGGAAAAAAAAATTTTTTTCATCACTTACGTCAGGAGGAACCTTATATTTTCTTTCTGCAACTCACCTGAAACAGACAAACAAAAGGCTCATTTTAATCTATTTGTTAATGTGATTGGTTTAACTAATTGGGGGGGGGGAGGTCGAACTTTTGAGTAATCAAGTCGCGGGTGCTCGACAAAAAAAAAGGGAAAAGATTCCCCACCAAACTGTAATATCAAACGAATCTATAATTTTGCCAGTTCAACGATGAGATCTTGGCTCTTCATTCAAAAAAAAAAGGTCTCACATCATCGGCCTACTGATTCAACTTCTACACGCATCTGAGCTAGAAAAGATACTTTAGCGCGTACACAAAGGACTTTCCGATGCAGCAAAAGGTACAAGTTATACTTCGTAAAGCGACAAATTAGCCCGGAAACAATTGCTCTAAAGAAAATTAATCGACAAAGGCATCTGCAGGTAAAACACGCAGCGACGTAACGAGCAAAGCGCGTCGTGTATCTTTCACCCTTATTTCCGCAATTACGCTGTCGTTTCGTCCTTTGAAACTTTTAGCGCGCAATTTCCGTACAACAGTATACACATCGTTGGAGAAAGAAAATAATTTTCCCCGCAAATGCGAACAACGCGCGCTCGTGAAAATCAACAGCGTATACCGGTAAGCACCACTACGATCCGAAGGTCTCGTGGCTCGTCAAGAAAAATTAATCGATTCCAGCCGGGGGAGTAACGTCGTCACACCTCGAAAGTTAAAAAAAAAAAAAAAAAAAAAAACGAAAAGCGACAGAAATCACATTAAAACGTTCCACGTGAATGGGATCGTTAAGACGATAAGGGGGAGGAGGAGAGTTGGCGACTTCTCATCTCCGCGGCCCTCGTAAACCCTGGCGCTCATTAAACTTACACGCGCTCGTTCGCGAAGCTTGACGCCCCACGCCCACTAGGACCTTATTCCTCAGTTACACGTATATATAGCTGTTTTTTCTGTCTCGTATTATCGCTGCCGCTGTATTGCTGCGAAGCCCTTGAATTATCCTCTCCCTCTGACAATTTCCATCCATACAAGAGTGACAACGGCTCTTTCCCTCTCTACTTCTGTATCTAATCCTTTTTTTTTCTTTTTTCTTCTTCTCTCCAGCTTGCAATCGATACCTCGGCTTCCCGGTTGTTCAAAGTTTATAGAACCAACTGTTTTGGTATTCTTTCACGTAAAACAAACGTACACCCCGTCAATTGTCAACTGTTGATAATGTAGATAGTAAGAGCCCAAAGAGGTACAATTAGTGATCTTTACAATGGATGATTAGACAAAGCTCAATTGTTTCAAAATCATCCGGTTATCTGAAACAAAAGCATTGGCTGATCACTCGGTACAAGATCACTAGGTATAATAAGCTATGGATATCCACGGAAGTGGTTGTCGGACAAGGAGCGAACGACGAGTGGTGCCACGGCACTCGATATCCCGCAACATTTCCGTTACACAAGTTTAACCTGCCTATATACATACTGCGGCCATTTTCAGGACTTGCTGCACGCGTATTCCGTTAATAAACGAAGCTCCGAACGTCTCATTGTTCTTTTGTACTCAAAGATTTTATCACTAAACGCAATGCTACGTGTATTAAATATATACCATATTCGTGTGGTGAGCGTAGCGCGGAAAAGCGAGAAAAGTATACACCGCACGCGAATACACGTCATAGATCACATGGAGCTGCGTAGGTGTGATGGGCAAACGGCTAATGTGCCCGTGAGCCTGCACAGCTGGTGCAAATAAAAATACAGATATAGCGACATGTATATGTACGCGCGCGTGAATGTCACATATATATATAATATATATACGTGCCTCGTCATGCAGGTACTTGCACTTGCACGTGTATGCATAAGTACACATAGTGTTTCATGTTTGCCGACGGATTGGCGACAGATGGGCGTAATATCGCGATGGTGTGTGCTCTGCAAACGAAGAAGGAAGTGCCACACATATACATGGGGATACGAAGCTTTTGCCCAAGCTGACAAGATTTTTCGAGATTTTTTTTTGTTTTCTACGAGCGTTAACTTACAAAACATCGTACCTGTACCAATTGGTTGAACAATACATTCGCCATCGTTCGCCATGACCACTTTGTAGGTACATATAATTCCTATGCGCGAAACAACAGCTTGGCGAGCACCTGCAGGAGACGGGGAACAACTTTACCCTACTTTCGCCTGTTTACAGGATGTATAGTCACGTATAACAATTAAGCAGCACGTGCACGCACACACGAGCATCACCTCGAGTGTTACAACATGCGAGACGCGTAACTGATTAATCAACTGGTAATTAAATCACACACGTGCGCTTTTACCTTCCCTCGATTGTCGCGCTTGTCTCTACAGATTGCGACTTACCCTCTTTTCGTGCATCGCAATGTGCGCTCAACCGAGTCTTTCTTTCTTTCTCCCTGCCCGTCTCTGCAGTGCCGTGGAGTAAATTCGGCTCGACGTCTCTCTCTCTGGTCCGCCCAAGGAGACGAAAATTCGCGTCCGCCGCATACCTCGGGGTGACAAAAGGGTGCTCCCAACGCGACCGAAAGGAATTCGCGCTCGAATGTTTTTCCAAGTCCCACCGCCGTCCGTTGCTGTGCATGTATTTCTTTGGGCGAGTGAATAATGCGGGACACGTCTCGACTGGATCGTCCGGATTCCGCGCGCGCTGAGCCGTACATTCGCGCGTATTTTTCTTTTTTCTTCTCTCCGAGCTTCTCGAGGGGTTACTTGTGTGTATTTGGGGGACAAAATGGAGAAAATGAGTTTTTTCGTCCCGCCGATGGGCCGCGGCGAAAAAAAATCCCCATACGAACAGAAGCCGTGCTTTTTCGCGTTGAAAGAAAACCCTCCTCTTTTACTTTAATTTTACCTTTTTTTTTTTTGGATTAGTTAAACTGCTCTGGTTTTATCGCAATGAGGCGTGCGAATCAAAGTATCGGAATTTTCCAAGAATCGTATATGTGTAGAAAATACACCTATAGTATGAACGCGACGGATGCAGGCAAAGTCGGTGCGCAACGATATACCTTTGTCAAGCTCCTGGACATCTCTTATAGTGCCAAATTTACCTCACCTTTTTTTTTTCTCATCTGCGTGAGAAACCGTATCGTTTTATTTTTAGCGTCCGACGAAATTGTTTTATATACGAGTAACGTGTACTCAGTGATCGACGCGAGCAAGAGCTCTTGGGTTTATTTGCCAAAGTGTGATTGATTTGTTTTGATCTCGGCAAATGCGTATTATATACGATCAAGTTTTCTCTATCAAACGTTAAAAACAAAGGGGTATAAATTTGGAATCGATATTGCCGTTCACCCTTTCGTTTTCTTTTTAGAAAAAAATTTTCCAAAAAAAAGTTTGGCCAAAATCGGAAACTATTATAAAAACCTGGCTGAAACGATTTCTGAAAAACTTGAATGTTACGAAAGCTCGCGGCGCCCGTTGCCAAAACCAAAGTCAACAGAAAAAAAAAAAAAAAAAAAAAAAAAATTCCAACTAGACAAACACAGACAGAGCGAGAGAAACGGCGCCGTGGAGCGATCGGCTGCGATATCCGGTGGGCGTGTATGTAGCGCACCGGGGGCCAAAAACTCTCGCCCGACACTGTCCAGAGCCTATCTGCCCGCGCCTATAATTCATCGGTGTTATAATCAGCACCGACTACGACGGCCACGTGGTGGCGAAAGAATGTGCGCGCCGTAATGTATTTTCAGCCGCTCTCTTGTATATGGCGGGGGGCTCCCACGTACGTCCGAGCTTGCTTGTGAAAACTGTAATAAAAATTCTTTTGGTCCCCCGAAAATTTCCAACTAACCGTGTATGGTCGTGGGTACGAAGCTTTGGAGCTTGGAAAAATGTACAAAGATAAAGATGGTTTGACAAAATGGAAACATTTTTAGGGAGATACGATGAAGCATTTGGGTTATTAACGATGTGCACTTAATTTGTTGTTTATTCCAATGAAGATTTATTTAACGAGAATTTTCCTCGCTTACAAACACATGTAATAAACTCGATCGAAGACTAAAGTCTCTCAGACTTTGAGAGCTTCATTTGGGAAAAAGACGAATGTTTTGCCTAGTGCAGCACAGCAGGTAGAATCAGCCTACTCTCATCTCGTAAAAAAAAAAAAAAAAAAAAAAAAAAAAAAAACACCCAACGCAAAAGTTGATAATGTACCCGTACTTGTACATGATGGAGCGACAATGATCGTAATAACAAAGCGGCATAACTAAATAAGAGAGAACGGAGCGGAGAGGGTGGGGGGGAAGCGTGGATGCGGAATCTAATTTCATTGCTTCGGGAATGCATAATGCGTCGCTCGACTTCGGCCACGTATAGAAATGGAACTTTGCCACTTGTACATATATATATATATATATAAACTATACGTGCGTGTGCACGCGAGCGCTCCCCGCAATGGCTGCGCTGTTACGGGAGATAATCCTCGAGAACAAGTCGCTCCCTCTCGTTTGCGAGACCACGTAATTCGTACAGACGCGTCTCTTCCTTTCTCTGTACTCATCGTGCGGGCTGCACCTAAAGGTGCACTCGAACAATTCGCACAGAGGCCCCTCCCCTACTGGGAATAATACGATGTACCCTAAGTCTAATTGCAAAAAGGTAGATAATAGTAGCAATGGGACAGGGTATTTACAAGCGCGTTAACTGCAGTGACAAGAGCTATCAGGGATGTCGTATAAAACAAAGGATTTTCTGGTGAGGAAAAAAAAAAACAGCGATTGGGTAAGAGTCAACAATGTGTTTATCAGCTCAATAATCACTTTCGCGTGTCACAGCATGGAATGAATAAAGAGGAGTCGTAGAAGAGCGGTGGGGTGGAGAAAGGACCTGATGCTCGAGTCGACTTGTCAAGGCTCTTGACTAAAGCCATAAATCTCCCCATGTGTTATGTATACCAGTGTTATTATATACCTCACGTGGGCGAAGAAAAACACTTTTTTTTTTTCCATCTTACACGCAAGTTGTTTCAAAGGGATTGCACAATATAGTAGGGCTTCTTTTCTCTTGATTCGAAAAATGGTACAATCGATTTTTGTAAGAGAGTATGAATATGGGCTTGTAACATTTTGGATGATAGGTTTTATTCACATGCATTGGACTGGAAACCGAAACAAAAGAAATAAAAGAAATGTTGCCTAGTGAGTATATACTGTACGACAAAATGTACAAGCGAAAATCAAGTTGACCCAATAACTGAGGCGCCGAGTAAATGTTTTATTGTACGTGTGTGAGCATAAAATAAAACACACATCCTGTCTAATTGTATATTATGGATCTGAACGAAAAGAAAAAAAAATTAAATAAGGTATGGTAAAAAAGGAAAATTCTCATAAATCATGTACTTCTTGATCGAAAAAAAAAAAAAAATTCTTTTTATCCCGTTCTACCTCGCACACGCTTGGCAAATACATTATTATTATTTATACCTCTTTTGAAAAATATTTTGAGATAGAAAAATACACGCGATTATTCTGTCAGATAATAACTTTACAACTCGTTTTAACGAAACCTTGACATATTTCATTTGAAACTTTCAGAGAAAATTAGTGTTTCATGAAAAAAAAAACTCTTATTTCATGAAAAAAACCCATTGTAACAGCATGTGACGTTTCAAAAATGAAAAGGAAAATAGGACGAGTAGAAACACATGTACGAGCTTATTACAATCCCTACAGTTAAAAAAAACGTACTCAATTAAATGAAAAACAGGAGTAAAATGAAAGAAACACAAAAAACTAGTATAAAATTCTTGGCTTGTTGGAGCTCCCATACGTGCTTACTACACCAGACCACACATATGTCGCTCGTAGCAGTATCTCGATGGATCCAATGGAATTTCACGGCTCATAAAAACCCTTGCTCTTTGAGTCATGCACAGAGGGAGCATCGTGAATGATGTCGAGTCAACTGCTGCTTGGACGCAACGGGCCCCAAATGTTTTGCTTGACACTCGTCGAGACCGAGAGGGAAAGCAGTGGGCCAAAGTTTAATCCGATAAGCGTTGCACAAGCCTGGCTCCCCCGCAATCCTCGAATTTTCATGCCTCGGAATTCAACGATGCTTCACCTCGAGTCGTCGGTATATGTATATAAAATCACAAAGACGCGTTTCGAGAATTTTATACTACGACTATACGCTTCCGTGATCATAAAAATGATTGATTTCACCCTCGACACCATATAAAAGAAAAAAGGAAAGACTAGAAAGACAAGAGAATTTCGACCATAAACTCCCCGCAATCGGAGGGATCGTAAAACAAATCACGCCCATCAAATGTTTGAGAAAGAAGCAGCAGCTCGGCCCGACCTTCAAATCGGCATTTACTCGGCACGTCGTCGCAAAGTCTCGCAAACTCAGCCGATTTTCGCAAACACGATATAAAACCCCGCCCACGTGCCACACACGGGGGCTTCTTCTTACCCTCCGCTTCCAAACTGAAAAATGAAATTCGACGCTCGAGCGTGACTTTCAAGGCAATTGGGGGGGGGGCAAAACTTTTTATTCGCTAAAGCGGAGGAAGAACGAGCGATCGTAACTTGCGTAGATATACCGCGAATCTCCCGGGGAGGTGGAAAAATTTCCAGGACTAAACAACTCGATAAGTAAAAAATAAAAAAAAACAGGGTTGGCTGGCGAGTGAGTGTACACATACATACACGTAGTAACACAAGAGAGCGGGGAACAAGGCGAGGAGGAAGAGAGAGAACGGGGGCAAGGTTTAGTTGCACTTGACCTTCGGCGCGGGTCTAACTTACGTCTTGTTTTCGGACTTATTTTCGTATCCGTCTGAGGCTACACGAGCTTGCACGAGCTCGCTTCCATGCCACGTCCCTGTGTACACGTATATACACAAAGCCCGAGTATAACGTATATAGTTACGCATCCGAAGGCAGCTATGCAAGCAAACAGGAAAAGAATAACAAACTTCCGCAATCGTAAATTTCCTCGATAAATCAAGACTCCGCAGCGTAGGGTATGTGCTGTTTTTACTCAAGCGAGGGTTATTCTCCTTTGGTGTTTCTCATTTCAATTTTGGTTTTTTCGTTTTTATTTCGACCATATTGTATTAAACATGAGCGCAGTATTCGTGAAGATCAATTCGACTGTTTTTAAGTGCACCTTTGTCCAACAACGGAGTGCACGAAACCTTTCGAAAGATCAAATTGGTCCAGCGAAACTTTTTGGTGGAAGCAAATATAGCGAACAAAAGACAAAAAAAAAAAAAAAATCCCCTTGGAGTTAAATCTACGGTTAAGTATATACACGGTCCAAGCTTTCGGTATACGTGCACGCCTTGGGGCTCTATGCACTGGCTTCTTTTTTTTATCGATGCATGTAACATTAGGGAGTTTGGTTGACAAAGTTGTCCGAAACTTCATCTAGCATGTGCCTGTGAGGTTGTGTTGTAGCGTCAAATCGAGTTGTACAAGTGCTTTTGAAAAGCATAATAGTTTTAATTAAATCAACGCTCGTTCTTGGCCACGTAGAGAGCCTCGAGTGCACAACTGAAGCGGAATTTATTAGCGCTGCCCGAGTGGAATTGAAGTGGCACTTTAGTCGTAAAATATAAACAAATTTAAGGGGGTGAAAAAAAGCCGCGAAAGCCATATAGTTCGAGGGAGAGTGAAAATAAGGGGGAAAGACTGAGAGAGAGCAAAAAAAGTGCCATAGTCCTGATTAATAATGTCCCGGAGAATTAAAATGACGAAATTAGTTGGGAAACTTTGCCGGAGTCGGACGGCTACAGTTTAAACTACGCCGTCAAATGCGAAACTTCCCAACTCTTATTATCTCCGACCGTATTATGCCCGAAAGTTTCTCCCAAAAGCCTATAAAAGGTAAAAATCTTTGGCGAGTCAACGATCATCGTGCTCACACACGACGCTATCTTTTTCTTTTTTTTTTTCTTTTTTTTTTTTTTTTTTTTTTTTTTTAATTTGCGCTCCAGCTGCAGCGAGAACAATAATAGGCGGAGTAAGGAGGAAAAAAACAGAAAAGTAGCGCCTCGAGATAATTAGCCGCGCTCACACTTGACCCAGAAGCCCAACGTCTCTCTTCTTCCTCCACTTTTCCGAGCATTTCGTCCCCAAGATCGTTTCGCACGTTCGCGCCTTCCGTTCAATTTGCCCTCCGAAAGAGGAGCGATCTAGCACCACCCAAATTTTCGCCCCCTCCGTTTCGTCGTATCGAGTAACAAAGTGGGACAGCGAATCCCGCCGCTGCTTCTCTTTGAATACAGCACACAATAGTCAGCGCCGCGTGTGCATTAAACTTGCGTTTCACGACTTCCCGTTAATTATACCTCTCCGGTAATCACTCCCTCCCCCCCCCGTCCGCTGCTGTATAATATTTGCATATCGTGCGCTCCTCGCGTGTGTGTATCTTTCTTTGAGCCCGAACAAAGCTCCCCACTCTGTCTCGCGTCTCGTTTTTCACTTGATAAAATTACCTGTTCTAAAATTCCAGCGCAAACAATAGTATTATCCTCGTCTGGCGTACGCGCGACATCACCAGTGGATGCGGTATACGAGTACATGAGCTTTGTACAGTCAAAAAGTGAAAATTTTGTAGCTAAAAAAACGGAGAAAATCAGTGTATGCGACAAGCACATTTATTACCTACAAGTTTCGGCCAGTACCCCCAAATAAGCACTTCTCGAAAGGGGGGGGGGGGGGAATGTTCCGACAAGCCGATATAGCGCAGAGCTCGGCCAATATGGCTCGATGTCCCTGTGCGTTCGAGGCTGCTCGATTGCGCTTCGGACGCGAGAGACACAACGGACACGCATACATTTGCACATAAACCCGGGCTCCATTGCAAGCTGGAAACATCGGTGGTACAGCGGCGAGGGCTCGGATTTCCTCGCATCAGCAGAGTAGTTTTACGTATATATAATGGCCACGTGCCCGTGCATTTTGGAGCATCTGTATAGTTGGTTGACGGCGTGCTTTTGACGTTTGGAGGGGACCGAGGAAACCCGCAATTTTGGCCTTTATGAGCTACATGTGTACCAATCATCCGCGTTTAATGCGCGGGTACAACACTTTTACTCGACTAATATCATTGTTATTGATTTCCCGAAATTTTTTAAACGACGAAATTATTCGTATGAGAGGAAAAGTCGATTCGAGCCGCATGTATACGTACACTCACTGGCAAAGGAAGGAAATAAGTCGGCAGAGCAGCGCCAGATCTGATTTGGCATCGGTATAATGCACGTGTAAGCTGTATAGCTATTGGATTCATTTCGCGTCCCTTCCTTCCGCCGTACATTTTATATACTGCACCAGCTCGATGTATATAGACTTAAGCATTACATAGGATTGGCTTGTGAGCTAGCTATAGCTTTATTTTTTCGCGCTGATGGTTTATTGTGGTATTGGATTTTTTTTTGGATTGGAGCTGGTGGAAAATGATATTTTTACAAATAATCTGTAGTCGAGTCAACCCCCGGAAATTTTGCAAAAGCTGGTACAAGGAAGTAAGGCATTAGGCACTGAAAATCCAACTTTTGCAACGATGTTCATTTGACTTTTTGACACAGTTGCGTTGGAGTTTTCCATGTAATTGTCTCTCAAAAAAGTTGAACAAGTACACGGCAGTGGGGGATGCATGCAACAATCATTTGTTGTTTCGACACGCTCGTGCTTGAAGTAGAACAAACCGAGTCCGGTCAGACTCACTCGTCGCAAAAACACACACGTTTTCAATTACTTCACTTTTGCTCTTTTAAAGTAACTTCCCCAGTAACTGCACACAACAAGCGAAATTGAAATATGCACGTGAGAGAGGGGGGAATCAAGATTCATTAGACGCGAGGTGGAGAAAGGACCAAAGTTGAAAATTTTCTTGTTTTCGTGCACTTTCTCCGGCCCCACTTTGCCTACCGATTCTCTCAATCCTCGTTTTGCTGGGGATTGTTGTGCATCGTGAGTCTACTTTGCAACTACTTACATCTGCAAATCTCAGGGTGTCGCGGTGCAGTCTTTTTACTGTTGCAAACAACATTGCATTGTACACTTGCAACCTTTAGGATTCAGATCTCAAATAACGGTCACGAAGTAATGACCGCAAAAAAAAACCTATAGTTTTCAACTCAAAGAAGCACTTGGTCGTGAAAAAAAAAAAAAAAAAAAACACTCGCATCACCGCCGTGATTGCGCGATTGAGTACGTAGTTTCATCTTCCTCTCGACGCCTGGATTTCGGCCAAAATTACCCTTTGCTCGGCCAACCAAACGACTGCAGTGGTACACGTATATGTATAGTATGGATATAGATATACGCGCTCGTAATCTCTGGCTAGCGAGGCGTTTCTCCTCGCGTCAATTACCACCGCGGCCCGCACGAGAGTGCTCTCCCGTGTGAATGTTTTCGGCGTTTACAACCTCGCAAACGACTCGCTCGACCAAGCGATTATATGGTCAACAATACTGGAAAAACAAAATTAAAAAAAAAAAAAAACAGTGCCAGGTCCGTGTGTACATGATATCATCTTTGACAGAGTCCAAATTGATGCAGTCACCTTTTTTTTTTCATCAGAGCCAATTACTCGGTAACGAGAGTGATTCCAATTAAATTGCGATACCCACAATTCATAGCTTTCACCCATCAGGAGTGGGTACAACGACCGGAATCAAAACCGCATCAATTGAAACCCACAGAAGATGGGTGTAGATGGTGGCTCGTAATTCCATTGGAAGGTAATGGCTCTTTTCCGCGCTTCGCGAAGAGAGGAGGGCGAAGCAGAGGTGTAATCAAGCGAACGGCGAGTCGTTATTCCGATTAGCGCAGAAGGGGGTCGACGACACACCGTATACTACGGGGAGGGCATAATTACTCGTACACGAGCTGGCGCTCTGCCACGCCGAAAAGTACCACCAAGTGCAAGGTAACGTCCAATTAGGGCCGCCACGGTTCCACCTCGTTTGGCGCTTTATGGCCACCAGTGACGACCCTCCCATTCATTTGTCACGCCATGTGCCCCCCCCCCTCGCCTACAGATTGGGCCAAAAAGGCCTCAGATGCGGGCCCAAAGTACAAATGGGATTAAAAATCTCGTATACGGGCAGATAGAAAAAAAAAAGTAAACAAGAGGCCACCGACTGTTGCGCAAGGGTTGAAAAGAAAACAGTAGATCTCACCAGTGGAGCAGACTCGAGAGGGTCCCAATCAAATTACCCCGCGCGTGCTCTAGCGTATAGGCTGCACGCTGTGTAGTTTAAACGGAACCGACGCTCCGGCGATTTAGCTGATTGAATTCGGACGGGTACAAAGTAGGGACAGACGGTTTCCTACGTTTGCGTACGCGCTTCGAGGGTACATCCGGGACTTGGGGGTATTAAACGCCAATTAGGCTTAGAGAGGAATGCAATCGAGGCCCGATCGACTGCAATGACAAAGGGCTGTACTGCGCCGCTCGACTTGCAAACTGGCTTTGCAAGTATACGCGTTGCCGGAGCCTCGGGCTAGCGCGCATTGTTGTACCACTAATTTTCGATAATTGGGGAATAGTTGGTGCAAGGGTTTTGAGAATGTTTATTACAACGAGCCACGGCACTGGTGGGTTGTTATTGGGTGAAACAAGCTCGTGTACCGCTGTTCGATTGATTACTGGTAACGAGAAAGAGAGAGAACATTGTTGTTAACGCAACGAGTACCAATAGATAGATGTCTGTACGAATTGAGCATCGGAGTAACTAGCTGCCATGACTATACGGGTATATCGTCTCCTACAGATTTTTTTTCACGTATTTTTATCGAATTCAATTAAATTTGTTTTTTTCTTTTTTTTACAATAGAAGATATGTATCTCAAAACAAGGAAGAATGTATATGAATGTAATATATGATTGTGAAATACTTGTGCTTTCTGAATTTGATCGAGCGAATAATCTCTGGTGGTTGAAAGTGAACATTCACTTGTTGAATAAATGGAAATTATTGCTAATTATTGGCAAGCAATCGTTTGAACCGATGAAAGAGTAAGTAGCAAGTTTTTGTCATTTTCCCCAATTCCGGATTAAAAGAGTGTGCGCAAGGAAATGAACGTCCGCGTCAGAGAGTTCGGGTGTGCCATGAAGACTATCGTGAAAAAAATTCGGCCCCAGGGATTGGAAGCGCCGAAAATTCATGGAATACTCAATAATGATGATGCATGCGGGCGCGCGCTCCGCTTCTACCGACAAATGACGTTATATTTGGGACGAATTCTCACAAAAAAAAAAAAAAAGTTGCTCCTTGTAAATTAAAAATCGCCGCTCGGACAAACAAATCGAGAGTCCCAAGTGGACGAGAATATAGAAGTGCAGACGGGAGACGTATCGTTAAAGTATAGCTCAGATTCAAAGGAAAAACTGCAAATTGGCCTCTTTTTATTCATTTCCTCTAAAATACAACGCGACAGCACGTAGTGGAGGCAATAATTTACAAAAGGTTGGATCGTACCGTTTCACACGAATGAATAACTTTCGTCGAAAACGACACCCGCACCTGTGATTGGGCATCAATATTGATTGTTCCATCAACATTACTTGCCCCTGCAGTGAATGCAACTCGCTTCGAAGGGATACTGAGTACTTTTATGCGGCAGCCCTGATGAATTTTCACGGAGGCGCTTCAAAACTTTGGCAATTCAACACCATGACGAGGCAAAGAAGGGCCCCTTTTTGCCTCTCATTGTCCCGCAAAACTTTTTCACCCCCGGCCATTTGTCTCAATTACAAACCCAATGTCCCCCAACCTACGAGAAACGCGTATTACTCATCCTCCTGTTTAACGTCGAAAGAAAGGGAAAAAAGCTCTTCTTTTTCGCGCTAATGGAATAAAAATCGAGACCCGTAATGAAAACAGCCCTCCTTTTCCAAAAGGTAACAGGTTATATTATATGCACACCGGCACTTTGGAAAGGCAAGGGGCTCCGTATGTGCTGTTTAACGCTCTTCCGACGTTTTTACGATTTCTGTACGCACTGTTCTCCCTCCCCTTTATGCTTTATTTTCCCTCAACGAGCAAGGCTCGAGCTGTAAAAAAGAAGCCCCTTTTTTTTGCAAGAGGGGGGGGGGAGGGAAACAGCCAGACCAGCCGAGAGATTTCCCTCGGGGCCCGGGGGAAGAAAGCCGAGTCTCGAGAACGGCTTCGCTGCGTAAGGGAATTTTCACCGGGAGGGGGTTGGAAAAATGAATTCAACTCTGGCGGTGGGCGCGTGAGCCTCCTCCTGCCCCCCTGGAAGCTCGTTTCGCGGGCTCCGTTTTATTTTCGAGGACGCGGAATTGCGGTATTTCGGCTGGGAGTCTCTTAAGGAGCTTGCAGGATTGGGGTGGTTTTTTTTTGTTATCTCGCGCGAGATCAAGCATGGGGCTGGGCTAATTGGGTTGAGGGTGAAACACTCGTAGGTATATACACCACGGGTGTTATTATCTCCTGGAAATTATATACAATTATAGGGGGCCAATGTACCTACATTGACTCGCCAAACGACTCCGGATAACCCCACGCGAGAGTGATATATATGTATATACTTACGCGTGTGCGCGTTACGATTGTGTACACCCCAGGAGTCCAATAAACGACAAATTAACGATTAAGTGTACGTGTGTATGGATATACAAGAATTGCAAATCGATTGAACGAATTGGCCCTTGGCAATTGTCACCGCCACCCCGGAGAAAGGCAGAGGGAATAATGTGTACCGCGTGCTGCGGCATTTAATTTGACCGCGATAACGATCTTCGAGCTACTGTGCTGCAATACTATACTTGCGGTTCGAGCATAGCAAGTTTTGTTTCTTCGGAACAATGGTAATCAACTATTTTTTCACAACGACTTGAAACAAAAGCGTGTGGATTAATTAAATGCGAAGCAAGCGTAGAAATGTATGTTTATATAATTAAATCCAACGACCAAACGGTTGTTCATCGAAATTTCCAACAAATTTAAAAGAGAGCGGGGAAGATAATCATCCCTCCCCTGTGCCAACGAACGGCAACGTACGCATGTGGCAAAAGTGCGTGGTAGCGTGTAAACGTATATAACGTTATTGTTTCTCTCTCTCGCCCTACATCATCGATCCTGGACTGGCTATGTGTGTGTGTGTGTGCACAGCGCAGCGGAGTAGCAAACCAGCGGGATGATCCTGCATGATTAATCACGCGTGCCATCGGCTCTGGATATTTGCATATACGGCCACGGTTCATGCGCTAATGAACAAAGTACCTGTAGTGTATATATATATATATATACGTATGTACCTGCAGTGCCTTGCGTTATTAATGATATTTGGGTATACGAAGGACACGTGTATGTACATGACGCACACGCGTGTGTATTATTTATCGTGCGCTGGCAAAAGTTTTGAGAGTGAAAAACAAAAAAAAAACAAAAAAAAAAAAAACCAGCTTGGAACTACAGGTTTTTAGCTTATACAGGACTGATTCGAGGAGAACAGCTTGTATTGAACAAGAGCTTGCAGTATTTGTTGTTTTTTTTTTTTTTTTTTTTTTTTTTTTTTTTTTTGGAGGACGGGTTGGATGGGCAAAAACAGAGGGCCAGAGAGATACCTACGACGGAGACTCGACCGCGATATTATTCCACAGGGGAGCCGCGTGTACGAGACACAAGTGGATAGGGGGGTGGGGGTTGGTATCGAGGGGAGAATATTTTCACTCCCTTCCCCACGAAACTTTCCTAATTAAGCTGCCAATTAAGCTCCCGCTCTGATATGGACGGTCAAAGAAATGATGCGAACCTCCACCCCTCCCCAGCGCTACTATACACCGCGGCCCTCTCTGTTGTGACGTTACGAGTGTAGTTTGTATTTACGCGTGTATATTTGCTTCTACAAATCTTTGCTCGCATAGGAAAGCGTATATATGTATATATATTTTAAGTCGGTGCAAGCGAGAGCACCTTATGTTTTAGTTCTTAGGAATAACACTAGGAAAGTCATCGTGTCTGACTGTGCATGGTTATCTTTTGATAATGTTCATCCCGTCAAATGAATAATATAAGCTTGTTCAATCGAACATTCGAGTTTTCTGACTATACTTTTTGTTTTTTTTTTTTCGTTCCGTCGATTTGATTAAAGTCGTTAAATGCTACCGTCTCTCTCTCTCTCTCTCTCTCCGCGGAAATGTTAACAACTCGGTAAAGCAGCTTACCCGGTTACAACAAAGTTCCGTTGTTGAATAAGCTTTCGCTACTGCCTGCAACAACAGAGTTGATCGAAAAATGTTATTTTCCTCGACCGCGGGAAAAGAATCACTCGAAAAGTTTGGAGCTCCGAACCAACTGTCCTGTGCGTCGGGCAAAAATTTCAAAAATATGCGTCCAAGTTCGGATCCGGCATAAATCAAAGTCACCCTTATACCTTCCCTTCCTCTTGCTCCAAAGGGACCCGGCCACGCGGTTAACGGAACTCCCTTGATAATCGAAGCCCATCGAGTTCCCGCAGTATCGTTACGTAAAGTCGCTCGTGTCAACTTGAGGTCTTTCGTTCATGAATTTATTGTGTAAGGCCTTACACTTGTTTACTTAAAAATAAAAAATAAAAAGGCGTTTCCAACTTTCGTTTTTCGTTCTAATCTCGATTTCCATGATATAAAAAAACCCCTGGTTCTTCACTACGCATGATTACAACAACGAAAGTCAAGTGATATCGTAAGATTTACGTAATATGGTTTTGAAGTACTATGATCTAGAATATACGAACACAAGAAACGCTGCAAATCAAGCAAAACGGGGCGTTATCAGAAAAGAAAAGCAGCTTTGAAAATGAAATTTGACGTAACGCAAAACGTAAGCGAGAGTTGCTCTGCTCTCGCGTGTGAAAAACACTCGGGAAAATGAAAAATGGAAGAGGAGCGAAAAATGCTAAAACAAACAGTGGATCAACAAGCGATGCAAACAACATGTAGGAGAAGAAAAAAGAAGCGAGCTGTAAATTACACACCTACACAAAAATTTTTTTTTTTTTTTTTCAAGCGTTTTCAGTAATTTTTGAAGGGTGGATTTCATTTAAAAATAATAAACAAGACTTGACTTATTTTACAATCATTTTCTCGTAGGATGCCTATGGTTGAAAAAAAAAAAAAAAAAAAAAAAAGTCGGATACAACCACAGCACACATGGGAATCATTGCACTACCAGCGCAATTAGTTTTCCAGAGAAAAAAAATTGAAGAGTAGATTAGAAAGGGAGAGAGCAAAAAAAGGAAACTTTTAACAATTTTTATTTTCCCCAGCGGGTGATAACTAGAAAATCGCGCGTTCATACAGGTACACCTCTCGCAATGTACATCATTGTATACGCGAGCATCCGGAGGCTACGGCTGCGTACGACCCCGTTTGGTATGTACGCGCGCTCAGCCCAGAAAATTCTGGAGTCACTTGACCGATTTTCACGCGCCCGCTCGCGACAATGTAGCCACGTACGTGTGTACTACGTTGCTCTCGCAACCTCTCGCTCCCCACCGATTTCTTTGTCGCTGAATTATCATAGCACCCGAGCTGTTGGTGGTAATGATGATGAAGTCGTCCGACGCGTGCCTTCCGTTCCTTCGCCAGAATTAACGTCTATTGTCGCGTGCTCGTGTATTTTACGGTCTGGCGGCTAGCTCCGTGCAATTTTTTTAGACCAATTTCGTGGCAGTACTCTATACGAGGTACTCGTTGCATTCTTGCGTAATGAATTTTCCATGGCTTTGAACAATTTTTCGATAATTTGACGTATTGGCGTTTAAACGCGTTGTTGTGCCGAATCAAAACTTTTTTTCAACCACACTCAGGTAATAATTCAAAAAAAATGCTACTTCGATTCACGCTTCATACAAGCCAAGCGATCACTCAACTCTTATCCCATAAACAACTTTTTGGTACATCGAATAGGGTTGCATCGACAGCCATTGGTTTCCTTATAAGATTCGGGAAAAAAATCGCCTCCCCGATCTCGACGAGACAAGTAGAAACAGCCAAACGCGGTAAGACACGCACACGACTCAACAGCCTCCCTTCGAAATAATTCATGCTTCGACCACATGGATTATTTAAGGCAACGGGGAGCTAGATCGTATATTTCTCTAATGCCAGCTCATACGCCACACGCGCGAGATGTATAAGCGAAGCTCGACAAGTATATTGTTAGAGCTGGCCCTTTCTACCCCGAAGAGGAAAAAAAAAAAAAAATAGCACGATCCCCCAAGAGAAGAAGAGCGTAGCTTTCCTCTCACCCACATCGGCACGTATCCCTCTTTCCGTCTCCGTCTGCACTGGTTTCCACCTGTCTTTCTCTCGTGCGCTTAATTTAGACGTGCACCTGTTCCTTCGACTCGCACCGACACCGCTGCTCTTACCAGGAGACAGTCGAGGGAAATCCGGAGAGATTTTGCGGTGCGCCTCCCCTTCGATCCAAGGGGATTATTCCGCTTGGTTTGATCGTCACCCGCGAGCTTCGGAATTTCCCTGTGCATTCGTGGATATACGTTTCACCGAGGCATCGTACCGAGGGCTTAGTAGGCAAAAATCGCTTTTGCATTGGGTTTTGTATACCATATGGATATGAAAGTTGTTTTTTTTTTCTCCAGCTATTTTTACAAAAAAAGATATGTATGTTGTAACTATAGTTCAGCTGGTGATCGTGTTTATAAAATTACCGTGGATATCCATGTGTATACATGTTTCGTTGGAACATTTTCATACTTTGCTCGGTTAATTGATCGGGCGGGCGTTCATTTCCTTCGAAATTCATGCGTTTTCCCGAGGATAAATATTTATCATAGGGTCGATTCGAATAAATACAATATGCATGAGGCAATTCCGGGGATAAATATTCATTCGGGTCCCGCGTACGACTTGATGTGTTAAAAAGAACTCGAGAGAGAGACGATACGAATCGGACAAACTCCGTGCGCTATGAATCATTTGCCGCGCATATATTATATACGTATCGCGTGGTACACGCGTATAATATGGTGCACGATTGACGGGGAAACAAGTAAATTTAACGGCGCTCGTGAAAAAAGCAGTACTCTCCTATTTACACCTCTTGAATAAACATGGAGTGTAGTAGCAAGTGTTTGTCATCGATACGAAGGAGATATACAGAGAAAAGAGGGGAAAATTAAATACTGCTATTTCCTGTAAAGAGAGAGCAAAAACCGTATAGCTGTTGCTGTTTCTATTTTAGCCGGAGCGAATGTGCATAGTATCGCCAACCGTACGAGAAAATATCCTTTGCTTGAAAATCACAATTGCACTTACATACACCTATAGCCATTGGCGCGTTGTACCTTGACTTTGACAAAACCACTCGAGTTGGAACTTGTCGGATTTTAATTTTTCTAGTGGTTGCATATAATAATAATAATAATAATAATTATTATTATTATTATTATTATTATTATTATTATTATTATAGATTCAATGAGGTTTAACTCACTGTTTCGAGAAAGTGGGGGGGCTGAATATAATTGCACCCATTGGGATGGTAGTGCACACAAAGTTTGGTATATAGATGTGGTTAAACACGTCGAGGCCAGTGACGCGAGAGATGCCGAGGCATCGACGACTGGCAAGACGGCAGAATTCATCGATCAGAGAGGAATATACCGTCCGAAGCGAAGATGGGCCGCGGAAGGACACGCCTACTTATAGCCCAAAGCCTCGCCGATGTTGCATTGTGAGAAAATCCCTTGGGGAGGATAGACAACTGAACGACGAGGGAAGAGTTACCGCGTGTAATACAATATGCGCGCGGCCTGTACTAGTTCTATTGTCGAATCGGCTGGTGGGTGGTGAAGGGTCAGACGGGGTGAAGGCTGGGCTCAAAAAATGGGACGCGATGAAAAGCTCGTTAGCGATTCTATCGCCTTCCCCCTCTTTGTCACTCTTCTTCCTTTTTTTTTTTTTTTTTTTTTTTTTAGAATGATATTTGAAATTCAAATTAACGAAACTATGCAACGGGAGAGGGGGACACAAGATGTAGGTGCCAATACCGTCGATTATTTTTTGTCTGATGAAATGTATAATGTGTACACGCAAATATGATAGATATCGACGAAATTTCAAAGGCACGTTGTACGTGGATCGATTTCGGCGTCGAGTGCATTCCTGTTCTCTCTCTCTCATTGTATTGTATTATACACGCGGACTATTACGACTGTTTTTTTTTTTTTTTTTTAAAGAATTTCAGATGATCCCTCGCGACCGACAGATTTGCAAACTAATAAAAATGATTTTTCTCTCGGTGCGTATAGCAGGTATTATGAAATTTGCAATTTTTCAATAAAAAATGTCACGTCCACGTTCCACTCTTCGTCCGACCGATCATTGACCAGTACTACTGCGAGCTCGGTAAAAATCGATAACTTTCGTGGCCCTCCGCCGTACGAGGGATCGGTAAAAAAGCCAATTCGAGCGTACGGAAGAAGTTAGAGTCGTTGCAGACCTTAGCTCACCGCAAGTCCTGGCTTTCACGCTCAAAGGAATAATAGGCTCACCGGTATAATAGAGTCCACGGTGGCTGTTTGGCTTCTCCTCCCTTTTTTCTCCCCCCCTTTTGACCCTTCCCTCTCGTGTACACAATGGCGTATGCTTTCTATGGTTTTTGTATCTTCTTGTTGAATTTTCTTGAAGTTCAACCTATACTCTTACACATACATTCATCGATAAATAGTGGATTGTAAGAGTACAGGTGAAATACTCTATCGTTATGCTTATACTTTTACAAATGAATGTACTCCAATTTACCGATACCTCCTTTTTTTTTTTTAAATATAGCCACACGCCTTGCCCGTGACGAAAATAACAATCAGTATCTATATCATTCGATCCCGCGCTTATACGATTGATCGAAACGAGTATATATATGGGTGTACAATCATCGTGGGTACATAAAAAATACCTCAATAACTCAAACCCGTACACACTCCGCACACGCGCGATTTACAAAAATAGCAAAACACGCTGCTTCATTATTCACACGTCCCGCTCAATGTTTAATGAGACTGAAAATATCCGCTTTATCTATAATAAGCGTCCCCTGTGTATACACAGGTGTATATACCACCCCCTTCTCGCTCCATATCGATTCCAACGGAACAAACAACTATATACCGAATCCGATAAATCAATCCAACTTTTTTTTTTAATTTCAATCCAAAGCGTGCCAAGTACGACTGAAATAAAAAAAATTTTTTTTTTTAAATCCTCGAGATATAGCGTAATCGTAGTTTATGAAATTTATAGGGTATCGGTGTCGGTGCATCGTACATCTACACGATAGCGAGGGAAAGAGAGAGTCTGTGCGGTCTAGAGAGTATATCGGTGAGAGAGGAGGAAGGAAATAAGGGACGAGAGAGTGTATCGCGTGCTCCATTTTCCACCTGGGCTGCATCGTCGCGCGCTGGTAGGGGGTGGTGGTGCAACAGGCGGCTATACTTACACGCCGCTTCGCCAAGTTGGTTCTACGGTGGGTAATATAATACGTATACGCAATATTTACCCGCTTGTGCGGTACGGTGACGTTTAAATCGATGATGGACCGACGATGGATAGGCCCAGCCAAGGGCGATGGAGATGGATGGGAGAACCTGCTGGCCATAGCTTTGTTTTTTATTAGTATATGTCAAGGATAGGTATGTGTATGTATTTACAGAGGAACGTGACACACGGCTTGAGAGAAGCCGACGTGGATGGATGATGGAGAGAGAAGGGAGGAGGGGTGGCATGGAATTGTTTGGTACGAAGGGCTAAAAATTTTCAGATATAGTTGAAAGTTAACGCTGATGTATGTAGGTGGAAAAAACCACGTGCAGCTGGTATATACCGAGAGAGAGAGGGTGGGGGGAGTATCCAGAGGGAGGAGAGGATATCGGGATGAAAAGTTGTCGACAGGGCAAATTGCCGGAAAACGGGGGAACAACGTGATCCTCGGCCACGGACGCGTCGGTTGGAGAGACGAGGTGCTTCTGCTGCTATACAGCGCGTCGACGATGTTGGGCCGTATGGAGCGAAGTGAAGAAAAAAAAAGTGCCTCGAGCGAGGGGGGAATAAAGAAGCTCGAGAAATTTATTGCCCCGCGGATTCGATAGCTCTCGAGTACAGCGCGCCTATACCCCCGTGTTGGATGGATTTTTTTCCCCCCTATATACAGTGTGTATTGTACACCGAGGCAGGGGGAGGATTTATATATACGCTATCGATGTGATTCAGGTAATGGAGTTAACTGTGTAAAGGGGCATATGTGTATTGCACATACGAGGAGGAGTTAATTATTTCGTAAACGTCGGACAATCAATGTTTTTTTTTTTTCAGTTATTTTACGCGTATTCCTGAAAATTCTGTGGTTACCTACATACAATCCGCTTGCACCGTAGACCTCCCCGATACTAACACCATCACTAGAGGTAGGAAAAATAGGGAGTTGTAATTTGGCTTACAAACGAGGGTCACGCCATTTACTTCCATCCATGGGGCTATAATATAAGGGTGACGCAGCTAGAGTCCATTATCCCCCAAAAGATCGACGAGGGTCTCTCTCAGTGTCACCTATGTTACCCAGACTGGCACAAATGACAGACACCGAGTGTCATATTGACGCGTAATTTTACTTCACATGTCAATGAAAAGCTTAGAAAATTGGTTTTAAGGTCATTTGAGGTTTATTTCGTAATTACTCGCTGAAACTTGTTGCGTGTGGGACTCGATAAGAAATTTTGACGCATGCAACGACAGACCCGCGCTATCAATAGAAGCTCTTTACAAAACGAACAAGAAACGGCGGCTGGTCTGAAATTTGTCGGGCTTTAATAAAGAAAAATCCCGTGACAAAACCCGAAATGACCTTCACGCTCAAACGTCAAGAATTTTCGAGCTGATGGCAATCATAAAAGGTGATGCGTAAAAGCCGAGCGACGCGGGGCATTTTTTTTCACGAGCGATAAAAGAATTTTATCAACGTGTACACGGTGCGCACGAGTATTTAACTTTTTTTTTTTTTTTTTTTTTTTTCCTCTCTCTTTCATACGCCGGAGCAACGACAAGCTCGGCGGAGAGTCCCTTGCAGCGGCACACCCCGGCAAACTGTTGCTCATATGCCGCCAACTTACACATAAACTATACACTTATACATCGGTCATTTTTTGCTACATTCTCGGCTCGGTCGTCCCCAAATACACACGCACTGCTGCCTGGCACTTGTCGGCCTCTCATATTGGTATATAGGGCGTGTAATTTCACGCAACAACTAATTCGAATGTTATAGCAACGCCGATTTTGATAAACATTCAGGGCGACGCGTGCTTAATTTAATCCGCGTGTCATATCGTGCATTTAAAACGCGTGATCGTTACTGTAGAGTCAAACAATCAAGCTCATGGGTGAATTTTATTCATTTCAACTGCGCCGAGATGCTTATATTGTATACGAAAAGATTATAAATTATCGCGGCTCGTGATTTTACCAACTTTTCGGCTCTCGACTCACCGAGTATACACCGAGACGAGAGAAAAACACGTTTCGGAACACCCAGAAGCAACAGCATAACGAAAAGTGCCTATATACATATAAACGATCAATCGTCACTACTTATCATTGCAAAATTGAATGCAAGGAAAATCCTTCCGACTCCTTTTTTTTTTTCTTCCGAATGAGGAAAAAAAAATGAACCATCGCAGGGAAAAAAGTATAGGCACCCTCGGTTATGTATATAGTTGCACTACGCAGTGGACGGCCGAGTGATCGATATAATAGCTCAAACGTATAGAGGGGAAGGGAGAGTCGGTAGCTGATACTTATCACGTAAGTAGGTATAGGTGTGTAGGTGCGTGTTTATACACGGGAGAGCGCCCGAGGCGAGCTGAAACGGGCCGAGTCATTGTTTATCCTGGCTAGCCGCTGCCGTTACGGGGGTGCATGGAACATGCAGATGCTGACGTCGTCGACTGACAGCCAACCCCTCGGCGTTGTAACCAACTTTCCTGCAGCCCGGGCTTTTTTTTTTTTTTTTTTTTTTTTCATTGCTGAGTTGGGTCGTTTTGGCTTCTATACTCACCCTGCAGTAGATATAACGTCTGCGCCGTTTGACGAATAGCTAATAAATTCATCCACCGATACGCATTTTACGCGTTTAAGTAGTAATAGCCGAGTTTGGTCGGACACGCGCTCCCCCTATCTCAGATCAGTTGTCCCTTTGGAACGACTGTCGCGCGCAATTTACACGACTCGTATACAAGCCGATAATAATCAGCAGCTCGTGTTCTGCAAAGTGCACGGCAAGGACGATCTACTGCTTGTGCACGAGCTCAATTTTGATCGCACATATTGTACGCAGAGGTATTGCCCCCACGCGTAGCAAGACCATGGTTGGTATGAAACTTTTACAAAAAAAATTAAACATCGACATCGTCAGAGCAGACCCGGCGAGACAAACGAAAGGGCAAAAGCCGAAGGCGACCTTTTTATACGTACGAGTATTGAATAACCGCGGTAGCCCCGAAAGAGGAGCCAAGACCGCCTGCGCGCTACTTTTCCTATTCGCTTTCTTCCATCCCCCCTCCCCTTCCTTAATATAAACAAAAAAAAGCTATTATGCGCGAATGCATTAGTTGCCCTGCTCGGGCTCTTTGCGAGCAAACACACGGGAGCGGGGGCCACAAAGGAAATTTTTGTTGGGTATACGTGTACGTATATACATGTTATAGTCGAGTTCAGAGCTTTCGAAAGCTTTAGGCTGTTACACGTGCACCAAAGGAAAAAAAGAGAGAGAGAGGGGGGGGGCGGCCTCGATGAAAGGCCGTGCTAATTGCACGACAACCGCGCGTCGTATCCGCGTTCACTGGTAAATTATTTCGATATCGCGCTCGTTATTGCGCCAAATGATATTTACACCTGAATCTCGGTTCCCTCATTTTCCGCGCTTTCGTTCATTTTCACCCGGCTCGACCTCGATGCCGGAGATTCACATTTTTTTTTTGGGAGGGAGGGAGAAAGAAAAAATCCATAGGATTTTCCCCCCTTTTCACCCTTTTCAGTTAATTATGCCCACGTGATACGTTACAAGCACGCCCCGGTGTAAATTAGAAGTAATTAAGGGAAAAAAGTAGTAATAATAAAGGAAAAAGCCTGGGTTGGAAAAAAAAATTAAAATTAAAAAAAAAAAAAAAACGAAGGACTCGAGGGTAAAAAATTTAATGAATGTAATCCTCGTAACTCGCTTTCGAGTGCGCGCAAACTCTCTCTCTCGCATTAAAGGTACGGTATAAGTCCGCACGAAGGGATTAAAGCCATATCTTTTCACCGATGGCGATTATGATTGTTTTTTCATCCTTTACGGATACTTGCTTAGGCACTCGACATCCACACCCAAAATCGAGTCTGGCGCGCGCGCGCTAGGGAGGAAAAGAAAAAAAAAAAACGAAGAAAATGGAGAAGAGCTTACTCGACCCCGATTCGGTGGCGGTAGCCACTCGTGTGTGTACTTTGTTATTTCGTTTTTCTCGTCCTCCCCCACCTGTACATACCCTCTTGGTCCAGGAAGAGACGAAGGGGAAAAAAAGGTGTTTTTTAGGTGAGCCTCTGCATGCGCGGGCAGAAGAAAGAGACGCAGCCGAGGCAACGGAAAGAGGCGGCGAGAGCGTGTCAATAGACAGCGGCGCGAGGGCTTAGGCGCATCAGCGGCAGATAATATGTGTATACATGTGTATATGTATGGACGCTGGAAGGGCCGGTGGGTTGTAGATAGATATATATATACGTGTATACTCCCGGTGATATTTAACCGGCTATTGTTTCTGGAGTGCCGAGTCTTAATTCTCGTTCGAGCTTTCGAGGTCAGACGCGGAGAATAGCCGGGCAAACGAGCCGCGCGCGAGGACGGCCCCTTCGGTATAACATATATACATAGCTTGTTCATCCTCGGAGACCCGGCCTCGGGTTTCTATACGATGAGCTTTGGGTGGGAAAGGATCTCACAACTTTTGATTTTGCTCGTTCGAGTGTGACCACGTATTGTACTATATATTTACCACCTGCGTTTTGTTTTCTGCCCCCATGTAGCTCATCCTCTCGCGCTTGTTCTCTAATCTGGCGGATGACGAAAGTTTGGGCACCCGTTTCAATGGCCTCGCCATTGTTTATTTAACAAAAATAAAATTAAAAAGTCGATTTTACGCAGAATTGATTAGAGATTCTTTTGACTTGAGACATCAACTCGGAAACACGCGTTGTAAAAAATACTTGGTCCCGAAACGCCAGCGAGATGCAGAAAATCAGGTGTTTTCAGCCAAAGTAGCGCGAAAAGGATATCGCGGACCGCCACCTTTCATCAGCCTTACCGAGCCTTGCACATTTGAGAAAAACGGAAACACACAACTGCCTCTTTTTTTTTTTTTTTGCTAGCCCGTGTAAATTTAATTTTACGCAAATTGCAGCATGTTCTGGCGCACGAAAACATCGTTACCAAGGAGTAAGTGTAGGCGTGCAAATTAATTTTAACGGCCTATTTATTAATCGAGAGCAAACGAGCACACACGAGCAGTAAAAACGGCTTTTCTCGAATAAAAGGTGCAACCTCAAAATGGGAGCCGTCGTTACGCGAGCGAGCACTACGTCGTGCAAATGAAAATGAAAATTCACCACCCCCCCTGGGGTTTAAAAAATATTCACCCCCCTTTTTTTTTTTCTTACGCGCCACGTATTTTGTTTTAGCTCAACCGCGCGTATCCTTCTCCTTTACACTGTAAATTTTAACACTCGAACAGTTAAACAATCGTCTCCCTACTTTTTCAAAAACTGAGATCATACTCCAGGGCTTTTCAATTTAGGGTCGATTTATTATCATTTTCACACGAGGTTAAATTAAAAGTAAACTCTACAAAAATTGCGTAGCCAAATCGTCGGGCAATAAGATGCCAACGGGGGGTGAAAGGAAAAGAAGGTCGGACGCAGTGGCTCCTACTACTCGTTTCCGCTATATGGTAATAGGCCGTGCGGTCAGAGCCTCCTTCGCCGGATGCATTCAACGCTACTGCGGAACTTGACTGCGGACTGCATATACGCCACCGCCGCGGGTTATTGCTCAGCTGCTGTATACGTGTAGGCGTACGGCTTTTCGGGGGAAAATGAAAAATTGATCCATGTTTCGTCCGCACGTTTTATTTCATCGCTTCTTTTTTTTTTTTTTTTTTTTTTCGGACCAATCAAACGCTGATAAAAATAGGTGTCGGGGGTGGCTCTTCCCCGTCGTTGTCTCTTCTTTTTGTTTTCATCTTTGGCTGTCCAGCTCTTGGAAAGACTTTTTTTTTTTTTTTTTTTTCTTCTTTTTTTCACTCGTCCATTGTGCCTTTAGGACAATGAAAAAACGAGTACACGGACGGGGAACGAAAACAAAAACAAAAACTCGAAAACTGTGCCAAGAGCCAGAGGAAACCCTATACTTTGTACACCAGGTGTTGAAACACGTACATTTTTCTCCTTGCATCACAAATGACGGGAAACTATACCGATGAATATTGTTCAAACGCGCGTTGAAAAAAAAAAAAAATAAATAAATCCAAACTCTCATGTTGGTTCAGTCTTGACGAATGGTTTGAAAACAATTTTCTCTCTTTCCTTGCTAAACAGAGCAGCGCCTGCGTGGCGTTGCAACACACACACGGCACGAGGGTGGTGCGCATCGAATGTTTAATTCTCATTTATGCGGAGTAGCGAAAAAAAAAAAGGAACAACCAGCCCCTGTTCTCTTTTCACTCGGCAAATCGCTTCCCCCCTATACCCTCCTCGAATCAAATCGAAAGAAAAAAGTAGCGCCCACGTTAATTGAAAGGTCACTCTCGGCTCGGGTGAAGCTTTCCCTTTGAAGCACGCAATGACGCGTGGCCGATCTAAGCCCATTTATATATAAATGAGTGGGGTTTTTATCGATTTTGGTATTGAAAGAAAAGAGGTAAACTCGAACCTCGTTGGGTGGACGCGTCGGTGGACATGTCGCTGCCTCGGGCGAGCAACAGCCTGGGCTGGCTCCCCTGGGCCCTCGGGAGTGTGGTGTCAATGGTGGTGGGCGGTGCGAACGAACGAGCCTCGCTGTCCTCCCGGCTGATTGTCCCCGACGCCTCCTGGACGACGGGGATCTCGGTGCCACGGCGCTTCGGCTGCTCGCAGCGCGGTCATCTCAACGGTGCGCCGCGCTTTCGACTCGAGGGCGAGACTACCGGCTGGCTCGTGACGATTTTCATGGCTCGTCCGGCCGACCATCGGTCACTGGAACACACAAAGCCATCCAGAGATTTTTTTCATTTCGCTACGTTACGTCAACGTTACACCTTGCGCCATGGGAGTAACGTAAAGACGCTCGAGAGTATTTTCTCCACCCCCTTTGTAGTAACTCAGGGGGACAAGTATTTTTCTCCTCTTTCCAAAAGCCACTGATAGCCAGTTCACGGGTCCTTTGGTAGTCTAAGTCTTTGGGGACTGTGTACTCCCTGTATAATTTTGAAGGTGAATTTTGCGTCTCTGTTTAATTGATTACGCGATACGGAGGGGAGATGAGAAAAACAACTGGTCCGAGTTGTATTTTTTTTTTTTTTTTGGGCGTTTAGCGAAATTGTCCTGGCGCCTATTTTTCTTGGGGCCGCCTCGTATATCCCTCCTACTGCTCCTTGATTGGATTATTTTCGAGGAGGGCGCCAAAAAGTCATGCATACAAATATTTTCAAGTGGATTGATGTTTTCGTGAAAACAAATTTAAAAAGAAAAATCAAGTTGAATGTTACTCCTCCTTTTGACGCACCCGGTTTTTACGGATGTCGAGCTTTTTCAAATACCCATTGAAAAGTTCTACCTTCGGATCAACCTCGCATTGGGTAAACATTAAACCATGAAACGTATACGCTTGTGGTTCTAGTATGAAAAAAAAAATATATATGTATATATATATAGGTCACTCCAGTGTACGAGTAGAGCGGTGGAGCCTAAAAATGATAAATACAAGAGTGAAAGTTCCCCGAGAGCGATCCATTACAGCGTCACCCTCTCGATCCAAAACATACTTTCCAATATAAACAACCCGGGCCCGACTCTCCTCGCAAGTATAACACACCCAAGAGCATCCCTCTCCACGATGGGTGGCCAAAAAACTTTGGCAAAAACATAAATCACGCGCCAAAAGTCAAAGGCCGATCCTTGGCCCTCGTGAATCATCCAACGGCTACTCCTTTGTAGCGCACTCAAGAACAAACGAAAAAGGCATCGGAGCTTTTTGTTCGCCTTTTGGGTAAAAACAAAAGTGCGCGAGATGGGGGCTTTGGACATATATATACCAAGGAGGGGGGGGGGAAGCCGCCTGGAGGACAGCTCATGCATTATTCAGGAGCGAAATCTCGCGCGGACGGGGGAAAATAAAACGCACCCAGGTACACCTTTTTCGTCGTACGTATATAGGTATATATACATGTGGGCTGAGGAGGTCGGTAATCCGGACACGTTTCTCGCATCGGCGTTTCGTTAATAAGGCACGAGGTGTTTGGAAATTGGACGGAAACGTGACTTGTTTTTTTTTTTTTTCCTCAAAAGACGATGATCCAACTGTTATCCGGTGGAATACGCGATCACCAATATAGCTTCCCTTTCTCGAAGCCAATATGAACTCGTTTTTCTCCGGCAAACTTTGGTGATTCTCGTCTCGGCTGCTTTCGCGGGCATAAAAATACACGAGTGCGCTGAATAAATAAAAAATCAATCACTCAACGTCGGGGAGCGAGGGGAAAAAAAAGAGGAAACGGAGAGAACGTGCTTTCGATACTATTATTGGCGTCCCGATGACTCGGCCTTTCGGTGTGTCCCAAAATGGCGAGGTAAATAAAGCAACCCGAAAATTAAGTTAAGATGAAAATACTTGGTTTCCACAGAAATCGAGCTTTTATTTTCCATAAGGTCTTTGAGCGGTTGCAATTGACAGCCAAGCCTACTACTGACATTTTTCTTTGTACCAAAAAAATTACTTAGACAAAACACTACAGTACCAGATGTTTTTGTATCACCTGTGCACAGTATTATACAGTAAAAAAAAAAAAAAAAAAAAAAAATTTTTTTCTCGCTCACAAAAGATTGTTATCTCGGAGCTTTTTAACTTTTTTCCAAAACCTTCAATCAGCCGACGATTACTAATCTTAAAAAAGAAGAAAAAAGAAGCACGCCTTAAAAATTCCTCACTCATACGCCGTGAGTATATATACAATATTTAGAGTTAAAGCGAGGGTATAGGGAAAGCTCGCGCGCGATTTATCTCTCCAGGTTTGGAGCTCTGCTCTCCGCGGTTTGGGATGTATATATACATACAAAGTAGAGAAGAGAAGCCGAGGCCGCAAAATCAGCGAGCGAAAGATGCCGCATGTATATACACGCCAATAATAGTCGGGGAATGAATTATGTATACGTGTGCATACACTACCCTATTTACTGCTTAATTTTCTACGTGCTGATGGCTGTTGCTACAATGGTTAACGAGCTAGTTGCAAAGAAATCGTGCCAATCGCGATAAAAAAGCTTTAACGCGGCAATTAAAATTAATCATCGATGTAGTTCGACTACTTACCAACGTGCAGTGGTATACAGATTTAACATCGAATGTAATGATTATCCGTGGAAAATTCAATCGATACGTCACAACCGGATTTAATATATATGATTGTCACGTGGTCCGCTTATTCATTGAATATACCGTATTTATGCATCTGCAAACGAGCATCATACTGCACGTAGGTGTATAAATATACACAACATATGATAAAAGAAAACGAGGATTGATTGAAACGTTGATTAAAATACGTGACCGAGCCAACAGCAGTTCATTTGCGTGATACATCGAGCCGAGCTCGTATATGTTACGATTTGTCGCTCCGATTCTATTTTTGTACATCAACGTCGCACGGTATTTTTACGGTATACAATGAAAATGAAAATAACAATTGAGTATACTTAACATAATCTACATATATACAACAACTCGATCGTGGGAAAGTTTTGGTAACTCGATAACCACGTACGTACCATATCCCACATCACGGGTAAGCATACACGGAGGGCGATCGGGAGGAGTTCTGCAGAGTAAGCTTTCGATTCCTGAGGGGCTATAAACATACACGTATGGATACACATAGTTTATTTGGCCGTCGAAAATTTCAACAGTTAATCGACTTCGAAATCATACTTATGTATACTTTCATGCATATGTAGCGTATACATATTCACGCTGCACGTGCTTTTTATAATAATAATATGTTAACATGCAACGATACAAGTACAATTTGTCGGACTCGGCTATAGTTTTACAAATCGGAAACGTGAGAATAGAGTATTAGAGCGCACGTCGGCCGATTCCGAAAGCTCGTTCTCACGGCCACTACGAAAATAAGCGAAATCTCCGATCGGGCCTCTCGCGCGCACCACGAGATATGTAAGTAAATCTCAGTTTGGTCGCGCGTTCGCGCGTAACATCTGTTGGCAGCCTCTGGTACAGGGGTACGTTTACATAGAGGAGCTTGCAGCAATTTCTGGGAGGCGTTCATACGTAGATACAGGTATACACGTCGGCCAACACGTGCGAGCTGCAACAATGGAAAGTTACGGATTGCATTCTGTACGTGATAGATACGTGTACGTGTGTATCTATTCGTATAACGATACCTCCACCCCAGCCCCCTCGTCCCAGCCATTATACGCCCATCTCATTGTTGCTCGCGAAGCAAAGGGAAGGCACGGGTGTACCCCAGTACAATCTGCATGACATGTATACCTGTACCACCTATACGTAGCTACTTCGGAGTTTTGTTTCTATATGTGTACGTCTGAAATCGATATGTACCCTGCATCCAGCTTCTCATCCCGAGCCTTTCTTTGGGATTACTCCCCTCTCCCTTTCTCGCTCTTGTTTACTCTTCATTTTTTTTTTTCTTTTCCTTTTCTCTTTGTTTACTATATGTTTTATTTATTATGAACGTCAACAAAACGTACAAGTGGTCGAGCATTACTTGGAGTAATACGCGAAGAAGGGTTCATTCACCAACACCGTGTAAAACTTTTTTTACTTATTTAGAAAAAAAAAAAAAAAAAAAAAAAAAGTACGTTATTTTTTTTCACCCGTTAATAGTATACACCTTGGTGAATCGAATGCATATTGTAATGCGCGGCTAATGAAAAAAGGTAAAATCAGCTATCAGTCCCTCTGCTAATGAATAATTCAGAGGTGAGCAAACGAGCCAAGCTCAATTTCATTGGTGCGCGTGTGTATGCCATTATACATTCACCCCGTGAATGAGGTTCAAGGGTTCCCCGTCTGCTTGAAAAATTTTTAATTTGTCGCCAAAAAATAATGTACAAACTCGAGATCCAAGAACCTGCACTCCTATGTATATATACGTTAATCACATTTAAAGCTTGAACGACATAATATCGTGTAAATCATTTTAAAAACTAGCCGAATACTGTCCTCAAAGGATATACATAGTGTTGTTCAAACTACATAATTTTATCAGATATTGTTGATTATTTTTTTCAAAGTTTTCAACTCGGTCTTATTGTGATTCGCTTCTTTATTTAATCATAGAATTTATTGTCTTTTATTATATCAATGAATTCAACACGCAATATTATTTTGATTAAAATAGTATTATATAGCAACGTTTATATAAAAATGAAAATTTCGAGGAAATTTTGCATTTATAATAGTTTTTTAAGTCTATTTTTACCCTGACTTTTAATTAGACGGCTAAAACCATTTTATTAAAGAAATAAAAAAGATCATGCAGTTCAAAATTGGTTTCAATTGCACTTTTAAAAAGCTTTGGATCCCTTGAATCAAATTACCAAAAAAAAAAAAAAAAAAAAAATTCCTACAAGATTAACACACGATTTACAAAACATTCAATAATGATTTTAAAAAGAATTGAATCATTCGTCATACAAGTTATGAAGTTTACGTAAGCTATCGAATAATTTTTGAAAGTGTAACTTTTTAGTATCATGAGTAAATAAAATACGCTCCTACTCCCAAGGTTTTTTCTAAGAATCATCTCAGAATTCAATTTTATTTATACGATACACCCAAAGGGGGGGGGGTCACTTCACGCAATATGCGAAACCACTCGAAAATGCACACGGCACGTATATAGGGGTATAGGTAAATGATTCAGATGCGGCGCATGTATAATGGACGAGTCGCCGGGAGATTTTAAATCTCTAATGGATTTGCGAGCAAATTATTTGTCCGGGCTTCAACCGGATGTTTAATCGGCAATCATCCCGCGGAATTTGGACGTACGAGTGCTCGGGAGAGCTTTTCGCGGTGCACCGGATTTTCGGGGTAATTAATACCCAGTGGGCGGGTTGCGACCAAAAACGCTTTAATGTTTTAATTCCTCGCGGTGGAATTCAAGACGTTTACGGGGGACGAGGAAAGGCACGCTAATATTCTTTAACGGCCGCGTATTTTCCATTTGACGCCAAAATGCAGATGTACGCGTGTACGCGCGAGCGCAAAATTAAACATTCCGAGTGCGCGCCGGGACGAGCTAGAGAAAACTTTTTTCTTTTCTTTTTCTTTTATAAATTTTTGCACAATGGTGGTACCGGTTGTATTATGCTGTCGAAAAAAAAAAAAGAAGAGGCAGTGCGAATATTCGCGAGCGTCTTTTCAGTGATTCCGTTAACACTTGCACGTACATGTATACAATACATATATGTGTGCGCGTTGTGCTGGTTTTGCGGGGCATGAAGATGCATCGGGAAGATTGAATGGATATTATCCGTATCGAGGCTGCATTGTGCAGTGCCCGAGAAAGGAAAGAAAGGAAAGTCCGACATTGTTCTTCTATCTTGCATCGAGCGAGAAAACCTCAGCTCGAGGAAACAAAAAATGTGTCATAGGCGACCAAAAATACATCGTGGCTCATTTTGCAAAAGCTCATATATTCCTCGCAAAGTGCATTCTCGACCAATTAGATGAGATTTAAAAACCATCCAAAATCTTATACACAAAGTGTGTGTTTATTTTGCCATATAGTATCCGCTTTTGTAAATGTTTGGGACGGAAAGATGAGCGAGGGAAGAGGAAGGCCCTTGAAAGCTCGTGTGTTCGCACTTCAATCGGCTATTACCGATCAACCGAACCCTTTGCGAATTCAGGTATCTATATTTATTTCACTGTAACATACACACGTGTGAATGCACGTGTATAACTTTGCACACCCCCCTCTTCCTAATAACAAAAACACTCAAGTCCCGAGTTCCCGAGATAACCGTCCAACTCGCCGAGGACGCAGGTAGGTATTATACGGGGCAAGGGAGGGAGGAGGGACGCGCGCGATGATTATTATTACCCCCCTACATCGGCGCGCAAATAATGCATCGACTGACCTTCTTCTCCCTAGGCTCGACCGACCCCCTCGGTCTCCTTCTTCCGTATATATATGCTGTTGTATCTCTCGGATCGGAACCAGAGTTGGCCCGAGCGATGCCCGTCTTTGTTTATCGAGGCCTCTCTGCTCCGCGACTATAACCGTTGCTCACGGTCTTCGGCGTGTCTTCCGTCGTGCTCGGCGCGTCCTTGGCCTCGAGGACTCCTGCATGCTGGGCAACTCGACTCCCCCCCCCCTCCCCCCCCCAACCACCGATGTACACTAGCCGCTTCACTCTCGATTTTATTACAACCACCTGCGTATCTCTAGCTGCATGAGAGTATTTCACTGGTGTCGTTCGCTTCTGGCTCCATTGCAGCTGCCAACGACGACGAGCTACCTCGTTGACGTACCTCGCTTGAGCCTGCCATCCTCGGGAACTCTTATTCTCTGGTGCACCAGCAGCTCCACGCAAGGATCCTCTTCACCTCGAGCTGTCGTGTCATACGCGTCTCCGATCGCTCGTGGTCCACATTACGTATAGATGCTGGATGACGGGGGAAAAACAAAAATAATCACTGAGCGATGATTACGTACAAACTGTATAAATACACGCGTGTGTGTGTGTTGTCGTTCTCACTATCAGCTTTACACCGATGCACTGGCACAATCGTGTCGTTAAATGCATTGAACTTCATACTATATATACCCCATCATCGATCATTTAGGATATTTTAATGTAATGGATCATCATGCCGTTGCACTTGGACGTATACTAGTGATGAAAACGCGCACTCGCGGCAAATGTACGATGAAAACAAAAACAAACATAAACAAAGAAGAAAAATGCACTTTACGAATCGGTAAACTAAAAAAATGATGTGGCTCTGGAGCACACCTCTTGAGCGCGTCCCGCAAATACCGATCGCGGTCGCAATTCAGAATAATAAACTCGAGCACCTTTTCTTTTCTTTTTTTTTTTCTTGCCGCAATACAAGTAACTCGCACTGCACACGCACTGTGTAGGTACAAGGAGATGAAAAATATTCCACTCGCGATCTTTTTTTTTAAGCAACCTCTGCGCTGAGCCTTCGTTCTTTACTCCGTGGCAACGCACCCCCTACAATTTATATATATATATATATTTTAATGATTTAAAACACAAGTTTGGACTCTTTTTTTTTTTCCCGGTGTTAAGTGCACTCGAGACAATGGCAAGGTATGGGAGATACAAGTCGGATGTATAATAACAATAATAACACGTGCTCGCGGCACAGAGTCGCGCGCTCCACTGAGCGGTTCTCTCTCTCTCTTTGGACGAGGCGCTCGGCGACGGCGGCGGCGGTGCCTCTCCAGGTCGCGCAGCGCAAAAGCGAGAACGAGCCACCAGCTAGCTACACGATATACATATGTATATCGTATACATAGATACGGGGTGTATGGCGTGGAATTGAAAGCTTGCGCCGACCCCCTCTGGTGCCAGGGGCTAGAGCCGTACCTATATACGTCTCTGTTCCCTGCAATCGCTACCACTTTTTCCCCCATGCCACCTGCGGGCTTGCTCCTATACTCACACATACATATTGATACGCAGATGTGCCAGCCTGCAAGCGCGCGCATTTTTCCCGCAGGGTTCAGGTTCAGGGTGCCCTTCTTGTATATAATATGTACATGCCCACCACCTTACCTGGGTAGTGGGTGTATATACTGTATATTTTTGTTCTTGGGTATGATTAAGTTAACACGTATATCATGTCCCTGCACCCGGTCGCAGACGCAACAGATGGACCAACTTAGCTTGGAGCTTTCGGAGCTTTTTTTTGGTGGTGCGCTTACTTCGTTGTGTATAAATTTTATACCGTCCCGATGGAACTTCGTGTGACTACATTCAGCTCGAGCTGGTGAAAGAAAATGTGGCTGATTCTTTGGGAAAGACATTGCCGCGACTTTGAGAGCTGCACGGATGTACACCTGCGGGAAGGGTCTTTTTTTCCAAAGATTTTTTTTTCAAGCAAGCGTATATACATGGTGGTCCTGGACCGGTTTCGTACAATTTTGTGGGACGCGCATTTTCGCATCGAACCTCATTTGATTCTTCTCCTCGACCCATTGATTTTCTATCGATGATCACAAAATGTATACATACAGTATATACATAAAATAAATACGCATCAAACACACCGCGACCAGTAATATATCAAAATCTTACATGTACAATTGTTCGGATTCATGATATACTTACTTTTTTTCAAGGTGATCCATTTCTTTGTTTAACCGTCGACTAAATTTCAGTTGCACAAAAAAAAAATTTTCGCTTACAATCGTCGACATACATGTAACTTCATGGGTGGATATACTTGTAGTTTACATTTTGTTGATTGATATTACCAAACAATGAGGCCTTCAACTATACACGCAACAGCTTTCTTAAAAAAGCTTTCAAGCTATTATATAGTATCTGCGAATCCGTGATCTAAACCACATCTAAACATGTAACTGACGGTAATGTTTACCTTGTGAGCGTATTTCTTGCTCCAAAAACGTTTAGTTCCTCTGTGGAGCGCTGCGATCACTCTGCACTGTATATATATATATTTGGCAATCAGCTGATGACAGACGGTTCGTGTGTGTTCATTTTTCGAGGATCGGAAGCACGTGGACCGCCTGCGTGTACGCGCCGATAACCTCGTTAGGCGTTTAATCTTATTAATAATAGTAACGCGAGTGATATTTTTTTACCGGGGACTGATTGTTTTAACGGGTCATCATGTCGGCCCTATACAATTTCAAGAAGATCGCCGTCGTGCCCACGGCTAAGGTAAGTCTTGCAGATGCAACGTTAGAGGTTAAGTCGTTGCTCAACCTGTACGTTTTTATCCTCTGTTTCGATGTAAACATACTTTATAAAGTATCTTGGCTGATTGACAAGTTTTTCGTTTGTATCTCTATCTTTTCAAAATAATTTCTTTCTTTAAATTTTATACAGGAATTCATCGACATAACGCTGTCGAAAACTCAGCGCAAAACGCCTACCGTCATTCACAAACAGTACGCGATATCGAGGATACGTTCGTTTTACGTACGAAAAGTCAAGTTCGCCCAGCAAACCTTCCACGATCGTCTCAGCCAGATAATCCAAGAGTTTCCCAAACTCGATGACGTGCATCCCTTTTATGCCGACCTGATGAACGTTTTGTATGACAAGGATCATTACAAATTGGCTTTGGGTCAAATTAACACTGCCAGACACTTGATCGACAAGTATATTGATTTTTTTTTTTATTTTTTACGACTACACGTTTCTCTTCCACAATTATTTATGTAAAGCTTGTTCTAGTGTTGCAAAAGATTACGTTCGACAGATGAAGTTTGGAGATTCCCTTTATCGCTGCAAGTGTTTGAAGAAAGCGGCACTTGGTCGCATGGCCACTATTATGAAAAGACAAGCCACGAATTTGACCTATTTGGAGCAAGTACGTCAGCACTTGGCTAGATTGCCCAGCATTGATCCCTACACGAGAACTATCATCATTTGTGGTTTTCCAAATGTCGGAAAAAGTAGTTTTATCAATAAAGTAAGAGAAAAGAAAAATACACTCTTCTTGCTCGAACTTTGTGATTCATTATTTTTAACATTGTTTATTTTCAGATCACAAGAGCCGATGTTGAAGTGCAGCCTTATGCATTTACAACTAAATCACTCTATGTGGGTCACACGGATTACAGATACTTGAGGTGGCAAGTGATCGACACACCTGGAATTTTAGATCATCCCTTGGAAGAAAGGAACGTCATTGAAATGCAAGCTGTTACTGCTCTTGCACATTTAAGAGCTTGTGTGTTGTACTTCTTTGATATTTCAGAACAGTGTGGACATTCTTTGGAAGAACAGGTATGAGACGATTTTTATGTCTCCCTAATAATAGGAACGATGATGATTGTTGTGTAACTGAATAATGAATTTTTAGATGAGACTGTTCAAATCGATCAAGCCTCTATTCACAAACAAGCCATTAGTAATTGTTGTCAACAAAGTCGATGTTTTACGTATGGAAGAGCTTTCGGAAGAAAAAAGAAGCACATTAAAGGAAATTGAAGATGATGAGAATATACCAGTCATTGAAATGAGCACGGTTACAGATTTCGGTGTGATGGAAGTAAAAACTACAGCTTGTGAAAAGTTACTGGACTTTAGGGTTGATCAAAAGTTCAAAACAAAGAAGGTGAAACAATCATTTATTGTGCATTTTCATTCTAATAGTCAAATTCGTTGAATATTTATTTTTCATCCTTAGGTTGATGCTATTTTGAATCGTTTGCACGTGGCTATGCCAAAAGTCAAAGACAGCAAAGCTCGTCCACCTTGTATACCTGAAGCTGTATTGAAAAAAAAAGCACTGAATGCCGCAAAGGCTGAGAGAAAGAAAAAGTTGGAGCGTGAAATCGAACTTGAACAAGGCGACGATTACGTTCTAGATCTTAAAAAGAATTACGACATTGAAGGAGATCAGAAGTTTGATATTATTCCGGAAATTTGGGAGGGTCACAATATTGCCGACTATGTTGATCCTGATATTTTAGAGGTAAGACTAGTCCTATATAAGTTATTTTAACAGTTATAGTACAGAAAGAAAAAAACATAAATTGCTGTCGAAAATTTTCAGAAATTAAATGCTCTGGAAGAGGAAGAAGATGAAAAGATTACAAGTGGTTGGTATGATAATCAAATGGAACCATTGACCGAACTTCAGAAAGAGATCCAAGCTTTAGCTAAACAGATTCGCGAAAAGAAAGCTATTATGAAAGAAGAATCATTAGTGAATAAACAGTCAACAAAACCGGTTGTACCTCGCACGGCACCGGCCAAAGCTCGTAGTCGTTCGGTAACAAGACTTCGAAAAGAAATGGAGAACTTGGGCGTGGATATGGAAGATACAGAAAACGTAAATAAACGCCATTTTATCTCAACTTTAATTAATATAGTGCGTACGATTACTTAATGTTTAAACAAAAATTTAGGCTCACTTCACGCAAACGAAGAAACGCAGCAGATCGGTGTCAATGAGCGTTGATCGTAAGAAACAACGTCTAGAGTCGACATCCAGAACACGCAGTGTTTCAAGACCACCCAGAGACGAGATGGGCATAAAGGATCTAAAGGTATAATATTTTTTACAATAGTATTCATTGGTACAATGAGAAAAAAAATGATAAGCACTTGAAATAATGCATTTTTTTCAATTTCAGATGAAGAAAAAGTTGAAGAACATAGCGCATAGGGCGATAGCTAAGAAGGTCGGCAAGATGGGTCTTAAGGGTGAAGGAGACAGGTTTATTGGAAACAAAATGCCAAAACACTTGTTCAGTGGAACTCGTGGTATTGGTAAAACAGATAGAAGATGATTCATAAATTTTCTTAAGTTGTATAAATATAACTTCTCAAGCAAGAGAAAATTAATAAAAAGCATTCTACAAAATATTATTTAGTCAAATTTATATTCAACAAAACTACCATTACAAGTTTACAGATATTTACGTTTCAACATAGCAGATAAAAAAATTGGTCTCAAATTTCATGTAAAAAAACTAGTTTTTGCTAAAAATATTTTTGGATTTCAATTCACTTAATTACTATAATAAATAAAATCACTGTTAATGTGTTATTGAAAATCAATTAATCAGATTGACTCGTTTCAAGAACGCTCAAGTTACATCCCTTCTTCCTATTTTTCATGTGAGCTTCAAAAATCTTTAAAAATTCTTGACGATCAAGTTGTGTATATGCAATGTTCAACATCGCTAATGCAGCATTTTGGACATGAGTACTTCCAGAACTTAGAAGATTGTGTCCTAATTCCAAACAAGTACCAAAATCACACTCGTCACCAGCGATTGTAGCAAGTCTCACGACATCTGCGAGTTCTGAGCGTCCTTCTTCTCTTTTTGCATCACCCTTTGCATCATTAATTTTTTTTATTATTTTGAGCAGGTCATCTGTAAAGTTTATAGAAACATTGTACACCAATTACGACACTTATCAAAAACAATCAATAATTTTAGTACTTACTATCAGAAACGGATAATTCCCTATATCCAACTTGTGATTTTTTGTTATATGGGCAGACTATGCCTGCTCCATGAATCGTTCTAGTAACAACATTTTTTTCTCTTGATCTCATTCTTGTGGACTGAATGTCTAAGTTTATATTGTGTTTTTTAGTGTAAGCTTTTAATTTTGCGATAAGATTGGTAAAGCCTGTTTTTTCAAATGGATTAGCTTTCTTCAACCTTGCTTCTAAATAGGCTCTGCAAAAATATTTTAAAAACATTAAAAATCACAACTTCCTTTGATAGAAGACACTTATGTAGCCGAGTTAACTCACACAATAGCACCAAAAATGTTTTCTGCATAAGGTTTAATTTTGTGACTGACTTCGGAAGAATTTAGTGCCACGAAAATAGGATCAGAACTTGGTCTGTCTCTCCAGTATCCAAAATGCAAGCCTTCCTTATCGTTCCCTTTGATAGTAGTCTGAAAAAGCATAAAAAAAAATTTGTTATTACCAAACCTTATACTTATTTGCTAACCACTGTGGATAGATAAGGTAGTAGCTAATGACCTGAAATTCTGGAGGATCATAGTAGTACCTCCAGTGAGTGAGTAACTGAGTACTATTGGCGTTTTCTTGAGTTATCAGACCATTTAGGATATCATACGGACCCACGAGTTTTAGATCTGCTACCTTTAAGGCATTAGACGGATCACTGGGATTCAATTCGCTACAGAAATCGTACATCTTGTAAAAGTCATTTGGCATAGAGACCAGGAACACTTTTTGGATCAACTTTTTAGCCTCTTCGTAGGAATCAACGGGCACAATCTTCTTGTCATCCACTTTCTCGTCAGACTGAACTTTGATATCGTTATCCTGAGGTTCTGCGGATGAAATTTCTTCATTCGAATCAGATGTATTTTGTTTCTTGGCCACCGGAGACTGATCCTCCTTATCACCGTTGTCCATTGACATCTTCCTTTTGTTGTGGCCATTGCTGTTATCGCCATTGCTTGCACCGTTGTTCTCGATACTATCCTTTTCCTGTTCCTAAAAACAATGACAACAATAAATAAAGTATTAAATATTTCTTTTACCAGGTCAATACTTGTAAAACGTTTGAAGGTTAGATTGAAAAAAAAACGTGTGAGGTCTCCATGATGCACACACTCACCTCTTTGGAGGGATGCTTGTATTTTCTGCGATGTTCCGGATTCTTTTGATAGCACTCATCGCCGTACTTACAATTAACGCGATTGTCCTCGGGCTCGATACTTTGCTCCTGCATATTTTCCTTCTTTTCGTCCAGATCCATTTTTACGCTTGACTTTTGAAATCAAATCCACACCACACCTTCGAGGTGGCCGAAAATTATTTGTAGATAAACCCCTGCGAGTACTACAACCCACCTGTCCTCTTTACACTAGGTAAGTAGGTAGGTATGTGATTTTAATAAGTATAACTTTTTACTCGGAAGATTTTGTTGCCGAATGCCGCGTGTGAAAGGGAGAGTGTGATATAGAAAGGTTGGGTTGGGACTGAGTGTTGGGTGGTGTTATGGTGTATTGGTGTGTTTTGCGGATTGCGGGAGAAAGAGAGACACAAGTAGGATGCCGGGTGGGCTATTGTTTTGAATCTTAATACAAAATATTAGTAATAACTCGGGTCCTTCAAACAACAAAAATTAAGATTTTGGGCTGAAGTGGAATTGACTTTTTGTATGTTGTTGATATTTCCCTGGGGTTAAAAAAAAAATAAAAGAAAGAAATAAATATAATAGTGGTCCGAGAACCAAAAGTGGCTTTCCGAAAACCTATATTCAACAATTCATTAAATGGGTGTACAATTTATTAAAATTTTTTACACATTTTTCCTATAAAAGTACTTCCTTCCTACTAAAGACGATTCAAGTCGACTCCCAATCGGCTCGGTAGATTCGGTCGATCGAAAATATGATTCGACTTTATAAATAAGTATGTACTGCTTTTTGTATGATTCTATATTTTTAATTGATTTCGATCGGATCAAAAATGTTTATTTACCATTTATCTCAATCGATTTTTCCCTACCTTTATTGAATAATCGATTTGAAACAGCCGTTTTTTTTCACAATTCGTTATATTCAATAGCGATTTTTACTAACAATTTTTTTAATTTGATTTTTTACGAATATTTTTTAGAGTAATACCGCTCAAGTGGAATAGTGAACTTCTTATATTACACGTACGCGATGCTACAACTTCGGTTCAGAGAACGTATATGTACATATATACATTTATCAGATATACCGTCACGGCTCAGTGTATAGTTTTTCTCTGTACTTTTGTAGTTTTATGTATTACCCTAATTCAATTATATACAATATACTTACACTATTGAGTATTGAGTAATCTCCTTCTGTAGTGGTACGTATAATACTGTAATCGATTACTTTTTTACGATTTCACGTCCGAGGGATTAAAAACAATGCATTTTTATTTAATGTCAAAACCTGTTAAAAAAAATTTTTGTTTCAAAAAATTTATTCTCGTAATAACAAAAAAGATTCCTTGACGTCAAACACGATTGACTAAAATGCGATACTCCACTGAGATGATCTGCTTGCAGCGAAAGACCACGTAATAATTGCTTGGGTACCAAGTGTTTTATTTATTGCTACCCTAAATTTGAGTACATGACATTATGGTTTGGACCTGTCGGATTTATGTCGGGTCTCATCAACAAATAAAAATTAAACTAAAACATCAGATACGGTTGGAATTGAAGCAACAATATTGTCGAAAACGCTTGAAACTTTGACCTGAAGTTGTCGAGTTCACATCGAACCGAACAGGAGTGAGTACTCACACATGATCGCGAACAAGCAAAATGCAACATTTTAGCTTTTTTTCCCACGCCTAAGCAATAACATTTTTTTTCCGATTTTATCTCGAAACAACGATTAAGAAAAAAATGCTTCGTTGTAAATTCCGTGGAATAATCAGGTTTGTTTTTCAATTCTAATTACCTGTTTGTGCGCTATAAATATATTTGTAGACGAGAGCTTTGCTAATCAGCGATTGCACGTGTACCTATAGTTAATCATATCGAAGTAGGTGAAGGAAAATTTTTCTCAAGGCATAAGTGTATACATAATAATATCAACAGATGATTGAAGTTCGGATGATCGTTTTTCAATTTCGAATTGCGTAGGAATGAAATAAAAGTCAGGGTTATTTTTTTAACTTGTGTTTTATTAATACATTATTTCACACACAACGTGCCAAAAAGGTTTTGAAAAATATATGAAAAAAAAAAAAAAATTATTAATTATAATAGATAAATATCAACATTTTCCTCTATTTACGTTTGATCGTATAAAAACGTTATGCTAATGTATAAAAATTTTTTTTTTATTTATGTGTCAAGGAACTAAGTATGCACGGTGTGATATCTGTTAACGACTGCAGAGTTAAAATGAAACGTTCTTTCCAAAATTTTTGCACTTTATTCAAAATTATTGTTACTCGTATAGTTAAAATTGATTCGTTGAAAGTCGAAAAAAAAAGTTCTTAATGAATAAGTACTGAAAATCGTTATCTTGTATTTTAGAACTGTCAACAACGTTGTTTTACGCTGCGTGCTTACAAAAGGCGCTTTGAGTAATTTTGTTTTGTTCAAGTTTATATGAGATTAAAAAAAAAAAAAAAAAAAAAAAAGGCGAAAAAGCTGATGAATGAAAAAATGAATGACTTTTCTCGAAATATATTACACGTGTCACCTGACTTGGGGTAAAAATTAATTAGTATGTCAGTATGATTTTGCCTTGGAAACGTTGATTATCATGTTCAGGTGAGATGAATAAGTAAGCACCAGCTCCAGCACGTTTATTGTATTGTATCTGTTGGACAGATTTTTCTCTACTTCTCTGTTTTCTCAAGCTCTTTGTGAACGCTTTTGCATATTTTAAAGTAGCAAAGAACTTACCTCTTTCGTGATAACTTATAAATATTTATAGTACGAAATTCATTTTCTTTAGTTATAATAACACATAATTTTTCATCAGCGTACCGCAAACAAACATTTACTTTTTTGTCCAAAAGACTAATCCTCTATTCACAATTAACATGACAGTATTCAATCGCACAATATTGATTCAGTCATTTTCACGTGTTTTGAGCAGTCTGTATTTGAGACAACGTATTTTTTGCAACAACTCCGTCAATAAGCTTTAATATTTAAAAACGTTTATACCTATGAGTATAAAAAAAAAAATTATTAATATTTAAAATGAAAAGTCAGTATGAATATTTATAAATTTACATATGGAATGATTCTGTTAAAATACAGGTGATTGATAAAAATCTGTGTGATCTTACTTAGTATTAAAATTTTCGTTATTCGTAATAAACACAAACAATCACAACATTTATAATACATGATAGTTGATATTCTCTTTTGCAATGATATATATATTTGAAACAAGAAATTTAAACTCATATTTCCGCCACAGACATAAAGTGAAGACAAATTACTCTCCAGAAATCAATTTCATAATTTAATTGAAAAAGCCAGCCTTATGAAAAAAAAAAAAAAAAAAAAAAAAAAAAAAAAAAAAAAAAAAAAATAGAAAAGAAAAACATGAAAAATTAATCAAACTTTGATAGGCTGTAGGAATTGTATACGTTCGCAATCGAAAATGCAGCTCCGTGAGTCAATTATACTACGCACTTGTATAAAACTGCACTTGTCAAAATACATGCACATGTGTTTATATCAGCACCATAAAAGTATATCTACGTATATGTATATATATCCTCTCTGGCATAAAAAATAACATCCTTGTACAAGTACCTTGGATCACGCGTATATGTATAATATATTTACGTAAAAATAAACCAGTTTACTTTTGCTTTCTTTACAAACGCCACAAAAGCCAGTGATTTGCACGCACACCCACGATAACTTCCTCGTTCGAGGGAATTAAATTTTAGAATGATATGTAACAATTTCCATAGTGAAAGTTTTTGTTAGTTGTTTTTTTTTATATTGTTTTGTTTACTCCTTGTTTCGTTATATTACGCGGTGTCATGGAATGTTACATCGCTAGCGTTATTCATACTAGAGTAGGAAGTGGAGGCCTGTGGGTTGTTATTGCTGTGGAGCAAAGGCGCGACCGAGTTGTCAATAGCTCGTCTATCGACAGTTGTCGTCGCTGTAGGCTCATCGTCTTCGATGTGCTGCGGCTCGGGTTCCTCCTCCTCCTCCTCTTGTCTCGGATGCTCGAGTTGTTCGATTCGCCGTCTACGTCGGCTTGACATCACGTCTGCAATGAGTAGCGAAAACATGCCGAATTTTACAATGAGAAAAAGCATACACCAAGCCAACGATTAATTTCTTTCGAGCATTAGTGGAATTAAGTAAGCCAACTTGTACATTAAGTACTCATATTTTTGACAAGCATCAAGATTTTTTTTTTTTTTTCCAACACATTACACGCGTTAAATGGAAATCTTACAAGATCGCATTTGAGTCCGTTTCGTTTTGAAAAAGCTTTACTTAGTTTTCGACCAAAAGCTCTTAGTGCCCACCTACCTTCCATTAAAAAAAAAAAAAAAAAAAAAGCTAACGAACCACAAGAGAACACGATACAGAAAGTACTTTAGAGCATGATTTTTTCAAAAATATTTTTGATCTACTACAGTTGAAAGAGAAAATTATTTTACCACAGGCATATTTGTTACGTAGCTACCATACTACCCACAACAAAGAAGAAAACAAAAGAAATGCAGTTGCGAGCAAATTAAAATTTAAACAGGAAAATAAAAAAAAAGTTGCAAAATAAATTGTTAAAGCATAAATACACAGGATTGTTTATTTTATACATGTACATATGTTTTTATTATTTTCGTTGTACTCTGTACGTAGTTGATACAAAAATATAAATAAATCTAGTACAATCATTTGGACGGAGAGTTATGGTTTAGATGACAAACATTTTTGTTAAGTAAACAAATTTTGCATGTAGGGCTCATTTGAGAAAAACAAAATAAAAAATTTCAGTCTAGCGCATTGTTCTACAAAATAAGCGTGACGAGCACACAACGAGCACTAAAAATAACACTCGATAAATAATAGCAGTCTCCTTAAATAAACTATGGCCATAACATTACAAGTGAACCAAGTACCGTAAAAAAAAATCAACCTTTGCTAATTTGATAGTTCTTTTAAGCGCAAAATATACAAAATAATACAAAAAAATTAAAAAAGAGTAACACTATTGATACAGGGATGAAACAAAAATCACATATGTCTTTTTAAAATACGCAAGCAGGCTAATGCTTGGCTTTTTCAAAAGGAGCCCAACGTCGGATAAAACGTAGGTACCCCAAGTGTCTATTTCACTCATCTGCAAGTATTCGGAAGGTAGGTGTGATAATTGTAGGTATGGGAGGAGATTTGGGTTTGCTTACACGCTGATTTAGCGATGTCTCTTGCACGTTGTCCAAATTTCCACGCATTGCTCTCTTGTGATTAGCCAACTTCTCCCTGTTCATGGGCGAGCCTAAAATAATCGCGAGAGTGGATGTCGTATGATTCGATAAACATTATTTTCATATTCATCCTTTTTTGTGCAAACACTACCCATTACATTTTTTGAATCATTACTTTACACGAGAAAAGAAAAAAAAAAAAAAAAAAAAAATTTATTTTTCAACTTTGGGAGAATGTGACATGTGATTTTTTAATTTGTTACAAGTGCAAATTAAAAAAAAATAATAATCATAAATATTAAATGTATTCTCTTGTACAAACGTTACTAAGATTTAAAATTTTTTAGTGCAAAGAAGAAATTTTGGGACTTACCTATGTAACTTAGAAGAACAGGTAAGAATATGAGACCGTGAGCTGCTCCAAAAAGTACTATTCCTAAATACATCCTAAAGTAAAATACCTGAACAAAGGAAAAAAAAAATCGTTATAATTCATTTTGGGATGAAAATACAAAACAGAGAAATAATTTATCGTATTTACTTTGAAAATTTGATTTTTTGCGAAGCCAAGCACAATAATACCACCGAATTTGGTCAGTGTGATTCCACTGAATATCGAACTTCCCATGTTTGCCAAAGCATCACCGACTCTTTCAACTCTTGTCGGTTGCACGGAGACCGCAAACGAGTGTACCAAGTGACTACAAAACTCTACGGAAATTCCCACTGCCTGAAATCGAAAAATCATCACTATAGCACACTTTCTTGCATTATTCTTGTTTTTTTACTTTTGTTACGCACCATAACGAGGTTCACCAAAGACACAGCATTAAGTGTTATATGCCACCAGTACATTAGTCCTCCGATATTGATGATAATCATAGAAATTGTGATAATAACGACGATCGACGAGAATATGTCAAAGCCCATGAAGAAAAACGTGACGGCGAAAATCGCGAATATCGATATGCCGATGCTCTTGAGAGTGTCGGGCCACATCGTTAAGTACTGTTCGTAAAAAACGTAGAAAACACTGTACGGAAAAACTTCGACTTGTTGGTCACCACTTTCGTAACCCCATTCGCGTAGATTTGTATTGATAGTCCGCGTTATGTTATCCGCAACAGTTCTCGCTTGTCTCATCGCCTCGTAGTAATCATACGAGGTTTTGAGAATCGTGTGGTAAGCCATAAAATTGGAGGCCCCGACTTTCGATCGCCGGGAGCTTGAATTTGTGTAGTAGTTGACGCTGTGACTGTAGCTTGCGTGGCCACCCTTGGTACAAGTGGCGTCCGGATTGTCTTGCAGGAAAAAAGACACGTATCTCTCAAATTCGCTCACATTTGGACGGTTGTATTCATTAAGACTTATTTTGCACGTCGCACATTCATCTTCGTAACCTAAAATAAAAATTTCATGATAAACAATTGATTAAAAAAAAGTGTGTTTTGATGCGTAAAATGCGATGACGTACTTGTGTGAGGACAAAACGATCCATCCGTCTCGTTATATTTACAACAAGACTCGGCTAGGTTTGTCCAATCGAAATAATCATCCAGCCAGGAAAATACGGGCTTTGTGACGAACGTTCTAAAAAATGTATGAATGACAAATTTTGTTAAATTAAATGAAAATTCATCCTTTGAAAAGCATAATCTTACCTGTCTGACTGTTTTGAAGCAGAAAAAATCTGAGAAGGGACTGAATCAGGGTGGCAATATTGTGCGCTGCATAATAAATTCTGCACCCTCAGGTCTGAGTAGTTTAAGCCTTGTTTGACAACAAAATACACTGGCGGACCGATCGATAAATATGTATTCAAATGTTTGAAGTATTTTAAAACGTAACTGTCCTCGGGCATGGATAGCTCTTGGTCGAGACCGATCTCCACGTGCGGTATGACAGCTAAACTAGTACACAGCCATCCAAAGAAGACCACTATCACTCCAGCTCGTACCCACTTTTTCATCAAAAGTGGAACATAGGCAGCCTTGAAAATTTTATACAAAACACCGTCGATCACCTCTTCGTTGTTATCCTTTTTCGAAGTTTGTATGAAACAGAATATGTCTAATCTATTTTCCTGAAATTCAAAATAATACTCCATATAACGTCCAATAATAATCAGTGCACATATACATATATGTTATCGTGAAATGAAATTTGATGAGCTTACGGCTTGTCTGATGGTATCCAGAGCAAGCAAACTAACGAAGCACGTGATTTGCAGCACAAAGTCCACCAGTAAAGCCAAACCGGCGTACAGAGCAAACGCTTTGACAGCCGGCATGTCCGAGAGTCCACCAAGGAAAAAGCAGCAGCTCTCGGAGAGACTCGTAAGCAGTATGCTAGGCCCAACTTGGCCAAGTACGCGGCCAATGTGCTCGGGCACAGATTCGTTTGGTCGTTTAACTTCCCGCTGATGAGTTTGTACGAGAATGAATATGTTGTCAACACCGACGGCCAAGACGAGGAAGGGGATGACCTCGATGATGATGAGGGTTGCCGGCAGACCCACGAAGCTGAATATACCGATGGAGCACAGTACCGAAGCTAGCACGATCAACACACCGCCGAGACCCAGGGTGATTTTGGAATCCATCTGCAATAAAAAAAGCGATGCTCAAGTTGGACAACAAAAAAAAGGAAACATTTTTTTTGAAAGTCATTATTTTCTTACAAGAAGCGTGCCACAGGATTTTATCTGTCCGAGGGATATCGCTATGTAGGCGAACATGATGATGTAGGAGACCAAGATCGTCAAGACGTCGGACCGAGATTCCCGGTCTAGTTCGTCCTCGATGGATCTTTCCGACTTGAACGCAATGTCCATGTACGCCGGCTTTTTCGTGGCAATCCAGTTTTTCATGAAATCAACGTAGCTGAAAGATTCGTCGGTCATTAGCTTGTTACATTTTTTTTTTTTTTTTTTTTTTTTTTTTTTTTTTTTTTTTTCAAGAATATAATTTTTTGGTTTTGTTCGTTACCTCTGCTCCCACTCCATGGCCGGTACTAACTCGGACTTGTTGTGCTTGTTGTTGACGAGAATGGTGAGAATGATGGCTGTGGCGTTCTCATAAGGCAGCTTCTCGGGATTCTGTCCGGGCTGTATGAAACCACCGACGGCAATCGCCGGTTGAACGGGGCCTCCGTACTTGGCCAGACAGTTATAATTGAAGGGATTGCTTTTGGATGAAAAATCAACATTTGACACGAGTTGTACGAAAAAATGAATGAAATGAAAGAAGAACAACTTTGTACTAACTGAGAACAAGCCGTAAAAGTATCGAGATAGTTGACGGTAAAGTTGTTGGCGTCCTTTGTGGACGATTCGAATTTTTCAAGGTCATCCTGATAGTAGCCCCAAATGCTCTGTATGGCACACTGTGAAGTGGTAACGGGTCCCGTGTAGGTGGCCGACAGAGGCGCGAAACAAATATCAGCGAGGGTGTAGTTGTTCGGGGTGACGATGGATTTGATGCCCTCCTGAAGTTCCAGTACAGTCTTTAGAAAGTCGACGTTGAACACTGGACCAAACGTAATTTTTCCGTTGGACGTGTTGTGCTCGATCTGCGTGACAAAAACCAAGGATGATTATTACTTTTGTTATTTCCCGCGCGTGTATAATATACCAATAAACACAACGTAAATGAGGTAATTACCGGTGGGAGGTTGATGGACGTGATGATGATCTGCTCGATCCTGTAAAACGGATCAAAGTGACTGTCGAAGTAATTTTTTTCGAGGCGCGATCTCGAATTCGGCGAGGCCCAAAGTTCGACCGGATCCGTGTTCACGTGCAGATCTTTGATCCCCAGAGTCGCGAGGACGATGAACATGAAGCCTCCAAACAGCACTGCCCGTGGCTGGCTCGCGCATACTAATGACATTCAATTTAATACAATAAAATACACCTCAAGCTACCGATTACTATTAATTTATGCCGGGGAAAAGAAAAATCGTAAAAGGGGGCTTCGATCACACGTGTATACAGAGCACCGAGTTCAAATTTCACTATACTTATCCATCAAACGAATCGTGGCACGCGCGTGTCAAACGAACAGTACAAGCCCACGTACAATCCGACAACGATCATTGAAACGAATAATTATGGGTTCTGGTGTCTCTGACACACCGGGGACAGGACGTTTCGCGCGAACCCGAAAAACAGCTATATTTAATCGACATTCGAGCTCTGTCCACATCACGCACGACTAGAAGGGTACACACGCATTAACGGGACGTCAATTAAAATTCCGTCCACGCGCGGCCGGAGAAGAAGAAAATAAAGTAAAATTGTAAAAGCCAGAGCTTGCGCTATCTCTGCTCCGATGAGTTGTATATCCTCGGGCACCGAAGGAAAACAGAGACGTTGAAAATAATGTTGTTTTTTTTTTTCTACATTAAACACCCCAATCGGAACATTTCGCGACACGTGATGATTTTTCACGGCATTCGTCGTCTTTCGCGTGCACCGCGGCATGCACACGATCAAGCGAGTATTATGGCGCTCGGTTGCGTTTTTTCCTCTCGATCGGACGTGTACACGATATAGAGGTACTCATCGACAATTAAAATAGACACGCACGGCAGGCGAGGATAAATAAAATTGGGTGGCACGAAGCTGCGGGACTTACCGGTGCCCCAGCGGCAGAAAAAGTTCTGAAGGAACTTGTCGGTGTTGGCTCCGAGGCGCTCGATGAAGGTCGCGTGCTCGTCCTCCTGCTGCAGGTTCCTCGGCACCTCCTCGCCCGAGATCACACCTGTGACAAGGAAACACACACATCCACAACGTGACGCATTGTTCATTCGTTTGTGTACACATTTGTATTGCCTGATTGTGTATACGCACCCCCCTCGTAGGAGACTATACAGTAAAGAGGATACGCGACTCTGATGGCACAAATGGCCACCTACAGCTACAGTCTCCCACGGGCGTTTCGGAACTCCCACATATATATTATACGATACACAGGTGCAAAATAACGCTCAGAGAAAATATTACGAGCATGTTATACGTAATGCCGAGGCTCTTTTTACTTGTTATTTCAATCAGTTTCTTTGAGGTTTATAAACATCCGAAAAATCGAATGTCACCACACACGCTTGCACACAACGAGTTACTACGATCATACGCTTACACGTAAGCGCTTATCCAATCAAATAATTATCGTCAAGTTTGAAGTTTCATTGAGCTCCAGCTCGACTTTTCCCCTCTTTTGGCGTGTGCATTTTATTCCACGTATATACCTATCATGGGATGTTTGCGCGCGATTTTCTGCACGTGCGCCGAAAGTCAATGAATCTTCCAATATACATTTTAATCGTCCCAAATCACCTTGATGTCGGGTTTTGTTCTTTTTTTTTTTCTCCCTCGCGATAAACAAACATTACGCGTGGCTTTGTGCGGGACTAATTATTATCTTTGAGGAATTTTCATTTACCTCGAAGCCCCGGAACACTGGTAATGAGTATACCGATAGATATACACGTAGGAGCTATTAAAAGACCCGAAGGTATACCTATGTGTACAAAATCACGTTTAACCGCACACACAAACGTCCCGCTAAAAATAAGCTTGACGGATCCTTGTGCGAGTATACTTACGGTTCCGCTGGTGTAATAAAAATTGAATTTCCAACGCGCCTTGGACAATATACACGTCCAACTGTGCATATAAAAGATTTACCGGCTTTTAGCTGATATATGTACGTTATATAGACGCGGATCGGAGGCACAAATCTCGAATCTTTTATACTACGCTGTTGTTCCTCGTCCTTTTTTGGATTTTCTCCCGTGCAAGTAAGTATGCGCTGACGCGGCGAGAATTTTATACTTTTAAATTTCAAAGCGTCGACGAATGAAGGTCAAGCCGTTTCCATTTGGTCAAACTGATATATTTTATATGTATATACGTGCAATAAAGCGCGCGGTGCAGCATCACAATAATCATAAAATCGTCGAGTGGACGTATACGTGTCTATAGTTGAAAATAACCCCGTGATTATTTTATTGGTATAATTTCATTAGTTGGTTACGATGTTGAATAATTCAATGCCCTCGCGGGTAAATATATATACGTATACGTGACAAAATGCGTCGTTGATACTTGATAAACAAAAAAAAAAAAAAAAAAAAAATCTCCGATCGAAACGGAGTGTCGATCGATTCCTTTTTTTTCTCCCCCCGTGACGCGCTCGTTTGAATAATACAGAGCTAGCCTACAGTGGTACAAGAATATCCACAGTCTTGGAGAAAAAAAAAAAGGTAAAATAAACGCGTGAGTCACGCGGCTCGTCAATCGGGTTTATATACCTCGTTGCGTGTCCATGAGACTTTGTGAAAAAATTGCGACCCGAAATGCAATTCTACCCCCTCCTTGAGGGGTTTTCCCGAATATCATCGGAGAAATTTCGTGATGCACCAGTTTTCGGTGAATTTTTCATGCCGTCCGCTCGTTTTATTAGCAAGATACGATACATTTCCTGCCAAGGTCTGAACGAAAAAGAAAAAAAAAAAAAAACCAGGAATCGGCGATCGATCGGTACAAATATATGGTATACATTACTACGACCGTGTGCGTCTAGACGCGCTGCACATATACCTACCCTGTACGGCGAGCTCTCCGATAATTACGAATTCATGAGAAAAGAGCCTCTTCATTATTATTACACACACACATTTCCATCACACAATATACGTATAAACGTAACAAATATTTTCTCTGAGCGCACAATGTTTACTTACATACACAAGCACTCAACTTTACATGCACGCTGCACAAAACACATGTACATATCATATAATTATATATACAAATAATAAAGTAATACACTTATTGGGTGATGTGAAATTGAACGAGCACACGTGAGTAGTTGCAATGACACAAACACGATTATAATCAGGCCAGGAAAACAAACACAAATAACTATACGCACAGTGATGGCATTACACATATTATTATGTACAGGTGGAGAGCAATAATTGATGGATACAAAGAAAAAGCATTCCTGCGTGCATGTAATATGTCGGGATGGTAAGAAGGATAAGAGGAAGGTAATATAAGCTTACACACGTTAATCACGTGTCATTTATATTATTGTATAGCCCGTGTACTATATACATCCCCGGCTATTCGCACTGCACGATCGATCGATCGATTATTGGAAAACAATTACATACGGAATGAATATATATATATACCTATCGCGTATATGAAAAAGCGCGCGGCGGAGGTGATGGTGCAGCTGAGCCCGCGTTTAACGGAAACTTTCTCTCTCTCTCTCTCTTTCGCTCGGGTTTACTTGCCGATCGATGTATATATAATATATACGTATAGAATTTCGAAGGAGTTTGCACCTATGGATACGTGTACATCTATCGACGAAAGAGATGAGATCCCACCGGGCCACGTGAAATTCGCGCGAAAATTTTACGGCCTCTCGTGCGGCATCCCCTTAAACATAATACTATACTTGACGATATACACACACGGCCCTCATTGGGTTCCGCTTACGAGATTTATGCATCACTAATTGCGCGTCGTCTTCGTCGCCGACGGGATAATTGCCTTAAGAAGCCGCTGACGTAACGTTCGCGAGAAAGCTGCCGAGGCCCAATTACGCATTGTCCCGTCCACCACCCCTAGCCCTCTTTTTTTTTTTTTTTTCTCTTTAATTATCGTCTTCGAGAGATATACGTGTAATTGTAAGCGCATGGATCGCGCCAAGGAGCGGCCGATTAAATCCAATGATGCTCGATTTATCGGTATTAAGTGTAAGTACACGCGAGATAGAGAGAGAGAGAGAGAGAAATATAACATTGGCGAGATATTAGCAATAAAAGGTCAAGGGAATATTATAACAACGCGACCGGCCGTGGGTTATGCAATGACTCTATAATTTAGAATACATTCTAGTGTACATACATAATATTTATATACACTTGTATGTTATATTTACAAAGAGTTACAAGAGTTTTCAGTGCTACCAGTAACTATATATATTATATACGTGTTACTGAACTTGGCTCCATATAGATTCTCGTTAACTACTACTGTTTTGACAATAATGTACATCCCACACCGCGAAAACATGTGGTATATTTGTGTGATTTTATGTCATGTCATATTATACGGTAGTTGTATGGGGAATAACGAGGCTTTCCCTATATTATACCGCTAAGCTCTGGGAGCAGTATACGAACATTCCAATCGGTACGACTTACTCGCCACATTTAGAGTGCTTATACGCATATAAATATATATATACATATATGTGCCTGTACCAAAGGACCGCATGAGTTTAACTTTAAGTGATGACATAATTTTATGCGGGATGTACCCTAGGACTGGTACTCTTGGATCATGTGTCTACTGTACATACGGGCAGTTTTTGGATTTTTCGTGTTTCTTTCGGGTAAAATTACGAGCGATCATCAGAGCAAGGACTCGTGAGATGACAAATGTTTCGTTGTACGCACTGCTCCATGCATATCCGCTCAAATAATTAAGCCACCGATCCGCGAGCAAAAGAGAAAGTTTCAGGCCCGCGGTCTCTTGTTTTCCTTTTTCCGAGTAAACGTAATGCGTCGTTCTTCCGGGATACCATTGGTCGCAAATTCATCTGTGCAAACATACAATAGTATACGTTATATCAATCGAAACGCCGTTGACAAAGACGACGCGGCAATTTTTTCCCGCGACAGGAAGACACGTACACTCGTGTGTGATGATAAATACCCTTTTGTGTTATCACTCGTGAGTAATTCACCGATAAACTGCATAACGCGGAGCAACGTGTTATTGCACGGGGAGTTTTTTCCTTTTTATTATCAGATACCTGTTATCTGCGACCGCTTTTTTTTTTGATGACTCAACTTGTGTACGATTCACCGCGTCGCCAGCATTATTTTTAGTCTACTTTTTCAGAAAATAAGAAGAGAAACAAAAAAAAAAGTTTCGCCCAAGGATGCCTTTCGAGCCGGCGTTTTATTCCTCGACGCCGCAAATCGGGTTAGAAAAGATGTAATCGTATAAAAAGAAGCCTTCTCTGGCGGTCGCCGTGTATCTTGTATACATTTACAACATGACCGTATATTATGTGCCCCGGCATCGAATGTTTCGTTGAAAATGATAATATAAAAATAAACGCAATCGTTGTCGCGCACAATATGCAAACAAACGGATGATGGGTTGGGAGGAAAATCGATAATACGTTAAAAATATAATTATGTTGTATTCCAGGTGTAACTCTTATAACCGCACACGTTATGTTCTTCCAAAATGGATAAAAATCGGGAGAGAAGAGCTTGTCTTTTTTTTTTTTTTTCAATACCGATGACAAAGATAAGGTATACCTACGAGTATCAAGGAGAATTGAATGCGTTCCAAGTTTTTTTTTTCACAAAGTCGATTCAACACACGGGAGGACAGCTCATATAATAAATATAGGCGCTCATTATTCACGTTGGCCACAAGGAGCCTGTGGTCCGTGAGAGTGCGAAAATCATGTCACGGCTCGGTGGTATTATTCCATCCGCGCTATGTGTGGTATACTTACTTTTTGGTACATTGTTTTCTCAAAATAAGTTTCAAAAAAACGCACCGCTTTTGTTTTTTTTTTTTCCCATAATGGTCATTGTAATTCACAACGAGCAAGCAAAAGCCGCCACAATTTTTGACGAAATATATTTCAGCGTTACGTTATATATTTTTTTTATGTAATGCCTTGACCAAATTGCTGCAAAGTTGCGCAAAGTCATGTAAATATACACGTGTACACTGATACAAATAATGTGTTGCAATTTATGCGAGTATAATCTTTCGTTGCGAACAAGCGAAGCGTATACACTTACGGGTGAGGTATACATAAATATATACAAGCAATGATAGGCGCTAAAATAAACGAGAGGGAAAAAAAAAGAAAGACGAATTATCAAGTCTGTAGTGCAATACTTACACATAAATATACACGCATGACTGTATAACACAACAAGCACGAAAAATCGAACACTACACATGGATGGGGTATTGAAAATGAAAGTGTGCGACACACAATGTATAATATACGGAATGTGTCGGGTGCGTGTGTGTATGTGCAGAAAAAAAAAAAAAAAAAAAAAAAAAGAATCCACGAGAAAAAAAGCGTGATGGTACAATAGAGACAGAGAGATAAAGAAATAAATAATAAAAAAAGAAAAAAAAGTTTTTTTTTTTTTTTTTTTTGTATTTATAGTGGAGAGAGACGTACTGGAGCGCTTCGACTGTAGAGGGCTATCCTCCTGGTCTGCGGCGAGGGTGAAACGAGCCCCGTTCCCAGGATGATGTAGACCGGCCGCTAGACGCTTACCCACCTGTCTGCCTACCTCCTCACCACGTGCCACTACACACATACATATACATATACATGATACACGCACGTGCACTTTTTATCATCCCCCCGATGCGGGTGTGTCTTTGCTTGTGATACGCACGGTGGCCTTAATTCATTCATATGTTCATCGGGCCAATCAACTTTATTTTTACTTATCTAATCACTTCTCGCCAAGTTTCGTTGTTTCCCTCTGGGAGTTAAAATTTCGGCAATTCATGGAAAAATTACATAAAATTTAAAGTTTGTCTTTTCCGTGAGCCGCTGGAGTAAATTTTTAATTCGAGGAATCGTCATCGCGAGTGCGTGCTTGAATCTAGCTCTCACGTGTTTGTTTTCACTCAAATAAAGTTTCTCGCTATCCTTGGGGTTTCTTTGAACGTCAAAGCTTTTTTTTCTTACTTTCAATTTAAATTCATGTGAAACAAGTGCTCATTGAAATCTATTTTTTTTTTCTTCGGAATACGTACGTATCTTTCACACGTGGGTATTTAAAGTAGCGGCGCGCAATAATGAAAATTGGCACAACTATCTCACCATAGGCACATATTAATTCTTGCGTTGACATGTATCTGGTATTAATTTTAATTAGGTAAAGTAGTCATTTCACCACGAGCGTGTAATCACAATTGAATTTTCAAGTAGAGGAATTTTCCAGCTACCAAGCACGCTATTGTTTCCATTAGAATTATACATGGCGTGAGGGTTTTGACGTAAACTACGTTAGTATACACGTTTATTGATGGGCAAAAATTGAGTATTTTATTAAAATTAGGTGACTATACGTTAGGCCACAATCGACACATAAGTGTGAAAATAAAAATCCTTCACCTTTTTCACAACATGCTCTAATATCACTTCCATTGGAATAACTCTGTAGATACGAACAAAAGAAAACAAAAAATTCACGCGTTGAAAGTAGTGGTATTATCGATTTGAAGAATTCATGGAAGAATGCAAAGTTAAAAAAAAAACAAAACAAAACTGTGTATGCTGTAAAAGGAACGTGAACCAATCGTCTAAGTATATTATGTACTGCTTGCACTTCTACTTTATTGGAAAATCATTTGCCAGAAAGATTGTCAAACGATGTAAGTACAGAGCTACGATTGATCAACAAAGAAGTATTATCACAAGGATCAAAAGCACGGATCTCTGTCTTGAACAAAATTACGTCAAATTAAAACTGGAAAAAAAAAAAAAAAAAAAAAAAACCAACAAAAAAGACCAAGTGACAAAATATAGTGGTAATAATTTTGTATAAAAATATTAAGCATTCATAAACACGGGGGAGAAGTGTGCAGTCAAAAAATTGAAAAAATAAAAAAGTAAAACAAACGCTTAGCGAGACAAATCGAACTTACCGATCTCCTTGCGATTGCTGAAGCAAACCAGGGACATGACAAAGGTCGCGGTGCCGCAGATAAAGACGATGAGCATGACAAGGACGTAGCCGTCCTGACCGGCGATCGTGAAAGGTTGAGGCGGTGGAGGCATCGGTGGGGGAGCTGGACAACTGTCCTCGCAATCGACGCAACTGCAGGCCGGTGATTTAGCCTACCAACCAGCCAAAATACATATAAATATACCGATCACTCGCATGGAAATTCAACAAGTATAAAGGGACTAACGTTCAGAGACTCGTTGCAAGGCGTAACTTTGGGATCGAGTGGCTGGAATCGACCGATGGGCCCGTCGCTCGAGACGTAGTCGATCTGGAAGGGTACGTATGGGTTTTTGCTGTCACCCATGTTGAAGAACCACTTTTCCGGCGAACAGCGACTCGCTCCGTACTCCCCGCACATGAGGTCCATTGCCAATTGGCCGGTGTTTGGTACCGATACTCTGCTGCATGACTCGTAGGTGCCGTTGAGGTACTTTGTCGTGAAAAACACCGCCACACCGTCGATGTAGGCCTTACCTATAACATCAAGAACCAACGAAAGTTTGTATCAACAACTTTTTTTTTTTTTTTTTTTTATTTCTTTTTGTTTCAATGAGACGTACCGTTAGCTGTTTTGACGGATGTAACGTTGATGAAGTTCGATTGGTGGGGGCTGCAGGTGAACTCGCAAATGTGCTTCTCAAAGTTGCTCATGCAGCTCGGGCATCTCTGCAGAATACCCGAGGCCATGCCAATGTTGGCACTAAAGGTATTCAGCTGGTTGGTATCACAGCACGTGTTGGGAACATCCCCGTTGGGTAGGAGCATGTGCGGGCAGTGCTTCTTGAAGATCTCCTGTCCTTGGGCGTCCAGCGGTTGGGCCGGGCCATCGTACGGGCAGTTCTTCTTGTGCTTGGAGCTCGGATCCTCGTAGCACTCGCCGCGCCAAACGCAATGGCCCCCCGTCTGTCATTTTCAAAAATCAAAACGAGCGATTGAGAACCCATACATTTGTCACTGTTATCTCGTATCGTCTTTCGGGAAAAACAGTTTTGCCTTATCACGAGTCATACACAGGTGAACGTTTTTATTGCAATAAGCGCGTGAAGAGCGAAAAAGAAGACCTTTTCCTTTTGGACGGATAATCTTTTCTTCGAGCGAATAAACGACACACGATGTTTGATCATAAAATCCAAAGTCTGTGCGCTTCTTCGCTACACGCGATCTCGATTCGCGGAAGCCAACATTAGGAATCTAAACTCAAATCCAAAAAGCTGTGGATTATCAAATGATAGTGTAATTAGGGGAATGACAAGCCAGAATTGGAATCGGCACGCAACTCCTAATGAGATGACGCATGGGTACATCCAACGTATCTAATGATGATACAAACTGTCGCAACGAGCATCTCTTGTGTACCTTTGTGAATATAATATATGCTTTGATACTTTGTTACATTTTTATTTTTATTTATGTTTTCAACAGCAGTACATCGTATTCGAATTGATAACAGATTCTCTCGATACTGATTTGCCTGAATCGTCGCCATAGAGTCTACTTAATATTATGGACTTGTCGTTCCTCTAATTATGTACTTACGTTTGATAATCCGTGCATTTTCAGATGCCCACGCTTTGTCATTAATACATAGAGCTATCATCAAAGCTCTATTTTGTAATGCCCTGTTGCATCGAAAAAATGCACGCGTCAGCAATTGCAAAGTAAGTATACTGTGAAGTATAGTTAAAGCTTGCTTTATAATATTTGATGTGAAGTAGATCGAGTTTAGCCCATCAGCGATTTATCAAACATATTATGTCGAATATTTTTGTAATTTGAGACTCCCTGCGGGGAATTTTTCGTGCTAAATAAACATATTTTTTTCATTTTTCAGAAATAAATGTATTTTTGTCTCTTGCAGTTGGCAGATAATCTTTGATGGTTTCTCGATTTGAAACATTCACATTAAATACGTTTTTTTTTCAAAGATTTATATTTATAATTGAATGGACTCTGCTACATTTTATCAGCGATTTTAGGTTGCCTACAAGTCAATAATTAAAAAAAAAAATTATAATTTATTAGCCAAAGTTTTGCCGATGAATTTTGTTAAAATTGTATTCCTTTGTTTATTATAAGAAGGTGTAAGAATGTGAGAAACTGTTTGTAAGAAAACATATCAAACATCTGTAATTTATATCTACATTGATACAAAAAAATCGCTTATAAAGTGACAAAATTTAAAAAATCTGTGACTCACAGCCCACGTAAAAAGTCGAGGAAAAATATACGTGGACCTAAGCAAGTAAAAAAGAAACAAAAAAAAAAACAAAAAATATCACCTAAATTAAACAACACCATCTTCTTCTAGAAAGTATCATCACCTCTTATCTAATTCTCTCGCTAAGTTTATATACAAGCTGGACCTTTCCAAACAGGATATTCAACATTTTTTCTCTCCGGTCCCCGTTCCTCCAAGACCCTCTCCCATCGCTTTCTAAGACATAAGCTTTCCTCATCTCAATTTCTTTCTTACAGGCGTACTTTCAATTTTGTGCCCACTCAGTCACGTGACGCATTCTTCGTCACCAATTTTTTTTTTTTTTTTTTTTTTTCCATCAATCAAAATTCATTACTATCGTTTAATACACACGATTAAAGATTAGTTTATTAAGGCGTGATTCGATTAATAAGCGATGACTGGTCCTACAGTTTTTTTCGTTGATTGCCAAGTTATAAAATATTTAAAGTCACTTGGTGCTGAAATTACAATACATGCCGACATAACCAGCGACGGATACCCTTCTAAAAAAACTTGATTGTTGCAGCAACAACCTTAAGAGAAAAAGAAAAAAAAAAATTACACAACCAAACTCGCCATCACCTGTAGCGTAAGATTATACGATGCCGTGAGAAATTCCGTAACATTCCGTGAGTTTTTCAAAGGCTATTGGAAAAAAAAAAAAAAAATTTCTACTCCCATTCGAGTATCAATAAGCGTTTTTATCGCGTCTACGCATACCGTGATCGTAATAGCACCCAAGTGTTAACTCGACGCGCGCGCGAATGAAAATACACGGACTATACAGCCGATCATCGTTTCAATTAAATTCCTAAGGCGTCAACACGCGTCGCAATGCAGATACACGCGAAATCACGAAGCGCATAGCCGTGCGACGGTGAGAGAGAGAAAGAGCCACAGGTAGCGTTCCCTAGACAATTGTGTATTCTTTTTTTTTTTTTTTTCTCTCTCTCTCTTCGCCGTGACCTCCTCTGATATTTGTGTCACGTGCCTATATGGACGCTCTCTTCCGTAAACATGTCTTCTTTTTCAAGCAAATGAAAAGAAGGAAACAAAACAAACGATCGCCGGTAGACCTGGACGAAAATCGTTGTTTTTAATCGTCAACGCGCGATTGCCTTTTATCAAACTCGGGGGGTCACGCGATGAGCTTCTTTCTCTTCTTTTTGTTGGAAACGTGGTCGCCTTTTTTCTTGACTTTGTGTAGGTGCTTTACTCTTGTGAATGAAAAATTTAACTCGCTTTTTTTTTCAAAACAACTGTGCCAATCTTTTTATGAATAAATGTTTCTTATCTATTTTATTTGCTCTGTTTGATGTATTTTTTCACTCTATTGAAATACCTGACTTGTTGTGGTAAAACTTTGCCAAAAAAAAAACTTGATCCAATGCTTGGGAGTAATAAACTGTTTTTGAAATCGTGTTTAAAACACACAACGTGAGAAGAAAAAATAAACGTACATACATTAAATTTATACTCGTTTCAAATTAAATGAATAAATCATGAAAAAATAATAACAAAAATTAAATTTTCATTTACAAATATTTTCATTACTAAGGAGTGTCTGGCTGAAATTACGCACTGATTGCAGCTTTTTTTGATAAATGAGGGGGGGGGGGGATGCAGTTTTTATATACATTTTAGAAAATAGCAGGGTATATTTATTTGCATTTTCAAATCACAATGCTGGAGAATGTACAGGTTGTATGTATGTACATTGTGCCACCCTAATTTCGAAAAAGAATATGACCCCTAACTGTTGTCTTAACAATAAGCAGTAATTTAATGAAAAAGGAGTCAGATGTGCTTTTTTCGTACTGTGTGTGGTCAAAAAAAAACAGTAAATTGTCCTTTTTCGTACAAAAGAGTTATGGTTTCTGTAGGTGGAAAAAAGCGGTTCCTTTTATAATGTGTTTAAAAGACGTTAGGGGACTTGAAGGTAAAAAAAAAGGACATTCCCTGCTAAAAAAAAAAAAAAAAAAAAATGATTTCATTCCTCTGCGTTATAGTTGCATCCCTTGATTTCGACCGAGGACCGAGGAGGTAATTTCTTGGCAGAAGACGTAAGAGTACTATTCTAAAAAGTAATTTATGCCATTTCTAGATGGGAGATTATGCTGCACTCTTGATTCTTGAAACCAAGGGAAAAAAAACATCGTATATTTTTAGCGGAGGTAGAAAAAAATCGTACACGTGACACACGGGAAAAAACAACTTAGCTTCCAGAATGTTGAATGAATTGTTGTTTACCATTTGTTTAACTATGAAATTATTGTATAGCTGTTATAATAACTGCTTATAATGCATAGTAAAAATTTTTGTGATACCCACACCCTCCCACCACTGTAGATTCAGGAGGTTAAAATACGCATTGACGGGAGGTACAGCTGCTTGGGGTTTTTTGAATTTCCCCTATTGCTCCATTCTTGGATCCGCCCTTTTACCAAGCAGCCTGTACTCCTTACGTGGCATATTTTGCGTGGCTGTTCGAGGACTGCTATGAAAACCGACCTCATGCGTTTGAAATCGCTTGAACTTGAAAATTTTTTCACACCTCGGCTCTTTGTATTTAATTCAATTTTTTTACTTGAGTACGTAAATTGTTGAGATGAGATACTCGTCGGTGACTATTTATTAAATATTTGCATTTTAACTACGCACCGCAAAAGTTTTGTGGACTCGACTTTTAAACGTTTTTTTTCTCAAGTCTGCAAAAAGTAAAAAAAAAAATTGATATTTCAAATATAGACCTTTATAATTAACAACTGCATTTTTATAAAACTTGTTTGGTAAACAAATTCACACTTATGATTACTTGTACCACCAAATGTGATATATTTTTTAGATTTGAAAAATTCTTCTAAAAATACTTAAAAGCAGTTCAAAAATTAGTTTATAGTAAAAAATTTTAGGTCTTTTATCGAAATATAACTTAGTCAAATGTAATATTTTCACATGGGACGATCTAGATAAAAAAAAAAAAAAAAAAAAAAGTAGTAAGTAGGTAAAAGTGATTTTTGTTTGTCACTAAAGTTAAAAATCTGACATCATATTATAAAAACAAAAAGTTTTGATTTAAAAACTAAAACTTTTAACCATTTTGAGTCAACCTGAGAGGACGATTTTTATAATTAAGCAGTTTAACAAAACGTTAAAAGTAGGTAATATAATCGATTGTTTTCAATCACATTAAAAGTAAATAATATTTACGAGAATGGGTATAAATTAAGGATTTTCAAAGTAATTTGGCATAAATGATGTTTGTAATGTGTTCAACATACTTTTTTGCTAAAAAAGTAACCATAGCAGTCGTGCCTCATACTCAAAAGTTTAGCTATTGGCATACATTTATCTGCTTGTTATGTATCGTAGTTAGTTACTAATAAAGTTTCGACAACGGACGTTATTTATATTATTATCATCGTAGTAAATTAAATCGTACAAGTGGGAACAAAGCCTGTTGTTCTGCATATGCGCATTTCTCATGCACAACGGAAAATACGCTATCGTAAATAAGACGCACACGTAACAATAAAACGTTGAAAAAATAGTAGTCAACAACAGTTTAGATAAGTTTTTGCGCAAATTAATTGGCAACTTGAAAAAAAGTAAATTCTATGGCATGTAATATATTTTTACTAAAAACATCCCCCAAATGGTCGGTCATCAAACTACCGCCCTTATCATAGTCTGGTACCGATGAATTATTAGAAAGTCGTGGGTCGCACACACTTGTGTAGTACCAAGTATTTTCACTCTCGACCTTCTTAGTGGCTTCTCTATATTATTAACGAATAAATGAACATGTCCTTAGCTTCGATATTTGCACGAAATAATGACGTTCATCAATTTCACGGTACACAATGAAACGAACGATAAAGTAATAAACAGTATCAAAAAACGTAATGAATACTTCCAAAGACAAAAATGTGCGCACAATTGCGAAATTTCAAGTCCGATTATTACTCGTCTTCAGCAATTCTATAAATTCCTAACGCGCCACTAGAAGGTAGGTGTGTGCGTGCGTATACCCACCTGCAGCTTGTACTCGCGAATTACAGATAAGAAAATACGTCAGAGGCATTTATCGGGGAATATAAGGCCGATTAAACAACCCACATAAACCCATACATATGCAATCTATACCACACCTAAATACAATACACGCATTGGACGGCACATATAGGTATATACAGACAAGCGTTATACACAAACCTGGGCAGCATGGGCGAGCCTCAGATCGATCAAGCAACAACAGAGTAGCACTAAAACGAGCGTCCAGGAGGCTCCCCTTATTTTGTGGCGAAGCTTCGTCCTCATAATTGTCGGAGCGCCGTCACCTGGAGCAGCAATGGAGCAGGTCGGCGAAGTCGACTGCGGCTGAGTAACAGTCATCGTCTGGTACCCGTTGGTGCAAAATATCTGCTACCGATGATGCTGTTATTGCTACGAGCTAGATCCGCACCTCTAGGTAGCAGCAGCATTTGGGCCGAATAATCGACGCGTCGAGGTTTCACGGCTGTTTTGCACGCCCTACTTCGTATTAGTAGGCGCACATGAGAATATATCAACAATCACAAGATGTTCGTTGGACGGCGGCGTGTACGCGACTGACGATTTGACGAATTCACGAATATATCTGCTGACCGCATCTGACGATCGATCGAGTAAGTATGAACATCTACCTATATAAGTACGCTATATACCTACAGCCCAAGCGTCCGCCGCACCGGACCGAGAAGTTGCTCTCGCTCCCTCTACGCTCTCTGACGAGTATGACTCATAGCTACAAACTGTATGATGGCTGATGTGAAAAGTTTTTAGCCAATCGGAGGGCTGCTTTAACCCTTGATCGATTTGTACCAGCCAGTGAGCGAATTTTTGTCGAAGAAAAACAATCGGCGCGAGATCGAGCGTCAAGTTTAAAAAGTACAATTTCGTACCCTGTACACTTTCATTATGTGATTTTAGACATTTGGGATGATTATTGATGCTCCGAAAAATAATCCTTAGATGAAGAATAAGTAGTACTCGAAAGGACTAAAAGAGGTGTCATTCAATAAACACACATTACAGGCACGCAATTTTACGTTCTTTCAACACATCATGTTTCCAATTCGATGACTGTTAGTGCACGCTTCGGTTCGGCGATCGGCCGATCGGCAGATCTCCTCTGCGTTCTCTTCAATTATAATTACACGTATATATATCTCTCCTCACTGCGTTACATAAATGTGTGCTTATGCAATTATATAAAACTTGACTCGCAATTGTTCCTGCACTTACAAGTCTCTCTTTTACACTTCCATTGTCTATCGAAAGGTTCATTTACCGCGGCCGTTTTTTTTTTTTAATCGATTACCGTTGCAGCTTCGGAGGATTCAAGTTGACTGGGCAAAAACTGTTTGTAAATTTATCCTACTAATTTTGATGTTGGAGGTAATCCAACTTGAGAAACGTGTATCGGCGTGAGTCGGATTATTTATAACGTCCAGTATGTGCATAACAAATTTTAAGTTACGTACAGGTAGATGCATTTGTATCGTAAATATTTACGTCTAGTACGTTGTTGGAAAAAGTGACACTTTTTTTTCTGGTACATTTTGATACTAATCTTAAGATATTAATCTTAACGTAGGGATGGATCAAGCACTTAATTTCAATCAAGAACAAAATAAAAAAAAATTTCTCTGAATTATCGTTTTTTTTTAAATTGACGTGCATGATCGATTACCGTTTGCCAGTCATTTTCAATTATAGCTTACCGACCGCCTGTAAATCAATTAAACACCAGTGTATGATAAACGTAATCTCATGCGTACTTTCATTCGTTAAAGCAAAAAGTTAACTCACCAAGGTAGTATAATTGTTATTATTTAATTCATATTTGATAATCAAATCAGCCAATAATTATATAAAAAAAAAACTAAACTTTGACCAGTTTATGTTGATGGCCACTGGAGTCGAATCTTGATATCTTTTTCAACTAATACTTATTATCGCACTACATAATTATATTATTAAATACCACTACTTAAAGTATCATTATAATTACGCTTTAAATAGATAAAATTTCCCAAATTCTAACGAAAAAAACATGTAATTTTTCCCAACTAAATCTATACTTATAAATTTAACATGACACATAAACATATTTTTTAATAATCCGTTGGTAGATCGATTAAGTGTTTTTTTTTTTTTTTTTTTTTTTTTTTTTTTAATCAGTTGAATCCTTTAGGTTTGAAGGGAAAATTTGCACTAGTCTGAACAGTAAGATATAATTATTAATTCAAGAAAGTTGCGAGAAAAATTAGAAAAACCATCCCACTTCAAAAGCTGCGATAGTTTATACGTTTTTTTAGTTAGACTGTTTGCTTTTATTAAAAATGTACCTAAACGTTCCTTCAATATTAAGATTAATTTTTCACACAAATTTTAGGCTCTTGTTAACAATTTTGACTCCTTATTCAGTTTTAACAGTGCGTACACCAAAATGCGTCTTTTCATACAGAGTCGATAATGATTTTCGTCGCAAAAATCCAAATATGTATACTTTTGAAGGTTTTTCATTGACTTTAATGTCAAGTTTTCTTCTTTAACGAAAAATCGACATAAAAATAACAATGCATTCAACAAAAATGTTGATTTTCAACGAGAGGAATAAAACTAAGGGGTATTTTTTTTCCTCGCAAGACATCGAGAAACAACAATGTTTTTCTTCGGAAAAACTCAAATGAGTTGAATACATATTTTTCTGAAGTGGAAAAACACCTTGTTCTAAAAAATGACCGCAATCTGTCCACCGTAGAAGAATCGATTGCTCTAGAAATAAAATTAGAAATAAAAAAGAACACATTTATTACTGATAAGAAGTATAAGCGTAGATAACACAGTGAAGCGTCACTTTTACATGGACAAATATATAGTATGGCTAGGAGGGAGGTACAAAGAACAAAAGATGAGTCAATAGAGCGAACAAACTCTCACTTGGCGAGGTTTGAGTGGAAGTTGAGTTAAAGTAGCTGACAAATCAACTTCGTCCACGCGTTCCCTCTAAACGAACAAACGTCGCGGAGCGCGCACACACGAACGTTGTTATCAAAGAGAACGACATTTATACATATATATATATAAATATATCCCCTCTCTCTTCGAGCATGTGTTGGAAGAAGAGTCGAGGATAAACGAAGAGAACTTGTGCCACGGTTCGGTTACTTACCTACTCACTGCAGAGTCACGGGAGTGTTGTTTCACCTACAACTTACTGAGCTTACCGAAGTTGTACATACCTATACCTACCATCCTGCAGCGCAGTGTGTGTCAATCCTTGTGCCCCACTGTAACTTTGCTTCGTGCATGTATATCTGTATAGATACGAAAGTAGAGACAAAATTAAAGAAAATACTCCATCTCGGAATCTCGGTGTGGCTTTGACGCAAATACGTACGGCTGCGCGAGCTTTGGAAGAGCGCGACACGTTACGAGAGTAGTACGTACTCATTCGATCACGATATACATTCGATTGCATTGGCAAAATCTATTAGTATAGTATTATACTGTGATCCACGTATATAACCGTTTGTTATCAGTCTACTTGGTAAGTGTGACAATTGACCATACTCCGCCTTTTCTCGTTCTTTTGCACAAGTCCGCCTCTTACTCTACCAGCTACATCATCTACACAATTATATGTTTATTTATATACGTTGACGCTGCCATCTTCTAATAAGCCCATTCAAGTGTATATACTACATATATAAGTTTATGTGCTGTATATACATAGTGCCAGTACTGTATGTGCAATTTACATCCTTTTACTTCTACTCTTTCTATCGTTGTACTTTGTGTACGTATATACTTATACCTACCTGTATTAAAATGTAAATATATATGGTTAGAATACGTGGACATGACAAAACTATCGCGCGTATATATATATATATATATACATACTACCTGACTGCTGTCAAAACACTGCGTTTGACGTTTATTTCGGAGCCCTCTATTCATCGCGATTTCGAAGCAGCTGTCATTTTTACCTGTACTTAGTGTTTTTTTATGCGTTGTTTCGTTCGCGCGGAGGTGAGGAGGTACACGGGGGTGTAAATAATTTTTTTTTTTTTTCCTCTTCTCTGACATACTAAGTAAGTAGCTACAAAATACTAGTTTGACGACTTGGTCTCCTTTAAAAGTATAGTTTTGGCTTCAATGTGAATCTGATGTAAGGCGTTTACTTCGACAAGACATCGCGCGAGAAACGGCGTGGCTCCAGCTGAATCGCTAAAATAGTTTTCATATTGTAAGATTTGTCTATACGCGTACGATTATAGTTGTTTTTTTCTCCGAAAATTTCCAAAGTTTATTTCCTTCGTCAACGAGTAATTCCGTATTTCTTGTACGTGTATACATGTATAGCGTAGCGATGTAATATAGGTATGCAAAATGTCTCTCCCAAGCAATTCCAAAACATGAAGTACTTCGAATAAATTTTCGAATTGCAAATGCATAATTTTAGTAACTTTTGTTATTCAAGTAATTTTACCAAACACCACGAACAATTTTCAAGGAGGGGGACAAGTGAAAATTTCGTATGTGGCCAATACGTAGGCACTTTATTGTTCACGCTTGTTTTGTACGTACAAGAAATTAAAAACTCATGAGTAAAATCTAATCGCTGTGTGTTGGCCATAGTATTTTTTCTAGACTTTAGAGAGAGGTAGAGAGCATATACTCTCTATACGTGTATGTAGGTAGTTGAATTTTATGCGCGTATATTTTCCGAAAAATTTCACGTTTCAAACGAGCAAAGTTAAAAATCCGTAAATGATTCACATGTTCGCGGGCCTGGGTATTGAGTATTGACACACAATACAATAGTATACGTCTTATCACTGTCACGAATATAACTTTTATCTTTAAAATTCTATGCGTGAACAAAAAATGTTCTAGAACATTTTTCTCTTATCGAATGTTTTTTTAATTGGATTTTTTTTTCTTTTTCACCGGTAGACTAAAATTTATCTGTTTTCTTTTTTTCCAGAATTTGTTTGTGAAAACAATCAACGAAAGCTGCAACGATGAGCGACTCTGGAGAATTTAATCTGTGCGCCTGTATTCTGAGCCAAGTGAGTTCATATTTAATTTAATTATTCATTGAAAAAAAAGCCAAATTATAATGTAAGCCATACAGAGCTTTTGTTTAAAATTTACCGTGTATTAATAATCAACGAAATGTAAACGTCTGAGAGAGTTTCGTAAATGTCTCACGATTTCGCAATATTGCCCTTAATTATATGTGCTTCCTGATTACACACATGAGTATTTTATTGAAATTTCAAAAATTACACATGAAACTGGCTTGTTGTGCATCATTACTTTGATGTACGTACCAACAAAAGTTCTTGGTAAAAATATCATTAATAACGTTACAAAAATAATTTTTTAAGTTACGAGCGACGGTATCACAAGAAATTTGCACGGAGACAGAATGTTACACACCGGACAGCCGTACGTGTTATTTTAACAATTTTTCAATACGTTAAAAAACTTGCGAAATTATTGCTTTAAAATGTTTTTCACGCCAACAGTGCCAGGTCCCGGCAATGATGCGCCAGTCGATCCCAATAATTTTATGATGTTCTTCATGGTAGCCATGATTGGCATGTTTTTGTACATGATTAGACCAAAATCTCTTCGTATGATTGGTGGCAACGGCAAAGGTGCTGACAGCGATTCTGTGAGTTTTTGCAATAGTCGTTTGCAACGTAATTTTCTTTTAATTAAAACCGTGACATTGGATTATCATTTTCACGAATTTTTTTACAGGATTTCAGTGGAGAGCCACCGTTTCCACCACCGGCAGTCAATTAAGCAATAAACGTACACGCATATGGCACAGTCAAGCCGAAATGACTATTCTTGAATGCATCAGTAAATTATACTTGAAAAAACAATGTAGTCCTAATATTGATACATCATCTATTCCTTTTGTACATTGTGTTTGAAGAAAAAAAAAAAAAATTCAGATACATTTTACAAAAGATAGGGGCCAAGATGTGTCTCCCTCTCTGTATAAAATAATATAACAGGCATGTAATCAATAGTTAGAAAAAGGATGCGGGTATCATAGTAATTCCACTTCAGAAAGGTTATTGTTTACTATTTTTAAGGAAATATATTTATAAAGAAAAATATGAGATATGTTATACTATAAATAAAATACCAAGTGTAATGAAATTATTAAAAAAAATTATCTTTAAAGCACAGTTGTAATTATGTGATATGGCAAAGTATTATATTATGATTAAGATGTTTTTGCGCTCTTATTTATAATTGTGTATTTTAATAGTGTGCTCTACCACATGGATTTGTAAGTTGAAATACCGTGTAAATAAGAAAATTAAGTGCAATATACATTGATGCAGTTATCAACATACTTTTCCTTTAATGAGAAACTATTATAAAATACTGAAACACGCAAGATAAAGTCTTTTAATTCTATGGATAAAAAACAATAATAAAGTTATATTTTTTAAATAATTTTTATTCATTATTTTTTTTTTAAGTTAACACAATGTTTTTTTAAAAAGAAGTAAATCGTTTCAGATATCGTAATTTATCTTATTAAACTTACATAGTAAGATATTTCATGTTGTATTGTGTACGCAAAGAATATTTTTTTTTTTTTCACAATTAATGACTTACTTAATTAGAGTTCATCATTATAAAAAAATTTAACACTTATTTACAGGAATCAAAAGACTCTCCCTTATGTTTTTTGGTAACCTGCTTATCCTCTGAAGTGTCAGATGGTTTTTGTAACCTAGGTATCCTTTTATTTTTTAAGAATGCCATCGTATCCGCAGGTGATCTAAAAATTGAAAAAAAATAGTTACAATGAAAAATTAAATTCCAAACATAATCCATCAGTTAAAATCGCACTTCGTATTGGTCGGTGCTATTACTTCTTTCTGAACGTTCGTGGTCTCAGTCCGTTCTTCAGTAGGAGTTTGATTTGATATTTCGCTACTACTCTCTACTTTTTGCACTTGTGAAGTAGAATCATTCGATTTGTTTTCTGCTTCGGTTCTTCTTTCTTCAGTCTCAGCAGCTTTTGCTTCTTTTGTTTCGCTTTCAGGCTTTTGTCGTAATAGTCCATCTTGTGTTGGAAAAACTAATATAGGCAAAGAAAGAGGTTTCGTTCTCTTTGTGTTACCAACCAACTTTCTCAACAATATCGCTATTTCTTCTCTCTTTCTAGTAACAACGATTTCCTCGAACCAATTTTTAAGCGTTTTAATAGGCAGCTTATAGTCTGTTATAGGGGTCTATGATAAAACAATTAATCAGTATTACTCCGAGTGTTTGTTGAAAATAAAAAACTAATAATAAATTGATGTATCTTTTTTTTTACCTTGAAAAAGCTTTCTACATATTGAAGGACATATAACCCACAATCAGTGAAATTCGATTGTTGGGGAACTTTTGGACAGGCACCTTTTATTGTATCCTTTGTGAACTCTTTCTCTGCTCCCATTTTTGCTTTGTATTCACAACTCAAGTAATCCCTTAAAGTTGCTACTACCCGTACTCTACTAGCTCCAGCTAAGGAATCAAATATCAATATACAAGGACTGAAAAAAGAAGAAATTTGAAATTAATAACATTTCATAAATTATGTTAACTTCCTGATAAAATACATACACTTTGTTTGTTTCGTCATTTTGTTGAGGAATTTCAGGACTCGGATTAGCCTGCTCACTATTTTCATTTGACTCGGTATCATCCTTGAAATCGAAAATTTTTCATTCATTATGGGCTACAGTACGACTGAAAAAATAAAAATCAAATAATCTTTGATACTTACGTCGTCATCACTCTCTGACTCTATCTCATCCTCATCTCCTTCAGCTTCATCTCGCTCAGACCCATCATCATTTGGATCTAAAGTGATTGGCGTGATTGTCGTACTGCCAATTGTAAGGGCCTGCTGAGCTTTTGCATCCTTTTTCTTCTTCTCTGCCAACTTTTGACTTAAGGATTTAGTTTCTACTTTCTGTGTGACCTTACCAACTAAGCCAGGAAAACAAATGATTGCTAAAAACCAATGTGCGCTAGAAAATAAGAAAATGAATGTTTTAATTTGTATAATGTTAATACATTCCAACAGAAATACAACCAACTTACTGTTCGTTAATGGGAATGACAACAAAATCTTTCTCAAATATATTGACATTTTTTGTCCATTTTTGGACCCTTGCGTGACGTCTGGCTGCAGCTGAAACATTTTCCGTGTTTCCTCCAACTTGAGAATGAGGACTTGTTAAGCGCTTATAAAAATATGAACTAAATACGTGAGTTCGATCGTGGTCACTATTAGAAAATACTTCCAACATTAAATATTTAAGGTAGAAATCTATGATAACGTCGTTTAAAAATTGATCTTCCGCTAGACATATAAAATCTTCGGTGTTGATTGCTATTCCTCCTTTCGCCGGTGGAGGAGGATAAACAGTAATACTGCAAAGCAAACAAAAAAATTTTTGAAGCTATTTTAACAAATAATTGTAAAACAGAATAACTTACTTTTGTATTTCTCCATTTATAGTGATACCAGTAGAAGTTGTTGATTTTTTCGTTTCATTTCGAGTTTGTACATGAGTTTTTGTAAAACTAGTCTTTAAAATATATCATAAATATTAATACAAACATGAACATATGAATTTGCTCATGAAAAATAGGAAGACAAATAGTTACCGATTTAGGAGATGCTTTGACGAGAATGTCATTTGCTTCTTTCGTATTTAATTCAACAAATATAGTTTGATACATTTGTTTAAGTAGAGCTTTAGATTCATCAGAAATTTTTTCAGGAAGAAGAGTTATTCTTTTATGCGTTTGGTCTGCAAAAAGAAAACGACTTTTAATAACATCAAACATGGACTATTTTCATAAAATAATTTATACTAGTTGCATTATTACCTTTACTAGCAGGGTCAAAGTATGGACCTTTGGGATCTTGCATTCCTAAAACACCTCTTATCCTTAATCCAGTGGCAACATCTGGGTAAAAAAATAAGACAGGCATTGATTTATTGAAATGGATCAACGCTGCGATCAAGTCTTCAATTTTAATGTCAACTATGATGAAATTTTTATCTGCAACAATTGTAAGAATTAACAAAATTACTTGAAAATTTTAATTGCATCAATTGATGATTTGGAAAATTTACCATCTTCTATCAATGGAACTTTAAGTTTTAAGCCATTAGAAGTCAATTCTACTTGTTCATCGGGAACATATTTGTAAGATCCTATCCTGACTGTTCTACAATTTAAAAATGTACTAGACTGGTTTGCAGTATCTGCATCATCACTGGCTGCCATCATACTTTCTTTGTTCATTTTATATAATTTCAAAGTTGACAAAGTTTTGGCAGTTATAACGGGTTCTTTGTCTGTTATAGTATCGCATTCATCAGTATTCATCGAGTTTACTGAATTCGACGTATCTTTAGTGCCGTCTTGATGTTTTTGTTTGATACTGTCTTCTTCATCATCCGAAGATATGGTCAAACATTCTGGGACAATTAAACAGACGATAAAAATGTATTCGTAAGAAACAATTGTGTCCAAACCATTTTACATACCTGGTTCTTTCATCTGCCTTGCAGCCCGCGGTAAATTACCTCGACCTCTACCTCCCCTTCCTCTTTTTGCAACAGCTTCCTGATTAGGTTTAACATTGCCATCAGCTTTTTTATAAAACGTCTAAAAATTAAAAACATCATCATGATAACATTTAGACAAAGTAAGATTTTACAGTAAAATGGTACATTATCCCAACACGACAAGTTAAAAAAGTTAAAATTATCTCACGCCAAAGTAAAAAAAAAAAAAATTTGAAAAACTCCTTACGTCAACAGATAACCCGCTACTGTCCTTTTTAGATGTAGCATTTGCAGATATAGGGATAGATTTTACGTTCTCTGGTAGTTTTCTTTTACATCTTAGACACGCGTAGAAATCTGCTGCACTCATTCCACAATATGGACACACAGCCAGCATTCCTGAGATATACTTGGGTAGCTATGTTTACACAAAAATTATATGAAATTTACTTATTTTTTTTCTGTCAACATTTTTGTTTAAAATTATAAATGAGGAATTCCAAGATTAAGATTTTAAAAAAATATTAACAGAAATAAAATGGATTTTAGAATTCCTACATAAAATTTTAATTAACAGATAACGGTAATAAAAAAATAAAATAAAAAAAATGTAACAAAAGTTGAATGTACGCCAAATAATTCAAACTGCATTGCAAAAATTTAATCGTCGACTTAAACATATGATAAAGTTATTGCTAATACGTTTATTTATTTTTTTTATTATGGAAAAAAGAACTACTTTAAATACGTGTCAATTAGTAAAACTTGTCATGTTGAAGATATGTAGAGCAGTTCCTATTACACATCTGTTAATACTTATAAATTACGTGAAATAATTTTTTATTACATTTTCCAAATCATATGGTTCTTACAACTAAACGAATTTCGAAGTATTACAAAAATTTACGGAATAAATCACGCTATTGCATTTATCATTAAATTTATGATGTAAATTATAAGAATCACTCTGAAAACTTAATTACTTACATGCAAAGTAGAAGCCAAACATAATATAAAATAGTCAGACAAACTATTCGTAACGGTGTAACTTGCCACTTGTTGCTACTTATTTTTCTTTGCTGAGGTAAAAAATTAAGTAACAACACTTGGTAATGTATGGCAACATGAATAAAGCCTTAGGTTGAAAATGTAATTTACACCAAAAATAAACAGTTAATTTATGTGTGATTGCACTTTTTACTACAGTACAACAGGTAAACAATTTGAGTTGTAATATTTAAATTAAAAAAAAAACTTACTAGTTTTTGAATAAACATATTAAAATAATAATAAAAAGTTTAATAAAGAAAAATACGTACCGCTCTGGATGATGAGGCAAGTGGAGGTGGATTTGCATTACTTTTAACTCTGAAAAAAAAATATATATAAGTATAATCGTTACCACGTACATTGACCACAACTGAAAGGTAAATAAACTTACGGCGTCTTTGGTGGCTCTGCGACAGTCGTTGTAACAGACGATGCATCACTAGAAGCGCTTTCAAGTTGCTGATCTTCTTCAAAGCTGGATCCTTTAGTGACATCAACTATATAGTTAATACCGAGAGCTGGATCGGAAACCAAAGACACACGAGGTTCTTGAGAGGACAGAATATTTGCCTGCGAGTAATATGAAAATTAGTACACTAGCGGAAATATCAGAAAAAGCAAAGATAAGAACAAAAACAAAAAAGAAAAAAAAGCTGAAGAAACGGATTTACTACTTGTTCTAGCAGGTCTTGAACAGTACAGTCTTCTTTGGGCACTTCAAATGTAATCAACCTTTGTTCGCCATTTTCAAGTATCACGAGCATTTTGGCTTCATTACCCACAATCTGTTGCTGCACAATTGCAGTGGTAGGATCATCTACTTCCTGTTGCAAGTAAGCTACACTTTCACTAGAGTTTTCTTCCGATTCAGATTTAGAACTGTTTAGCTGACTAAGTCTTTCCATGTGCTCATTAGATTCAGTTGAGTCAACTTCCATAGGTTCTTCAATATCCGGTACTGCCACTGCAGCAGTATGTACATGGCGATGGAGCTGCTGCATAGACGGCATCGTTGCAACTGGTGGTGTTTGTCGTTGCATCAAGTGCTGCTGCTGTTGTAGCATTTGCTGTTGCTGCTGTAGCTGGTGTTGATGCTGCAGCTGAAGTTGCTGCTGCTGCTGCTGCTGCTGTTGTTGTTGTTGTTGTTGTTGTTGTTGTTGTTGCTGCTGCTGCTGCAGCTGTTGTTGTTGCTGCTGCTGCTGATGATGATGTTGCTGCTGCTGCTGCTGATGATGTTGCTGCTGCTGCTGCTGCTGCTGCTGTTGTCTGCTACCTATGAAGTTACCCATGGCGCGCTGTTGCTGTTGCTGGTGCAGCTGTCGATGAACGGTTGCTTGGGAAGATTGAACCAATCTTGTTGTGGGGGCCACTACCATAACAGGCGGTGATTGCTTTTGCTGATGCAACCGCTCGATCGGTTGCTGCCGCTCAATCTGCTGCGACCGCTTTTGAGTTTGGCGAATTCTCTCGCTAAGACTGGACAGTGGCTCCTGTGTTTGCGCTAGTCCTGCGTTTCTTACGTTGGCAGGTTGAGAGTTACGTTGATGCGCTTCAGGATGAATAGATGGTCGCACCTGTGGTCCTCGTGGAGTAGTTACTAATGTACCTGGAGTTACAGTTGCCCCACCACCTGTTGATGCTCTTGGACGTGCGGTCACAGCTACATTTGGACTATTTGCAACGTTTGAGGCACGTCTCATCTTACCTACTTTCGCTGCTTGGGTATTTGTGCTGCGCACAATTCCTTTGGCTGATGTGACTCCAGCAACTTGTTTATTCAATGGAACCAGTCGAGTTGGTTTTTTATCAGATCCTTGTACAACTAGGCTTCTCGATCCGACCGGTACCTAACGGAAAAAATTATTTTTAATGTATCCATTACGTCCTCAAAATAAGAACCGATTTATTATTTTTATCATCAATACATACCGATGTCGAGGGCTGCAGAGACCTCACTACATTTGCTACTCCAGATTTCACGGGAGTTGAATCTTTCTTAATAACTAACTCAATAGAATCACTGTCTGAGAATTGGGCTGGAGCATAGCAAAAATTTATTTGATCCTTAACTTCTGCAACACAAAATATGAATATAATATTAAAAAAGAAATAATTTTTTTATACGTGTAATTTGATGTAGCTCGATATTGACCTTGGCTATTACTACTTTGCGCAGAGCTGGATTCTACTTTAGTAAATATACTTTGTTGAATCGGTGCATCATTTGTTTTGATTATATATACACTAGGTCTGAAATGAAAAAGTTAATTTACTATTATTCAACTAATGAACAGTAAAATATAAAATTAATCACTTGTAAAGGGATATGAGTAATAAAAAATCTAATGAAAGTTAGTTATGAAGTGTAAAGAGTGAAATGGCAATACAATAATTTATAATACAAAAAGTTAAAAATACAATAGCACGAGAGCTTAGAAGAGGACAAATTAAATTAAAATACTGTAAGGGAAGTTTAAATTGTATTGATTTCAAAAGAGAATTACTAATGTACTATCAAGCAGTATAAAATTACCGTGTTTCTAACTGAGCTGTAGCAACACGAGTTCCAAAATTAAGTTGTGAAAACAATTCACTGTTATCAGTTGTGTACAAAATTGGTTGTTGTACTACATTAGAACCATTATTAACATCTTCGATAACAAATTGGACGCTTTGTCCATCGATTGAACAAAATTGTTGAACATCCTCAATCGTGTACGTGCCATTTGCATTGGTCACAACATTATAAAATTGTGCCATAGTATACAATACTCAGCTCAATTTTGTTGTAAGCAATTTTGCGTGTCACACTTGAATGAGTGTTAGTAGGAAATTGTTGCTGTCGAGAGAATGTCGAAATACAGGAGTCCATTTAAAGCATCACCTTCTGGTCTGGATGTCTGCAATCTTAACCTACTAACAAAAAAAGGTCATAATAAATTACACTCCAAGATGCAATACTCAATTGATTTCAATTGTTCATTTAAAAGTAAAAATTTCATATTCTGTTTTCAAATACATTCTAACAGCAACAATATCCTAGTTGAATGTGTTATTTACATGAATTTAAATGATTGAAAGTACAAGGTTTCTTGATAAGATACTTTCATACAAATTGTGTTTGCCATTAGAGAAAAATTTTCGTTTTTTCGATTAAATGGAAAGGACCATGAGTATTTCATCAAACGAGTGACCAAGCATACATGTAACAAAAAAAAAAAAAAAAAAAAAAAAAAAAAAAAAAAAAAAAAAAAAAGAGAGAGTTTAGTTTTCTTGCTTACATGTTCCAAAATCAAGTCAGTCTCTAGAAGACTGTCATAGCTCGTTCAAATAGATTAAAAAAAAAAATATCCAAAGCTGACAGCTAGAGTACATCAAAGGAGTACTTATGCACCAGGGTACTCGAATATACTATCAAAATAGCGTAATCTTCGTCATCTTCTCGTTGGTAGTATGTACACACACATGCAGCAAATCTCAAGTTTACACGGGGTCTCACGGTGCGAAGCTCCAAGAGGTTGATGGCACGGAGCGAGGAAGGCCGAAGGAGCAGATCCAGGAGTAACGCTCAGATTTCGCGAGGACAGGCGATAAGAGTGACAACAGTACTAGCAGCCGCAGGGCCCGACGACGACGGCATAACCTTACACAGTGAACGCGCGCGTGAACAATTTCTGACAAAACACAAGAAGAAGCCGCGCCGCTAGAGCCTTCCATGCAACTCGCGCGCATCCCACGGTTGACGGTTCGTGGGTACCTAATACACAAGCGTATACGTGTCTCGTTTCTTGGCGACAGACAGCGATGATACCCCACGTCCTTGACAAAGGGAGGAGGCAAGGCAAGCGGAGGGACAAGATGTTGCTGCCGGAACAACGACGACTAAGCTACCTGAGGCATGGCACAGTGTGTATACACGCACTAGCGCGAACGACAGCGATAAAAAAGGAGAGGAGCCGCGGGGAGAGATTATCGGCACCGCCGGACCAGTGACCACTGCGAAATATATTGCTCCTCAATTCCTCATCCGCGCGTAGATGTATACATGTATATATGGCTGTTCGCGACTTTTTTTAGTTCGTGAAAAGAGAGATTCCTTCCTGCTCTCTCTACTACATAGGGCCCTTTACTTTTCCTCCCTGATGTGTTATCCCAAACGGTTAGGGTGTAACGATGACGACGTACCGGGAGAAGGCCTAGCTCTTTAACTTTAGTTTTTTTGCACTGACTCTCGTCTCGTATTTAGGTACTCGGGCTTCTCGGAGCACAAATTTATACATGTATGACCGTAAATATATACACTAGAATCTAGATACTAACACAACTGATGTGGTACTCAATAAGTAGTCAATATTTTACTGTTGCTGTATTAGCTGTGCACACATAACAACAGTGGTTGGTTCGGAGTTCGGATTGTAGTACATACCTATTGCACTTTGTATATGTATATTCACTATATATGAATGGCAAGAATCAAAAGTGACGGCAACTCATGAAACCAAATCACACGAGTGTGTAGCAAATAGGTATACATGCATTAATAATTTTGATGAATTATTCGAACGAAGCATGAATTAAGTTCCCTCTCTGTGGTTCGGAACCAGCGGTTCTTTTTCTCCCTTTCCCTCTTCGTCACTTGCAATATGTATGTCTCTGAGCTAACATATTTATAATGTTAGCAAATGTTTTTCTCATCGCAAAATTCATTGTATTGCATTGCTTCATTTGTATGAATAATGATGGGTGAAAAATCAAAAACAGAATAAGTTGTTTTAAATCGATAATTTTCAGTACTACCGCATCTATACGTAGCGACAGTATTTCTATTCAATCGATTGAACAATGACGTTGGTGGTTGGTGCCATTAAATCAATTTATATCACTTGAATAACCACAAGAAGCGAAGTATATAAGTAGTACGAATAGTTCTACCACACACGTTTTAATGCAAGGGCCAAATACCAATTTTTTGCGCGCGCAGATAATAAAAAAATTCAAAATATCTATGTAATCCAATTGAAAAAATCTATGATTATCAAAAAAATCACCGTAGGGATGGATATTGTCATGCATATGATGCTGTAGCCAACAAAACATCAAACATTTATGTACTTATAGGTACTTATACGTTTGGAATTTCGACGGGTGATCGTGATGCGAAAGCGAAGAGGGAGCAGCAGCGCAAAAAACCAGAAAAAACGTCCTTCTGTTCCTTTAATGGCCTCTCTGTCACAGTCTATTCTCCGATGGTAAAATTATCCCCTTGTGCAGTACTTTCATGAACATTGGGCCCATTAGGTTGTTGTTGCGGATGCGCCCTAAAGAAACGATTTAGGTGTTTCTCTAGGGTAAAATATTGATGTAACGCATTATTTAAATAATATACATGCGCATCTACATGTTATTTATACAATTGCGTAATTGTCGTGTATCAAGAATTGATAAAAAATAAAATGTCCAAACGGTTATAAAGATCAAGTCACGTGACCTGCGATTCGAACGAGCGATTGGACGGTGGAAATGATTTCAAGTTTCGGACCTGAAAATTCAAATTTTTCAACGCTCATTCGGCAACGTCAACTGTCTCGTGTACGCGATAAGTACAACGAAGCAGTGGCATTCACGAGACTGGTATTGTTCGTACTTATACGTGCATGTATATACGCGGTAAAAGGGTTTTTCAGAGAGAAAAAACCACGACTGGTTCTCATTCTGCAAGGGAAAGAAAAATGCCGGCGATCGGCACAGCGTGAGATCAAGGAAGAGAAAAGTAGCTAAGAGTGGATGCTCGGCGTCATCGACGGCGTGTCGTTGTTTTCGTGTAACGTTAAAGGCGGCAGAACCCCCACGATTGAGTATCGGCGCGCCCCCTCGTTTGGTAAGTTTTTATTTTTTTACGCTATTTTTTTACGTACTTCATGTGCACGTGTTTATTGTAGTTTGAGGTGTTTGTGTCAAAAATGTTGAAATAAACAGGCGATGTTTACGTAAAATGTGTATGTCGTGGATACGTAACGCGTGCGTGGTGACTCGATTTTATTTGTTTATTTCATTTTTTCATTAGTATGTGTGTACACATATGTATGTTAAAGTTGATCACGACATCATACTGTCATATTATTAATTCATAATCACAGTTTTAGATTGATAATATTGACTAACAATTTACTCACGACTCAAGACATTGCACAATTGTATTCATGGTATGTGGTTTCATTTATGTGTTTTATCTCAAATTTTCGAGTCTGAAATCATTAAGTTACTCTTGTTCTTTTGTTAGATGCAATCACGTCTTCCGAAATTGAACTTTCAATTTAAAGTGCCTGCTAGAACCATGACTGGCAATTCAACTACTACTTCAAGTGCTTCAAATGGCATGGAAGCCACTAGTAGTACTACATCAGTCAATAGCTCAGCTGCAACGAAAAATATGAGTACTACAAGTGTAACTACAAAAGCAGCTGACGAAAACAAAGCACCTGTCACTAGATCAAAGGTCACAACAACAAAGACGACGACGACTACCTTGTCAAGGACGCTTGGGGCACCCACGACGAGAGGAGCTCAAAAAAGGCCGGGCCTTGCTAATAACACTGTAGTGGATCCAAAAAGACCAAATCTTAGAACAACGATGAAACCAACAGCCAGACCAATCAGGCCTGCAACCAGTACTGTTGGCCCACTTGCTAAAACTGTCCCATCAGCTACACCTGCCAGTGCAAAGCCATCAGGCTCTAAGCCCAACAAATGGGATTTCAAGGGTAGATTGGAGTGGACCAGTAATGAGCTGACAGCCTTAAAACAGAAGCATAGAGATGTGACAATGCAATATAATAGTATTCAAGATGAAATTGTTAGTTTAAGAAAAAGTGAAAGTACCAATAGGTCTAAAGCTGAGAAGCTAGAAAAAAGTGCTGGTGAATTGCGTAAACAAGTTGATGTGTTAAAGGCGAAAGTTGATGAGCTTCAAAAGGAGAACGACGTTTTAACTAAAGACTTAAACAAAACCAAGGACGAGTATGAGAAAACGTTTTCAAAACTGGGAGAGTATGAAACGGATATAAAAGTCAAGTCAGTTTTAATCACGGATCAGCAAAAAGAGTTAACTGAATGGAAAGAAAAGTTTGAAGCTAAAGTCAAAGAGAATGAAGAATTGGATGGATTAGTTCAAACCTTGGATAGAGAAAGGAGATACTTGCATAATACTATTCAAGAAATGAAAGGAAATATTCGAGTATTTTGCAGAGTTAGACCAAAAATTCCAAAAGAAGCATCAAAAAGGTGGGTAGTGGTTTTATATTCTATTGATACAATAATTCTTTTAATAAATAGTAACTATTTGAAAACATTTTTAGCCTGTGTAATATCAATTATCTTGATGAGTGCACACTTGAAGTTGGACGAGGAGAAGGGGATACAAGTAAGATGAAGACTCAACGCCAGGAGTTCACCTTTGATAAAGTTTTTCCACCAAACACCTGTCAAGCAGATATCTTTGAGGAGTTATCTATGCTTGTGCAGTCGGCTCTTGAGGGCTACAATGTTTGTGTCTTTGCATATGGACAAACTGGCTCAGGCAAAACTTATACAATGGAAGGATTACCTGGCACGGAACAAGAGGGCATGATCCCCAGAACAGTGAGCATCAACAAATTATCTTAATACTTTACATGTACACACATTTAACACATTTAATTTTTATTTTTAGGTGAAACACATCTTTAGAGAAATGAAGCACTTTGAATTGCTTGGCTGGGAATATAAAATTGAAGCTAGTTTTTTGGAAATCTACAACGAGCAAATTGTCGATCTCCTTGATAACAGTCGAAAAACACATGAAATCAGAATGGCTGATAACAAAGGGCACGATTTGTATGTCAGCAACCTTTTAATTCAGGAAATTAACAGCCCTGAAGAGCTAAACCAATGCCTTCTCATAGCACAGCAAAATCGCGCTATGGCAGCGACGCAGTCTAATGAAAGGTGCGCTTCTGTGTGATTATCATTATTTTCTTTAAGGTCTGTGTAAATTACTACATTGAATCTTCTGTTTCAGATCTTCGCGATCTCATTCTGTTGCGAGAATACGTTTAATCGGTACGCACAAGTCGAAACAGGAAGTTTCCATCGGTAATTTGAACTTGGTTGATTTGGCTGGATCTGAAAGACTTAAAAATGAAGAAGCTGCGCGAGTTGCTGAAACAAAAAATATCAACAAGTCATTGGCTAACTTGGGACACGTTATCCTCGCATTGCTTCAAAAACAAGACCACATTCCCTATCGAAACTCGAAACTTACGCATTTGCTTATGCCTTCTTTGGGAGGCAATTCAAAAACACTTATGCTCTTAAATATTTCACCTCTTGATGATTCTTACAACGAGACTGTGAATTCTTTGAGGTTTGGCAGTAACGTCAATAGTTGTAAAACAGGTACCGTTAAAAAAGTAAAGACGGTTTTGTAAATTAAGTTCAAACAATCTAGCATTGAAAGTGTACAAAGAATATTATCGGCAAGACCAAAGTCTTTTTGAGACTACCGTCCTTTTTCAACTTTGAATAATAAAATAGTTTTGAAAAAAGGAAGGTTCGCAATTTTTATGCTCTGAAGTTATGATATTGCTAGTATAAATTATTGTATCTACTCTTATGAAAAAAATAACTCGTAAGTTTAGTACGCTCTAAGTTTTTACTTTCGACTTATATAAAAATTCCTTATAACTAATGCACTATCAGTAAACTTCGTTTACTCTGTTTGTTTGTCTAAGATAATGTATAAAGTGAATTATAATTTGATGAAGTTCAAAAGTGTAACCTTCACTGACATGTTTTTTTTATTTAATATGATGCTTATTAATGTCAAAATAAGAAATGTATGTAATTTTTTAAAGTTCCAAATTTTAATACAAAAAATATTGCAGAAATTGTATCTGCACACCTAAATACACTAAATACTTTCTTACAAACTCCCGAATTACTGTTCCTATGTACAATCACATCCATACAATATACATTGTTTTCCAGTAAAATTCAAGAGATAATGGATGTTCTATGATTTAAAAAATGTTTAGTTTTTTCCGTGAAGAAGAGATAATAAAAAAACAGAAATTTTAATTTTGAAAAACTGTCACGATAAAATTTCATGTGAGTCGCAACAATAGAAACAATATGCCTTGTTCATATATTACACTTTTTTTTATCTGAAATGAGAATTTCATTTCATTCGTTATGCAGATCAGATAACGTCCTTCGAACTTTTTGAAGTAATTCTGTCATCTGGTCGTATTTACCAGTAGAATCTGGCAAGTTTTCAAAGTTAATAACATCACAAATGTTTTTCGAAAACTTCTCTGAAGTGGGTAACCTTCTGTAAGGCGAACAACTTTGTAAAATAGGAGTGCCTATGTGCACTGACTTGACCGACTTGTGTCCAGAGCCAGTTACTGGACTTGCTTTTGGAGTTTCGCACTTGATACTTGATGTATTCAGACTGCTGGGTTGCGAGGAATCTGGGTTAGGATCTTCAATTTTCGATGAATCTAGATTTGCGTTTTCAATTGACGAGTCTACTGCAGGTTCAGCAATTTTTTCAGGAACTGGATTTGGTTGAGGACTCGAGTCGTTTAGTGCAGCCAACAATTGCTTTTTAGCACATTCCAAATCAAACAATGTCGGCGAATCTGTTCCGGATGATGGCGCGTTACTTTCGCTCTGTAAAATAAAAATGAATTTTTCTGTCAATAAATATTTGAAGGGTAAAAATATTCTACATAAACATTTAGTTTAAACATTAAATTTACATTGGAGGTATCCTCTTGTGATCGACTATCATTATCTTCTGGTGGAGGTGGAGGTGGAAATTCTGAACCATCTTCTTTGGGTAAAGGAGGTACAAACAGATCTTTAACAGGTACGCTTTCAACTGGAGTTTCTGAAAAAAAAAAAATGATTGTTATAAAAAACTGCAGTGATTGGTTTTGAGTAAGTTTTTTTAGTAAAACACATTTCAGTCACCTTCAACTGACTCAATTTCCATTTCTCCTGGATTAATGTTGCCTTGGGGCTTGGAACTAGCTGGATTAGGGAATTTTTTTCTTTTGTAACCATCGTCAGTTTTTTTATGGCTCAATTGAGCCTTCATAGTTTCTTTACTGAAATTGAGCTGCTCTATTGATCCCCAATAATGCATATATTCCTGTAAAATTAATCAGTCGAGTATTCATGTAGTAACTTGTTAATTCTTCTTTCATATAATAGGAAAATTCTTACATCTTTTGTGCCTTCAAGAAGGGGAACATTAAATCCAGGAAAATCTATGATTTTCTTGATGTCATACTGATCTTTGTCTCCTGGGCTTACAATTTCACCTTCATCTGAATTTTGATCTGCGACTCCATTGGAATTAAATAAGCTCAGTCCGGAATGCTGTAACCTTGCTTCTTCTAACCATCCTGGGGGATAACCAAGCATTCTCATCCTAAAAAAATTATTGTATTTTTATGATAGTGTGAGATTTCTTATGAATCCATGAATGTATAAATTTACCTGTAGATATGTCTAGGAAGCTCATTATCTTTTATACCCAAGGCCTTGCGCAATTTTGGAGTCACTTGACCTGGTACAAAATGTCCAAACTTTTGATCCTCATCTGTGTGATATCTGGCGTTTGATGGCACTCTTCTGACATTATAGTAATCTTTTCTATTTTTAGTTATTTCATTGTAATTACGAGGCTTTGGACAATCTCTCATGCTGTGATTTCCTAAGCAGTTGAAGCATGTCATTTTTGGGGCAGAATTCTCATTTTTTTCTTCAGTAGCTTTTGCTGTTCCCTTTTCTAGAGTTTTACTAAATTTCTGAGAAAAAATAAAAAGTGAGTGAAAATAACACTTGGCAAATTACTTTCATATTCAAAGCATATACCTTTCCATAAGCAGGAACATCAAATTGTTTCGTGTCATTAGGCTCTGAATCAAGAGTAAAGTAAAAATCAATCGGAGGTTTTTCTGCTGGTCCTTCTACTGGTAAATCATTGGGAGTTTCGTCCGAGTCAAATATCTCAATTGCCAAATCCTTGGCAGAAGATTCATCTTTATCATACCGGCTTTCTAGCAAGTCTTTCAAGAAATCTTTGATTTGTTCATGATAACTCCTACAAAGTTGAAATATATTTTCAATCACAAAGGTAAAAATATATATTCTACCATACAGCACAAATTGTAAAACATATTATAAAGCTGTAGGGTAAGCTAAACAAGACCAGCCCAAAAAAAGCATGGTTCCACACAATTAAAAAGCTAGAAATACAAAATGTGTCATCTTACTGAAAAGCCTCGGTGTCACGAAAGGTGATCCTGAAAATAGGAGCAACCTCGGGTTCAGTCGGGGTTTTGGTAATTTCTTCGTCAACGATAAGAAAGCCCTCAGGTGCGACTCCAGGAGGCAAGGTGGCGTCGAAGGAGACGACAGTCTCGTTGGCGATCGACAGGTTAGGAACATTCTCTCGGATCTCTTTGATCACCTGGACATCCGCACTGCTGTCCAGCAGGCTATTGTCGACTTCGCTGTCGTCCAGCGTTATCACTTCCATCGTCTCTTCGAAACTCATTTTTTCATTGGACTGCGCTTCCGATTATTAAGTTACGTACGATACCTCCCTCAAGTCCCAAGTGTCTCATTGAACTCGCCAACTTAGGCCAAGCGTATACCTATACATATATTTTTTTTGTTTGGGCTACGATATTAAGCTTCGTTTTTATGAGAATAAACGTATTATTTTATAAAAATAATTAATTTTATAGATTTTCCTATAATCTTAAGAAAAAATTATAAACTTTTTTCTGTATTGCATTACAAGTTTCATTAATTCTCAAGATTGCGGAGCAATTAACTAATGTGTAAATATAAACCAGCCCTAATGAAAGAGCAACGAAGGGAGGGGATGTTTCTCTCACTTTTTTGGAGCAGCCACCGCATACTGAAGTACTTGAGGATTGTTTACACACAAAATTTTTTTTTTCCGGCACTTATCAAAACTCTGGAAACTATTTTCGGCGTGCATTTTGCGGACAAACCAAACGGGCAACTATACCATAAAGTGTTTTGCAGCAAAGGTAACCGGTTGGTGAGTAATAATTTTATTTTTGATATTCTTGAATTCTGTCTGCTTAACCTACGCCACTTCCTCTCAACGCGGCTTCGAATTTCATAAAAAAAAAAAAAAAAAAAAAAAAAAAAAAAAAAAAAAAAAAATCGATAGATACCTTATACACATTAAGTACTTCGAAGATGTCGGATATGGAGGTTTCCGATGTGCAAAAGGATATATTCGAGAAAATCGAACTTAACAAGGCTGACGAGCTCCGAGCTTTGCTGGCTGCCAACAAAATTAAAACCGAATTTACTGATGAAAATGGCATGAGCCCGCTCCAGCATGCCTGCTACAAGGGCAACAAGGACATTGTGCAAATGTTACTGGATCACGTAAGTTGTGGAAAAAGATACGCTAATTAAGTATGATTTATTTGGTTTTTTTGGAAATTAATGTTTGATTGTTTCAAGGGAGCCGATCCAAACAAATGCGAGCACGAGCACAAGTACACGGCTCTGCACTTTGCTGCTCTGAGCGGCAATGCTGATCTATGTCATTTGTTAATGGCTTACGGAGCTAAAGTTAATGCGCTCAATAGTGTGGGCAGAACTGCGGCTCAGATGGCTGCGTTTGTAGGGAACCATAATTGCGTTGTTGTGATCAATAACTTTATACCAAAGGCAGATGTGGACTACTACATCAAACCTCAGGGCTTGCAGAAAGAACCAATGTTGCATCCACACCTGGCAGATTCTTTCCATTTGTTTATTATGCAAGTCAATGTCCACCCAATCAGAGTTATCATGAATTTACAAAAGTTTCCTGGTCTATTGGATAATTTGTCAATGGTTGGTTGTATGTATAAACACAAATTTAATTTTGTTTTTCGTTTTTACCAATGAATTTGTGCATGATTTTAGATTCAAAAAGTTCTTGAAACTATGTGCCACAAAGAAATGACCAAAGGTCCAGAGACGAATGAAATTATGGCTTTCAAATATCATTACCTCGGCTGTGTCGTAGGTGAAGTAATTAGATTTAAAAATCGTCAAGAAACAATGAAAACTAGTAAAGCTGAGGATGAAAGAATGGTAGAAGACCACACGGAAGACAAATCTGATGAGAAAAAGGCTGATGTCGTAGAATTGCTGGTCAAAAAGTTATTAAAGTGTAAAAGTAATGGATCCTACGATTATCAGGAGCAATTTTTAAAAGACATAGTTCGGGAGTTCAACTACAGGGATAGTGCCATTTTTAGACAGATGGTCGCAACATTGGCCAGTTCAAGTCCTCCTAGTGCAGTTTCCGTCATTGCTGCAGCCATAAACGGTCAGAGAGCTTTTAATGATAGTGCGCAAATATGTGCAACTTGCGGAGAAGAGAAGGCAACAAAAAAATGCAGCAGATGCAAAACGGTTCAATACTGCGACAGAGAATGTCAAAGAGTGCACTGGTTTTTGCACAAAAGAGCTTGTAATCGTTTAAGCCAGTCTAACAGTTCTCAAGAAAAAATACCTGACGAAATAGACAGTAGACAAATCAGCACAGATGTTACTTCTAGACTTGAGCAAATGCACGTTAGTTAATTTTTACTTGAATGCTTCTGTATTTATAGCTGTTGTGAAATTTATGTATTTCATTTGTTGTGTTATGTATATTTATTTTACATTTATGAAACTGACATTTTCCGTTTATGTTATTGTTTTAAAAAGGAAAAGTATAATTTGTAAGCCGTATCTTAAAGATGTAGGCACTAACTTTTTTCAAGTATATTTTTTATCAGTTTTATTGGTATTTATTTTTTCACAAACACAATGTGGTCTAACCATATTAAAATAAATATGATAAAGTCATTATTGAAAATCATGTGAATTTTTCAATATAAAATCAACAATAAGAATTGTATGTGTTCTCTAAATTCTATGCAGTGTCACTTTTGGAAAATATAACTCTTAATACAATCAGTCAACTTAATGGTTATTTTTTGGAGTGGTTTCCTATTCATTTATACATGAAAGCTTGATTTCATATTTTATTAACAACGCTTAAAATCTAATGATAAGAATACAGATTTTACATTCTATGTACGAAAAGCAATGTATAAAACAGGAAATTATTTGGTAGTAAACTTGGAGAGACCCTCCAATAAACCAACGTACGCTGTGTGCTCATAAATTGTACTCAATTCAATAATTTTTTCGGCAAATTCATTGCTAATACCTTTTTCTTCCAAGTAATTCATTAAAAGGTCATAAAGATACTGAAAAATAATTCGTATTAATTAGAAAAAAAAGTTGAAGGAACAAAAAAACAAAACCATTAGTTAAACTCACCCCATCAATGATTTCACCCCCCACTCGGTATGCTTTCTCTGAGTCTTCTCCTTCATAGAGTGAGATTTCATCAATTCCAAAGATGTCATCTGAAAAAATTATTACACAAGCATTAAATAACGAGAATAATTGAGAGGCATGATACAACAAGCAAGAAAGAGAACTTTCCATTAACTTGTAACACATTCATACATCATTCAATTTCAGACCAAGTGAAATCAAACATTTTACAAACGTGTTTTTATTTACCAAAGGTAAATTATCGAAACGAACATGGCAAGTATCATTCCGTACTCAACACTTTGGAAGAAAATGAAAATGGAAAACTCAAGGTACATACTGTACTCGTCGCTGGATCCCGAAGCACCTGGTTCCTCGTTAAAACTACACGAGAAAGCCAAGTTCTGGTTTCCCCTTTTGATGTTAATTTCAAAATTAGGTTTACTCTTCATCTCCCCCACATCTGGCTGGTCATCTTTAGGATCGATCTCCGGCTCCTCATCCGAACTGACTGTGTGGTTGATGTTGAATTCAATTGTGATTCTGCAAAAGTACGAAAATTTACATCCGAGTAGCAAAAAGTTAACTTTTAGTGTCCGGTTTGAAAGAAGGAGGGGAAAAAAAGCTCACTGTTCGGTATCTGTGACCTTGGTGAGCTTAACGTCGGCTCCGTCCAAAGACACTTTGAATTCCTCCAACTTGGTAGGAATAGTTTTGAGCTTGAGGGCCTTCTTCTCCGCAACGATCTCCTCGGCCAAGAATTCCACCAGTTCCTTCTCGGCTGAAACAACGAAAAAGACAGACACGGATAAGTCAGAGTGCTTCAATCTCCAGCCTTTCTTTACTTTTGGTGCATGCATTTGCGCAATCGGTCTTTTTTAGAAAAAAAAAAAAAAAAAAAAAAAAAAAAAAAAAAAAAAAAAAAAAAAAAAGAGCATGGACTAGCTGTAAGGTTATCCAAAGGCAAATCTCGATACTCACCCTTACTGTGGTTGAATCTGCATCTGCAGGACACGCAGGCGCAGGGATGCCTGTGGCTCTTGGCAAAGACCGACACTGCAGAGGAGACGGGCGACACGAGGCTCTTCTGCTGGAGGGTGCTGAAAAGGGCTCGCACGTTGCCGCCACTACTGCCACCGCTGCTGGTGAGCTTAACCGGCGCAACGACCAGGTTTTTCAACCTCAACGCGTTCCTGGCGATGCCGTTCATCGTGACTGACTTGATCTGTGATTCAACGAAATCTTGGGAGCGATGCCGAGGTGCGTCCTGAGGGTTATTCTCGTGTTCTAGAGGATCCGCAAGGAGTCGTCGTTATGCCGGCACGCCGAGAAGTTCCAGAGAAACGCACTAAGATGGCTGATGCAAGACGCATGTGCCTCTCTCTCGCGATCTCTCGGGCCGTCTGCAAGTCTCGAGGACGCGAGAGCCAATGAGGGGGACGATTTTTCGAGATGACCAATGACGATTGTTGGATTGGACGAAGCTTTTCAAACCTCGGCAACCATTGGAAGGCCGAGTCGCGTTAATACGCGGGAGCTTTCGAACACTTGTTTTTACAAACTACTTTTACGTGAAACACTTTGTTTTTAATAATTGGCTAAGGGAAATGTTTGACTGGTGAAATTTTTTTCTCATTTCACCAGAAGAAAAAATCTCACAAAAAACAAAAAAAACAAAAAAAAAAACAAAAAAAACTAAGAAATTACGAAGTACTAAGAACTAAAACTAACTAAAAAAGAAAACCGATAGATGTCGGGTAACGTACAGTTCTCGTAGAAATATATTTGATTCATTTGAATGGGGTGACTTGTAATTTTGTCGGAGCAACGAAAAACTATGACCAATCAACAGTATAGCATAAACTTTTTTTTCCTTCTCTATACGTGCCAGGGGCTGTCACAGACGAACAAATACTGCCCAGATCGGTACGATTTCTTGATGACCCATACCCATGGGAAGTACAACCTTCGACTTTCAAGACGCGATATCTTAAAAACTCAAAATGAGATTATAAAGAAAATTTGCACATTTTTTTTTCAATTATACACTCTACTTGTAATGCCATCGTTATTTCGCGGCGCCTAGGAAATCATACCCTAAGGCCGAACGAGATGTGTTTTTTCACTTTTCAATCCTAAACTTTTTTACATTTTTGTTTATTCTTCTTTACTTCACACCATACTCTATTAGTCCTCAATATCATCGAAACAATTCATTCGAAGCGTGTATATTTTTTGTCCTCGTGCTGATAATTCATCTCAAATAAATTTATATACGTTTAAAACCAACATTAAAGCCCACATATCTGACCTGCTAGTTAAAAAATCAACAAATAAATAAACAAAGTGCCCCCTTTTTTTTGCATTTCCAATTCATATACTTGAAACCAGTAACTTTTGATGGATTCAACTGTGTAAAAGCGTGGATAGAAAAAAAAAAAAAAAAAAAAAAAAAAAAACGAAGCACCCAGCTTACACATAGAGCTTCAAGCCAACAAAGTTCCCTCACCCACCTGCAGTTAGAAATCGATAAAATAAAAAATAAATGCTTCTGTTTTCCTTTTTTTTTTCCTTCCATGTAAACCCAATTACGCATTACAAGAGTAATATACATAACGTATGAAGCGCGTTTTCGAGTCTCGAAATAAAAACGGTACACAAAGCCTTGATCCTTCGGGACGACCCGTCGACTTTGGCAAGGTTTCAGAGTATAAGTACCTGCAAATGAACGCACAAGTGCCCCGAACTCGGGGGGTGTGCTGCTCGCGGTAGAGCAAAATATACGCGTCTCACGTGGAATGGCACGCGCCCGTCTCGTCACGGTTTCCGGCATGTGGGTAGGTATTTGTATATACATGTACACAGGGTGCAAAGTGGAGTAGGTGGTGCACACGATGATACAGATATATATATATATATATACGTACCTAGGCAGGGGCCTCGCGTACTCGCTAAATCTGCGAAAATTGGATTGCCATATCCAACGATGCACGTTCAGGGCTTCCCCGACCTAGGCACCGATGACGTGTGCCATTGTTGGTCGTCGAGTGGCTCTCAGTTGGCGACACCGCGCCTCCGAGGCCTGAGATCCGCAGAGCCCAGGAGGGCAAACGGTTGTTTGTTCGAACGTTTTTTCTCTCTTTTTTTTTCCCTTTTCATAAAAAATGACGAAAAAGTTTGAGTTCAATTGGCAGAGGGAAACGCCCCAGTTGTTGCTCACCGGGGGCACCTTTGACAGGTGGAAGGAGGACAAGGACGGCACGGACATCGAGCCAAACTGTTTGTGCAAAGTCGACAAGTACGGGTTTTTCTTGTACTGGAAGAGCGACGGCAAGGTAACGGACGCTTTTCAGTTTCACCCCCCACGTAGGATGTAAGTATATTCTTTTTTTTTTCTTGTTTCAGGACGGAGAAGTCATAGAACTCGCCCAAGTGAGCGACATACGATTCGGTGTACCACCCAAGGTTTGAAACCATATACACCATGTACATATGCAGCTGTATTTACGTATTACCTATGGAAAATCCTTGTCAAATTGTTCACAGGACTCGAAGATAATCAGCAAACTGAGCAAACACGGCACGCCGGAACAGATAGACGAAAAAACGTTCATCATATGCTCCGGCGCGGATTACACCAACATCAATTACATGCACTTTACGACACCGGACGCCAAAACTGCCAAGGTACACTTTTATTACAGAATTATGCGTATGGCTCGCTTGTCTCCTTTGTCAATTTTACATTTTGCCCTTTCGAACCGCCAAAGGACTGGCAAGCCGCGTTGAGATTCGTCACCCACAACACGAAAGCGAGCAACGTGTGTCCAACTACGCAGTTGATGAAACAGTACGTATAGTTTGTAGTTTTGGTTAACTGAAAATAAAATTAAAATCCTTGAATTTCATTATCATTCCAATTGGCGCAATTAAAAATGGGCAGTTGGATGAAGTTGAGCTTCCAAGTGGACCCGAAGGGCAAAGTTCCGGTCAAAGTAATCACTAAAACCTTCGCGTCCGGCAAAACTGAGAAACTCGTCTACCAAGGCTTGAAAGAGCTCGGCTTGCCCGATGGAAAAGTATTCGAAACCACAAATATATACATATACATATAATTACACTTGTGAATGTATGAGGAAATTTAATGCACCCTTATTGTCCGACAGAACGACAAAATGGAACCGGAGGCCTTCACCTTCGAGAAGTTTTACTCCCTTTACTTCAAAATATGCCCGAGAAACGACATAGAAGAGCTGTTCGGCTCCATGTACGAAGTAGCAAAGTACAATTTTGATTGAGACTTTGATTCGAATTTTTTTTTTTTCCCCCAGAACAAAAGGTAGATCCGAGACCATCAACATAGAACAGTTTGTGCAGTTTATGAACGAGAAGCAGCGCGACGCCCAGCTCAACGAGATCCTCTATCCGTTGTACAGCGAGGCTAGATGCACGGAAATCATAAACGACTACGAGACGGTCGAAGCCAACAAAAAAGCCAGTACGAATAAACCCGCACTTTGACAAATGATTTTTCATCATTAACGTGTTTGCCTGTCCACAGGAAGACTGTCCAAGGATGGGTTCATCCGGTACCTCATGTCGGACGAGAACGCGCCGGTGTTTCTGGAAAAGCTCGACGAGTGGATGGACATGGACCAGCCGCTGAGCCACTACTACATCAATTCCAGCCACAACACGTACCTAAGTGGCAAACAAGTTGGCGGCAAGAGCGCCGTTGAAATGTACCGGCAGACCCTACTGGCCGGCTGCAGGTTGTAAACGACGTTCAATGTTTTTAAAATGATAAAACAGTGGTGAAACAAACAATATCCCGTCAGGTGCGTCGAGCTCGATTGTTGGGACGGCAAGACGCCCAAGGACGAGATAATCATAACCCACGGTAAAGCCATGTGCACCGATATCCTCTTCAAGGACGTGCTGGTCGCCATAAGGGACTGCGCCTTTGTGTCCACCGAGTACCCGGTGATCCTCAGTATCGAGAATCACCTGTGCATGTCGAACCAGTTGAAAATGGCCCAATACTTTGACGAGATATTCGGCGATTTGCTACTAAAAACGGCCCTTCCCGATTATCCGGTACGCGCATATACCACCTAACTTTACACGTATTGTGTGACAATAAAATCATTGGATATGGATTGTACGTAGCTCTACGTGGAAGGACACCCCTTGCCCCCGCCGTCGGCGATGAAGAAAAAAATACTGATAAAAAACAAACGGCTGAAGCCCGAAGTGGAAAAGACAGAGCTCGAGCTCTTCCTCGCGGGTAAATTCGAAGTCAAGGACGAAGTCGTCGAGGACGCGAGCGCTCCCGCTCCACCACCTGCCGAAGCATCTCCACCAGCACCGGTGAGTTTTGTATTTTTATTTACTATTAAAGGAAAAAAAAAAAAAAAAACACAACTCATGATCATCCGCTCGTTGTTTGGTACGTACAGGAAGCTCCAGCGGCTGCCGCTCCTCCGGGCGAAGGTGCACCACCCGGCGAGGCCGGTGGCGAGGGCGGTGCCGCCGCACCGGTGTACACCGGCAGCGCCACATCCTGCCATCCTCTCCTATCCTCGATGATCAACTACGCCCAGCCCGTCAAGTTTCAGAGCTTCGAGCACGCCGAGAGTAATCATTATTATTATTATTACCAACAACGTGCACGTAACAACATGTACAAATGATAATATATATATATATGTGTGCCGATGAACGCAGAAAAAAACATCCACCACAACATGTCCTCGTTCTCCGAGACGGCGGCGATGAACCACTTGCAAAAGAGCGGGGTCGAGTTCGTCAACTACAACAAGCGCCAGATGAGCCGAATATACCCCAAAGGCACCCGAGTCGATTCCTCGAACTACATGCCCCAGGTGATTATACACGCGTCCATCGTATGTAGCTACCGCACTTTCCGTTCAATTTGTAAAAAGAGACAGCTCTCCCAACGACGATGGAATAGGCGAAGAAGAAGAAGCTCTATGGATGCGGATCAATTTGTACATATACATATAGCTGGTGCAAATTGTAGTGTATACCATTTAATCGCATCAAAGAGAGTGCATTGGTGTGATTGTGTAGCAGTTGATCAGCAGACGAGTGAGATTAAGGAGTCGTTGTTTATTTTTGTTTTATCTTGACGCGCAGGTGTTCTGGAACGCGGGCTGTCAGATGGTGGCGCTCAATTACCAGACGCCCGACTTGCCGATGCAGCTCAACCAGGGAAAATTCGAGTACAACAACATGACCGGTTACCTACTAAAGCCCGATTTCATGCGCAGACCCGACAAAAACTTCGATCCCTTCTCAGAGGGCGTCGACGGCGTCATCACCCAAACCTGCTCCGTGCGGGTACGTTGTTTTGCGAGTTTGTTTGCCGATTCCCAATTGGTTCTAATCAAATCCCCCCCCCCCTCTCCTCACTGTCCTTTGTAGGTCATTGCCGGTCAGTTCCTGTCCGACAAGAAGGTAGGAACGTACGTCGAGGTGGACATGTACGGTTTGCCGGCCGACACCATAAAGAAAGAGTTCAAAACGAGAATGGTCCCGGCGAACGGTCTCAACCCGGTGTACAACGAGGAGCCGTTTGTCTTCCGGAAAGTCGTCCTGCCGGACCTGGCCGTGCTCAGATTCGGTAATTTCTTGTGTGTTTTTTTTGTTTGTTTTCCTTTGTACCGTTGAATCGTTGATCGATCGAGCAAGATGATAATCATTGCGCGGATGGGCAGGTGTTTACGAGGAGAGCGGCAAATTGATCGGTCAGAGGATTTTGCCCCTGGACGGGCTGCAGGTGGGCTACCGGCACATATCGCTGAAAAACGAAGCGAACTTTCCCATGGCTCTGCCCATGCTCTTCTGCAGCATTGAGATGTCGATTTACGTGCCCGACGGCTTTGGTGGTACGTGGAATGAAAAAAAAAAAAAAAAAAACAACTTGGAGGATAAGCAAAAGGTGCCATTATACATTGTTGTTGGCGTTTCGCGATTTCAGATTTCATGGCGATGCTGTCGGATCCGGGAGCGTTTGGCAAAGGAGCGGAAAAACGAGACGAGGCCATGAAGGGACTCGGAATCGAGCAAACGGACTCGAAGGCCGAAGCCAAGAAGAAGGAGGAAGAGGAGAGAAAAAAGAAAGGTATATGCGTTGCACGAGTCTCTCACCTTTTTAATCCCATTAAATGTATCGTACGCATCGGGTCGAGGGAAAATTAAAGGTCTACGTGAGCGAGTATTCATATACTGCTATTATTGCGTATAGTACAAATAACCGGTTCAAGGACTTTCCAATTGTATGGTTTTTTTTTTTTTTCAAACAACAATACACGTGTGATTGACGAAAGTAAAAAAAAAAAAAAAAAAAAAAAAATTCGCAGAGGAATTCAAGCTGCCACCGTGCAATTTCGTGAACCTGCGCCGAGAAAAGTTCTGCAAGGCGAGCAAAAAGTGCGTCAAGGAGTTGGACACTTTGAAAAAGAAGCACACGAAGGAGAGGCAAACGATGCAGAAAAACCATTGCACAGCCATCGAGAAATTGACCAAAGGAAAAGAGTACGTGTTGTTTGTCGTACTGTCGATGGGGCCTTTTTTTGATAATTTTTTACTTTTTTTTTTTTTTTCTTATTATTATTATTTTGGTACAGCAAAGACGCGCTCGTCAAAGACGAGAGCATAAAGAAGCTCGTGAAAGAGCAAATGGCCCAGTGGACCCAAATGATGGAGAAACAACGCAAGGAAGAGTGGGATCTCAACAAGGCGCAGCTCGAGTCCTGCAAACAGGACGTCAAGGAGTGCATACCGGCCGTCCAGGCGAACCAGGTCAAACTTTTAGAAGCCAAACACGACAAGTTGGTGTCTCTCTCTCTACTTTTTTTTTTCATTCGTGCTTTCAAATTTAATTTGTTAAAGTATTTTTTTTTTTTTTTTTTTTTTTTTGTTTTTTTTAGAGACGTCAAGGAGTTGAACGCTAGTCAAGCCAAGGTGTCGGCCGACACGGCAAAGGAAGTTATGGCCGACAAGGCTTTGAAGACGAAGGGCGACAAGGACAGGAGACTCAAGGAGAAGAGGGCAAACAACATCAAGAAGTTCATGGACGAGAAGAAAAATCTGGCCATCAAGCAGGGCAAGGAAAAGGAGAAGCTCAAAGTCACTCACGAGAAACAGCTCAAGGACATCGATAAGGACCTCGAGGGGGTCAGTCTATTGTGAATTTTCATCGATAATTGGGTGATTTTTTTTTTTTTTTTTTTAATTTTCTACGATTTTAGGTTCTAGTGTCGTGGGAAACCGAAGCCAAGCATCAAGAAATCGGTGCCAAGGCGGAGTTTTACGTTTGAAAGGAAAAAGACACCCAACAGAACTGAATATATATCAAATATACATATATTTTCTACACCATCGTTATAATGCAATATACATTTTATATAAATATTATTATTATCGAGTGTCTTTGATGGCTTTATATACATATTGTTATACGCGTATTATTATGCAATGATGTTATTGTTTTTTTTTGTTTTTTTTCGATCATTGTTATCGCGTTTAAAAATATAAGGCATTAAGAGGGTTTTGAGGACGATTGTGCTTTATTTTTTTCTCCGCACATTCGATTTAAAAACAAACGATTATTCCACGTTTGCAGGAGCTCTCGGTTGGAATCTACTGTAATCATACGGTACATATCTTGGATATCTTGGCGCGTATTGTAAAAAGAGTAGAAAAAAAAAAAAAAACTAGGCTCGGGATGAGCGCATGCAGTCACGGGTTGTATGCGTAACGTGTAGCTGTACGTTGGTTTGTTTTGTCATTAGCGTCGTCGGGTGCACACAAGAAAAGTATCGGTACGTACAATTACGCTTTGTGGGAGTAGTTAAAAACGGAAGCGAGTCCCGGATTGCGTGATGGGCAGGACGCGCTTTTTAGCTGACATAGTCGTTGAACAGGTGAAACGGTCTTACGCGGGTTTCCGCCTCGAGCTCGCTGAGCGCATCGGCCCAAGAAAGGAGGGAGCTTTTGCAGGAGGCACTGGTTTTTTTTTTTTTTATTTTTTTTTATTTCTTCTCTTGAATCTTTTTGTTTTGGTTTACCTGGTGTATGGTGTGAATTTACTTGGAAAAAGTCATTATTCGATGTTTTTTTGGATGGATCAAGTGTATACTATACCATAATCATTTTTTTTAATCACCCGTGTCTTGTTATATTGTACATCTGAATTGATCCTTTATTTTTCGTTGTTTATTTAAGGTAGTGTTTCACATTTGTTGTTAACCAATCTCCAATCAATAATAAAATATTTTCCAAAACTGCTGTTGATTTTCTTTCGTCTAATTAAAGTAGGTATCATTGTATTGTGTAATAAAAACGTAAACAGAGAAATACAGTAAGTTTTCTTTTAGGGTGACGCATGAGAAAAAAAAATTCATACTGATAAAATATAATTGCTAATTACAGTGCGTGCTTGATTTGTCGCTATTTCTGCTCCAAAAGTTAACTTAACATCTAGACATGTATGTATTTTTATCAAGTAAGGATATTGAATTGACCTTACCTTCACGAACTTTAAATTCCTTCGAATTCAAAAAATCCCCTGCGTTCCTCTCTTTCCCATCCTTTTAAACACATTCCACATTCCACAACACGATTAAGATGAGGTGTAAGTATGGTCCATTGGTCCGCGATCCGACCAGTCCTGCTGAATGCTGATAAGAATTAGATGTGTAATGTTAACGTATACTTACATTTAACCTCACCAAACCGTCGAAATTAAGTAAAGTTGCGTCATTTGATTATTTTGATAGTCGATCGTCGTCCCTTGAGGCTCGTTCTCTTATGTACTTAGATATGCATATACCTATGTTTTCGTTACCATAAACTTCCAAACTGTCATTTTCGATCCAAAAGTTCATCATCGCGTAATGTGTTCTCGCGGTTTTTGCTTTTGTGTAAACGCAAGTGACGTCGCGAGTGACTGTGAGAGGAGTATGTACAATATGCTCGAGGCAACAAATGCACGGGAGAGCGTAATCCTGCACACCGCAAGCCTTGCAGGTATTAGCCAAAATGTCTTGAGGCGCGAGGAGAGAAGGAGGATCGGTCGCCTGAGAACGAGGTGAAAAGGCCGCATTCCAACGACGCCTCAGGATAGGTATTACACGTTTTAACCTATGCGCGAGAGTGTGCTGCAACCGCTGCTGCAAGCTAAAGAGAAAACAAGGGACGAGCGGAGAAAGAGGAAAAGGTCAATTCGATTTCGTCATGGATGCAATCAATGCACTGAGAGTACTGCCTTTTTTTTTTTTTTTTTTTTTTCTATACATTTGCAGACAATTTGATTAGCTTCTTTTTGAAGATTACTAAATACCACCTACTTATACCAGGCTTCTTTTCTGATGAGATTTGAGACTAGCAAGGAACAAAGGAACTAACTTCAGCATCTGGTATATTTCCTTTGAAATGAACATGTAAGTATTTTACTCTTATCTATGCAAATTAATGTACAAAACACAAGTATTGTATCTTGTGGGTAATGGCAGTGGACAAAGTAGCTGGTTATTGCATTACATTAAATCATATCTTTGAGAACGCACTTTTTAAGTATTACATCGAGATAAAATGTGTTTGAATGCTAGTTTAGAGGAAAAAGTCATGCTTACGAGCTTATAACATTACACCAACTGTTGTATCTCATAAATGAAGCAAAGCAAATTCATACAAGAATTATTATCACCCAAAGCTTTACGTAGGATTTCATCATAAATTAGGCAAATTAATAGCGAATAGTTGCGATATTTTGTTGGTCTGACTTATATAATGCGTGTATTTATACCCTATAGATATATTCCATACTTATTGATTTAATAAATAGAAGCTCAACTTTTAATTCATTTTTCAAAGTATGGATTACTGTTTTGGATAATTTAATGTAAAAACTTATTCAAATACATTGAGAAAATTATTCATAAAAAAATACTCGTGATAAACGAGTATTTTACAGTCACATAATCTTGATTCTCGTGTTGTCCCCTTGTGGACTGGAAGGAAATCAATGTATACGGAAGTAGTTCATTGCAAAAAGTAGGTGCACACTCGGTTATAAAAATAAATTGCATGATATTATCTGAGAGTTGTAAAAGAACAAGGGGGTTACACACTTGCCTACAGCTTATCAGCAGCAAACGGGAATCGACGAGCTTCGCGCCGCAACGTTGGGAAGAGTTAAAAGAGCCATAGACCCCGAGGTTGAAGAAACTAAAAAGAAGAAAAGAAAAAAAAGGAGCATCAGCAACTGCAGCATAAGAACGCAAAGGATGAGAGGGAGAAAACAACGGCAAGCTTTGTTGGCCCCGGTACTCCCACCAGCAGCAGCCAGCAACGAGAAGTATATGGGTAGTCCTTCCTCTTGGCTGGCACATGAGGGCCCGTTCCTCGTTTTCTTCGAGCCCGTTCGCTTCCTCATTCTCTTCCGTTAAGAAAACGAGCTCCTGCAACTGTGCCACCGCTACAGAGAAAGAAAGAGAGAGCCAACTCCCATCAGGCGAGCTCACATAGCTGCCGTTGCACGTGAGAAGGAGTATATCAGTATACACACACGAGAGCCTAGACGACGTCGTCGCCAAAGTCACCTAACGGCTTCCTGTGGAGCCTGCCGGCCGTGGGTACCGCTCTTCCTCGGGAATCTGCGCACACGTATACACGTACACACATGTGCCCAAGTACCAACATATGGATGCACGTGTGCACTGCAACCAGGAAAAGAGAGAGAGAGAGAGAGAGAGAGAGGGGCTTGACATAACGAGCCCCCGCTAGAAAGACCTGCTGCTCCCGCCTTGGCTGCTGAAAGAGAGAAGAGAGGAAAAAAAAAAAAAAAAAAACAAGAAAGGAAGAAGAAGAAGAAGAAGAAGAGAGGGAGAGCGAGCTATAGCTAGCTAGGTAGCGATCATCGGAGGCCGTTCGGTCGCGAAGACTCTATATTATATATACATACGTAGGATATACCCAACAACTGTACTCGCAGTCAGCTCTATAAGGTGGTACCGTTCACTCTTCGGTTCACCAGGTCGGCAGTGCGGCTCGTGCAGCGCGCGCGAAAATGCCGCTCGTGCAGCTTCCAGACTTCCTTCTCCCACTCGATCTCTCCCTCCCATCGGCAAAGCTTACATATTATGCACTCTCTCGCGGGTATGGTGGTGTATGTATCATGTGGGTAGGTGAGGTAGCCGATGCTCCAGAGAGCGCAGAGTTCCCGTGACCTATCGTCCCGCGAGTTCATCCTCTCTCTTTCTCCCGCTCGAAACCGTTTTCTTCCGCGGAGAGCGAGCGGAGGAGTTGCACACGTCTGCAGGTGTGGTGGTTGCTCGGTTAGATCCTTACATCGTGTACAAAAGGGTGCCTTTACGCCACACAGCTATATACTCGTGCCCCTCTCCTTTTTCTTCTAGCTCCGTTCATTTTTCACGGAGAGAGAGAGAGAGAGGCAAGGATTCCTCGATGACTCGGGATTATCTCTTTCTTTCGACATGTACACCATCGAGGGGGAAAGGGAGGCCCGCTCTGGTGGATTATCTGCATACAAAGCTCCAAGGATGGCTCGGAGCTATACGAGGTGGATGTGGCTTGCCGTTTATGCATGATGGGCATACACACGTATATATGTATATAAGAAAGAGAGTCGTGCAGCGACCGATATTTTTAAGCTTTCGCGCTGTTGTGTAACGACATATTATACGGGTTGTGCAATAGACGTTGCGATTCGCTTCCGAGGTGGTGGCGGTGCATCATTGTTGCCTTTCCCTTTTCTCTGCCAAATCATTTATGTCCCCCTAATTGGGCCAATGGACCGTCCTAATGTGTCTCTCTCTCTCTCCTTAGATATGATTTCAATTGTTTATTTCTCCCTCCTTGTCTTTCATTGTCGGTCGTTTCAACGATATCTTGGCAGGTATTATATCGCGATAGTCGTTCTTTATTTTCAATTTTCCCGAAAACACGGAGCAAATCACACGGTACATGGTATATTAAGTATCGTCCAACCATAATAATAATCTGTTCTCCAGCTCGAGGCTCCACGTAATTCCGTATTGAATAGATTTTCTCACAATTAGCGTAAAGGTTGTTATTACTGCTTAAAATGTGTGACTATTAATGAAAAATATGTTGTGGCAACCAAATATCCTTCACTTATCCGTTTTCTCGAACAAAACAAAAAAAAAAAGAGTATTGTATGCAACTCCCTCCATCGGTATCACGAAGCGTATAAGTATGCCCGTTGTTTTCTAGACGTCCCAAGTTTGTTCCTCTCCCTTTGGAATACTTGAAAAAAAAAAAAAAAGAAGAAAAATCGTTATCACGGCTAGTACACCCATTCACTCGTTATCAACCTACGTATGGATAAAAAAGACAAAAGCCCCATGGAGAGCACACGAAACAACGCAACGCCTCTCAAGTTTAATTCAAAAGTGCCATTGCGCGTACCTATATACTCACGGAGTCTCTCCCGCACACATAATGCTTTTTCCGCGGGATTTTCCCCTCTTTCTGGGTTACCACTCCACATAAAAAAAATGTATACATATATAATATATATATAGACGACACATCGCGCACAATACGCAACACGGGCGTACCGGAGGTATGGAAAGGAAAACGAAGGTGGAGAAGGGAGAGTCGCATTACGTTATTGCCCAGCCATGCGGCCGTACACACAGACACACCGGTACTTTGTGTACGTATATACAGACAAGCCAGGACGTCTCGTAAGATTTCTCACGATTATTATTCATGCGAGACGCCCATATATGTATATATACTAAGCGTAGGTGTGCGCAAGGAAGCCGGGCTTTTTTGTTGTTGTAGAGTCTCCCCTTGTGCCATCGTTCTCCCCCCTCTCGTGCGGGCACATCGGTGTTATATCCTTCCCGAGAAAAACCAAGGAGCCTCGTTGTCGGGGAGGGGGGCTCCGATGATTTGGAAGGCCGAGACACGGAAGGAGCCAACGGAAAATAATGCATGTAAGAAAAGCCGGGCGGCGTACATTGTACGATGCACTTGTGTAATTTTCACGGCTCCCCTCGGAAAGGCTCTTTGATACGAGAAACGTCAAAAAGAAGCCCTTTTCTTTTTATGTTTATACCAACCCCCCCTAAAAAAAAGAAAAAAAAAAAGACGAGTGTTCACCCGCAGAGGATGCAAATGGGAGGCGAGCCGGGGATGATGAGGTGGAACGGGCGCATCGCCGGTGATGGCCGTCAGAAAAGGCCTTCGCGGTTGTTATACGTATATATATATATACGCCCCCCTTTGGGCTTGGATCTTTGCATGTGCGCGCAAAATGACAGAGGGAGAGAGAGCAAACGACGGCCACCAGCCACTCCAAGTGATGAGATCTGTCGCTAGAGCATTAAAGTATTGCAGCAGCTCTCTTTTCTTGCGGTCTCTGTGTATAATATACCCTACACTGCCTACTTTTTTTTGCGCTTTGCGCTGTACCCCCCCCCCTCTCTCTCTCTCCTCTTTACATCCACCATAATATATATATACGTGCGCGTCTCGGCTCCGTGTATATACACACCAACCATCACCTACACCGGCTGTTGTTCGCGTCGAGGGAAATGTGCAGGGAGCGAAGAAAGAAAGAAAACAAAAATCGAGTGCTGCTGGGAAAAGGGCAAAAGGGTAGGGAGGAAGAAAGAAAAAGACACTCGGCTCTGATTACACGGACCATTATGCAAGCACAACGGCGCCTACGCGCGAAAACAAGGGAGCGACACCACCATTGTACATATGTGTGTGTATGTTATATAGCTTGGCCGGCCACGGGGGAACAACGACGACTTTTGCTCTATCGTTACACGAGAGAGAGAGAGAAGGGGCTCGCGACCTATCATGTACCTATACGACGTATGTATAAAGTAATATATATATATATCCACCCCCAAGCCACAGCGGACGCTTTAGCGCGTCTGAGCGCATCTCGTCGAAGGATGTGTTTTTTGTTTTTTGTTTCATATACGTTATACACATTACTCCTCCTCCTCCCCTGCGTTGTTTCATGTCTGACGGTGTCTCGCCGAGAGCTCCGCTTCAAAGGGGTTGCGCGCGTTAAATTAACGATACACCTCTCTCTCTCTCTCTCTCTCTATTTCTCTAGCGCTTGCACTCCCGGTGATGCTCCTTTTGATTCGCCGGGCGCTTGTTCCACCCCGCGTGATTTTTATTTCCTTTCTTCCTTCGAACCCTTCACGTTTCGTCCCCCCTTGGAGTTTTTTTTTACTGTCGGGACTCATTTGTCGCTCTCCCCCAACCCCCGTCCTTGACTTTGCAATTTTAATTTTGCAATTATTCAAAAAGCTCCGGGAAAATCAAAGGAGGACATGATTATACTGGCGTGGTTTTCGTATTGTCTGCCGTTCAAAGTTTAAAGGGAAAACGCACGAATGATCGAGTCTTGGCTCGATCGCGGGATCATCTCTTCTTGGTTTGGAAGGGGAGGAGAGATCGGACCCAAGCCGTATGTATTATATATACACGCGTGAGTTTGCAGTGCCCCGTCTCAACCATGTGTATGTTTTGTATCGTCCCCTCACCCCCGTAATGCGCCAACTCCCGTATAATTTCACATAACGCGGCGTAACGCAATTTATCGGCGAATTACCGAGGCAAGACTCGGAGAAGCTGTCCCCCCCCCCTATCACGTATATATGTATACGTCCATCCGGCCCAAAAGCAGCAGCAGTTCACCCTCTTTCTCTCTCCCCACCCCCCTTTTATATACAGATTGCAATAACCCGATTAGATGTGCGTGCGTGCGTGCGCGCCTACCATCTGCGGGGAGCCCGAGAGTTGTCCGTCATTCTTATGGAAAGTAACACAATATTTCGACCCTTCATGCACGAATGAAAATCTGTTATCCCTACCGTCCGCGTCCCTCCTACCATGTACACTTTTTTTTTTTTTTTTTTCTTCCCATTTTAGCCGATCTGCGGGCGTTTACGTCCCCCCCCCCTCCCTTCGAGCGCGCGTATGCGACACGCACACACGTGTGTATATATATATATTGGTATAAATTTTGCGCGAGCTGGAACGAAAATCACGCCCTGCGTAACCCTCCCCCCGCCCTCGTCAACGTTTCGTAAGACTTCCTGGATGCAATATACGAGGGAGCAAACGAGACAAGAGGAGTCGGGGGGGGGGTGAAAAGAAAAGGGGAAAAAACAAAAAATGCGTTAAGGGTGGTGCGCTCGTGGAGATAAATTTTCGTCGTTTCGGGAATGCCGCCGCTGCTGCCGTGTCCCCACTCTTCGTTATCGATCCCCCCTTTTCGAGACAATGCGCCATGATTAACGAGGATACGTTTTGTACCCAACACCACGTATGTGTGTACATGTGTGGATGCTTACTGCATTTTTATGGTAATGGGCGCAACCCCCCCCCCCCCTCCCCGAACTGTACCACCAGGATGATGTGCGACGGTTATTGGGTTATTATACCGATGATATAGATCGAGGAAACAAAAAAACACTTTGTCCTTAGCTGTACGAGATGCGGGTGTAGCGATGATGATTTACCGAATGGGTATGTGTATCCGTTTTATGGTTATTGAATGATTGTGCCTATACGAGGAACTTGATCGGCACCTGCTGCACCGGGAAGTGAGGGTTTGCCGATCTCGCGGCTCGCGAAGCTTGTTACACCGGAGCGAGACGGACGCAGGAAGGACATAGGAAGAGAAAAAGGGCCAAGTCGTTTACCCGGTACAATTGCACAAGTATATTGGTACGTGACACGCGCTTGTATATGTATAGATATAGGTACTCCGAGCAGGGTCCAACTCAATGGGGATGGGGAGACGCAACGGTAGACGAAGAAAAAAATCAGAGGGGGGGGGGTGTGCTCCGCCTTGTTAGTAGCCTCATCGTCGTCTCCGGTCCATCCCGACGCGAGTGCGTCCCCCTTCCCCTTGGCGCACGCCACCCCATGTGCGAGAGAAATCGAAGTAATTATCCGTCGACGATCGTCGCACTCGTCTGCGTGGTATGGATGTACATATATATATATACAAAAGAGATATCATCGTCGTCGCGCACGTGCAGCTCGTCACCCCTCCTGCGTATATAAAATATATGTGCGTGTCGTATAGTGTATATAAGTACATAAGCATCGGGGCACGAGTTTGAGGAGGTCGAAAGCAAAAAAAAGAAAAAAAAAAAGGGGGCGAGAGGCGCACAAAGTCGAGCTTTCACACGCCGCTTTTGGTTCTGTTTTTTTTGTTTTTGTTTTGTTTCCCCCCCGAGCTACTTACTTACCTCCTGCAGCAGTACCCATCATCTATACATGTGTACCAGAGGAGGAAGGAAAGAACGCGCGGAACGTGCCGCACAAATCCATCAGCCTCCTTTCCTGCACCGTTATATTATACACATATAGTCGTACACACGTATTTCTATACAACGCGTAAATGCACGTGCGCTAAGTATATGGTATTTATAATATCGATTTCGAGGTATTGGACGCATATGGATGATGCATTAGTAAATCTCTGGCCTCGCATCGCAATGATGCGCGCTGGAAATTCGATAATAAATCCCGCCGTCCTTTGTTAATAATTGTGAATTCACGTATCTGAAAAAAATCATTTGGTGGGCCCCGCGCAATATGTATGTGCGACCATCGGTAAATCAAGCACCCAAACGACCAAAGCCATCCTCCCATCAGAAGTTGTACACGCACTTGTGAATGTAATCTTTTCGCACGAGTAAACCACATCAGATGGAGAGATGGTTCCCTCTCAATCATTCTCTCTCTCTCTCTCTCTCGCTGTACATATTTATTATACTCGCAGTGCAGGCACACCCGCACCCCAACGACAAAAACAGCAGCAGCTCTGCAGTGTCCCCCTTATATATAATAATCTTGCCTGCAAGCTCATTCGTCATGATTTAAATGACCGGCTGCTTCTTGATTCCTATACGGCCTCGGGGTTCCCTCGCACGCATTTACAATCATCGCTCGCGATACGCATCTCTCGTGATATCTTGGATTATTCAATGAGAGTGGATTCCAGTACCTACGTATATGGATGGGTGTTTTCATTTGACATGGAGTTTGGTATTATTACTCAACATTTCATACGCATAGAAGGAAAAAAAAAAAAAAAAAAAAATAGGGCAGAAAGATTTTTAAGCGTCAAAAATTGAACATTAAATGGAAGAGAAGGTCAACAGAATGATCAAAAGTGCCCCTATCTTTATTCATACGGTAATGACCGAGGGAACATTATAAGCAGTTGAAAATTTCTTACAATTAGTAAATATGTTATACATACAGTGATCTCTTTTTTCATCAAGTCACAACGCTCTGGTAATGTTTATCCATGCGCCGAGTAACCCCAAATACGTACACAGCGACGAAGCTATAAAAAAAAAAAAAAGGCCTCCCAATGACGCTTCTCTCCGCGCTCCGATCGATCGCCTCTAACGCGTAGCATCTCGCCCCCGGGACGAGTAAAGTATCCCCGAATCAAACGAAAAAGCTCCGCTTATCCGTGTACAGCCCTCGGGGAGGATCATTTTAAAAATAAACCCTCCGCAATCTCCGCGTTTCACTTGACGCTCCGTAATAAGTTATTTTCCCCGTCCTTTGTACCGGTGGCCGACCCACTTTGCCCCTCAAGTGCGCATCGGCTAAAAGCCGATAATTTTCTCGCGTACGCCTCTAACACCTCCCCCACCAGAGAAGGAAAAATCTTCGGGGGGTGGAAAATAACGAGCGCGTTGTTCGTCCCTCCGAGAGAGGAGGAAGCGTGATGTACAAGGGTCGGGGGGAGGGAGGCTGCAGGTGCAAACAAAACCTTGGCCGGGAGCTCGGTGCATCAAGGGCACTCGAGAAGGAGCCGAAGAAGAAGCCCCACGGAAGCCCGCGTAAGGGTCCTCCGCTCGGTGTGGTCCCGTTTTTTTTTTTTTTTTCCATCCCTCCGCTCCCCTGTATCACAATACCCACGGCAGCCCCCTCCCGACACCGGATACTTTTAAATTCCATTGGATCGCTCGTCCGAGAGAGTCATCCTCCTCCACGTCTCGTCCTCGTCCCGATGGATGGATTTCAGGGAGGATGTTGCTGCGCACGTATAATATACCGCATCGTATACCTCCATACAACACTCCGCTCTACGTGCAGTTATTTCGTTTCCAGTAATCGAGAAGAAAGGAATCTCCCTGTGTGTGTATATATACGCCTCTGGCGGCGATGGGTGCATTTTTGTCGCACGCGGGCACACTTACGACAACTTTTTCCCTGCCCCCCTTTTTTCTCTTCGATTTTTACAGTAAAAAAAAAAAGGGAAGGGACACCGATACAGGGGGGCTGGGTGGTTTGTTTTATTTGCACGTACCAGTGACGGGGGGGGGGGGGGTAATGTAGGCGCGTTTCATTTGAAAAGATCATGCGCCGGAGATCCAGTACGAAAAGGTTTTCGTTTATTTTTTTTTCTTTTTCCCTCCGATGGAAGGGGAGAAATTTAATAGGACAGTCGCATTCCGGGCGCCTTTTTTTTTTCGGTGTATGTACGTGTACATTGGAATCAATCCGGTATGCAGGGGTATCGAGTTCCGTGACAAATTCATCTTTGTTGTGTCCCCCTTGCGTTACGTGCGCTCCATTCTTGGACGAGCTTTGTTTCTTCTGTTCTCTGTCGGCTCGAAACTGCGTACGTGTATCGGGCCAATGAAAAATATCCGGGATCCATCGACTTGAAGTAATCGCGCGTTGGAAAATTTAATTTCATCCATCGCCCACACTTTACGATACATTTCGTCGAGCTCACATGGTTTGTTACTTTTTTTTTTTTTTTTTTTTTTTTTCCGATGCGAAAAACAAAGACAACATTCGAGCACGTTGTTTTTCACGTAAGGTGTTTACGCGAAGCTGATCCAAATGTCAATAAGCGAATAATTGAGCCACTCCTACGTATTTTATTATGTCCTAGTGCCCACATGTGATACGTAAACGCTTCGAGGAAACTTCTCGGAATTACATTACAAATAGAGTGGAGCAATGAAAATAATTTTAAAAAATGGCCATCGCACTGTATATTATATCGTTCATTTTCTATTTTACTCGATCATCGTCTGTATAGTATTTAAAAAAAAAAAAAAAGAAAAAAAAAACGTACTCTGATGAGAGATGCATGTATATACGTTTAAATTGGTAAAATAACACACGCACACATCATACGGGCAGGAAATTGTATATGAATATAAGTAGAGCGTCGGAGAGGAGATCCCACGTTTATGAATTGTAAGAGGAAAAAAAAAAAAAAAACATAGCGCGCAGTGTGAAATCGCAGTCAGGTCGGACCATTCGAGCATTCCAAGGGAGGCCCCAAAATACATATGTGGGTCGATGGTGCATCGCATATATGGTAGATTCTAGCGGCCGGTCAAAAAGTTGGTCGAAAAAAAAAAAACCCCTACATACCTTATATATACACAAAAAGAGGAGTGCAAGTAAGGGAAATGGAGGAGGAAAAATAAGGAGAAAAAAGCCAAAGGGCCGGTGACAAATGATGGGCCAGCAGCGGCGGCATGAGTCCGCCTCCTTTTTCCAGGAGTGTAATGGAGCCCAGGTCCTCAGCGCAGGTTCCCCGCGGGCCGAAGAAGAAAAAAAAAAAAAAAAAAAAAAAAAGGATAAGGACGAACCCGTATAATAATAATAATAACAACAACAACCCGAAGAATAAGAATAATAAAAGAAGAAAAGCGGGCCAAGGAGGAGGAGGGGGCCCACGAAGAAAAGCGGACCTGCAGAAAAAAGAAAAAAAAAAAAAAAAAGAATGAAGTACCTGCGCAACAATAACAATAACAGCGACGGGAGTGTCGTTTCTTTTGGGGAACCTGTACCGCTCTCGTACGCGCGCACCCGTTAAAAATCGATCTCCCGAAATGATTAGACCCACAGATTTCCAGGAGATACGCACGCAACAACCCCTACGGGTTCGCCTGCCCTCCGAGTACACGCGGGGTGCAATCCTCCGTCTTTTCCGTGAAACACACTTGCTCATCCCCGTATAACACGTACGTGTATCTGTTATGTTATACCACTTTGAGGGCGTGCCACGAGTTTTGTGCCCTCGAGGATGAGAGATTTTCATTGTTTCGCATCGGAGGGTATACATACACAACCAACCCCCCGCTCGTTAATTACACGGTATTACACACCGCTGCGGTTTTCGGAGACCTTTCTCCTCCCTCTTGATTTACCGCGACGTTTTTCGTTGCATCAAGTACATAATATTATACAGGAGCCGCTTATCTGATTGTCCATCTACATACGGCGAAACTGGTGCCGCGCTCCCCGCATTCCTCATACACATTATATTGTACACGCATCGATGGAATTTATAACGCCATGCACACCGGTTCGTGATGGGGACGTGAAGCGATGGCTCGAGCTCATCTCGATGGATTTTCCAATTCCCGGAATGACTTTCGGTTTCTTTCTTTCTTTCCACCTCCCGTTCTCCTCTTCTTCCTTTTGCCGAACCCGCACGGAAAGTGGAGCGACATTAGGACAGAGAGAAAGAGTGCTTTTCCTCCTTTACGACGCTAATCTCTTCTAGTTTTTCCTTGGATTATATATACATGTATATAATATATGTGTATATGGGTTCACAGCTCTTCCTACCTCTCTAGGTGTACCCATACAAGCACTTGCGTTTTGTTTGGTATGGACACTTTCCACGGTTGGTTACACATGAATATACGCTTGCGGCACATGTGCGCGCGAATCCGACGACGAGTTGGAGGGGGGGGGGAAAGCTCGACAGAAAGAGGACCACCCGGAAAAGCATTTTGTCCTCCTCCTCCTCCCTTTAACACACGAGGGAGTGTAGGTAAACCTTCTTGAAAATGAGTAGAGTGTGTGTCGCCTCTATATGTATACGTCCATACACGCGTGTATATATAGGCGTCGTGTTACGAGAAAAAAAAAGGACGACCGCACCGAACCGCTACATGAAAGGAAAACGCATTATTGAGTCCGAGGGAACTTTTTTCTTTCTTTTCCCTCTCTTTCCTCTTCCTTTTCGGATGGTAGTTATTTATATGGACAAGGAGGAAAAAAAAATATCTACTCGTGTATATACCGTGTAAGTATACACCAGTGAGACGTAAATTTCACGGGTTTTTGGGAAACTCTCCCTTTTAAACACACACTTTGTACAGCTCCTTCAGGTTAGTGGTGGTGATGAGATACAATATAATATACACATACATGTACGCATGCACACACGCACTCTCAGAGAGCCGAGAAAGTATAACTTTGTCGTCGCAATTAATCAGTAAGTCCTTCCGAAATTTACGACTTCCTCGAGAGAGGCTTACCCGCTCTTTTATTCCCTCCTTCCTTTTTTCCAAATGTACTCGTACTCGGAAAAATCGAGGAGCACAAAGGAAAAGCATCTCAAAGACCAAAAGGTGCTCCAAGCCTATAGTCATCTATATAAATCGCGCTCACAAAACATCCCCGTCTCTCTCCATTCGAGGTATGCATTTGCAAAGTAGATCTCCTCCCCTATAACGCACTCGGAGAGAGCGACGCAGCTAGTTTTAATCCTAAATGGAGGGTCATTAATTCGGAGCAATTACACGCTGCTCGCACTCTCTCTCTCGGCGCTCGAGTTACGCCTTTCCGAGCAACAACGCGGTATATACATAACATGGGATAGAGAGAGAGGGACGGCAACCCGTTGAAAAATTATACACTTGCTTACTTGCAGGACGGCCCGAGACGGCGTGGAAAATAAGGGAAATAAAACGGCCCATATATACGCACATACAACGCGCGCGAGATCAAATTCGCGTGAAATAAAAGCCATCCGACTCGAATACATATATATATATATATATATATATATATATATATATATACATCCGCCCTCGGGCGAGCCTAGAAGACACTGCTATAACCAATGGGGTAGCCGTATAATCGATTGTTCCACGTATTTATGTATATATGTGTGTATGTATGCTTACGCACGACGGCGCATCACAGATGGAAATAAAATCGGACGCGCGAGCGGCACAAGTGGCTGCGGCGCTTCCCCTATATGGAACCTGCCCCGTTTTGCTTCCCCATATATATAGGTAATAGGTACCCACATGCTCTCCCGGGAGCGCACTGCAGAGAGTAAAAGCGCGCCGACTACTTATCCTGATGTGCACGGGTGCGGGAGAGAGTAGGTATCGGAGAGACGCGGACGGTTCGTCACCCGACACCCCAGAGAGAGAGAGAGAGAGAAAAAAAGGGGACAGCAGCAGATCTCTCTCTCTCTCTCTCTTTCCTTGCATGGGGGCGGTAGCACACGTATATATAGCTGCGCTACGGCTTCCCGTTACCCTATTTTTCCTATCGCACTGGTGCCCGTCACCATCCCCGTGTACGCGTATACTATTATACACATATGCATCTCCGCCGGTCTCCAATCTTTCGCTCCGCAGCGCATCCACGTCCACCTATACGGCATAATATACATAAGTATACGTGTGTATGTGCGTATACGAGTATAACTTGTCTCTCTCTCTTGGTCGTGCCATCTGTGCTCTCGCGGTTCCCCTCGGCTGCGCCGCATGTACATGTATATATATCCATATACGAGCTCCGGGAGGTCGTTTTTTAACAACTCGCCCCCTTCCTCTTTACACGCACGTATGGAAGCGAGAAAAAGAGAGAGAGATATATATAGTCAGTGGGTGCACGTGCTCTCTGCGTTTAGTCGTAATGTCGTATACATGTGATACGATGATGCGAGAGGGAGAGAGGAACTAGTCGTCTCCGCAGAATATACTGCACGCTCCGCGTCTTTGCTGCTGTCACGCGTGAAACCCGATAACAAGATGTGTGTGTATGTATGTATGCATAATAATTCTGTCTTCCCTTCCTCCTCCTATACTCCTCGTCGGGGAAAATGGTTTCTAAAAAACGAGCCAACCCAACTACACACAGCTTTTGGACTAATGATTTACGAGCCTGAGAACTTGGCTTTCTTCCTCTCCTCCCCCGATGCGGAGCACAAGTAATATAAACACCATCACGAGGAACGAGGCCGTTGGAGTTTAATTTTTTTCGAGTACATACATACATAGGGTATTTTCATTTTTCAACGCGGGCTCACTCGAGGCTTTTAAAAGTAGGTGCCTCTAATTGACGGGAGCCCTAAAATGTACGTATATATGCTCGGGCAGGAGATGATACGGCATCGATACGATTTGCCGTGTGTATAATAAGTATCTTTGGTGTAAAAAGAAAACGAGGCAACTCGGACGATGGGCAAAATATATAATGCCTTAGGCTCGCAATTATTGCTGTTACTATTATTTTAATCATCTCATTCCGGGCACTTGTAGCCAAATTGTCTTGATTTTTCTATACTATCAGAGACACATTAAGTTGAATCAAATCGATCTTTTTTTCATCATAGAACCGATTAGCAGAAATTTATAATGAAAAAAGTGTTCAAGCAGCCATAGTAAACTTGCACATCGCAACAACTCGAGAGAGATCATTGGGTGCGAAGCAAATAGAGAGAGAGGGGGGGGGGAAGAGGATGACCGAGGCCGACATGTCGCAGAAATAAGAGAGAGGCGACTCGAGACAATTGCCATCAAGCCTCATCAGGGGTGATTAGTTGATGGCAACGACGCTACACACGCTCATCACTCCCCTCCCCCTTTATCTCTTTCTCTTATATATATACTTACTCCTCGGCACTCTGTAGATTATAGCCATTGACCCTCTTGGGTATACTCGCCCAACAGTCCCAACGCCGCAAGATACACGTATACTAAAACCGAGGGAGCTTTTTCCTCCTCCACCTCTCGGTTTCTTCGTCTCTCGAAAGCAACAGCACAGCAGTAGCGTCAACGACGTCTCGTGTTTCTTCTTCTTCTTCTTCTTCTTCCGTCCTTTAGCGCGTTACTGCCGCGCTCGCGTCCAGCTCTAATATAAAACGTACACACACCGCGCCAACTCCCCTCTCTCTCTCTCTCTCGGCGGTGTGCGTGTATATATAGCAGCGGAGCATCAACTGCTCGATGGACCCTCCGCCCCTCGGGTCAATGACACACATTGTCAGCACGCGTTACTCGACGGCAAATCAAGCTCCACGTCCATGTATATACCTACTTAGTCTCTACCTACCACTGCGCTCCACGACATATCAAGAGGAGGAGGACCCCCATCCCTCTCTCTCTCTCGAATAAATTGAAATACGTTTACAAACACTTGCCTCGAGGCTCTGATGATGAAGTTGGTGCGGCTATACGAGAGTTCATCTAGCTTTCTTTGTACTTACAAGATTCATAGAGAAATCACCCTTTGGATGACTCGAATCGATCACACGTTTACTTGCCCAAGAGTATAAGATAAGGCGATTACATGCGTGTAAAACGGTATAGTTTACTGGAGGGAGGGGAGAGGGTTATTATTATTTTTTTTTTTTTATCTTTCGTGCGCATGTAGGTATATACAACTCGGGCAACAACAAGACTCGAGTAGGTATACTATACGAAGAGTCGCTGCGAAGCTGATTATCGTCGCGATACATATACTTACTCAATCGAGAGAACGAACGAGTTTGTACCCTCGAGTATATGAGTGTAGATTACAATAGCCTCTATAAATGTATTTAAGGTGGCCTTGAGCTGCTTCTGGACATTGTAATAAAATAAAATCAACGAGTGGAAAGTACTTTCTTTCTTTTTTAATGGCACGACTGATGCGCCATAAAATCCCACGGTAAATATTCGATAGGAAATAGCAATTCCTCCACATTTTAACGTTGCCTCGTAAATCGAAGATATGAAAAATAATATACAATCTATATATACCTATGGTACATCATCATCATCATCATCGATGTTTAAATATGGCAAAGTCAACGATCCAACTCGAAAAAAGCCCGACCCGTTACAAAAATAACAATTTCCATCTGCCGTATTATATTATACATAAACCATCAATCGAAGGGGCGAGGGGGGTATATGTACCAACATGTGTATATATATGTATATACGGGGGCACACACCACAGCTCTCGACAAAGTCGCCCGGCAAAGACAAACAAAGCGGATTTTCGGTTTGCTGGTCCGGACGTTGTTGTGCCTCTCTTTGTATTCTCTCTCTTGGAGATAAAATAAAAAAAAAAAAAAAAAAAAGAAAAGAAAACAAGAAAAAAGGGACGGAAAAGAAACGAGCAGGGCTCATCGCCGCGCAAAAAAGCTATATATATATAATATACCAGAAGGAAGCCCACGGTGCGCTCTCTTTCGAGGGAGCGGCCGACTTCAAAGCGGCCAGCGAGCTGCGAACGCTGCCAATCGGGGTATGAAATCAGGGAGCACCCCCTTCCATCCGCCACCCCCCCCCTCATTTTTCACCCCCTCGTAATCAATATCAAACGGTGGCAACGACAGTACATGTACACATAGAAGAAGCACCGGTGGTGGTGGTGGTGGTTACTGTGGCACGAACCGTAGTATAGCACACACACACATGAGAGGAGAAAGTCGGCCACCCTCGTGTGTATACGGCGTACAATGTGCCATAGGTAGTCGCGTGCGCGACCCCGTGGCTGGTCCAGATAAAGTCAGGGGTCCGAAGGGGGATGGAAAAAAAAAAGAGGGTGGGGAAGAGAGGGAACGTATGAGGGAGAGCGCGAACTTGTTTGTCGGAAACGGGGTTCCGCCGCTAATGCCCTGGTTAGCGCCCCAACGCTGGTTTCCTTTGTGTCGCGAATATAATATATCGTATATAGTAGGTATTATATGTAGCGAGCAGCACCGTCCTCGTTGCGTATATATGCGTGTATCGTATACGCGCCACCCTTCTTGCTTCCTCCTTCCCATCCAGCCGGTGCACCAAACAACACATAAGCAGCAGAATGCAATTTCAGCCACGCGAATGCCCCCCTCCCCCATTTATTCTCGGGTACGACTCTTCCTCCCCCCGCTGATGATGACGATCGTGCTTTTGAGGGGGGGACAGAACAGGAGCTAGCTTCCTTTTTAGGACGGGCTCGCACCCCGTCTAACGACATCACGTGCCCCCTCCCCATATGGTTGCTCGCGTGCGGAAGACACGCGACGCGACAGCCGAGGTTATTATGTGTGTATATGTACATGTGTGTAATATATACGTGTAGGTATACGTGCGTGGCGCGCGTTCCGGGATTAGTGGTTCAATGGGTATTAAGCTCTTTTTGCTTCCCCCGGCGTCGTCCACCCCCCCCCCCCGGAACCCCAGTAGTGAGATGCGTGTACACGTATACTTCTTCTCTTTTACTATTTGGCGCTCTCGCAGTTATTTTGCCGATTGACGCTTGGCTCGCCTTTTTTTCCGTATACATATTGTACGTCGTCCTTGTCCTTGTTGTTACTCAACTTCTCTTTTTTTTTGCTCGTAGGTGTATGTACATAATCATGAATGGTGTAGAGGGTGAAGCGATTGTTTATAAATTCTCTTTCTCTCTCCGGTCCCCCTTTTTTTCATATCTGTAGCCATGGCGTGTGTCGTGTGCAGGGGGTGGGTATATAGAGCGTGTGGTGCTTGTCAGGAACGATCGCGTGTTTTTTTTTTTTTTTAGTGCGCGGTCTGAAAAATATTTAGTTTTCACGCTCCAATGACTCGATTTTCTGGGTGCCGTGTGAGACGTGTACCGCTTAACGAGGCCCATTGCCGTAGATTGATGTTTATTACGCGAGACTCGGAGGGAGAGGAGATTTAAATGGGCTTTTGGAGAAACGCTTCAAGATTGGGCACATGCATGTGGGTATATAATATTATACGTGATAATGTGGGAAACTAATCTGTTGTTTTTACGGTGATACTCGTGGTGGCTGGGGTACAAAGTGTTGATTAATCAAAGAGTGTCAACGAATCCACTTATGGTGCGTTTAACAAATACGAAGTGTAGACCACAATGTAGGAATTTTTCAAGTGTCTGTGGGTACTCTCATATTTCTGTAAATAGAGATTTCAGAGTTTTGTTGAAAATTCGATAGAAAACGCTTGGATGAAAATTTACAATTTTCTTTTTTTTTTTTTTTTTATTACAATTATATGGCAATCTTCTTAATACTTATCGTGTAAACTCTTCTAAATGTATGACGCAATCAATTTGTAAAAAGTTATTTTTGGTAATTATGACGCTATAAAAAATTGGGGATTACCTACCTCAGCCAAATGAAACAATTGGTATACTAGAGAGAACTTAAATTATTTCAAGGATGTATGGTGTCCGCCAATGTCACATCTTTTCACGTTGTAAATTATATTTGTTCCCTGAAATATTTACCGATAACATTCTTTCTGATAGCCAAAGATTCAGTGCAAATATTTTACGTAATTATGGTCAAAAAAATGTTCTCAACCATCAACCGTAATTTCATCGATAATTCAAAGTTGATAACGTAAAAATGTTCAAGTGGAAGATGAGCTTTTGACTATATTTTCCATGAAAACTCGTGTTTCAGTACACCACCACACGAATTTTCATTAAGATAGTCAACTTCTTCGAGTGAATGTATTGATTTTCGTGTAAAGTATACTTCCCTGAGCTGCATTAATATTACAATGATCATGTATCAAGAAAAAAAAAAAAAAGAAAAAAAAAACTAATAATTACTACATTACTGATGCATCATTATCGACTATACGTTTAAAAGGGCTCCTTTTTATTCTCTTTTACCCGTATACTTTTGTGGAAAAAAGATTGTCGAAAAAGTAATAAGTAAAATCATCCATTTATCCCGACGTTGTGGTATCAAAACACAGTGTCATCCTATGAGAAAAAAATCAACATAGTCACAGAAGATCTCCGTGTTTTTACTATTGATGCGCAAAACAGCAACAGGAAAATTGACACAGTTCGCTCCTAGGCGTGTCGCCGAACCAAACGAAAAACCCGATCGTGCACGCACGACGACGACGAATAAAAAAAAAAATGTAAGGAGGGGGCACATCCGACGTTTGTTAGCGTCAGGCAGCGTATAGTCGTCGACAACGAGGCACCGTTACCGCCATTACGTCTCGTTAAAAAACACACGCACGATCGGCTGTCCGTCGTCTCTCTGTAACAATACAAACGCACGTTTGCGCGCATAGGTGCTGGAACATTGTCTCCTCCCTCTCATTTATAAATGCAACTTGCTCGAAGCACCCACGAAACTTCACTTACGCGTGCACGTATGGGCCGAATGTATTTTATATATGTATATATTATCCTCTCGGCCTTTCCCTCCTCCTCCGATGTTGTTCCGTGCATACCTTGCATACATACCAACAGAGAGAGAGAGAGAAAAAATAAGTTAATCCTCGTCGTGGTTTCGTCGCGCTTCCCATGCGAGGAATACGTAATCTCCCGGCACGAGTTGGCATACCAATTCACGGCCCTCCTGCATGTTCTTTCTTCCTTTCCACTATATATATCCACGCTTCGACTTTGTCCGATGGATATGTGATGGAATTGCGCAAGACGGCATTTTTTTTTTTTTTTTTTTTTCGTGCGAGCACACCAGCTTTCAGGGAGGATGCAATGTGTTAACTATAGCCTCCGATATGGAGTAGACAGTAAAGGTATTAGTTCAAAGAACGAGTCCGATTGTCATTTTTCATGTATACGTATATGTCTCGCTCCCTCCTTGTTAACGATTCAACGCCCTCCTCAACTACATTATATCATTATAAAAAAAAAAAAGTTGTGGTAAGAACTTTATTCTTCTTCGTGTGCGATTGTTTTTTCAACTATGGCCTGTTGTGCTGTAGTCGTAAATAAAATATGTACCGGATTCAATGATGTATACACAATAACAAAGCTATAACGTAGCTCGAAAACAAAGAAAAAAAAAAAGAAAAAGTTCAGATCGAAAGAGAATGTGCAGTTTTCGTGATTATACACTGCAGTATTGGGCAAAATTGAACTCTGCGTCTACACGCTACGGCACCATATTTTAGATTTGGCAAAACTTTGACGCACTATCCCTTGGAATGGCCATGTATCTCCCGATACTTTTTAATCCCTTAATGACCTCACGGCACAATCCAAGAAAACCCCCTGCGAAAAAAAGGAAAAAAAAAAAAAAAAAAAAACGTAAATAAAAGCGAGGAAGCATCACCAAGGGGGGAGAAAGCCGCTTGCAAGGCACACGGAAGGACGACAGTGGAAGTCGCGATGCGGGCACGGAGAGAAAAAAAGCTCGCGCGCCGTGACAACGCGGTCGCGCACACCTATACATGCGGGTATATATATACATCCACGGGGAAAAGGAGAGACAGACAGAGAGTCACACAAAGGGAGAGAGGAGAGATAGCGGCGGCTGGGGCCGGGAAAATTGCAAACGTAGTTAGAGAGCCGCGTCTATGGAGTATATGTGTGCACGCGAGAGAGGGGCGCACAAAAGAGGGTGAAAGCTTCGTCGTCCCGGGGGTGGGAGGGCGGCGAGGAAGTGGAAGCGACAAGGCCGCCTCGGTGGGTTGGGTGATGGCAGTGGGAGGAAGTGCCGACGAACGGAAGCCAAAGGGGAACGTCGGAGGGAAAGCGGAAGCAACCCTGGAACCGGAACCTGCAGCTCCCGAGGAAGACGTGGCGGCGGGGGGGTAGGGGGCGCGCACAGAGAGGAGAAAGTAGCGCCCTGGCGCCGACAGCGGCCCCGATATGGCGGAAGCGTCGCGTTTGCCGGAAGTCGCCGAGGAAATGAAACGCCACCCCTTCCCCCTATACCCCGCGGCAGCAGCCCCTATTCGCTTTTCCACGAGCGCGAATACAACAACGGAGGCTCCGGTGGTAGTGGGATGTGGGTCGCGTCTACGTCGCTAACGCTGCAGGGCTCGGCGTGCAGTTTACGATCTGGAAAACGTCGCTGCCACGCTATACTGCTGTTGTTGCCGAGAGACAGCAAATATAATGTATGCCAGCTCGAACAAAGCGGATCGTGTGCGTGTGTATATAGGGTGGCTATACGTAGTTTATGCAGAGATTGCGAGAATGACGAGGAGGGTGAGCTTTTTTCGCTGCTTTTCCCACCCTCTTCCCTCGCCATGGCGCGGTGCTTTTTTTTTGTTTGCATCCAGTGGTGCTGGTTTTGACGCGACGAGTATAACGCGCTTGCATTTTCTGTTTGGTTCCCTCTCTCTTTTTATCAGTGATGATGGTTTTGGTTGGTGTGTGTGTGTACTTTGGGTGCACTGGCGCATAATTCGTGTGGAGCATGCGTCTGATTAAATTTAATGCTGCACGAAATTTTGTTGCCTAAAGCTTTGCGATTGCGTGCACAAATGCGGTTTCTTACACAATATACGTATATAAAAATGGTAAATGAGGGGGAAAATTGGACTGCAGTCGTTAGCTCGAATTTTCAAACGAATTAACACAGATACCGAGCGAGATCCAATTTTATTGACGCTTTGTTATGAAAAACTAAAGGATATTGTCTATATGTTATGATGATTAGACCTCAAAAATAAAAATCATTGTTTCGTCCGGCCTTTTATTGAATGGTTCGAGCAGATAAATTTAGAAACGTATAGGAAAAATGATTCTTATATAAACTATTTTACCAAATCCAAACTTTTTCCATGCTATGTATATAGTGTAGCTGTATCTTGTCAAGGAGGTCATCACTCGACCCCACGCCCTCCCATATATTTATTTATCAGGTTAACCATTTATTTTTCATTTCAAAAACAAATGAGTACATTGCGTTGGCATTTAAGTTACCATTGAACAAACTAAATACCATATTTATACCTCACTCGAAGTACAGTCTATAAAACGGTGTAGACCAATATGTATAAATATATAGGGTTGTTGGATATATACAGACCCGTCGTTAAATTTATAAAATCGTAAAAGCACGTGGTAAACGATGGATGTACCCTCATCCTGTATTAATCCGAGGTAAAAGAAATCGCCGATGCCCCTACATTTTTCAACACCCGTAACCATTAGGGAAAAAAAAAAACTGACTTTAACCGACCGGAGCATATAATTATTTCATCACCCATTCTACCCGCGAGTGCACAAATGGAAAAGCCATTTAAATTCACCGCAAATATAACCCACCCTCCTCCGCTGAACCCGATATACATCAACGAGGGCTTTTCTCCGCCTTTTGCCTCGATAATCCAATTAGCAAAAATCACAGCGCCAGACTGCACATCCGGACCGAAAAAAAAAAAAAATATATATATTCCTCACGAGCAAGGATGGGAGAGGGGGAGGGAGGGGACTGAAACGACAATACCCCAGCGTTCCGCAACAGCACGCGCGCGTACGGGGACGATGGCGCGTGGGACTTGGGAAAAAAAGTCACAAGAAGGAGGCGGAGGACGAAAACTGCGCGCCGTACGTATGTACTAGTATTATTATACGCGGAGGGCGAAGAACGGGTTGTTTCGGTCTCGAATTACGAAAGAAGAGCGCATATATGCATGGGGGTGGCTCATCGTCTGCTCATCCCCCGAGCGAGCAAGTGCTCCCTTTGTCAGCCGATACGTGTCTACGCGTACAACACTGCACGACGCACAAAAACAAGAAAAAAAAAAAAAAAAAAAAAAAAAAAAAAAAGGAGGAAGGGATCCGTACGAGCCAAGACATCGATCCTTTCGTCTTCCTTCTAAAGTTCGACACCTGTGCGGTATACATGGTATATACCCCTTTCCCTTCTCGCCATACATATTATACCAGGTATATATACATATATATATATACATGTTTGCCGCTCGCGAGAAAGGAGCTTTTTCGCACGCCCGTATGCACACACGTAGGGAGAGATATATACACGTGTGGGAGTCGAGGATTGCGCGCTCGCCCGCTCGGTTACCACGGGGCTATGGGTTACGAAGTTGGAGGAGGAGGAGTGTGCACCGGAGCTGTAATGACGGAATCCGCTAGGAGAGCCTACTTCGCCGATTGTGCAGACCCGTTAAGACCTTCTACACTCCGTATACGTGTATAATATAATATATACAACATATGCTCGTTGCTGAAGTGTGTGCGCGGTTGCTGCTGATGGTGAATATTCGTGATGAGTGTATAGGTATAACTCTGTCCGTACAATGTGCGCGACATTATATTATATATATAGACAAAAGGTCCGACTAAGCTCTTGGTGCGCGAGAGAGGGTTCCCTTATTCGCAATTTAAAACATCGTCTCTACTTATACTTCCAAGTTTTACTATCGCTCTTGGCTCTCTCTCTCTCTCTATTTCCTACGTGTATTACCATGTGTTGGTTGGTTGGTGAACAAATAATGATCCTTATTCGCGGTGGGGGGTGGGGGGTGGGGGCATAAGTAACGCTGAGAATTGAAAGCCACTTAACTTTGGGAAATTGTATTCGCGAAAATTGAGCTGCGCCAGCAATTGGCGGTGTCTTAGCGGCTGGTGTGTCGTTATCCTCCTTATTTTGTCATTACTTTTTTTCTCTCTTACGAAATAATACGTATGTACCAGAGGAATGTTTTTTTTCTTCTTCGTTCCTCCTCTCCGTGTCAAAGTGTTAACGAGACGACGCTCAATGACTATCGAAATGATCGATAGTTTGTTTTAAGAGACGAGGATACGCTTGTACGTACACATGCGTTACGTGTACATTTATAGGCAAGTCGAGAGTCTCGTGCGACGCGTGATTGACGATGCTTTGCATTTTACCATACTTGAAGCGTCCCGCGAGTCCGCAAGCTCTTTCTCTCTGAGCACACGCATACACACATGTACATAGGCACACGTCGTATCTGTCATTCGTCCATAAGTCTTTTGCGGATACGCGTTGCGCAAGACAACGAATGCACGCATGTGCCACGCACTAATCCATCATACGGCAAAACTACCCGGTGCACCTATCCGTGTGCAAATGTCGCGTAGGTACGAGAAACCTGCACAAGCTACACTTGTATATGTATATGTGCATCAGACTACATTCATATCCACACAATCTCGTGAGTGTATTTTCGTGTGTTGAACGTATACCTGTATATAAACATCAGATTCAATTAATAGGAACTCATATAGGTACACGTGCTCAAATCCCACATCCATTATCCTCTGCGTGTACCCACACCTGCCTGACTATTAATTGTTTCTTACCCGCTCAAACGTGCACCTACATATTATATATATATACACACGAACAATCGAAATGAGCTTGCAAAACTCTGCTCGCAAATAGAATTTCGACTTTGGTACGTAAGTACTCGGGTGATTGTTATCTCGACGGAGCAACAACAAAAAAAAAAAGTGCACGATTCCCACGAGGACGGCGCGGGTGGCTGCGACGATTATACCCAGGGATTTCTGTGAGAATAAATAAATTTTTAAAAAACAAGTAAAACCTAATCGGCGCGTCTGGCATCACGAGAGCAAAGAACAGCCCGTTATAAAACACTTTTTTCTCCTTTGATCGTCGTCTTCGTCTTATAGTCCTCTCATGTGTATATATGATATTAAGTATATTATGTATGTACGGAGCAAAATGTAGTTACGAAATAGTTACATTGTGTGCTCCGTCCACTTGTACCGTATTTCTGAACTCGTGTACATGTATACCTATATATAACCCATGCAAAAGTGAAAAGAAAATTAAGACCGTGTGCGTGTATCGCCGGTGTATTTTTAATTTCAAACACTTTGTCGTCGATACGCTCTATGACGAAATAACCAGTAGAGATATAGGCGTGAGGTGTATATATATACATCATATTCCCTCGTGCCCGGGATTTACCAGTACAGCTAGAGCAACTCTCTCTCTCTGCACCTCCTCTCTTCTCAATTGCCGTTCCCGCTTCTCTCTTTTGTATATGGCGAAAAAGAAAGGAAAAGGTTGAGAAAGAGAGTATACACATCTACAGATCTGAGACTTTTTTGTTTTTCTCCCCCGAGGTGCCGATGTTCGCGGGAGCTTTCGTAACTTTCGGCTCCTCAAGAGAAAGAGAGATGCGGGAGAGGGTACTCGTATACCTCTCTGGGCGGGGGAGCCAGTGTAAACACGGCGAGGCGCGAGTTTTCGTGTTATAATGACTCTATAGCGCGGCCGATGCGATGATTATAATATATGTGTATATACATTTTCGCGCCTCGGGACAGGGGAGCTTTTTTCCCGATCATGAGAGTTAAGGGGGAGGGGAGAGCTGCTTACGTAATTTCAATAATTTTTTTTTTTTTTTTCCCTCGCTCCCTCGCGATCAAAGAGTGGCCGTTGAGTAAAATGTATACCACTAACAACACTATGTAATTAATAACGTCGGAGTTCCGATGCTATGACAGCTATAAATGTTGATTACGTTTCATCATCCAGCCCCTTCGTGCACGAAATACGTATATAATTGAAAAAGTATTAGTCACGATGAGCGTCGTGTAGTGTAAGTACATGTACCCACGTGCACGATGTGACAAATTAATAGGATAGGTATAGGGGTTATATATATATACACACCGTTGCGATTGATAATTCATGTGCGGTTCGACGTACACCTTCGATATGATGCAATATAAACACGTGTCGTGTACAAAACGTGTATGTAACCAACCATCCCTCCCCCGTGAGCACATTACACGCCACATACACCTTATGAACACAGTGCATCTGGAATAATAACGATTGGTGCTCGTGACTAGCATCGAAAAGGGCGAACGAACACAAAATAATACTAGTAGCATACGTACTTGTATACTTGCGACAAAATTTTCTGGATTAAAAAGCACGTCACAGTTTATGATGTACACCTGAGCTGGTATACACACGTATTTATACACCAGCGAGAATCACCGTCAAAGTTCACAGCCCTCGAATATCAATTGAATCGCAACACATATTTATATGGGCGTACACCATCGGCAACAGATATACCGATCTAAAGCTCCCATCATACCTCTACTGGCGCATACAGGTACACCTGTACCTATCTGGTGTTTTTTGCACAAGCCAAAACCGCAACCGTACATATGTATATATATAATCATCATGATCCATATGCGCGTGTACGCAACAACAACGACAAAGACGACGACGCATCTCCCCGAGGCGATGAAAGAGCCGCGCAATAAATCTCGCCAACAAACCGACCAAGCATACACAATATTAGGTATACATGTATACACGTTGCGGCGGGGCATAAGTGGTGAAGGGGTGAGGGGGGAGGGGAAAGAGAGAAACAATGATTTTACAATTGCGCCCGTGCGCGAGAGCGAAAACGATTTTCCCGCGGAGGAAGAAGAAAGAGCCTTCCACCCCCCTTTTTTCCATTTATATACAATAACATTCTTTCCCTCTGCCCGTATATATATCCTCTCGTGTATAATGTTATACTTTCGCATCAGAGGCAACCGTGCGAAGGACGCGCGTAAATCAAGCTCGGCTGTCTTTTGCTGCCGTATATGCGTGCTACGGGCATAAGTATGCTGTAGACAGGATGTGCGCTTATATTATGTATTATGTACTCTCTCCCTGTGTAAGCTGTGTGCATGACAGGTGCGTCAGGTATGGTATAAGATACGGTGTGCGTGCATTCGAGATTCGCAAGGATATACTCTCTCTCTCTCTCCTCTTGCTTGTGTCATCATCGTGATGGCTCGTGTAAGTTTACAGGTAGGTATACACATGTATTCGGGGGAGCGGGCGATTGGATTGTAACTCGCGTAGCCAGGACGGAGGAGCACGTGCGTTTGGGCCAGCCCGTTACCGAGAGAAAGAGACTTTACGGATTCGTGGCGTGTACACCTCACCTATATATATATACCTATATAGGTGTGTAATGTATATGTACTCGGTGACCAGGGATGGAGGAGGCTATTGCGCTCGACGAATACACCGGCTCGATTATTAGCCACGGGACATTCCACCTCGACTCCTTTTATCCCCCGCCCCTGCACCTTCCTCCTCCGTAAAAGTACGTCTCTTACGACCGTCTCTGCCCCACGACTATGTACTCTCAACAAATATAGATGGAAAAGTGAAAACCGAGGGGGCCTGTATCCATAGCGTGAGTTTACCTCATCAAATCGAGGCTATTCATTAGTGGGATTCTCCGAACAGATAGAGCACAAACCGATAAATTTTTGGAGTCTCGAGAGGGAAAAGAAGTACGATCTTTTGATACCCTGTCGCCTATCGAAACGACACCGGGTCATCCTCGAGTTTCGCTCTGCCTGACAATGTACTTTTAAAAGGTCGCATCTTCGTAAAACGCAGTATCGGTAGGATGTTTAATTGTTCAAAGATACCCTCCTCTCTTTTTTTTTTTTGTTTTTTTTTTTTTGTTCACATACCAAAGTATGTATGTATCTTGAAACGCCATCGTCGACGAAAATCCCGCGAGAATAAGCGCCATCGGGAATCGACGGGCTCTCCGGTATAATATGGTATGCCTCGCAGCTGTCTCGCATCCTCCCCGGTCATCGGCGTCCAGAGGAAAAAAAAGGAAAAAAAAAAAAAAGAAAAAAAAAAACAGGAGGAGCACACAGCGCCTATCCGATACGTGCGTTGTACGGCAGGGATTTCACGTGACGCGTAACCCGAGCCGAGCTGAATGCGAGAGAAGCCTGACGGCCGCCGCGGACGCCGATTCCTCCCGTACCTGTATACGTGGAAAAATATTTTGATTCGCTGCTCATGCGGTGTATATGTATGTATATTGAGCGCGCGGTGGCTCGGTCGGCTAGGTCGTGGATTGGCACGCGGGAGACCGTGGTTCAATTCCCGGCCAGTGCGACTTTTATGGGCAAAGTACCTCTGTGATTTTTCACATGTGCTTTTTCACCACGCAATGCTCCTCGAGGAGGGTTTAGGCGACCTTCTCGCAGCAAATTTGCCTAATTCCCCCTACCCCCCTCCCAGTGATGGGGAGGCCTCCCATCCCTTTCCTTGTCCCTTTCCCAAGTGCTAAGTGCCCATAGTATTGCCCTTATTAAAAAGGAGCCGGACGTAGAGCACTATAATATAAAAAAAAAAAAAAAAAATGTATGTATATTATTGCTCCTCGGGGCACGCCTCTGCACTTTAAAGCACCTATACCTATGCATGCACACCCCCGTTTTCGCGGAATTTATTAAATGGACGAACGCGTGCAGGACTCGCGTGTTGGTATGTGTGTGGAATGCTGGTTTTTTTTTTTTTTTAGAAGGGGGGATGCCGAGATGGACTTTTGGATGCTAGAAATGGCACAAGGGGTTGTTTTCGGTGGGACGAAGGATTCCTCGCTTTTCCAACGAGGGATCTCCGACAAAGGGGTTACTCTGTACACCAGGCGTACATCTTTCAATTTTCCCAAAGTTTCCAATGCCACTCTCAAGTGGACTCGGTTACATTTACCATTAAAAAGGCAAACGACAGTCACGGTGCGAATTCATAAAGTTGACGTGACCATCCAAACTAACCCAAAAAGGTCATCATCCAGCTGAGACTGCGTTTATCAAACCTAAAATACATATGTACCAGATTATCACTTATCTCCATGTCGCTGATACGATGTGGTCGTACATCTTTCTAATCTTTGTGCCATGTTCGTTATACTTGTACATCGCTGGTCGTGGCCCATAGCGGACTTCCTCGTCCCGCAGAATTGACACCTCTCCGCTATACTTGACCATTTCATCTTGCATATATACGTGGAAATCTCTGAAAAATCATCGAAAGAAAGAGTAAACTGGAGAGTTTGGGAAAATGTAATCAAATACTTGATGGAGAAAATTACAGGGCAAGCGGTTACTGTTTGAAAAAAAAAAAAAAAAAAAAAAAAAAAAACCATCATAATGGACAATTCCATCTCAGGTTGGCTCCAACCCGTGATTTTTTCTCGTATTTATATGTAAAACGTGTACATCCCAGCTGCAGTACAGATCAAAACACTCTTTCCTCCTTTAAACGGCACAATTTTTTTTTTTTTTTTTTTTTCCTCTTCCCCGAGTAACTCGGCTTTATAGACGGACAGGAATGGCTAAAAATGTTTCTTTTCTCTCTCTCCCCCTTACGTTTATAGATCCACGAAAAGCGCAAGACATCGCTATACATGCTTAACACGTTGGTACCATATAATCGACGATTCTCCGATAATCGCGACGTGTCAAGGGGGGGGGGATTAAAATTATACATATATATACGGTGACTATGATTATCTCGAGCGAACTCGGAACTGTTACCCGAATCCACTTACGTGTACACCGAGCCAACCATCTCGCACATTATTGTATATATATACTTTGGTACATCTAAAGCCCAAAGGCCGGCCGGCGCGTGTACACGTATACATACACCTATTGCCTATCGTATAATGTATATGCCATCAGCTAGAGGGAACGGGTCGACTAGGATGGAATATTAATAGCGCGAGTGAGGCGACTGGAAGCCGGAACTGAGACGAGCCGCGGCGTGTGTGTGTGCTTGTATATACACTCGGGGAAGAAAGAAAAGGAGCGAGGGGGTACATAGACCCATAGTCCGAAGGCTCGGCTTATTTATAAGCACAATAACGCGCCGGACGAACGGCCAAGCGGCAAACGAGCTCCCACGCTTCCCATTACGTATGCACGGTGTGTGTGTGTGTGTGTACATGTGCACACGTAGAGATAGAGAGAGGGTAGTTGTACCTGTAGGTACACTCTTTTTGTGCTCCACCGCCGCCTCCTCGACTCCTTCCTTCGCTGAAGAGCTGATTTAACATAATATTCTTCCTTTTCCGTATAGGTATATATCTATGCAGGTATGCTCTCCTCGTTGCAAGTAAGATAATCAATCTCTGCGACTCCCGTCGTAAAAACCCGTCGCGCAATAATTTAGCTATATTAATGCATTACACCCGCGTTTACACACCTATGTTAATGGGTAGTAACGCTCTCTTGCGTAACATTTTCACTTACGCGCATCTCGAGCGCGCGATTTACCCTCAAATATACAATATATTTTTATACGGTGGATTATAATGCACATTCATCCGTAGCTGGTGTATAAAGGTTCACGCGTAAAGTGTGCAATGTAGGTCACGTGTCGCGAGCCGTGCGTCCGCTTACGAGTTTCAGGCCTGTATAGGCGCGGCGCGGTTCGCCGGACGTTATCGAGCACCACCAGATTAATCCTGTCGGGGACTTTTTTTTTTTTTTCCTTTTTACGCTTCGTTCCCTGCAGTCGGATTTATTCGGCCCGTTGTCCCACGCGCGCTCTCGAGCAGTGTCCCCCGATAAGACAAATTCGTCGCCTTACGCAGAAAATAGATCATAGGTACAGATATCCGGGAAGGGACGGTTTTCGCAACACCGCCCTCTCTCTCCGCCGGTGTATTTTAATTCCATTGTTTTTTGTTGAATGAAAAAAAAAACATGATATGCAATCAAACGTATACCTACGCGCAAACAAAGAATCGTACATTATTATCCTCGATCCGTCGCAGTCGTTACTCTCTCTGTGTGTAATATATCATACGTATACATGTCTGCACGTCATCTCGAGGATCCATAAAAGCACGAGGCAATAAGCCAACAACCCAAGCACCTGGCAAATGTTGCTTTTTGAGGAAAAATACACGGCTTGCCACATACACACACTGCATAATGTACACGCATATACTCGAAGGGAAAAGAAAAGGGGAGAGAGAGGGAGCCGTGCCTATAGGCGAATATTTGCCTGAAGTATTTATTGTGCCAATAACTTCGAGTCCCATTGTCAGGCAGGATCAGAGAGAGGCTGCGGAGGAATGTCATTCTTCTAGAGCGCTGTCATCATGGTTTCAACAACAACAACAACGCTCGTGGATACGGTGGTGGTGGCTGCACTCGTGACCCGGTAGCTCTCCCCCGTGGCTCCCTTTTTCTTCTTCTCGCGTCTGTCTCCATAACACACGATACGTCACTTGCACGGTGTATATTATACACGCTTATTTTTCCACCTAGCGTTCGCAGAAGAACGAGCTGAGAGTTCCAAACAAACATTCCGAGCTGTAAAACAAAACAAAGGGTTTAAGAAGAGCGTGCAAAACAAAGAATTAGTTAGAAAAATAATAGTTTTCCCTCGAGTTTTCCTACGAGTTTGAAAAGTCTTTGTTTGCGAACCGAGAGGTTTGCGAACCGAGCCGAAGGCGAGGGACGTAACGAGGTTCGTAAAGGAGACTTTTCGAACGAATTCCGGAAAACTGCTTTTTCGCCCGAGGAAGTACCAGCCTCCCAAAACCACCCGCAGAAAAAGAATATTTTGCACGCAGAGACTCGTTGGGCGCATCTTTGGATTTGTGTAAAAAAACACGCCGCTAGAGAGAGCACAAATTCTTCTTTTTTTTTTCGAGACCTATAGTGACGAGCTTTCGATATCGTTCCCTCTCTCTCTCGAAGTACGTTACACCTATCTCGAGTGTCCAACACGAGGTGCCCACACGATACGTGTGTTTATACCTGTAGACCGCAGGGATCGCTCGTACTTGCTCTTGTGAAAAAGCCACTCCTCGCCTATTTGGCTCCGAAAGAGAGAAAGAGCGACGGACAAACACAGCTCGTGCAGGTACATTCGTATATTTAAATACACTCACCTCGGCAATTAGCGGATTCGTGTGCAATAGCGCGATGTGGGTTGTTGTTATGTCGTTGTCGTCCAGAGTTAAAAGGATAGTAGGGTGTACCTGCATCACCGATGGCTGCACCGTGACCCCGTAAAAAGCACGTAATATATACCTATACTCACCGCCACATGTACCGCCGTTGTCTCTATCCTCGCGCAGTTATAGAAGGAAAAGAGGCAATACATGGCACGAGGGAGAGGAAAAGTGGCTGTCCTCGACTTCTCTCCGGCACAACGATAATCCATACACACATACATATTATACCCCCTTGGTGAAACGCTCTCAGGTGTACGTACACACGCACGGGCGAGCGAGTATGGAGGCTCCGGCGATGATAAATCAAGCTGGCGCTGCTTCGTTGCGCAAGAGACACACACGCCGCTGCCGTCGTTCCTCGAGTGCCCATATACTTACTCCGAAATATCCAGATAACTATCGCCGCTCTGGCCCGGCTGGCGCACCGTCCACACGCGCACGACCTATGACTCCTTCGTCCATCCACCTCCTGTGTCTTCTTCTTCTTCGTGGAATCGTCAGCCGATATAGTATTATCTCTCATGGCTAATCGAGGCGCGAAACCGAGATAAGGTATATACCCGTATATACCTATCCTGCCCCCGGGCGAGTATTGAAATTCGTCGAAGATGAATGGCGATGCGAAAGGGAATCCCTTTTGGACGATTCAATCGTACGGCCCCACGTGCATGCACCACCTTTTGAGACTTTATCCGCATATATAATGTTCCTCTAATTTATGCAGCTAATATACATAATTGTAACTATATACCTACACTCTGCTGATGCCAATAGTATCGCCCTATATATATAAACAACACGTATTTATTTTCCAAGTTGCAGCAGGAGCGATGATAACGCAGCTGGCCTCTCTCTCGTGCAGGGTTGGTGTCGGGGAGGGTAGACAATTCCTCGCACACACAGGAGCAATGATCGGTTCTTTCTCGCGAGCGCTTTGTTCACAAGACCCAAGTAAAGGTGGGTGGATGCTAAAAGGGGTGGGGGGGGGGCGGAAAAAAAAATAGTGTCCACCTGGGTGTGTTCAAGTTCACCGGTAACGCTGCGCGCGGAAAATCGCTCAGCCGTCGATCGGCAATTACATTATACGTGTGTGCATATACGAGTAAATGGATCACGGCTGCGGACCCCCGGAGCTCACGCCCACACTAGATCCTTGGCATACCGATCTCTCTCTCTCTCTTTTATTTGTATATTCGCGCTGTGCAACACGTATACGCGCGCATTATGAATTTCTCACCGTTTACCGACCAGCTGGACGGATTGGTTTTTTTTTTTTTTCCTCCGGTATACTTACGTACATCCATCGTACATATACGGAAGCTGCAACAAAAAACACACACAGACATCAGCCCCGTATGACTGATGGTAAGAGACGCCGTATAAAATACAATTGTACTCGTATACCGATGACCGATCTTTTTTTATGTCAATGTGTACAGTCGTACCGATCACGTGGCCGATCCTGTTGTTGCCGCAACGATTGCGTTACATTTTCACGCGGTGTTTTGACTTTTCCACCGCGCGCTCGTGTCCATGAATAATAAAAGCGTGTATCCGCGTCCTATCCCTCCGTATACTTATGTATAAGGTGTATCACACACACGAGGTGTACACAGTTTGACGGACGTGTTATTCTTTTTCAGTGTTTATGACGTACCCACTTAATGTATATATACATCGGTTCTCAGTCCATTGTGATTGGTGCTCTTGATATACATATATTATATGCATACTTATTTTGTGCTCGTGCATTTTCATCAACAGTGTGTACGACACGTACGGCACGTCCGAGGCACGCGTGTGCGGTACGAATTCCGGGACGGTGTAAAATTTCATTCGCCTCCCCCCGACCGTTGGAAAGAAAAAAAAAAAAAAAAAAAAAAAACGGATAACGGAGAAGGATATATAAATACGTATATATTATGTATACATCGATATCTGCTTCTCGTTGGACAAAGGATCGGGGGGGTTTATATGGAAAGAAAGGAGGCGAAGGAGCGAGGGCCTGCTCAAGTATTATATATAGAGATCACTCCGAAGGACAAACGCGGTGTGTTTACCCCTATCTATCTATATACTGCGGTGCAACGCCGTCTTATTATTAGTAGGTATATATATGCAGTGTGGAGTGCGAGACGCAGCCACTCACTTTTTGCGCGTTCTATGACTCTTTTTTTCTCTCTCTCTCTCTCGTGTGTATACCCGCGTATACATATATGTATACTCGATCTCTTAGCCCGTGCAGTGCTGCACCGCAAATCCTATTACGCACATCATAATAATAACAAGTGAACATTCATATAGGTACTCATCATCCACTCATTGTTGCATATGTAATGTATCAGGACTTCCCTGTTTTAGCAGAGGTGTAAAATCGGCTCGCGACCTATAAAAAAATCTGAATCACCGTGTTGTCAACTCGGTTGTCAACGCCTCGTGTCCTGCGTAGCTAACGGGCGAGCTTCGTGTGTACGTAATTAATACATACGCTATAGTATGGGCATCAGTGGAACAATTAAGCTCTTGGAAAACATTAAAAAAAAAAAAAATACATAGTTTTTGAATCAAAACTTTGTGGGAAATTACGGCGTTCCCCGGAACACAGGCAAATCCATTGATTTTATGATTGTCCCGCGAGTGGGATGATCCGGGGGAGCTGGGGAACTATAATATATACGAGGCTTAGGATACTTAGATTTTGGGTCCACGGAGACTGGGAATTTTTTCTCCATTGGCTACATAGTCTTGTGAGGCTTGACCAATGGGACCATTTTGAGGTTTAATAGTGGACTAGGATCTCACAGGGCCATTGTGGCTCAAAAGCCATTAGTATACGTTATCATCGGTTATCCGTTGGATGAGCAGAGAGACAGCAACCGTACAGCTGTGGAAAATAAAAATAACCACGAGCTAGAGTGCAACGGCCATTTTCAATTACCTATGGTAAATATATAATGTTATCTTGCGATACAACTGTATACGTGATCAATTGTATGAATACATTGGAGTTTACACCTACCGTAAAAAAATATTTTTCAAGCCAACGATCTATTTTCCAGGTACGTGTATGGAAACACGTTGAACAATTCATGGCACCGCATCGACGGTATAATTACGATGCTTCCAAAGTGGATGTTTCATTGAAATTTCATAAACTGCGCCAAGTTTTCTCTTCCTCGTCTCGCGCGAGTCGATATACGTATTCCATATGATATAATTAATCCAATTGTCACTGTCGGAAAGACATGTATATACGGGACACCCTAGGAGCGGAAAATTAATAAAATCCACTCCATATATACACACATAGGTATATACGTCGAGCTCGACGTGTCCTCTCTCTCTCTCTCTCAACAATGAAAATTTCATCGTCTCTCCACAGTAGTCCAGTCCAATAACACACACGATCTAATTTTAATATCAGCCGCTCACCGTTGTACGTCTTGAATATTTCAAACCCGTGCGATGTACCTGTATACCTATATTATGTATACTACAGCCCAGGAGCCAAGTCGACCGTGCGATATGACGATCTAGAAATACGTGTCGCGTAAATTTGTCACCCCGTCCCCTCCTGACCCGCTTTAGCGCACCTCATCGATATCGCCATGCCGATTCCACACAGTCGACCGTATATATATAAGTACTCGTTTTCATCCCAGCAACGATCCCCACCGCACCCAAACTCGACGCATCAACTCAAATTCATCCTTTACCCAACGCAGCTGTGATCTTGTGTTGACAAGACGCGCACACGCTCACAAATGTAACGGGGGCGCGAAAGGAGGAAGCTGCACGCGCGCTTGGTTTTTTTTCGGCTTCCGGGTGACCCTCCGGCGCTACTCGCGACGCGGGTTGTTAGGTAATAAAGCAGGAAGCCTGGCCTCCGATGGCTCGGCCCCGCTTGGCTATAGTTGCATAATATTATACATACAGGGCACAACGTAGCGCCCCGAGTATACGTATTATATATTTTACGGAGTTGTGCAATCTCTCCGGCAATGTATTATATATGCACCGGCATCCACGGGAGATAAACTCTATACGTACGTGGTGTGTGTGTGTGTAAAAGGGGGAGGCCCCCCCCTCCTTTGTGTGTCTCCTTTGCTTTTAATAAACCCGCGGGCACGAGCACATAGTTGGGCTGCAGTGCAGTCAAGTGAGAGGAGGAGAGATGGAATTCCACCTGCAGCGCGGGTTGCGCGGGAGAGGCACCTTTCGATTGCTCTCTTGGCCCGCTTTCGGAGCACCTCCCACCCCCCCCCCTGTCTTTAACGATACATCTGTGTGGGTATGTACCCACGTATAGGTACACTTGATATTCTCTTTGAAAACGAAAAGACCTGCACCTTGCGAACTTTTGCTCCTTTGCGCTGTGCAGCCAGCGATTCGGTGCATAATAGGTGCCTACTTATATATATATATACCCTCTCGTGATGGGCCTATCTCGAGGGGGCACTACATATTACATATTATACGTATATATAATATGTGCATGCTGGGGCACATGATGCGAAAATGACTCCGACTGTACGATGCATATATGTATATAAATGCCCCGATGGTGTTTTCTAATCGTTCCCGTAAGTGCAAGAATATGTCGCCACTCTGTGCCTCCCTCCCGCCGTATATATTATAGTAGAGGTGTTGCTTACAATGAAACTCAACTTGAGAGGTGCAAGCGTGATTTTAGTTGGGAATAATCGTAAATAGTATGAAGGGTTCATTGTTTTTCCTAGTTTTTTACGGATGGGCAGCGAGTCGCGGATGTCGAAATTCAACAAAACTACATCTTCTCACGGTTTAATCATGCATACAAAGTATGTGCCTCGGTGGTAACAATTATATACCTTTGGGTGTCGTATATAGTTTGTACACCCGCGCATCGTGCAGTATTTTTGCTTCGTTTGTCGTCAAATGAAATATACATGTACATTTATGTCAAAGCGATTTGAGGGTAATGATAATAAAAGCAGGAGAGACCTCGCTCGTGGTGAATAAGTATATATTATACACCCTATACTCTCTCGTGTTGTAACACCGAGACTCTTTGCGTGTAGCTTAAAAAAACGCTTCTACCGCTCCTGTATGTGTATGTATATCTGCACCGTGAAGATAATGAGCCTCAAGGAAGTTTGGCATCGTGTGTTGGTATACAGGTGGATATGGTTTCTTTTTTTACGGAGGAAGTGGCAACATTCGTGACGCGCAACCGGAAAAATCTTTATACTCGCATTATCGTTACTCGTAATGATTGACGTTATTTTATTTTTATTAATTTTTTTTTTCTATTTACATGTGAACCGAGTGAGGCTCTTCGGTGAGAGGAATATTGTGGTTATAGTATTTTTTTTGTTCTTCCGTCGCCATCATATATTGATTTTCGATAAACCATATATATGGAGCTCCTTCTAATGTGACTGGCGACACGATATCTCAGGTGACGTCGAGATCATCGAATTCGCATACACGATTATCCGAAATACAATGGTTATTGGTTTAACATCGGAAACCTATACTATATCTTATCTCGCATTGAATCACCAATTACCGAATCTTCTCCGCCGCAATCCAAATACGAACGAATCTATACTCATAAACGTGTGCCTGCTCTTCGTAAGATGATGGAAATGTAATTATGCAGCGACTCTGATAACGGTAACGTAATTATTACACCGTACCTATACGTGTATACCTCTCCATTCGATTATTTTACACTGCTCGTACGAGCTAATACCATAAAATATGATCCCGTCTCTGTGAGCAAGCAAATTTGGAATCGGTGATCGGTAAGCTACACAAATCACATTGTAGGTATAACAGAGACAAAATTATCCGTACGGGAGTGCATACGCGTTAACCGAGGCGTGCCAGTCACGGGAAAAATTGCGTCGTCGTCTTTGGGGAGTCACGGGGTCACGGCGAGGAGGAGGAAATCGGCAGGGCGACATAGCGGATGCGCGCCCGGGAGAGAGAGAGGGGGGGCACTCCGCGAAGGAGAACGAAATAAAAGGGGGTCGGGAGAGGGAGGAGGAAAGAAAGGGAAAAGAATCGGATAGGAAAAGGCAAAGAGGGACGAGCGGAACTCGGCTTCGCGGAGCTGCTTCCTTTCCTTTCGGACATGCCTCGCTGACTCGCTCGTCCTCTTCCCACAGATTATCCCTGCGTATACCGGCTGGCACTTACCCACTTGTACTTATAATAGCTCTCTCTCTCTCTCTCTCTGCCTCGCGGGAGGTGCCCGGACAAGGTCTCCTCGCTCCTTCGTGCGTGCATGTGTATACCGCTTAGGTACACTCTAATATCTGTCACAGGGTCCTTGCGAGCTTTGAGATATTTGTCATACTCGTCGAGTTATCAAATTTCAATTTCCAATAAGTTTCTCCTTTCAAAGATTTTGAAAATTTCCTTTACCGTCAATTAGTTCACCATGAATTATTATTAATGAGTAGTCAAAGAAACATCCCACATTTATCGTAACTTTTTGAAATAAAAACAAATATACGCTCAACGTTCACAGAGGATACATTGACTTTATTTGATGTATTTTTGTTTTTTTTTGTTTCAGATGAACTGCTCAAGGTTGGACAACTACATATTATATACGGTAAGATATTATTCGTTATACACATACATCCATCCCACACGCAAACACGTAGAGGATATCACACGATCTTTGTTCGTATTGCATGTTTTTTTTTCCTTAATTTTTCTAAAATCTCGTTAAGAGCTTGTAATAATCACCTTGTGTACAGGCAGATGGCTCAAATATTTGCGTCCAGCGAGCCATACGAGTGCCTCGATCCGGAGCCCACGCACCCAATGACCGTTGTAAACTCGCGGTGATCAATCATCCCGAACCAATTTCCACCCCAAGCGACTCGCCCCGCCGACAAATATACCCAAAAACACCAAAGATCCCCGCGTATAGCGTACCGAATCTTTGGCTCCCACCGAAAAAAGGGAGAGAGAGGAAAAAAAAAATACGAGGAGCCAAGCCCACGCAAGTGTAGCGGTGACAGAGAGAGAGAGAGAGAGGACACCCGTGCACCGGCTATTAACCGTCAACACACGCGTGCACTTGTTGGGTCCGTAAAAGAAGAGTACACCTACATGTATTTATGTATATATACACCATGGCACGTCGAGGGGATTGAAAAAACAGAGGGAGGGAAAGGAAAAAAAAAAAAAAAAAAAGGGGCTCCGAGAGAAATCACGACCTCCCCCCCTTCGTGCAACACATGTTATGGAAAAAGGGAGGAAGTCCCTGATGCGCACACGAGGCGAGGAGGAGCCGATATACGTAATACCATACGCGTACCCTCTCTAAAAAAGACGTTATCGCGCGTGCGGTGCGATGCACCGGCTCGTGTGTGCACGTTGACTTGGGTGCGTATAGGCTACCAAAGTAGCACATCGAACGGACCGAGAGAGGGAGGCCACTTGGGGGCGCGCGTCCAAAGAAATCGTTCCCATGAAAATTGTGGGGCGACAAGTGCCGCGCGTATGAATGTATACCCACACATGCATGGTTGGCTGTTGGAAATTAACCGACGTATAGTTAGTCGTACGTATCCGTGGGGTCTCCGGGAGTATGTATGTGTGCATGTAGTGGCCAAGGGACGGAGGAGAAGACGATGGGAACGAGGCGAAGGAGAATCGCGAGGAGCTTGTACGTACATGCATTACATACTTGCTCACACTTGCGGGACGACGACGTGGACCCGGAAATAGGTGCGACTCTCCTATACATATATGGTACATATATATACACATGCTCCGAGTGATCGTGACTGCTGCTGTGCTGCTCCCAACCTTGTACCGTACCTATATATATATTATATACGCCCAACTGTAAATGCAAGGGTTGACCTTTTCCGTGTACGTAGAAAGCTTTTTTTCTCAGATATGTGGGCCACAGGAGCGATTTATAGTTATACAATGATGATGATCATGTGAAACACTACTTTTCAGGGAATAGTTATTGTTTATCGATGGTGTACGATATGTTTTCATATTGGATAATGATTATACTTACTCGCGCCGAGGTGATTGACGAGGAAAAAAAAAAAAAAAAAAAAAAGACCAAGTGACCCATAACTTCGTATACTGTTAACGACGTGGAAATGAAAATGGACAATGTACAAGCATATGTTAGTAAAAACTCGTTTAGAAACAAGATCCTGCGGTGTATCTCTCTCTCTCTCTCACTTTTGCTGCGTATACGCCAGCCAACTCTCTGTCTGATTACCTTCTTTTTATTGTAAGATGCTGTTTGTATGATTTATCGTTTGGTGTGGACGAAAAAAAAAAAAAAAAAAAAAATGAATACAAGAAAGGAAAATCGCTCGCTCCAGCCGTGAGTGTAGTATTGCGACACTGCGTCCAATTTGTTTGCATTGGTCTATTGAGTGAAAAAAAAAAAAAAAAAAAAAAAAAAAAAAAAAAAAAAAAAAAAAAAAAAAGATACGATAAATAAATTACTCGCTGATGGAGTCCGGCAGAGTAGTTGTTGGCGGAGGGAGAAAGGGTGTAATTAATCGTGCCGTTTGCGCATTAATGAAGTAATTGACGGGAGAGGCCAAGAGTGTATATGTGTACGTGTGGGTACTTTGATATATATATATATATATATATACAGTCAGAGTCAATTAGTCCTGCATCCTGTCGGAGTAGGATGTTACACCCGAGGCGGTGTGTGTTCGGGCAATGTCACCTGAACATGCGAGGCTATATACCCTAACATGGGAGGGGGAAAAAAGACTCGAGACTTAATTCACACTTAAGTATATTACAGGGTAGTTTTTGAACTAGAAATTGTCGCATCATTTTTTTAGCATTTTTTTATTAAAAGTTTCAATCAAGCACGTCACAGGATTTTGAAAATAAAAAGCTATTGGGCCCAAATTTACGCGTGTAACTTGTAAAAAAAAAACATTGTCTAGTGCATTTGCCACATGAGAAGATATAAGTTTTAAATCTTTACATCCCAAATATTCAACGAGTATTTTTTTTTCTTTCTTGTCGCAACTGGAACAAAAAAAAAAAAAAAAAAAAAAAAACAAAAAAACAAAAAAAAAAAATAACGTAATCATCACTTCACGGGAAGGAGATATACAGTGGCAGGCACGAGCCGTCAAGAGAGCGTGCATTATATGAATCGCGTATATATGGCGCGAGATTGCGGGTCCTTGAACGGTATAGACCAGAAGCAGAGCGCCACCACTCCGCGATTACCCCGATTTCCTCATTCCGCTACGTTGCCGCTGTCGGCGACGTCGACGACGGAAGCACGACCTCGGCAGGAATCGCCTCTCCTCCTCCTCCTCTTTTGCATTTTACACCGCCGCCTCGGAGTCAGCGGAGCCTGCAGCACCAAGTCCCCGTCCAAGCTCCGCCGAGCACCTACTGTCACGCTACCCTGACTCTCTCTCTCTCTCTCTTTCCTCGTGCACGGCATGCCTCGTACACACCATCGCCTCCTCCTCCTCCTCGTAATAGTTACCAGCTATATGGTACGGTAGTCCTTTCGACTCGTGGGAAATATTAGCTCCTACTTACGGATACATGCATACATGTATGAGCTTATTACCTTCCCTCTCTCCCCCCTCTCTCTCTTCCTTTTTGTGCACGTGTGCACGGATACTATACTCACTTAAGTAGGTATACTGTTTTGCTATTGTCCCAGTGATTTTTTTTTTTTTTTTTTTCTTCTTCCGTGTGTTGTCGCGTCCGCGGAGCACGCGTCGACACCCATCGGGTAAGTCGTACGTGACGTTTCGTTACAATACTTTTATGCGCGAGTTTCATCGTATTTTGATCGTGTAGGAAAAGAATAATTAGGTTTTTGCGTGTTATATACTTGATGTCTTCCTCCGAGGTGTGTCAGAGTGCAGAAATAAAGATTTGTGCGTTGGGAATATTTTACGGGTATATGTTTTTTTTTTTTTTTTTTTTTGAGTTTTCAGCTTAGAATCTTTATGTTTCTTTTTTTGTATCAGAGAATCACTAATTTTCGAAGCTATTCGATTTTACGTTGACAATTTTCATTTTCTATACATGCAAAAACAGGGATCCGTTTAGCTTTAAAAGATAGATGAAGCATACATACATCCAACCCCTGATTGCAGGCACTGTCCCGAAATATTTATTACTGCTCCTTCGCGTGGAAACAAATATGAGTAATTAATTATTTTCCAATCCATCATTGAATATACACCGTTATGATAATTATTTACGTGAGCTATTCACCGAAAGAAAAGTATAAAAAAATCATGACAGCTTTTGTGCTACATTTCACATGCGGCACACGACACACAATAGCGAGCCCGTGGATTACAAGTAGAGATCGATTGCTGCGCGACAATGATGATTGGACGAGAGCACGTTTCTTGCGGTTTGCCTGGTTTTTTTTTTTTTTTTTTTTTTTTTTTTTTTTTTTTTTTTTTTTTTTTTTCAGTATTCCAAGTCCGCGCGAGTCGTTGAATGTACGGTACGAGTGAGAGGCAAAATCGAAACGGTATATAGCTCATTCAATTCCGCGACTGTTATTCGCGAGACAATGGAATTGGGTAACGCATTTTAATGGAAATGACACTCGTATACGTGGGTATCCGTTTTACCCGATCGGAAGTTCGTGAGAGTTTCGTTAATCGCCCGCTCTTCTGTCGAAAGGTGAATCAAATTTATGGAAAAAGTGAATCATGACATTTTTCGCGTCCACAGGTGAGGGATTTTTAGTTTTTCCCTTGTAATTTTGTGTGTGTATGTGTGTATACCCGAGGGTAAGGTACTGATATCGGAAAAATGTCAATGGGCACCAAACATCCTCTTGATGTTTTAAATTACTTATCTATTTTTCAAATTCGGTTATTCCTCATTTACTTATTTATTTATTTATTTTTTTTTCGTAATACCTAATGGTTTTTAAGGTCGTTGATTGTGTTCTTCAAGGTTAAACATTATGTAAAATACTTGTTTCCGTTAATAATTTGTTTTGTTTATTTATATATTTTTTGTTCATTCGTTAACAATTTTTATCGTATTTTAATGAGTTCTCGTTTTGGAAAATTTATCGATTCAGAAGTTATTTAAGTGTTAACAACAATATATATTATCTTTAATAAAATAAACGTTCGGTGATTTATATATACAAATAATGTATGGAATTTAAACTATATTATTGTATTGCCAAAAACTGTTATCAATAAACTTATTGGTTAACATTTGATTTAAACGTCAAATTATCGTAAATTAAAGAAAAAGTAATTTTTTAACATTTATATTCTCATTAAGCCATTGATAAAGTTATTTGAAAGTTGTTAAAAAAAAAACTTATTAAAAATCAAGCCTGAATTTTGATAATATTTTTTAATTAATTTGGTTTTTAGTGTGTAAATTTAAAAAAAAAACGTACATTGAATTTGTTGAATTTGTGTCAAGTAATAAAATTTTTGCAGGTATAATGGGCGCAAGCGAATGTTACATTTATCACCAAAGTAAATGATTTCATTAAAACACACACACCTACGTGAAGTTTACAATTTTTTTCAAACGACTCAATCCATACCCATTATCTTATAAATTTTTAGCATTACTTTACTTTCACCAGTAATATTAATATATTATTTATAATGGCAACAAGCATTGCAACACTACAATCGGATGAGTAATTGTGAGATGCTTTCCGACATCTTGTTCTGATGTCATTATAGAAAAAAAAAGAAACTACTTGGCAATAGAAGTAAAAAGATCCACCCCATTATACAACAATATACACGGTAGCACTATTTTCTCGAACAATGGGTACCTGCAGTATGTAACCATGTAACCTTATTATTAAATGCCTTATAAAATTGATTGAATTCAATTAATAGTAAAAAAAAAAAAAAAAAGAGAACACATGGGTCCGGAACCCGTCTCGCACCGATCTTAGCTAATTGCGGTGTCACGAGCGTAAAAAGCCCTGCTACTTGCATGATACGAATTTCCTCCACAAAGACCCGATAATGGCTCTCCCATGCGCGCGTGTACAGTATGTTACACTACCCATAACAGCAGCAGCCGATTAAAACGCCAAGCTCAAACGTACGGTGGATCGAAACCAGATGCCGGCCAAGTCCCGATAACGATCTCGCCGTCTCCGATGGCGAGCAAAGGGCAAACTTGCCTATACATTGTATTATTATACCCATACGCCCGTTTGAGCACCTATGAAGTGCTGTTTGTGCATTACCTGTACTCACACTTAGTCGATCGGCAGGTTATTGTTGGCTCGATCGAAGGACTCAACGTCAACACCTTTTTTTTTGTTCCAAAATATACAGGATGGAAATTATATACCCCGTCCCGTTACAGATGTACCCATGCGTAATTATATTCTCCTGAAAAAAAAAAAAGAAAATCTATACTTCAAACGACGGCGTCGTCGGAACGTATGTATATAATACTTATGGGTATCTGTCGTAACAGGTACAGCAGTTGATACTGGGTCGCGCGAGAAGAGAAAAATCTTTATTTCGCTTTGATCGAAGCCGTTAAACATATTCATGTAAATATCCTTACGCGTGCACGCGCATATGTATATGTACGTAGATCCAGCTTCTCAAAGTGTGTATAAGCATAGTCGATCTCTTGCTTCACCGGCTCCACTATAGCACGCTGATCCCTGAAACTTCCGTCGTGTATCAGATATGCATGTTACCTATATGCCCGGCTCTCCTTTCCTCCTCCTAAACTGGTCTCTTTCGTGTTTTCTCTCGCGTTGTTTTTGCCCGCTAATCTGCTTTTTTTTTTTCTTTTCTTTTTTTTTACTTAATTTATGCGCACGACTCGCGACGCCGATGAGGATGCACTATTGGAACGAGGAAGGATCGAGTTACGTGATATACAAACACATGTAGCTTTTTGATTGTGCATCCACGAGGAAAATTTGAGGTGTTTATTCCGCAAAACTCGTACTTAGCTTACTTTTTTTTTTTTTTTTTTTTTTTTTTTTTTTTTTTTTCATTTTATAACAAGAGTATTCGTATACCGCTTGTGCGCGACAAACTTGTTTGTCGATGATGTTTCGTCCGAAACTACATTAATTTATTTCTCGCGAGTAAGCGTGTATACCTTCACGCGGCTATTGGCTAACCTGATGGTCATTATTTTCTAAGTAAATTTTTAATTAACTCGTACAAAAAACGCTGATCGATTTGCATAATCGGAGATATAAACGGGAAACGGAGACAGCTCGGCAATTAGTTGATTTTTTTTATCCCCCCCCCTCCCCCCTTCTTAAGCGCCAACGAGCGTTTGCGATAAAAACTGGCTATGAGCCGTGCACGCGTACGTTGAGAGTCGTTGTATTCCCCGATGATCAACGTCGATTCCCCGAAATGGAATTGCAGTACGGCGGCTCACCTCGAGCTAGGATTTTCCCTCGGATTTTCCGCTCAACTGTACATACAAGTATTAAGTGTGTATGTATGTGGTAAAAAAATAAATAAAAATTTCTTTGGAGAGCCCAGTAGTTTTATTAATTAATAACGGGCTGGTGCCGCGTGTGATGTTTGTAATTTAAATCTCATTCCCCCCTCGCGCTCGCTCGATTTGAGGCGTAAACGGAGAAGAAAAAAATACCCAATTCCACATCGCTTTATATATACATATATACGAATAGGATTTGCTTCCACGCATGATTGTACACACGTTAAAATGACGTTTGCATGTGTGGTGTATATACGTAACGACACGTGTATAATATCATATAGACGCGATAAACAAAATGTGACGTAACGTTCGAAATTTGTTGTTTTGTTTTTCTCTGCGTGTGATTTGAACTATATTTTTATACCATACAGTGATAACGAGGGATTGATTTATCCTATCTTCGGAAATAAAAGGCTATTTTTATAATAAAAAAAGAAAGGAGAAAAAAATAAGCCAATTAAAATGATCAACTGCGTATGTATTTAAGACGCGTTTCGTCGGATGGTGAAAGGTTTAATTGTTCGATTCGTCTTTCTTTTATCCAAACACCCGGTACGAAACTCGATGCTCGACTTGTTTAGACTGAACGAGCGTATAGCAGTATCGCGTTTCGGCGAACTCTGTTTTGTTTTTCGTTCGCGATGGAGAAAATTTACGTACGCTCGCACTTTTAGGCACACTTTATTAAATCCAATGATTACCTTTACACATCCTTTATTAAAACAAATTTTGGTACCAGCGACTGGGTGAAAAAAAAAAAAAAAAAAAAAAGAAAAAAAGTAAATGAATAAATCACAAGCGATGATAAATCAACCGTGACTTAATGATAAAGAAAAAGAAAAAAAAAACGAGAGGCAGGAAGGTAAAATATTTCCTTCCCCTTTACGTAACTATAGATCACAGCGACGCGCGAGAACGTATATAATTATACATCAACAACACGGCACGCGCTTGGTCTAAGCAGCCAAAAAATTACCATAACAAACGAAAAGCAAGCCTTTTTTTCACTTATACAGGCGGATCACTCGCGCATCGTAACCTCTCGAGCAGGTATATCCACGAAATATTTGTATAAAAAGGAAAAAAAACAAGCTCCAAGGAGGCGAGGGCATAACATGCAAACACGCGATGACTTTTCCAATCGAAATCGTCATGTATATTATGTATAGGTACCATACAGCTGTACAGCACATCAACCTTGCGCAGCGAGTTACATCGCGTAATGACGCAACATCGTTAAAGAAAAAAAAAAAAAAAAAAAAAAAAAAAAGGCAAATTAAAATAAGCCGTCTCGATCGCTGTACAGCGTACGTATGGATCCAATACTCAATCATCGCAAGGAAGTCGAGCAGCGATCGGAAATTAGGCCTTCGAGTTACGTAACGCGAGTCGAAGAGAAATATGGTGACAAGGGGAGGGGGTGGGGGGGGGAAACGAAGAAGAATCAAAAGAAGACAATGAGCAACTTGATGGGCTCCCCATGTACGATAATCCTCCCGCGCGTGGGTTTCGTAACGAGTGCGCGCGATTTTCGCACGTAAAAATACATCACAGGGCACACACACACATTTATACATAATTGAACGGAAAGCAGTATGCTCGTATAATATACCCGAGCCAAGGAAAGGAGAAAGTGTCTCTCTTGTCGTCGACGCAGGTTACATATATATATATATATGTGCGTGCACTCTATATACATATACATGTGCGTTATAGTTGCGTGTACGCCTGTGTCCCGTGGCTTTCTTATATAATGGATTACGGTAATAGCGAGAAGGAGGCACACGCGCGTTTATGTGTGTGCAAGCGCGAGCGCGGATAACCCAATTTCGCACGACTATATACTTATACGTGTGTACGACCGGACGAGAGGAAAGTAGGTAGGTAGACAGGCGGTGGTTTCCGCGCGGAGAACCGAGTTTTTTTTTTTTTTTTCATCACCATTACAGCATCGCGCATCGATTATATAGTGGCTGTCGCTTCTTTTTTTTTTTTTGCTTTTTGGACGCTCATAGTGCGGCAAACGGGTTTTGATACATAAATTTTTTTTTTCCCTTTGCGTTTCGATAACGCGATTAATCCGGTTAATCGGCGCGTAACAGTCGGCTCCCCCCTCTCCTTTTTTCCCGGGGGGGAAGACTCCGGGAGAGGCGTTACGTTTACCTTACACGCACTATACACACGGAGGCAAATCGAGTCTCGTGAGCAATTATGGCGACTTATTTATGAGGGGAAACAAAAATTTTTTTTTTTTCTTCTCACTACTCGCTCGTGTACCCACGTTACGTGGTTGTTACAGTTTCGCGATTGCGCAATACGTGGTGATCTACTCGATAAATCAAGCGTCGATTTAAACAATTTTTTATTTTTGTTTTTTTTTTTCCTCGATGCATGCAGATATAAATATATTACGTTTGCCCGGGGTTTTTTTTTTTGTTCACTTTTATAGAGTATCGGTAATGCTGTCGGAGCCGAGCACGTATAAATAAAACGAGCGTGTAACATTTTTTTAACAACGAGAGAAGAAAATGAAAATACACCGAAACGCGTCACCGGGGGGTATATTCTCGTTGACACTATGACCCGCGTGTAAACTTAAAAGCGTCAAATTAGTCGCAGTTAAAATAAACGAAAAAAAAAAAAAAAAAAAAAATCACGAGGTGCAAAAGCCCCGCGTCGTATCGATCCTCGCCATACCGATTTAGCACCTCCCCAGACTGCAGTTGGTGAAATAGTAATAACTGCGACGGTTCGGCAGTACCTGTAATAACAACGTGAGAGAGAAAGACTACTTAAAAAAATATAATCGTCACTCTGGCTAGCCTGAATCACCCGTCACATGGAAATAATTAACCGAAAGCGTAAAAGTGTTACCTTTGACGCTGCTTCCATCACTATCTCGTGGATAACTGCACGTGTAAATAATCGATGGGGGCTTTTTATTTTTGCCCGTGGAAAAATTTAATTCCCGTGCCCCCGACTGCTCGGAAGATTATAAATTTACCAATACCCTCTCCGACTGCACGAGTGGCGCTACAAAATTCATTGGTCTCAAATATAATGTACCCTGCACTTGCTAGTATACATTAACCAATTGTCCGATGATGGTATAGAGATCTTACGAGCACTCGAGCGCGGTGAATACACTGATTTGAAGAAGGAAAAAAAAAAGCAATGATAGAAGAAACACAGCGGCGAACAATGGCCCTTTCCCAAGTCGCGCGTTCCAGTGAGCATATATATATATATGCGTCGACGACTCGGTGGTGGCTTTCCGGTTAAAACGCGATGTTTGCGCGCCCCGCACTTCCTGGAAGCGGTTATCATTGTTATTATTATTGTCAAGCCGCTGGTCTTCGATTATTGTTAATAGCGAGCATCGATCGATCGACGCGGCCGATTGAGCTAAACAGAGGCCGAGTAGGCAAATAGCAGCATATGCCGATGAATCGTCAATCAACGCGATCTTTTTATATACGCCGTTCGAGATGTAACGGAGCACTGCGTGCATTGTTTTTTTTTTTCCGCTAATATGATTCGTCGGGGGTTTGAAAATAACTTTGCGAGCGACTTCTTTTTTTTATTGGCTCGTACATTGGGTATACATGAAATCGGGTTAAGAGAAAAGGTGGAAATATATATTGATAGCGTGAAGTTTGATGTGTGTACATCGAGAAAAACCTAATAACCGTCGTGGAAGAATTTACAGTTATGATATGTAAATGACCAAAGTATCGAATGATTCACTGGCGAGTAACTCAAAATTTCAAAGACAACGGCACTGTAGAGAGCAGCAATTTCTTTGATTTTTTTTTTTCCTCTCGATATTATTTACGAGTAGATGGAAATGTGTAATTCTATAATAATCGCTTCGGCCTCGGCACACGGGCGTATACATCACCGCAAACAACCACATTACAAGACGGCCGTGCATTATTTTTGATAGAAAAAAAAATCTAATCGTCGTCTTGCGATAGTTATTGAGAGAGCGATTTAGCTATAGTCTCTTTTTTGCCTAGCAACGGTTTTCCCGTCGATGCCTCTTGATGATTTAAGGGCCCCAACTACATTTATGTACCTGCATCGATGCTGTCCTAAGAAAATAAGCTGTTCCCTCGCCCCTTTGGTTATCATACGTGGCCGTAAAAACGTGTGTGAATTTGCACGACAATGCAGATCCACATACTTGAAACTTTGCAATTCCATTTTTTTTTTTTTTTTTTTTTTTTTCTTTTCCGCGCAGTGCTGTATATTTATGCGAGCAGAGCGCGCTTCCCGTGCGATAATGCCGGGGTTAAAGTTCGCATCGGAGCGACGGTGACTCGAGATTCTGAATTCGTCTCGTCCGGATCGTCTTCAACTTACATCGAATTTATTTCCGTCGCATTTGCGTGTCGTATATTTCGCAGATGATGCGATGTTTTCTTCGCTTCCGTGTAATGTTGATCACTGATTTTTATCCACGTTGTTGTCGTGCATTTCTCTCGGTGCAAAAGTGTATTCGTTGCATAAAAGCTTCGTCATAATATCCGGCGGATATACACGTGTACGCGTTTGCATCACACGTACGTAACGAAGGCGAGCTTTTGCTCTCGGATTTTTGAAAACATTTAGCATATACGATTCATTTGCCGGTGTTTTCCCCCTCTTTCTCTTTCAATCAATTGTGAATTTACGACTTTTAAATTTTCGGGGAAAGGAAACTGTTGACCCGATCGCTTTGAGTACCCGTCGAACGTCTCAGCTGTGATGAAACGATCATAGTCACTGTTTTTCCACTACGTCTTCCACTTTTGTATTTCCTTCGTGTCGCATTAGGTTACTGAAAAGAAAAAGATTATGATCTTGTGTACACTGTAACTTTAAAAGTAAGTAGCATTTTTTAAACAAGTCTATTTGAAACCTCCATTTATCTCTAATAAAAGTAGTAGCAATTTCAGAGCGAGGAAATGTTTATTCACGTTCTAGTATACTTAATTCGTTTGCTTAGAGTGAAATGAAAAAAAAATTTTAAAAAAAGTTGTCAACGTTACGCGGGATTCCCAAGCGGTCACCCTTCCAAGTACTAACCGCGCCCAACGTTGCTTCACTTCAGTGATCGGACGAGAACTGGTGGTTTCAACGTGGAATGAACGTTGACGACTTGGGGTCTTTAACTTGCGTTTCTAGCCTTTACTCAAATTGGACAGTGTATGAAATAAGTACATACATAGAAAAGTGAGCGAGAAAATGTTTATTCACGTTCTAGTATACTAATTCGTTTGCTTAGAGTGAAATGAAAAAAAAATTTTAAAAAAAGTTGTCAACGTTACGCGGGATTCCCAAGCGGTCACCCATCCAAGTACTAACCGCGCCCAACGTTGCTTCACTTCAGTGATCGGACGAGAACTGGTGGTTTCAACGTGGAATGAACGTTGACGACCTGGGGTCTTTAACTTGCGTTCCTAGCCTTTACTCAAATTGGACAGTGTATGAAATAAGTACATACATAGAAAAGTGAGCAAGGAAATGTTTATTCACGTTCTAGTATACTAATTCGTTTGCTTAGAGTGAAATGAAAAAAAAATTTTAAAAAAAGTTGTCAACGTTACGCGGGATTCCCAAGCGGTCACCCATCCAAGTACTAACCGCGCCCAACGTTGCTTCACTTCAGTGATCGGACGAGAACTGGTGGTTTCAACGTGGAATGAACGTTGACGACCTGGGGTCTTTAACTTGCGTTTCTAGCCTTTACTCAAATTGGACAGTGTATGAAATAAGTACATACATAGAAAAGTGAGCGAGGAAATGTTTATTTACGTTCTAGTATACTAATTCGTTTGCTTAGAGTGAAATGAAAAAAAAATTTTAAAAAAAGTTGTCAACGTTACGCGGGATTCCCAAGCGGTCACCCATCCAAGTACTAACCGCGCCCAACGTTGCTTCACTTCAGTGATCGGACGAGAACTGGTGGTTTCAACGTGGAATGAACGTTGACGACCTGGGGTCTTTAACTTGCGTTCCTAGCCTTTACTCAAATTGGACAGTGTATGAAATAAGTACATACATAGAAAAGTGAGCGAGGAAATGTTTATTTACGTTCTAGTATACTTAATTCGTTTGCTTAGAGTGAAATGAAAAAAAAATTTTAAAAAAAGTTGTCAACGTTACGCGGGATTCCCAAGCGGTCACCCATCCAAGTACTAACCGCGCCCAACGTTGCTTCACTTCAGTGATCGGACGAGAACTGGTGGTTTCAACGTGGAATGAACGTTGACGACTTGGGGTCTTTAACTTGCGTTTCTAGCCTTTACTCAAATTGGACAGTGTATGAAATAAGTACATACATAGAAAAGTGAGCGAGGAAATGTTTATTCACGTTCTAGTATACTAATTCGTTTGCTTAGAGTGAAATGAAAAAAAAATTTTAAAAAAAGTTGTCAACGTTACGCGGGATTCCCAAGCGGTCACCCATCCAAGTACTAACCGCACCCAACGTTGCTTCACTTCAGTGATCGGACGAGAACTGGTGGTTTCAACGTGGAATGAACGTTGACGACCTGGGGTCTTTAACTTGCGTTTCTAGCCTTTACTCAAATTGGACAGTGTATGAAATAAGTACATACATAGAAAAGTGAGCGAGGAAATGTTTATTTACGTTCTAGTATACTTAATTCGTTTGCTTAGAGTGAAATGAAAAAAAAATTTTAAAAAAAGTTGTCAACGTTACGCGGGATTCCCAAGCGGTCACCCATCCAAGTACTAACCGCGCCCAACGTTGCTTCACTTCAGTGATCGGACGAGAACTGGTGGTTTCAACGTGGAATGAACGTTGACGACCTGGGGTCTTTAACTTGCGTTTCTAGCCTTTACTCAAATTGGACAGTGTATGAAATAAGTACATACATAGAAAAGTGAGCGAGGAAATGTTTATTTACGTTCTAGTATACTTAATTCGTTTGCTTAGGGTGAAATGAAAAAAAAATTTTAAAAAAAGTTGTCAACGTTACGCGGGATTCCCAAGCGGTCACCCATCCAAGTACTAACCGCGCCCAACGTTGCTTCACTTCAGTGATCGGACGAGAACTGGTGGTTTCAACGTGGAATGAACGTTGACGACCTGGGGTCTTTAACTTGCGTTCCTAGCCTTTACTCAAATTGGACAGTGTATGAAATAAGTACATACATAGAAAAGTGAGCGAGGAAATGTTTATTCACGTTCTAGTATACTAATTCGTTTGCTTAGAGTGAAATGAAAAAAAAATTTTAAAAAAAGTTGTCAACGTTACGCGGGATTCCCAAGCGGTCACCCATCCAAGTACTAACCGCGCCCAACGTTGCTTCACTTCAGTGATCGGACGAGAACTGGTGGTTTCAACGTGGAATGAACGTTGACGGCCTGGGGTCTTTAACTTGCGTTCCTACGCTTTACTCAAATTGGACAGTGTATGAAATAAGTACATACATAGAAAAGTGATTTTGACTTCATTAACATAAGTTTAGCTCTGTAATTCTGAACGCGATTGAGCCATCCCCCATAGGATGATGCGATTAAACACAAGGGTAATTGTTATCCGGAAAACTGGCAGTTGGCTATTGGCACAAAACAAATTAATTTTGTAGTAAAAAAAAAAATTGCAGAATTTCTTGATCAGATAGATCATTGTAATAGTATATTAGCTTATAGTGTGATCTTGGTAAAGTATAGAAATGACACCATAACATTCCAACAAAGACAATCCCCGGTAGGTGCTTTATGCAATTACAGAATGCAGGAGTAGGTAAGTATCGCACTGGACGATGAATTATAAAACCTCAATTTCTCCCATTGAGGCCCGAACGCGACTCTGCCACGAGAGCAACCACTCGCCCACCATCGCGCCCACAGACAGATATTTATCGGCCCAACGTTAATTCTTTGCTGTTAATTCAATAAAACGTTCGGGCGTGTTATCTGCAAGAAACAAAAGGAGCAGAGCTCGAGGCAAATGATGAATGACGGCAGAGGCGCAGCTAGAGCGAGCACGATCGGCCGGAACAACAGAGATACGAAGAACGTCTGCCGGTGGCGACGATCACCACGCGTGTGTTGCTGCTACGTATAGGTGTATACTATTATCTAAGTTAAAAAAAAAAAAAAAAAAAAAAACCTAGATCATAAGTTCAAGAAAAGAAATCGGCCTTACTGCTTACCTCCACGTATTGTATCCGATCTCGGTGATTGGATCAACTTTTTTTTTTTTTTCACCGCCCAGGGAGATATGATACAATATGCGCCTGAAGATTTTATATAGGAACGCGTATGATAAAACCCAAGATTTATACATGTTATCTGTCACCGAGGCCGAGTTTATCCGATGTACAAATGAATGAATCTCGAAAAAAGCGTGAACCTTTTCGACATCCCGGCAGCAGGAGATGAAGAGAAAAAATACGCGGAGTAGAGTTGCTCAAAGAGGAAATAACTCGGCTGGTGGGGAGTATAAGCGGCAATTACAATTTCGCGAGCGTCGCCGGAGAAGAGGCGCGATGTCGTCACCTGTTGTTTCGTATTCCGAGGCGCGTCGTATATATACACAAGGTTTTTCCTGCACCGAGAGGAGAAAGGGAGTGACTAACGCGCGTCTCTCCCCGACGCGGACGATCGGCTGGCGATTCTCATTATCTCCCTACATTCGGTGGGGATCTCCCCCCCCCCCGTTGGGACGGGCAGAGGGAGGAAACCGCAAAACCCCGGAGATTGCGCGTCTTTCCACTTTTCTCTCCTCCGGATTCCGTAAAACCATTATCATTGCCCAAGTCGGGTTTGTGTGTGCCGGGGATGCTGCGACGAGGAGTATAGTATAGGTTTCGCGTCTTGATGACAATAAAAGCGCCGCGTCGTCGATTACCGCCTCTCCAGCGCTACTTCTCCTCGCAATCACTTTTCCGATATTATTGTATAATAGTCCCTCCGAGACTCGGCATATACACGTAGAGGTACCTGTAGAGGACCGTACATTATATTTACGATCTTTGTCGACGCTCGGTGAAAGAGGGATTTTCTCTCCTTTTATCCCACTTCCTATGATGTGCACATCCACTTTCGTTTTTCCTCGTTCTTTTTTTGTGCGCTCGACGTATCGAGGTGTCTCCTCGCCCGCTCGGCTTTCAAAATCCTCCGATGGCCGTTATGTTCCTCGAGACCGGCTCTCGCGTAATCCTCGTCGAGTCGGACGACGAATTAATAATTCACTCCCGACGTTGTTGGGCAACCGATGGAGAACCATCGTGCGTTGATTGAGCCTTTTTTTTTTTTTTTTCTTCTCGTTCAATTTGTCATTTTTCACGAGTATGTATGTACACTCGAGGTGTGTACGCGAATCATTAAACCTTTTTTTTTTTTGCAGCAGCAGCAAGTAGAGGAGCCATCATCCAATGTTGCGACGTCAGAAGTCGTGAAGTTGTGTGTGCAACGCGTCACATAAATCAACGATTATGACTTAGCTTCGAGCAACATTTCGGTTGTAATTAAATAAACAAGTACTCTGTAAAGGTGTTTCTCTTTTGTACGCTGCATGAAATAATTGCGTAAGAAAATCAAATTTGCTGTAAAATGTTGATAGAGATTTTTTACTCATCCTACCCACATCGGCTGCAAATTATAAGTATGCGCATCGTCAAATCCCGACCCGTCCTCGATATTGCGCAAGAAACTTCATAGATGTATACACAGCGTGTCGCAACTGCATCGAATATCCCCGTTATACACCGAGAGGCTCCTTCAAAGAGGAAAGACAGACAGAGCCGATGTATAATTGCCGTAGAATTATTAGGTAGGGGGGGAAAAAAAAATAGTGAAATTGAAAAAACGTCCGATTGGTCGTGCGATTAACATTTTTCACTCATCGACAGCCGCATAAGTAGCGGTGCATATACAGGTATAGAGACGCCGCGCACGCACTAAAAGCTTTTCTCCCATTAGCCACCACAACCGGCTACTCGAACATTTATATACGTATATGAAATACAGCCGAGTAATAAGTAAGCCGAAGAAAGAGAAGAAAAAGAAAAAAATGAAAGCTCCGCATTACTGCGTCAGCACACCTCAAAAGGCTATAAAACACCTTTCGATATCTTGGTATCACTTTGTACGCCCACGCGTGCTCGTGGCTCTCTTATAAGTCGATCATCGATCAAGCGCGAACCACGTAACGCGCACACACGGGTATAGCCCTTCCCCTCTCGTATACACCCCATTATGGTAAAACGTGTATAGGAACAAAAACAAAAAAAAACAAAAAAAAACCACACTTGCGCTCAATCACTCGGTGGTGTATAACGCCAAACGACACACAATATCCCCCGCCAACGGTTCACCTACATATAAGTAATATTATATGAGCCCAAGCGTAAACGCATACGTATGGTATACAAGCGGCCTGGAATTCGCAGGACTCGATATACATACATATATACGCCCCTCGCACAATCGGCAGCGTTAATTAATTACACCGGCGTGCTCATATAAACGTGTGTGTCTCTCGATCGTTGCACACCCCCTTGTATCGCCCGCATAAGAGACAAGACAAAGACGCACACTGCGCCTAGAGAGAGAGAGAGAAAAAAGGAACAAGGGGGATATATTCTGTATATCTGGGGTGCCGCGGTAATACAACCAAGCGTAGGCGTGGTGCGGTGCACACGAGACCGGCTCTCGATTCGTTATCACGATTTATGAGCCGGCTGCAGGAATCCGGACGTCTGTGTCCGTACCCCGTGTGTGCGTGCGTTTGCATATATATATATATTCATTTGCAGTATGCTTTATATTTTGCCACGTGCATATGGGAGAGTATATAGTACTTATTACTTATATATATATATATATATATGTGCGAGCTCTTGGTATAATATTAGTGAAAGTATATTTACTTATAAAGTAGCCGGAGGAACCGGAAGGGAATTTTAGAGATCGGCTTTGGGGAAACTAGCGGGTGAAATCGTCTTCTCGTGCAAGTTTAGACTCGTTGGACCGAAATTTCCTTGGACTCGTGATGATTATACACTTGGGGGATGAAAAAATCCAAGGGAGCGAGGGCGATTTAACTGCAGAAAAAATTTTCGTGAGCAAACTTTGAAAAAGTTACAACGTAGTCTCGATTAGTAGTATACAGTGGTGATTTGTGTTACAGACACGTATGTTATTACGACGCGTATAAATAATATTGCAATAATAATAGGTATAGACCATTGTGACCTGCGCAGTGGAAGCGTGAGAAACTTTTCCGCATGTAAAGTAACAGTGTTTTATGTGGGTAGGTGCTCACATACTTGGTTGCATTTACTTTATACCTTAGATTGAAATTTCATCCATTTGTAAAAAACTTACGTGTGTGAAAGGTTATAATGATATACACTCGACCAAGGCCTACACTTTTCAGTGATAATGGTAATCGATGAGCATCAGCTATCCAAGCAGATCCTGTTTATGAATGATTCCACGATGTTTCAAATTGAAAAATATGACTTGTTGGTTACGATAATTTCGTATTGAAATAGAAATGGATGCTGATTGTTGATTATTGATATTTTACCCTCGGTTATGCTCAACAATTATGTATAAATGATATTGTAAACGTATCATCTCATTTCTAAATTGTTTTCACATTGCTCCAGATGAGAGATCGTATGTACGTTGCTTTGAAACTTATTGATAAAAAAAAGTCTTCGAATCTATTGGAACAAAACGTTTCGTGTTATCCTCTACTGAAGTACAAACTCTTTTTTTTTATGGGAGAACTCAATCATAAGCGGAGGAGCATCAACCGAGTATTGTACAGTGTACGTCTCAACTCTTGTCCATGCGCCACCTTTCTCGGAATCGTATACACAAATATATACGCCCCGAGCGAAAGAAAGGAAGAAAGAGCGACCGAGTGCTTGCTCAGCAGCGGCCGTTCGTAACGATTCTAATTACCGAGCAATTACGTTTGATTAACCCAATTTGCGAAAATTTTCAATCGTTCCCTCGTCACATTGGCACAAGGAGGAAGAGTGACTTGCCACTCGTACCATACATATATATGCTCATTCTGCATCATCTTCACTCCTCGGTTGGTCACGCGCAATCGTTCAAATAGCCGGCAACGCGTGAGTTTGCCCGATGTCTAATTATAAAACGTGTGTACATACTATCTGCTATTTTCTCAACAACATAACATTATATCGTGCACCTCTCGTTTTTTTTTTTTCAATTAGCAAATTGACTACCCGAATTGTTAGGAGGAATGAGGCATCAGCTAAATTAAATATGCAGACGTATATAAAGTTAAACTCGATTACACCCGAGAAAATGGAAGCGAAGCGTATACTCTCCTGGTCACATTATTATTTTCGTGCTTTTCTCACTTGTACCTTTGCCATTGTGAGCTTTTTGCAGTCAGACCGGCCGAATTGAAATCGCCCGCGTGCAGCTATATGTCCTTATACTCGCTCGCGAAACTGGCTTAAAACTCGAATGTCTAGGAGAAAAAAAAAAAAAAAAAAAACATCTAATGCAGAAAGAAAAAGACCGGCTTCACGCGATAATGACTTGTCTCTTAATTGAACGTACTAATTACACCCGTGTAGTCTCCATGTGCGCGCGCGCGCGTGTGTAGGTGTATATAATATAACGGCACATTATTAAGCTGTGCAGCAAATTAATTTTATGCTCTTTCAAGTGGGTGTTGCTGATCGACTCTTTTTGATTGGCTCGCCCTATCATGTATTCATCGATTATTGATACTCGCGTTACTGCGATAGCATTTTGACTTTGGGTGTATGTATACTTGTTTTTTTTTTTTTTTTTTCCACACGTGTATTTTCCTGTGTCGACATAATATTCGAGGCTGTTAAATGTCGCCTTTTTGGGGAGGAAAAAAAAAAAAAAAAAAAAAAACTGCAATCATCAGGAATGCGCATGTGAGGCTATACACACACTGCTCCGTTAGTTCATCGAACGATGCGTGTTTGGCCGTAATCGAGGTCTTTTCTGATGTGCCGAGCCCAAGATTTTTCCAACTCTTTTCGCACGCAGTTTCGCAAGCCGCGGCCAATTTTGCGAGTAATTTATTTGTTGCTTTTTATTTTTAACTCTTGACGGGTCTCGAAGAATTCGTTTGTAGAAAAAAAGAAGGGAGGGTAGGGGGGAAATAGCAAAGAGCAAAATAAACGGGGGCCAGGAATTTCCTTCCAATCGACGATTTCGTAGCACAAAAGAGCGAGTTGTTGGTGATGCACACATGTATACTATACACGCGTGGCTGTGACGGTGAGAAAACGAAAACAAACAAAATCGCATGGAACGACGGTCCATTGATGCACGAAATTGTCATGGGGGAGGAAGCGAGAGAGAGAGAGAGAGGAAAAAATGGCTTCTTATTTATTTGTCCACGACTTGACGCCTATACAAGATGTATACCTATATTATTATAGATCGTCCGGGGGGTAACTCAACACAAACATCGGGGTCTTTTCCGCGAAAGCGTTTCCCTCTTTCTCAATTTATACACCATACGTTCACCATAGAGCAAAAGAGGGAGTAACAAGTGTATATAATATAAGCACACAGCATCCGACGTACAATGCTGTTATGGGTGAGGAAGAGAACGAGAGCGTAAAAAGTCCGTGCCGATGTATAGGGAAAGAAGGAAGCACAGAAAATGGTGAAGAAAAAGTGGAGGAGAGAGTATAGCTATATGTAGTGAAAAGCTGGGGGTAGAGGAGGGCTCGACTAGTCCAAGGAGGAGGAGGAGGAGGGGGCGATGACGGCGCCGAGGGAGGAGAGGCGAACTGATTCTCACACTTGTTGCCCCGGCGTATGGTGGAGCAGCCCTGCATCATCGTGCGGTGCGCACCGCCACATCCGCGTGTGTATGCATACACGTGCTTTCCTTTTTCTTCTTGTTTCGCGTTTCAAGAGCTGGCGAGAGTATACAGGTACCTATATAATATGTCGAGATCGGGGGTTCGCCACAACAGCAGCTGTCGGGACGAAAGAGGAGGGTCCCTCATTTTTTTTTGTGTACGACGTACTTGTAAGTAATATGCAAGGACGAGAAGAGAGAGAGAGACGATTGCAAGAGCCAGAAAATCTAATGCATATATAAAGACTGTAACCCATCATCCTCTGTGCACAGTAGCAAGGTATAGCACATACAGGTACAGGTACAAGCGATCCTTGTAAACTATAACTTTGGTTGCCGATGTATATAATATGTGCACGAAGATAGGTGGATGCCACAGGTCTCGTCTCTCTCCTGTCACTACTTTTTTTTTTTTTTTTTTCTTTTTCTTTTCTTTCAAGGGTGGGCCCGTCCACCGATTATCCGCCAAAGTATAGTGATTAGGGGGCCCGAAGGTGCCCATTATCACTTTGCGCGCACTCTCTCTCTCTCTTTCACTCTTCCATTGTCTATACGTCTACAATGTCCTACCACCTCATCCATACATACTATCAATGAGAGGTAGGTTTTCTGCTGCACACAAAACACACACACATTATTGGAATGGACGTGTGTGTGTGTGTTACGGGTGGTAAAATGTACCGCTGTTCTTTCGGATGTACACACTGTAATTGGCTGATATTGGTATGTACCTATACCTGTGTATACGTGCACGTAATGACGAGCTACCTACCTACCTACTCTGTGTGTTTATTACATGATTTTCGTGTAAGTAGCTCAATGTGGTGGTAGTATATTATAGAGCTGTACAGCAGCTGATGTAGCTTTGCGCGCACACGTATAACTTTAATAGTATAGGTACATAATTATAGTGTTGAGTACCATCTATTATATAGGCGTATAGAAATTATGTTTAAGCACATTTTTGTCGTCATCGGAAAAATTTGTCCAAATGATTTTTACCATCCAATTGGGATCGGTAGCCAATATACACCTATACTACATGTAGCAGCATCGGTAGCACCTATACCGATACATATTATTACTTATGCGTTATCACGCTTGTCGGGAAGGTTTACACATAATATACGACATATACAAAAAGAGGGGAGGAGAGGGTTGCAAAGAGACAAAAATGCCCTACCACGTAGAAAAAATCTGCTCTTCGGTGTAAGTATATTATGAACACGGATAATCCCGGGCGAAGCATCGCCGAGGGCCACAAGAATCGCGAGAAGGAGCTATTAGATGGAAGACCAAGGAGATGGGCTTCTTGCGTCAGTGTTCGTCCATCACCAACAAAAACATACACTGCACGCACACGTACTCGCGAGCACACACACACACACACACACACAGAGCACAGAGTGAGAAAGAGAGAGAGCTCGCAAGAAGTTGCAACCTTATTTGAACCCGGTTTTGCTGCTGCCGCTCTTGCGGTTTTGCTCTGCGGTGCACTATACGCGTATATATATACCGTACAATGCAGACACACTAGGATATAAACATGTATGTACCGCGTGAAGCGTGCATATATGCATAAACATTCGCGTGTGTCGCCACGTATATAATATTACATCTATACACTTTGAAGCTGCAGCTTGCAGCGTGGAGGGAAGATATAATAATAATAATAATATTATTATACTGTATCCGTAACCGCCTGCACATCACCACCGCCGCGAAAGGGGACAAAAAAAGGGGTCGGGGGGGACGCGGAGGATCTTGCGTCACGCGATTTATATATGTACGCACACACACACACACTGCACGCACGACCCTTCCAGAGAGAGAGTTTAAGAGTTTTGCAGCTGGGCCCCGGGGCGTCTCGTGACTCTCTCGATTGATACGCCGCCGAGGCTTCCTGGCGCAGCGTGTGTGTCTCTTTTGATTGCGCGCACTTGAAAACGCTATACCCGGAGGCCGTGTCTGTGATACTTTGGCTCGATGCTTATCGCTGTGTGTTTTGTAATCCGTGGGTCCTTTTCTTTTTTTTTTTTTTTCGCAAAATTTGCATTCCGTCACGGGATGACGAACAATACAACAGTGGATTTTCGCTCGACGCGTCATCGGAATAGCTGATGAATCCTGAGGCTAATGACTCACGGAAGGAATTCACACGGAAGATGAAGTTAAAGTGATTGATGGCTCCCGTCATTGATATTTTTGGCTGATGATTTATTGTACTTTATTTCGAATCTTGCACCTCTTTTTTTTTTTTAATCTCAGATGGCTTTTTGTGTTTTATTTTGCTATATTTAATGTTCTTTTTTTTTTTAAAGTCATTTTGGGAGTTATCGCGAGATAAATTTAGATGCGGCACACTTGGCCGATCACTTGACCGACTCCCGAGTGAATTATTGCTGCCAGTGTTGTAATTTTATTATCGGCGATTAATTTCGGCAGGTGTTAATAAATCAACGCGATGAATATCGAAATCCTTTAAAATATTTATAATTTTGGCGGTGGTTGATGAGATGAGAACTACATTGGGTGCAGCGTTTCTTTTTTTTTCTTTTTTTTTTATTGTGAATTACTCGATAAATTTGCAAAATCAAGGTACAGATATGTTATATTTAGATAGACTTTGTCGCATACAACCTCATTAGCCAATTGAGCAATCCCGCGCGTTTTTTATGATACCCATCGTAACAACATCCACGTACGCCGATAACAAGAAAAAAAAGAGGAGCAGCTAAAAAAAAAAAAAAAAAAACCTGCACATGTGTAATTGCAATTAATAATCACATGGTAATGATTATGAAAATAAATAATAATAATAATATTAACAAACGCGCGAAAAAATTGCGCAACCCCAACAATGTATCCTGTTATCGTTTTTATTGCCATGCCGTATATATATATACGGCGTATCTGCCACATGAGCGATCACACGCGCGTGTCGGTGATGAAAAATTAAAATAACTCGTTCAACGCTTCGTATGAAAAAAAAAGGCCGATCAAACAACGACAAGGTGTATACCCCCGAAAGTACACAATAATAATAATAATAACAACAACATCAGAGATAAGACATCCGCAAGTACTTCGATAAAGGTATATAATATATGTGTTGATATTATACCTCGTTGTAACGCACGTGTCAAACGACCTGTTGCACGAGCGCGTGCTCCGAAAGACATGCAAAAAGATATAAATAAATATACATCCATATACATGTGACCCACGTGCGGTGGGTCAGGTCACGAGTGCTTGGCAATATAATTACTTAATACAGGTACTCGGGTCGCGTAGGCGCGAGACTCGCACACAAAACATCATCAGACGCGCTCAGTCATGGTATCACAGGGCAAGTAGGTATAGATATACTTTCTCTTGCAAATCCAATATCTCCTCTCTCTCGAGCAGATATTGCACAATAATTGAGCGTACCTATTATCTCTATATGTGATGCGGCAACAAGTGCACAAGATGTATACTTAGGTGTAAAAGCAGCTATAGGAGGAATAATCGCAGGCTAAAGGTTATAGGCCTCACCTCCCGAGAGTCCCGGTGCTTGCGGGCCCATATCCATGTAGCGGGATAGGGGCGTCGCGTCCACGTAAAAGTGAAAGAAGGTGCACCCGTGTATCCTATACATATATGTACGGGAGTAGTAGGAGGGAAAAAAAAAAAAAAAAAAAAAAAAAAAAAGATGAGCTGCTACATAACGCGGAGCGGGAGTATATACAGTGGTTATTGCGACACGCCTGCATCAGAAGATGGAGCGCGGTGCACACGGCACAGCATCCATATGGATATACCTGCACCAGAGAATAAGCGAGGGTACATGGGTGAGTGCAGACTGGAGAGAGAGAGTAAGGAGAGTCCCGAGGTAGCGTCGACGGCGCGCGTTACGCCATCGCCATAGTCTCGATCTGTCTCTCCTTGGTATGGTGTGTGTGTGTGTGTGTGTGTGCGCGCGGGACCTCGAGGCCCCGGAGGCAAGAATGCCGTGTAATGATGCTGCGGTTGCCGGTGCAGAGCGGTTGGGCTCCTCTCGCGGCTGCAGTGCACAACCTTACGTTGCACATCCGGGAGACGGTCCTCTCTCTCTCTCTGCAGTACTGTATTACCTTATATACATATATATCTGTACTCTATACAATGCAGGGCGAGAGAGCAGCCAAACGGGCAATCCCACTCGCTCTCCCTTGCACCTATACATACTTATGCATTTATTGTATATGTACGCCTACACCCATGATGTACATATATTATTATATACGTAGGTACATGTACTGCAAGTGCAAAGAGAGGGGTGAGAGGTCCGTTGGCGCAATCTACCACTGTTTTCAAGTGCTTTACCTGCACCATCAGCAGCAGCTCATTAGATCTCCGTCTCTCGGAAAGCTTACATATATACTTTTGCTTTGGGTCCGATCGTCCTCTTCTTTCTTCGGTGCACAGCCTATATTACCTATATACATCCCATACATATACATATACCCACCTCTACCACCCCATATGTATACCACCGTATTGTGCAACATTGAAAAGCTATGACGCTTTTTTACTTGTCTTTCGCTTTCAATACGGTGACGATCCCTCGCAAGGGTATACTTACGAAGAAAAAAAAAAAAAAAAATTATATTCACCTGTTGTTTTCATGGATTATCATTGATCGACTCGGGGCTGTCTGTATAGGTATCCCGCGCTTTTTTTTTTTTTTTTTTTTTTTTACTGCAAATATAATCTTCATGTACTCGCGGGTTAGGTAAGTCGAGTGTGTGTATATTCTCTGTGGGTTAATGGGCGTCGTAAATTATCAGCTCCTCGGTGCAGCGGCAGAGGTCCCGCGCTCTTTTACTTCTTTTTTAAACAAACGCTGCTCGTGTGTACACACACACACACACGTAATGTACGAATTTCGCAACACGCGCTCCGGCGCGCCGCGGTAAATGCCTCGGATGCTGTTCCTCTCCCCCCATCCCATCTCTCTCTCTCTTAATTCTCTTTATTATATCCACGTGTGTGTTTGTTATACACGTACAATCAGAGGGAGATAGACATTTGCTCGTAACTATATACTCGACGTAGGCGTTCGATGTACGCGCCGCTGCCTCAGCGGGATACAATAACAATATCGGTACGAACGACACAACAACGACGCTCTGTTTCGTAATTTTTTTTTTTTTTTTTTTTTTTTTTTTATACTATGATGTTTGTACGTATAGGTCCATACCCCTTTTTATATATTTAAAATGACGACGCTTTGTTTGGTTTACTCGAACGGAGCTAATGTTCGCATAAATTCCCCGGCCTTCAGCTATTACACCACCGAGGCCCGAATTGTACCATGCGCTATTTGCGGCGCCCTTTTTTCCAAATAGATGTTGGACCATCACTACACAGTGTATAACGAGCACTGCGCTATAGGTTTACCGCACAAGCCATTCGTTTTTCTTCTTCTTCTTCCCCTTTAATTGCAACTTTTCAACTCTTCGAATTAAATACGCTCGCTTTATTTAGGTGGTGGTTGCAACAGTTTCCCAACGTTGCGCTGAAGTTTTTCCTTGGAGGGAGGGGTTTTTTTTTTTTGGATAAAACCTACAGTACATAATATATTGGTTGGAACATCAATTATCTCAAAACTACTGCAGATACACTTGCCACAGAGATAGAAGTGTATATTAGTATACTCGAGTGATCGGATGTATAGATGCGAGTAAATTGCAAATAATATGTGTACGGGTTGCACAAATACTGTTTTCCTTATTTCGATTATTTTCCCATCGAGTGTCTCTGTAGGGGATATTCATTACGTGCGGCTAATGATTCACATTGTTATCCACCAACCACGCGAGTACATATGTATATATTGTATATTTATTGCGGACCAATACGAAACGATAACGGACTTGTAAATATTTTTCTATAATTCTTCATGTGCAGCCGATGACGTTTTCCGACTTTGAATCCGGTACTATACGATTAGGTACAATATGTATGCATTGTTGCTGTAAATGCCACGAAACTCGTTGGGAAAAACCCCTTGTTCTCTTGAAAAATGCGTTTCCAAATAATATATAATAACGTGGACAACGCAATCAACAGTTTCACCGCCCGCGGAGTGCGAAGGGAAGAAAAAAAAATTCAAAAAAAAAAAAGAAGCTCCTCCGATCTCGAGTGTACTTCCCAAATTCCACACCTTCCGCCTAACGCTCATCCGCAATGAAGCTGAGAGGAGCGACCTATGGCTGCCGCAGCATCGGCGCATTTGAAATTCAAGCATACATCAGCGTATACCCCGTCGGCGGAGAACAAACGCATTGATACACACACGTGCGCTACCTCGGAAGTCGAGGCGGAGATTGCCCTTCTCTCGTGTTCTTTTTTGCATCGCATGAAGACGTCCACGAGGGATGGGGAAAAACGGAAAAACGAACGACAGATCCGTTAGGCCGTACAGAGGGAGAGAGGCTTATCGGGCGCAGATATCGACATCGCGGAAATGCCAGGCACTTCCGTAACCGGTTCTCCGAAGGTGAGATATAAACCTACAAGGTGTACCTTTACGTGTGAGCGAAGAAGAAATATACTGGCTCATCTCGTGTGTTGATACATGTATATTGTATACAGGGAATTACCGGTGTAGAACGGAAGAGCGGCCGACTTCTCTCCGTATATACCTCCGATCCCCGGCTTGAGATTGCTCGTTTTTAATTAACCCGTGAAAACCACCTCGCTCTACACTCGCGTAATCATTCCCAGCTATGATCGTATAGATTTTTCATCAATGTTTAACGTTCAATGTTTTCCTTTGTGTTTTTTTTGTTTTTTCCCCTTTGATCGTTTCACACGCGCTTCCGCAAAGGAAAAACCGGTGCTTGGCGCATTTTGTTGTATACGCAAAATCAATCGATTCGGAAATTTGGAGAGCAAGACGAATCGAAGATCCCGCGCGTTGATTTTCCGGATCTCGGAGCGAATCGTAAAATTAAATGGTACGATATAAAGAGGCCGTTTCGCAAGCACACATATTATAGGCCCCTTCCATCCCCGTATAGGCTCGAAATTGCGAAATACTAAATCCACGTGCAACACAATGGGCATATTGTATATACGTTATGTGGGCACGGCTGCTCACATATGTATATAACATTATGTACGTGTATGAATCTTCCACCCGAGAGATAATTTCTCCTCCCTTTTCCTCACTCTCTCTCTCTCTCTCTCTCTTTAATCGACGGTGCGGCTATTGCTCCGCAGTTCGCACGAACGAGCCAACCTACATACCCTGCATACATACACACGTACTTGTTATTATCATTATTGGTTTTATAACGAAAGAAGCGAAAGTTCAAAAGTTCAAGCGGTAAAAACCAGGCCCACACTTGTGCGCGCCCAACATACTTTGGTACACCTAAACTCTATAAACGCGAATTTCGCAACTATATGTAAGTACCTCCTCTGTGGCTTTACCTTGTTCGCGTGGCGGAGGATAAAACCGGCACCCCCTCCGTTAAATTCAATCGGCGGGAGAGACGTCACCCGATACACCCGATACACAATATATACATATATACCGAGACACATCCTCGTCTAATTAACAAGACAATGCAGAAGAAAGGGTTAATTGTGCACGGTAGTAGGAGGAGGAGGAGGACAAAGCATTATGTATATACTTTTGTGCAAGCAAAGAGGGTAAAGTAATAAAATAGTTGTAGAGAGAGGAGTGCCGAAGGAGCAGCTCCCTTTCGAAAGGAAGAATCCCTCGGTGCGCGGCTCCGAGGCCGAGCGAACATATAGAGGAGGGAGTAGCGCGCGCTTTTCCATTTCCATCTGATGGATCGTTAAGAGAAGCTGGATATATCCCTCCCCCGCGCGTGTCCCCCTCGAGAGGCTGTACATAAAAAGAGAAAGAGAGAGAGACGTGTGTTGCGAAAGACACAAGGAGGTGCGTGTATACACCGCACATGACGGGCCGTCTTTCTCTGGTGTGGCCCTCGAGTTGGTGCGTACCCACCATTAAGTATTCATTGAAAGCTCACGAATATATAATATAGGTATATATACAATATCTACGAATGGAAGAAAGCGCGAGTGGTCGGATGTACTTAACTTACCTATTGTTTGGCAACCATTCGCCTGTATATATATATTATGTTGTACAGTTTTCGTGCACACTCGGCGGCAACTCGTGCCCTACTCTCTCGTTCCGCGATGCTTACGTAAGCGTGCCATCTCCTCCTCTGCACCCAACGCTTTAATTTCACTCTCACTCCCGCGTTCGACGGAGTGATGGTATACTTCATTGTATCGATGCGAAAAATTAATGGCCCCTGCTCCGGAGGATCTTTATACAAATCGGCACACACACACACACGTATGTGGTATGCAAAAGGAAATGAGCAAAGCGCGAGTTTAACCCATACATCATAATGTGTACCTACATAGGAAACACTCTGGTGTGCATAATTATGCTTACACAGTACAGCATATAGAGAGAGAGAGAGAGAGAGAGATCATAGTTTGTATAGATCCGTGATGACGCAAGCTCGTCGGCACGTATGGCTCTTTATACATACGGAGGCCCCGACTGGTCTGGAGCAAATATAATGTGTGTGTAAGCGAGGCCCGTCGGCCTTCGCGAGTTTCCTCTCTCGCTTGGCTCTCTGCTGTTATATCCCACGTATACGTGTGTGTGTGTGTGTGTGTGTGTGTATACGCTCTGAGAAAATATACTCACTCGAGCGTTTAATAACGAGACTTGCAGCGGCGCAGCTTCCGAACCGATCGCTCGCGCGTTACTTCTTTTTTGGACTTTCGCTTTTGTCGCCTCTCTGCCATGTGTACAGAGAGACAGAGTTGGATCATCGATCTTCCCTTTTCTCTCGTTGTTTTTGAATTGGGCCGTTCCGTGTTTACGAGTATATAGTATACATACCGATTTGCGTAATGATCGCGGCTTTTAGATGATGAGTGTACCGAAACTATACTTTGTCTCCTTCGCCTTGTGGATTTTGTTTTTCGCGCCAATCGTCGAAATTTATTTGCCGTCTTTGGTCCGCCCACCCGTTATCGATCGGGATGACACCTGTACCATTATTTTCGCGCTTGCCGATCATTTTATCCATACAGTCTTCGAGGCACATTCACGCGTACGATGTACACACAAGTTGGCTCTTTAATCCCATGTCTATGTGTTGAAGTTTGATCGCGTGCCGATAGAAAATTCTTACCGATACACTTGAACAAACACGAAAAGAGCCAAGATCAAGCACAAAAGGCTGCGAATTAAACTCATTTCCCGTTTGCACAGAGATAATAATGAAACACCAGCGCAATGGTTGATGAAAAGAAAAAGAGAAAAAAAGGTTTCAGTCTACCCGGTATATACTCAAAAAACCTGGTACGTATGCACGCAGGTATAATAACGCGCACGTGTCCCTTGGCGGACCTCTGTATATCCCTTTTTTTTTTTTTTTTTTTTTTTTTTTTTTTTTAGCAAATAGCCACCAAAAAAAAAAAAAGGCCACTCAAGTAAGTATAATAGACACAACGGGGGACGAACAATGAGCCCTCGCTTTACGACATGTATAGTTGCGCGCGACGCCCACGAGCTGGACACGCGTTTCTCGCGCGGCGAAACCGACCCGGCCAATTTTAAACCGCGAGCTACCCGGATTTCGTTTTTGAAAAAAAAAAAAAAAAATACCCAACTCGCCCAAAAGACCGAGTGGTTCTAGGAAGAAAAAAAAAACGGGTGTATCAAGTAGTGGAAAAAAAAAAAACAAAACAAAAAACAACAATAATCTTAAATAAAATAAAACTAAAGGGAGAGAAAGAAACACTGTATAATATACATGCACGTGCGAGCCGCTGTATAGCGTATACAGGGCCTAAACTGGTTTTTTAACATTCCTCGCGCCGCGGATCCTTCCCCCCCCCCCCCACGTACACACCCATGCGCGATCCTTATTTTCTCTTTCGCTTTTTTTTCCTCCTCCCGTTTGGAGATGTGCACACAAAGGCGAACCAAAAAGGGACTCGAGCGCGGGGTCCAACCCCTGCGCATCCATATACACCTACGTCCAAAACAACCCCGAGACGCCTGAATTGTTATTCTTACTCGTATACCTGTACCTACACGTGACCTTACCGGGGAATAAAACACCTTTTTTTTTTTTTTCTCGGGATAGCCAGCATTGACACACACACGCAGACGGTTTCGTTCCGCCTTTCATTTATCTGGCTCTCCTTCCTTGTAATATCTTCGTATTTTTTTCTCTCTCCCCTCCGTGGAAGGAATTCCTCCGACGCGCCGCGCTCAGAATCTCAAAGTGGGCCATAACGCTCTTGTAGACCCTATTCACGAGGATATACACATAAGCTGCCTCTTCTTCTTCTAGAGTACATATATATACACACACACACGCGCGCGCGCGCTATATTCTATTTAAATTTCGATGAACGCCTCCTCCTGCTTCTTCTATATCCTTCGGGGGACGTGATCCTTTGATGGGCCTCCTCGCAATTAGGATTCACGTATTATACATATATATTTTTTTTTTTTTCACCCTCCCCTTATTCTCCGATGGACGATGACACGTTGCATTCTTCCGACGGTCGGGAGCGAGAAAACGCGATAATTCACTCTTTTTCCCAGGTGAGTTTGTCATTGTTATTCTTATTTTTTCACTCACGCGACCGACTTCCAGATTTCCGATATCACCGCGTGCACATCCACCTCGTTAACCAAATTATACGCTCCTCGCGGTCCCGAAAATACATTTCCCTCCCTATACCCACTTGGCGCCCATTACGTATGCCGGTGTCCCGATGGCGCTCCACATTTAGAACTTGGCTCCGCCGTATCGGCCTGACAATTAAAGTCATGGATAAAAAAAAAGGGGGGGGGAGAGGAGGGACCGCCTCGCTTCTGGTTTATTGATAAATTGAGTCGGCAACGTCGGAGTTTGATCGATGCACCTATACCGAGATCATCCACTTTTGGAAAACATGCCAATGCGATGCCTCGACACGGTACGATATGTATAAATGAAAAAAGAAAAAAAGAAATAGGTGTTTCAGAGATCCCGTGCAGCTGTTCGCGGAAGCGAGAGGCAAGTTCCCTTTGGTCCTTATCGTATCCTCGGAATCGATAAAAGAGTCCGAAATGAGCTGGGGAGTATATAGGTGGTGGGAGAGTGACGTGGCCAAAGTTGAGAAAAGGTTCCGAGATCCGGCCCGCAGATACGGGATCGTGGGTATACAAGCGATGATGATGACGATCGGAAGACGCGCGACGACGAGATGAGTGGACAGGTTTTCGATTGGGAAGCGCAGATGGGACGAAAGTCCTATAGGAATTCGTGACGCGTGTGATAAAATAACTCTGGGGAACACCTTGGGAAACGCGAGTAGAGGGGATCCACTCACTTATACATGTATAAGTTCGTGCGGCACGTGTCTCCTGTGTACTTCGTTATCAGTAGTTAAGACTCGGGAGAAAACACGAGCACGTGCGTTTATTGACTTTGTCGGAGAGTCGGTTTTACTTGTTAAGTTGTTCTTGTGAAAAATTCGAGGAAAAATTAAAATAATAATGATGGCGAACAATGGTCTCGTGTGTTTGCAGTGTGACTTATCGTTTTCCTTGCCACCGACAACAACAACATATATATATTTATACGATATGTAAGAACAAAAATACGAAATCGATCGCTTTACGATGATTATACGTTTGTATCTATTTTTAATGACAAAAGCGAGAAATTTCGTATCGTACGCGTACAATAACCACTAAAAGTCTCGGCTCGCTTATACGCAGAGAGAAAAATATAATAAAAATTACTGTGCTGGACTGGTAATCTGGTACTGTTCGGTCGTCTAGAGACTTTTTACTATTGGAACCATAATTTTTAGTGTTTGGAACAGTAATTTTTGTTATAAATAAGGAATGGTAAAAATAAGGATGGGCCAAAGTAAAAAGTCCCTATGAAACGGCGAAATGGCACCATTCCAGCAGAGTATAATTTTTATTACATTTACCTCTCAGTGTATAATATGTATGCGAGCAAAGACAGAAAGATAAAACAAGCTTGCTTTTGTGGATTATTTTTTCGCGAGTCTCCGCCCGAGCTCGAAACGATCGGAAGTTCTCCGTCGGACGCCTCTTGGATTTCAAAGAGCACTCGCGCGTGCGTTTACATTTTCATATACACGCCCACTGTCGGGCGCGTTGCTGCAATTGAATTTCAACTTTGCCTGTGTAAAGAGAAAAAAAAGAAAAAAAAAAAAAAAAAAAAAAAGAGGTGGATATACATGCATACTTGTAACACACAAAGTGCAGTTGCGACGAAAATATATATCGCTTGCCGCGGGGTGCAAGTATAATATGTACTGTTTGCTATGCGGGAGAGGCCTTTGCAAGCGATCATTGATGCCGTGCCCGGACGACTTGACAAGCCTATCTCTCCCTCCGCGTGATACGTGAAAAAATTCTACTTCCTCCGCTCCCACACTCCACCTACATATATATATATATATATATATATACATGCGTACGTGTAACAATGATGATGCGCGTACGGGAGAGACCCTCTCGACCCCTTACTTATAATATACCTACTTACTTGTCATGTTTTCATTTATGTTGGCTCAACATGGAACTTGTTAATACATCGACTTTTTGCCGATTTTAGCCTCCACCACGGGGTCAAATGGGTCGGACGTCGTTTAATCGACTTGCAATGCCGCAGTGTTGTTATACGATGCGTCACATCGATATATACACACGCTTTCTGAACGTAAAAACAACAACAACAACAACAGAACTACCGATACTGTGTACCTATAGTATACGTATGATTTTCCTCGTGGAAAATAAAAATAAATGCAGTCGTACACACAAATCGTTGGTTCACCCTTAAATAATGGTAATCAAAAAATGTCACAACGTCGGTCGCGCGATCAATCAAAATTTTCTCTCCCCTCCTTCAACGGCAACATCATTTTTGGCACTTGAAACACGTTGCTTACGTAAGGGCGGGCGCCTCATCGTCGCCCCCGGGACGAAGGAAAAAAAAAAAAAAAAAAAATTCGAGTCGTTAATTGGAGCCTTCAATGGTCAAGAGGAGAGAGAGGCAGAAGGGGAAGTGCAATTTAAACTCGGCGATTAGGCGAATGATAAATTATTCATTTTGCCGTTCGTGATTGGGTTTATTTATGTACACGCACGCGTGTGTCCTACAGTATACATGAATCATATGGTCATCAGAATCGACCTGCTTATTGGACAGTGTCGCGATAAGGGTTCGAGCATTGTACAGCCAGAGATCTCGGTACAGATAGTCGAGACGGTGAGAGAAAGTTGCTCTTTTCCCGATAATGATGATGATGATGACGGTGTTGGTGATCGTGATAGATGCACGGGGGAACTGGAAATACCCTATACGCGGTAATTGAGCACCTGCGAGGGGTCATCATGATCATCATCATCATCATCTCAAAATGTTATGTGGTAAATATACGGAAAGGAATGAGAGGTGGGGAAGGGTTTTTCGGGTGGTGATTCGGGGCTCCGCCTCTTGGGATTCCAGTCACTGAAATCAGACGTGCGCGAGATTCCTCGGGTATGGGATGCCTCCTCTATGAATTTTTTTTTTTTTTTTTTTTTTTTTTCCTTTGACCGACGGGCCAATCACATTTTTCTAGCTAATTCCAAGCGCGTAAATTACGTTACGGTTCGTGGTGTGTGGAATTGATGTTTTTTTGATTGAGACGAAAAAAAAAAAACAACAAAAAATTGCGGTCCCTTTCTCAAATTATACGGCACGAGATTGCCGACGGCTGTTTGTCCATATTATATCGTCAAATAAGCAAAAAAAAAAAAAATAAATAAAAGAAAAGAAGGTTAAAAATAGTCCTTGCGGGGGTTGGTGACTTCCTCGAGAGCCAAAAAATGTATCTAGTCCGACGAAGCGAGTCCCAAGCCGAAGTATACGTATGTGCAGTATGTTCAGGTGAGGGATAGGAGCACGGCATTAATCACGCGGCAGGATTTTATATACACATAAAGGGCAGGTATGGGTAAAAAAAGCCATGAGGTCTCGGCCGACGCCCACCGGAATATATTTTCACGCGGACCAAAGAGCTATACTCGAGAACTACAATAATAAAGCGCGCTATTTAGCTGCGCCTCCGCTTCGCCATCCGCACACACATACACATATACATATAAGTATGTGGGCTCGGCTTCTTCTTTTCCTGCCTGTCCATCGCGTTCACAACGAGAGTATATACATGTATATATAGGGAGAGATGAAACGAGGTTGATCTCCCGTACATATATTTTTTTTTTTCTTCCTTGCCTCTCTCTCTCTCATTTTTTTTCCGTCCCTCCTGCTCCTCCTACTCGATTTTTTTTTTTTTCCAAGACCATCGCTCCCTTCCGCCACGAGAAGGAGAAGATCCGGAGAATCAGAAGCATATACGGTGACTAGAGGGTGGTGAGGCAGGGAGCGAGGAGGGGGGGACAGGTAGTAGCTGCTACTCGGGACGCCCACAAACCTGTTTAACCTGTTATGTGTGTCCCGAGAGGTATGGGCCCCCCCCCCTTCTCTCCCTCTATTTCTCGAGAACGCATGTGTGTTCATGGTACATTGGTACCTGTTGAAAACTCCCCGGGTGAGTCGAGGAAGATGGAAAGGTGTACCTGCGATATAGTACATCCAGATTATTCCCACCCCGCGCCCCATGACCATCACGTGCGCAACGTATTATAGCTTCGAGACGTCACGCAAATCTCGCCCCATAGACACACACACATATATATATATATGTGTATGTATGTAAGGATCTCGTTCCTATAATATAGGCTCCTTTCACTCGGGGCGGACTTTTTGAAGGATCGATGATTCCCTCTCCACCGGCGAGGAGCGATTCCTTATGGGAAAATCCGAGGGTGCGAGACGCGATGATGTATATTTTTCCTTCTTCTTCTTTGGGTCCAATATACGCACACAAGGTGCGTCCGATGCGGGTCGCCGTCCCCGTTTCTCCGAGACACATCGTCGTCTTTGAAGATTTCGTCTCGGAGGGGTTGCACGCAAGCGCTCGTAGCAGCAGATGACGACGGAAACGCACACACACACATGAAAAAAAAAAAAAAAAAAAAAAAAAAAAAACGAAGAGAGATGCCGGCGCGAGATACAATTTCTTCGAGAGATGTATACATACATGCAGGCCCTGGGAAAAAGACGGCGTCGGCGACCGTTAGTCATTTTATCATTGTTGCGCGGGTCCGTCGTGTATGCCTACTTACCCGAGATTTCGGTCTCCCCCTCCCCCGGAGGGTGACTTTAGACCGGAGCGCTCGCGCCTACCCTACAACTCCCTTATTCCGAGCGTCTTGCGTGCGTGCGGTACAATGGGTGATGTCCCTCCCCTGATCGTCTCCAAGACGTTGACTCGAGGCTGCGACAAGGGGTTGCCGTGCAGGTGGCAGACTCCCTCCTCATATTTTTTCTCAGGACCCCGCGCGTGTGTACCCTGCATCTGTGTGCATCCGTTACTATATATATATATATGTTGCACCTATCGACTCGCGCCGTTATTGTTACGTAAGTAAATATATACATGCATGCCCATACACGTATAGATGAATCATGTGCCCGGCTCGCTCCCAGGATTTTGCCTCCATTATTCTCGACTTGGTTCACATGATTTTTGTTTTTTTTTATTTTTTATATGTATACAGGCGTTGGCCTATGAACGGACGGATTTGTCTACAACACGGGTGTGTGTGGGTTCAAAGCTCTGTGCGAATCCAAACATTCCCAACGATAAATACACGAGTGCCCGTGACTAATTACTTCTCGTGTTCTCTCAACTTCGTGACGTCAATTCCGACTGTGTGTGTGTGTGTGTGTATAATATATAATCGTTGGAAAAGAAGTTTAACGATTTCGTCGTCGATCGGTTCTCTTCCCGGAAACCATTAATATCGAAATGAGCATTCGATGCGTTTGGGTGGACGAGCGTCGCGGAAATAGCTCGGTCGTGATAACGGGGCTTTTCGCGCGTGCACTGGTATTATTTTTGTATACCTACGAGGCTCGGATCGTTTGGGCGATCGTGCGACAACGGTTTCAACAGCTGATGTGTAAAATTTTTTGACCGATTTGTGGGGGGAGACAAAAAAAATATTTTCTCCATCGCCATCTACCCCCAATTTATTCGGCAAAAATGCACTTTTCAATTACGTATCTCCGAAGCGCTTTGGAACGACGAAATTGTCCGTTGCGTCATGGCTCATTTGCAAGTTGACAAGGGGAGAAAATGAAAAAAAAAAAAATAATAATAATAATAAAACGCCAGGGCCCGATTTCGGAGCGAAAATTTCACACCAATAACTTGCGCGTTCAGAAGCCGCTTGTCTCCGTAGGCAAATTCCCCAAAGAATTTTAATTGTCCAATAAACGCGTGGCGTCGCTGCGATGCATAAATAGCCTACACGAAAAACAATGGGGGCAGCAAATGCGACATGGAGGCTGCAGGAAAAATTATCGGAGCGCCGAGATCTCCCGGAGACACCTGAGTGCAACAACTCAAAGTTTATATACACGTGCTGAGGTTAATGGACAAATCAGCGGCTGCAGCGCGGAGTCTTTAAAGTGATTAAAGATTGCAGCGAACACTTGGTTGCTTTTCTCGGGCTGCGCAACGAAAAGCGCACGATAAATCGATTGCTTTATATATATAGTGTGTGTCTGTGTGTTTGTATCAGGTGTGCGCTTAGTATTTCGTCAGAGGTTGAATGCATATTATACAGGCAGATAATAGGAGTGACAGGCAGCCAAGTGCCTTTTGGTATGGAGCGTTGCACCTTGTGCGCGCACAATACTGCACAAAGATGGTTTTTTTTTTTTTTTTTTTTTTTTTTTTTTCATACAGGTATATGTTACAGGGTTGTTCGTCAATTTACAGGCTCTTGCGCGAGGAACGAGACACGTTTTGATCGATTATTAAATGGCGCGCGAGTACGTGTGCATACAAGTCAGTAGGTGTATGATGCACGCGTACCTGTGTGCACTACGCGTAATAATAGAGCGCGAGCGTATTATATTGTCAGCTACGAGATGGGGAATTCGAAGTACGCGAAGGAGAAAATAGAAAAGAGACTCGCGGAGCTCCGGTTCGAAGGCCGGTAACATTCCCTCTTTATTTCCCTGACCAGTGCATACTTACACGTGAATTTGCGTAAGTTTCCCAGTTGGGTCGACGTAGCACCTGAGATTTCACAGATGCGCATAACGTGTGTGCCTTCTAACTCTCAAACGGTATAGCAACGATAATTTGTTGAGTTTATTGTAACAACATTCGATTGGACATCACGGGATATGGAATTTTTTTTTTTTTTAATAGATATTTATAATTTTAATTGTTTTGAAATAGTGTATTATTTATAAGATAACAATATACGCTTCGGCCACTATCTTTCGTTTAATTATAGAAGTTGAGTGTAATTGTTTAACCACTTGACGGTTCTATAGATAAAATTATTTCGTTTGATTGGAATAGTTGTCATTGTTATTGTATCATTAAAATTGAAAATATAATAATTTTTATTTTCGTAAGTAATTAATTATTAAAAAATAAAAAAAAACCCAATTGGTTAATAGTTACTAGAAATTTGTACGTTTTAAAAACTACATTATTTAATGTTTATTGGTAGACTGTCACTGGCATCCACCTATGATGTCACGTGCAATAAACTCTAATGATATTTCTTCATTGACGGTATGAAGGTGCTTAAAAGCAATATACTTACTTACGTAGTGTTTTTTCCACTGGAAATTATTTGGCAGTGTTGGGCAAAGCGATGACCTGTGGGAAATGATAAATAAAAGGAAAACCAGTGCCATGTAGAACATAAAATTATTATGCCACCATATAGCATGTGGAGACTGTCTGGTTTACCTGTAGTCTCATTGTTTTCAACGGCAACAGCAAAAAAGTTGTCAACGTTACGCGGGATTCCCAAGCGGTCACCCATCCAAGTACTAACCGCGCCCAACGTTGCTTCACTTCAGTGATCGGACGAGAACTGGTGGTTTCAACGTGGAATGAACGTTGACGACCTGGGGTCTTTAACTTGCGTTCCTAGCCTTTACTCAAATTGGACAGTGTATGAAATAAGTACATACATAGAAAAGTGAGCGAGGAAATGTTTATTCACGTTCTAGTATACTTAATTCGTTTGCTTAGAGTGAAATGAAAAAAAAATTTTAAAAAAAGTTGTCAACGTTACGCGGGATTCCCAAGCGGTCACCCATCCAAGTACTAACCGCGCCCAACGTTGCTTCACTTCAGTGATCGGACGAGAACTGGTGGTTTCAACGTGGAATGAACGTTGACGACCTGGGGTCTTTAACTTGCGTTCCTAGCCTTTACTCAAATTGGACAGTGTATGAAATAAGTACATACATAGAAAAGTGAGCGAGGAAATGTTTATTCACGTTCTAGTATACTTAATTCGTTTGCTTAGAGTGAAATGAAAAAAAAATTTTAAAAAAAGTTGTCAACGTTACGCGGGATTCCCAAGCGGTCACCCATCCAAGTACTAACCGCGCCCAACGTTGCTTCACTTCAGTGATCGGACGAGAACTGGTGGTTTCAACGTGGAATGAACGTTGACGGCCTGGGGTCTTTAACTTGTGTTCCTACGCTTTACTCAAACTGGACAGTCTATGAAATAAGTACATACATAGAAAAGTGATTTTGACTTCATTAACATAAGTTTAGCTCTGTAATTCTGAACGCGATTGAGCCATCCCCCGTAGGATGATGCGATTAAACACAAGGGTAATTGTTATCCGGAAAACTGGCAGTTGGCTATTGGCACAAAATAAGTTATAAAAATTTACTTAACTACATTTGAAATTAAAGACGATTTAGTCACTGTACAGATTACAAATTTGAGAAGTGGACCTTTATTACCATTTAATTGTTTTTTTCGAAAATCCGGCATGCTGTTGTGAAATTGTCGAAATTCTTTGATAAGCGTAAGTAATCCAATGACCTACAATGAAAGCATCATGGCACAAAAAATCAAATACATCATGTGGACATTGGTTTTTCAACATTTGGTAATCATTGTGTATATTTTTGTTGCTTTCTTCTAAAATTTAACGTTTACAAAATATTTCCGTCTATTTTTGTGTCCTTAAGTATGTGCTTCATTAGCACTGTCGTCATAATTATGACCGTGACAATTAGTGATATCACAAGATTTTGATTTCTTAGGCCTTGAGTGTTACTTCCCAAGTAATGGCTTGAAGGTGAAATCTGGTTTCCAAACTGTCTACTTTATTTGACTTTCATTTTTCATTTACAAAAAACATTTCCTCGCTTTTTGGGGGTAAATATTATCATAATAATGTATTTTCTTTTCCTAAAATTAATTTACAAAAATAGTTTTTGTTGCTATAATCAAATGTCTGGAATCCGATCATTAGGTTACATGGGTTTTCTTGAAAAATGGATATAAAAAATAAAAGATTATGTTTAATGTTAACGGCTTGTTAATGGTCTAAACGATTTAAATTTTTACGAAAACGAAAACAAATATCCGGAGTATCACGTTCGTGACTGATAGTACATTCCTCAAACTGACTTGAATACTTTTAACAAGTTGACAAGAAAATCAATGTCCGCAATTACAGTAGAAATAACATTACGGAAGTTACAGTGGGCTACCTTGCGACCATGGCACTTTAGTGACGAAAACTACTATTAATCCGCGTAGCTAGTCAAAAAACAGTTATGAAACAATATTAATTTAGCTACCGAAGCTCAAACAACATTAAACTTGTATGCGTACCCACGTAACGTACGATCGACATCGAAAATTTACGTTTGAGCAACACGTGCTGCATCGGCGGCCAAAATCAGGGTTGAGCAATACCTCAAGAAAAAAAGATCAAATCGCGCGCCTTCGGCCAGCAGAGCTGGAATTTAATGTCTTTTTCTCCGTCGTAATTTTTTAGAGATCACCTCGTTGCCAGTCAAACTTTTTTTTTTTTTGCCAAGACAAATCGCAAAGATTAGACGGAAAGAGGGTGTGTGTGTGTGTGTATACCAGCCCTGGCTGTTGTGCTGGCCACGCTCGTATAATGTAATGGGCTCTGGTGCGCTGGGACGATAAGATAAGCTGCTTTTTTGGTAAAAACAGCTGCTAGCCCTGGCAACGGGGACACACACACTTGCGCTGACATTCATAATATGAGTTCTTGCGATAAGCGCCATACGTGCCTAAGCTTTTGTACAACAAGTGTCGATACACATGCACCGCCCGACAGACACACGTTGTATGGTGGCGTTGCAAATGTGAGCTAGAGCCGAGCATTGTATAATTATTATTTGCCACGCGGAAACATATCACGATGCCTGAACTGCTTGAGTTTGGAAGAAAGAAAAAAAAATAAACTTGGATTTCCTCGAGTGAACAAGTATTGCCGTCGTTGTCGTTTGGTTGTGCATGTTTACCTGCGTACAGAGAAAAGAGAAAAAGCAAAATACGCAGAAGGGTTTTTTCATTTTTTTTTTATCCACGAAGCAGTATAATCAACCAAGGATGTTGTAATAATTTTCTAGTGATAATTTTGATGTCAATTAAATGGAGCTTTAATTTCATTGTCTTGAATGCAGGCCTATTGTCAGTATATGTATAAGTCTTATCGTCCAAAGTGGGAACGGCGTACCTCTGCTTTATCCAGGCAATTAATATACATCCATTATATAAATACACATGATTATTGCTGTGTTTCGCAATCATTTGATTTTTAATTTTCGTGCTGCCTCTGGCTCTTTTGATTTCGTTAGAGCTTCGCTGGGATGTGATACAAAATTCCGAGGGATAGCGTGAGGTGGAATCGGAGGGTACAACAGTGTATTTTTATTTTAAAAGAGTAAAAAATAAAAAAAACGTGTCCGAAACGACACAAAATTTTGAGGGGCTGTCGTATCTTATTTCTTCGTCGCCGACATATCCGTGTGCGCAAAGCAGCAAACACTTGACTCGCTGTATCGCGAAACTCGAGATTTTACGTACACAACTAGAGCAGAGATAGAAAACGAATCGATATATCATTGCTCTCTGTTGTACTTTGATAACTTTTATCGAGAGTCAAAGTGTTGAGTAACTCGGCTTTCGCTCAAATTTTTTTTTTTTCCCCTCGCCCCGATTCGATGTCTCGGATTTGACGATTTGCCTTATAGCGAAGCAATAATTTGTTTGCCCGCGATCGCTCACTATAATAAATATACGCTATGTGTACATCGGCAATTCCACGAAAAACGTCGATTAGGAGACCCCAAAAATAGATTAAAATTTTTCTTGAAACGCATCTTCGGAACGATGATTCTTATCTACAGTGCCCCCAGGTATGTGTAGGAAAATTTGTGAACGAAAATTAAGTATCGTCCGCACTCCGAATCCAAGCGCGATGTTTTAATTTATTCACCCGTTGACAAAGTGCATCGCAGCAATGTTTGTATGCATTCGAAAAATAATCGCGCTAATTTTTTATCAACTATTTTACCAGCTCTATCGCGTCGTAACGATTTTGTAAAAAAAAACAAAAAAACATATTTTACATAATTATTATACAGTTTCTGGAAATTGATGGTGCGACGGAAATTTTTCGCTTTCTACAATCTCTCCTAGTGTCAATTTTTAGGAAAGAGAAATTTGTCCGATTTGGTAGAGCTATATAGTTGAACAGCTGATAAAAGATCGATTTTTGTGTTCTTGAAACACTTATCACCCAGTACAGTACACCGATAGCCAGAATTACTACTAGTTAATGAATGATTCATTAACCATAATTCAGGGCTTTGGATTTTTATGTAATTTATATTCGTTGACAGTCATAGTTGATGAACACACACTCGACGACGTAACTATATTTTTTTTCGTGACCTCAAATACTAACTGTCGAATCCTTGATTCGCTAACTGTCAAAGATGAAGTGTTTGTTAACAGCTTAAATATAAAAGGAATCCTTTCTATCAATGCTGTACAGTGTTTTATACTTCATTGATTTTACATATTAAATGTTCTGAAAGAACTGAATCGTACGATGTTGGGGTGAATAGTGCACGTTAAACATCTTCAATTAATTAACTTGATGTGAATGTTGGTAATAACAAAAAATTCATCGGCAGAAAGAAAAAACGAGACAATTGAGAACCCAACATACGTATATAATTCCAAAAAAAAGGCTTTAAGTATATCGTACGGTGGAGATCGCAAAAACGCACACTGTCAAGTACAATATGCTCGAGTAAAAAAAACAATTATATCCCAATAAAAGCTTCATGAAGATAATGGGTGATCTCGCGGCTACCCAGTGACGATAAGTCGTCGCGACTCGCCTCTTCCCCGCGAGAGTTCCGGCCCCCACGGCTATTGATGCCGATGACTTTGTAATTCAACTCTCGAGAGAAATTTTAATCACGGAACACATATTTTCCGAGATATGTTGACAAAAATGACAAAAACAAAAAAAAAGATAAGCTGCACTAAATAGATGTGCATAGCAGTGTTGCCCGGTCGTACAGCGTTACGCAGTCCACGCCATGTAGAAACACGTATATTAATGTTATACGTGCATAGTGTTAAATGATTATAAATAAACGTTTTGCTAAACGATATTACCGGACAAGGTATTAACTAAAACTACCTACAATCACATTCGTGTGCATTGCAAAAATTGAACAATCCATACTTTTTTTTAACACTTTTAGTTTTCTGTAGTTTAACTTTGACACTGAAAAAAGTATACATGTCTGTGAGACAAAAAAAAATCATCAATTATATAGCATGAGCAATCTACTCGCTTGTATTTTTAGTAGTCCTAACATTAAGTACAGAGTTAAAGATCCCGGGAAAAGCTATATACCCTTGGTTCCACATTATAATTTTCAGTGTACAGAGCAGCAGCAGCTTTTGAAAGTGATTTTACGAGTGTGGCACATGTTTTCTGTGTTTGAACAAGTTTTACTTGTACTTGACGTTTTTTGTCATGTACTTTTCTTATCGTTTGTTCCAAAGCTACACGTATCGTTTGCTAATAAATTTCTCGTCTTCCAAATGAAAGTCTACTACGATGAAAAAATGATTTATCTTGGAATTCCAATCACTACTTTTTTTTTTTTTTTTTTTAACAAATTAAAAAATAAGTTACATGATATTTTAATTCGATGGATGACGGCAATTTTATCAGCTTAATTTCGGATCCAAAGGGAATCTTAAGCTGTCACACTGCGGATTTCTCGAATCCCTGCAAGTAAGCGTACCGCATTTATATAATCTCCGATTCGGCAAAACAATGTTATCGTGCAATTCTCACCGATTCCCTTTTTCTCTTGCCGATTGATTCTTAAAAACATCGTCGCAATGAAATAAAAAAATAAAAAAATGGGGGGGGGGGGCAGATATACACATTTTCCCATGGCGCTCGTAAAGGCGACAGCCCCCATACACGAGCCAATTCGCAAGGAATCGTATCACACTCCCCGTGTATCCCTTATACACGTAGCGAGAGAGCACGACAGCTGCACACGCCTCGGCGCTCGGGGATTTCCGAAGAATCGAGGAAGATGAAAATAATCGCGCCCCACCCATACGGGGGACAAAGGAAAAAGCACGTATATACAGTACGTATATATATATATATATATAGGTACGCGTGCGCGTTATTGATTTCATCACCGATCGGTTATCGGCGGCGGCTGTTAATCGATTACGCCGCCCAACCCGATTGACGTATTTACTGTTTATGTATACGTTTTTTTTGAAATCCAATTAAAAATCACTCACGGGTGCATTAACATGCCCACGATTTTCATTCTATACGCCAAAGAGACTTTTTGTCTATGCGTATAAATGTATAATAGAGCGGGGTAATTTTTATCTATTCAAGTAGGTATGCTTAATCGAGAATCGGAAAAAAAAAAAAAAATTAGTTTTGTAACCAAGTTTTCGTTTAGTACGGAATACATCAAATCACAATAAATTATGTAGCGAGCCGAAACAACGAAGGTAAAGGCATAATTTTTCGTTGGTCGCAAATCGATGGAAAATACGGTAAATCGTAAGCGCAGTCCGAGCGATCCTCCCTCGTAACACAGAACAAGTGGCTTCAGAGAGCGCACCAGCTTAAGCGAGCAAAAAAAAAAAAAAAAAAAAAGGCTCGCCAAATAATTTCGGAACAAGGCGGGACAGTACCACCACTGCTCTTGAAGATGAAACACGAAGCAAGTGCTTCCCGGCGATTTAACGAGACGGAGAGAAAAAGGGGCCGGGGGGGGGGTTAGGTGACGCGATGTAGAATTCCGAATCCGCCGGGTGAATTTGCATACATCGCACGCATCAAACGTGTATATATAGTATACAGATCGTGCGCTTGCAGTGTGCCCTCGCCAAGCCCCCCCTCCCCCCCTCGATCGGGAGAAGAATAAAGAAGCCCACGAGGAAGCTGTGTGCCAACCACCACCACGACGCGTTGCTGCAAAGAGAGAGAGAGAGTAATACACAAGGAAGTGAGCCTCCACCACCGTCTCTTCTTCTCCCCGTGCGATCTACTGTATGCGTGTATATACATTTTGTGCGCTTGCCTGTGTATGTGCGGGCAGCATCATCATCCCCCGTTGCCGCGCCCGCTACGGAATACACCACTGTACTTGACTGTACCCCGCCCTCACGCGCACGCAAGAGAGAGAACGAGCGACTCCTCGGCTACTATTTCCGTCGGCGGGGATCCGCGGCAGCCACCGCACGCCCCCTCCCGATTCGCCGGCCCCGACTCTCTCTCTCGCTCCGTTGGGTGTGTGTATAGGTACCGATCACCCCCGAGCCGCCGTGCCCCGCCGCCGTCGAGCCAAGGAAAGAGAGAGAGAGAGAGCTCCGCTAGTTCCTAAAGCCGGAGCGCTGCTACGCCTCAGTCGCTCGGCAGTGCTCGGTGAAACGGGTCGTTCCTTCCTGGGTGAGCGCCACACTGCCGATTTAAAGAGACCTGTCGAGGAGCTCCGGCTTTTACTTTTATCTCTCTTTATCTCCTTTTTTTTTTTTTTCTTTTCTTTTTTTTTGGTTTTTGTTTCCCGTCAACATTTCGGAGCAACCCAAGAACAATCCGCCCCCGTGTCGTTTTACACACCGAGACTTAACTACTCACCGATCGATAGCTTTGCGTGCGTAAAGTGTGCGTGGGACGACTGCATATATACGTGTACCTCGTTCGGAATTCGTGTGCAGTATTTAGTATAACGCGTCTATTAATAATTCGCTGCGGCCGCTCATGCATCGCCGTTCGAGTTATTTCGGAGCGCGCTTATTGAGCGTACATCTTAATAATAATAATAATAGTGGTGGTTAACGCATAATTGTACACTCGTTGTGCTCTGATGATGAGGATGTTTGGTGGTGGTGACGGTGCTGATGCTCGAGTGTTGTAGTTGTTTTCTGCAAACTCTTTTTTTTTTTTTTTCCTCTCCTGTCGTACGTTTACGCACAGTGTGCATCAGCTATAAAATTCAACAGCCAAAAGAGTGAATCACGCAAAGAGGGACTACAACTGCGTAGGAGGAAAACCACCGAGAGTCTCCTCTCGTATATACATATTGTTGCATCCCACTGTGTACATATATATGAGTGTGTGTGCCCATCAAAAGTATATATTATAACGTGTATCGTTTGGATGTAGGGCGCAGACAATAATTCCGCTCACGTGCTTCGCGATTCGCGCGCTCCACCTTCACACCCACTCTGTGTGTCTGTGTGTGTGTCTCTCTCTCACCAGCTGACGCTCAAGTAGTTCCGTGTGTACTTACGATCGTGATCGCTGTACAAGGGGTGGATTTATTATCATCAATATACGTGCAACAATAACGCGAGTGAGGCTCTGCTTTTGTTGAGTGAATCAAAGCCTACGTGTATACGTAACATAGTTCGTTCGAGACCCATGAACACTTCTGAGGACGCAAGTGCCTCCGCACCCCGACACGACGGCGACTACACCAGGAGCCATCACCGTCGGCGTCGTTGTCGCAGCTAAGTCGTCGTCGTCGACGTCCACGTTGAAAAGGAAGTGCTTTAAAAGGTACGGATTGTACAATTTCTTTTTTTTTTTTGTTTTAATATGCATCTTCTATTGCACACGCGCATATTATATTATACATACCCTCGATAAGCGTCAACGTGAATTATTGTTGTTGCCTTCTTTCTTTTTTTTTTTTTTTTCCTCCTACGTTGGTTATCGCGAGTTCCGGCTCAAAGAGTGAGAGCTTTTTTTTTTTGTTCTTATTATTATTATTTGATAATTTTGTTTTTCGCCGATAAAACGCTGCCGCTGCAGGGTATGCTGTACTTGCACGACTCATCTATATACATACCTGACTGTGTGTGCATTCGTGCGATATTGAGCCGGAGCTGTTGCTGCTGATGCGACAGTGCTGTATCTCACTTTCCTCAGCGGACGAAAACAAAGATAGACGCGCGAGATACATACATATTATATGCATGTACGCGTACAATATTGTTATTATCTCGAAACGCTTTTTCAATTGATCGGCGTATTTTCGATGCCGAGTTTTTGTTTTTTTCCGCTTCCTCCTGTACTCGAACGAGGAAATTAAGGATCACTCGTTCTGACAATCAAATGGCTTTGTCGTCGTCGATGTGGGAAGAACAAAAAAAAAAAGGTGCACGATATAATACCGCAGTGTAGAAAAGCACTGCAGCGAGTACAAGCGAAGGAGGAAAAGAATGTGGGCGGAGGAGAGAGAACAAGAGGCGATGGCCTCTTTGTTATCAAGTCGCTTGCGCAGCAGCAACAGTATACGTATATATAGTGGGATGTAAATGTACCTACATAGCTACTGTGCCCCGGCGTGCAGCTTTTTCTCCCTATATATACAATAAGCACACCTACCGCTTCTCTCTCGCGCGACTTGTACAGATGTAAACAAACCTCCCCCTCGGGCGAGCTGCTAATTTTTACTACTGTACTCGCTGCAGTTGTGTTTCGTGCCAAAGATGGTTTTTACAACGCGTTCAAGCAAATTACTTTTTAATTGTACTCGCCAAAATCCGCGTTTTTAAAGTCGGACGATGATGTAACCCGCGCTTATCGCGTTTAACACTGTAGGGATCGATCGGAGACTCCAGATAATCGCACGTCGAAAGCCGGGGATCGGCGAGTTTGATCAATCGCCGGTGAAATCTGTCGTGAAAATCAGCGCCCTCGCGAAAATGTATATATACGCGCGTTTGTTATCTCCGGCTATCGGCAACAAAAGCAGATTGATTCGCTCGATTGTGCTTCGCGTCGCTTTGCCCAATGTAAATATACCCAACGAAGCTGGCTTACGCAAAAAGAAAAAAAAGAAAAAAAAAAAAAAAAGGGTTGGATGTAAATAAAAATTTTCTTTTTTCCGTCCTTCCCTCGCAGAGCAGCGAAAAGTAAGTTGCGTGTGCAGTGTGCTTGTTCAAGTTTCGCCCCTCCCCCATCCCCACGGCTGCCACACTGGTATACACACACATGGATGTAGGCGATTAAAGAGCCACTCGCGTCCGCTCGATTGCACCTCCTCTCTTTTCTCTCTCCCCTGTGGCCGATCCGCACGACGTATATTGTATACGAGCAGCGAATCATGCGGTGCGCCGACTTGTACAGACCCCCCCCCCCTCTCCCCACCTCCTCTCCCCCGCCGACATCTGTTCTCGCGAGCGCGCGATTCTCGAACCGAGCGGGGCCCGAATTGGCTTTACGGGTTAAGTCACTCGTTGCGTAATTCGAGTCTTGCTCTACTCCGCCTGCTGCAGTATGTGTGTGTGTGTGTACGTGCGTACAAACGCGGTTTCGCACTTTCTATACGGGCAATTGCTGATGTCTGTAGAGTATGGAGCATATTATAGTGTACATTGAGTGCAGTTTTGCACGTACAGGAGATACTTTTTTTTATACATACCAAAGATAATATATATTTAATGATCGTACATAGAGCTGCAAAATAACTCGAGTGGCCTAAAATCATCCAACACCCACTTTCGCGATCGCGTCACCGCTGATGAAATAAATTAGAACAGTGATGATAATAATAATAATAATAATAACCACCCGCGTACCAGGAAGTTGTACAAAAAGCAGCAGCTTGTGATCCCTCGCCCTGCTCCCCAGTAATATCTTAACAACTCGCACAAAGCCTTTTTAATGGTAAAATGGATCGTAAAGTTTAAAGCGCGCGAGTTTCGCTTAAAGTGGCCGTGTGTGCGTGTGTCCGAGTTGAAGGAATATAATAAGTGACGATACGAGCTGGGGCCCCCTTTCCGTGGTCGTCGCCGTGCCTATTACGCCACACGCGCTCACGAGTTATACACACTGCAGCTGAAAAATTTTTCACTCCTCCCCCCCCCCTCCCAGTAGTGGTACCAAGTGTATCGAATTAAAGCTGTTAGTGCCAGATATTATCGCCGTGCCCTCCTGTCTCTTTCACTCTCGTCCCCCTGATGTGTAACGTTAATATTGGCGACGCGTGAGCCATGACGATGCACACGATGCCTCCCCCCCCTCCTCTTACGCAACGATATTTTCGCGACTCTCTGGAAAAACTAAACCATCGTTCGATCACTTGTGAAAAAAATGTGAGGTATAGCAAAGTAACCCAGTGCACCTCCAGGAGCTCACAAGTATAAGGGAATCAGGGGAGTAATTACACACGCGCGCGAGATTTCAGCTCCATTAGCGAACCGCTGTGGGAGAAGTACACATGCATAATATTATATATGTATATAGCCGGGGAAGACGTCACGAGAGCTGTACCTGCGCGTATATATGTATATACGCTGTCTCGGACTCGGCTCCGCTTCTTTTTTTGCTCTTTGCATGCATAAATAATGATCCAGTCACGAGGACACGCTCCCGCATATATATACATGCATACAACTCGCGATATGCGATGGGACATACTCGATCGCGTTGGCGTGTGCGAGTAGTTGTCCCCGGAACTCTTTTGACACTCTTCCGCGTGCGCGCACGTGTGGGTGTGGAGCTTTTATTTTCTTTTTTTCTTCTTCTTCTTCTCAGTTCTTTTTGGACGGGTCATTTTTCTCTTTGGCCGTTCTCTCTGTGTGTGTGTGTGCTTCGCCGACGATGACCCAAGGACGCGGGGATTCTCTTTTTCCTTTGCCCATATACTCGAGAGACGGATGTGACAAGACGTTTTTTTTTTTTTTTTTTTTACATTCTACCTGCGTGAAATATCATCCGACTTGCCAATGACTCTTACTCTAGGGTGTGATTTTGGCAAAACTCAATTTTTCCTTTCTACATTTTAAGAGTAAAGAAAAAAAAAAAAATCCACCAGCCGGAACACGAGTGGTGAATAATACACGCTTAAGCGCGAATGTTAATTACGTGCACGCGCGGTATCGCAAGGAGACATTGTCGGGCATAATGTATAACAACGTTTACACGTATACGCGCGCGTGTGTTGGATGAATAGCTGATAAGACAGGAATCGGATCGTATTTCATTCGCCGCGTTTTCCTGTTAAAGACGACGACGACGACGATAATTATCGCGTCTTTGAGGTGCGCGTGCGTAATTTTCCTATGCCCCCGTTTAGGAATTTGGCGATCAATCACGCGCACCTTCGGCTACATATATACATAATTTTACGAGGGGAGCCGAATCAAAACCGCGTTGTGTAACGTACATACACACACAAATGTAACAACCCCGATAAGACGCGCGTCGTTTCAACGTGTACCTATGCTACATATTCACAAGGAAATACGGCAAATCGCGAGATGCGCAATTGTGCAAACAGCTCACTTTTTTTTCTTTCTTTTTGCGCGACATTTATGTACACGTGTGTGTAAAACTGATTCTCCGTGTAGCGAGGCTGGAAGTGAGGCAGCACCGCGAACACGCTGTATATATATTCATTATCATCATCATCGTCGCGTGTACGTGCGACCCAATTTTTCAACAAATTTGGCAAACACCTGATTTTCGTCGTAAATCTCGCAAGTTTTCGACCGCGAGCACGTATATTTGTCAAAAGAGAGTACACAAATATTTTTTGCACGCGCGTCTGTGCCGATTCACTTTTTCCCCTGTTTCTTTGTATACACGTACTTGTACCAAAAATTGTCTAATGGTAAATTGTTTTTTCTACTCTGAAGGGTTTAACGAGTAGCGGTATATCTTTTTTCTCTTGTTCTTCCTCCAAAATTCATGTGTAACGTGAAAGTGGTGTATACCCAAGCATAAACCTGCTCTCGAGAGGGCATATAGACAAAAAGCAAATTCTTATTCCCAGAGAGACCCCAGCGTTTTCGGGTGTACACTTTTTAGGGATCAAACAAACTCTCTCTTTCCGTTGGCTGATAACGGCTTTTTCTACGTCAACTGATCGATGAATTTTCCTCGCTCGCCGCACCTCCCCCCCCCCCCCGACGTCTCCTCGCGTAATCTTTCGCTCTCCTCCTTCGTTGCGTGTACACATCGCGAACAAACGCGGGATATGCGGCTCTCCCTTTTACCTCGCTCCGGAAGCCAAAGACCCTTTGTACTCGGTGGACTCTCCAAGAGCCACGTATATATGCACACACTCGCACGGCTTTTAAACGGTGCATACCACCCCGTCGTTTTACTAATGGACGGGGGCCTCCTCCTTTTCTCTCTCGGTCGCTTCTTTCCCTTCATTAACTCCGCGCATGGTGCGTATATATACATATACGCGCGCGTTTATGGCCGCGCTTTTTCGTGCAACCGAGTGTCAAAAGCGACGGGAAAAAACCACCCCGCTTTCTTCAGGCGAATCAGAGAGTGTCTCGGGAGTGCGCGAGTAAAGAGAGATTCTCCTAGCTCTCGTTGCATAATTACACAAACAGTCAAGCTCCCGCGCGCCGTATATACATTATGTAGACGGAGCCTCTCATTGTTCTCTCCCATATAGCAAATCAGCGCCGATGTATCAATCGATTAATTAGTCTGCTCGCGAAGGAAGGACGACTCTCGTCGTCGTATACCGTACAACCCTGCCATACTGTGCATCAGCTCTTTATACTTTTCCGTGTATGTATACCATATATATATATACATATATACTACTTAACGGTTTATCCGGGTCGGGTGTACCGTTTGCTGCCTCCTTTTCTTTTTCCTCCCCGTGCATGCGACCGCGAGCAACCTATAGGCACTCGTCCCATTGTTCGGCCGGTGCACAATATGCCTAACGCTCTCCTTCTCCTTCTATTCTGGTGACAATAACATTTAGGCACCTATACCGTATGATCCATATACTTTCACGCTCAAGTCCCTATAAATTGGCCAAACAAACTCCCAACCCTTACACTCACCGTGGTATACAACATACTCGCGTTCACTTGCATCTATACTTTTTTTTTTTTTTTTTCTTTACTCCTAACAATAATTCACCTTATATTACTCGTTCGTATCATGATTGCGTTTAAAACTAATGTTTTTAAGCTGATTAACCATATTGTAGAGAGAGAGGGTGAGGGAGAAAAACAGGGGTTAACGAGCCGGATGATTGATCGTTTGTTTTTACTCGAGCTTTGTTATTTCGGTGTCCCGTGTTAAATGGGTGTGATTGTCTCTCTCTCTCGCGTTTTATTCGCCCGGTTTGCGCTGATTTTTATCGCCACGTTATTACGTATACTTCTCTTTTGACGGCGAATTTCACTCCCGAGCGAGTAGCGCTCCATTGTTTGCCGAAGCTCTTTTTTTTCCGTCGGTGTATTAGGTGCCGCTACACCCTCCCCCGTGTTTTTTCACCCGCGAAAAGATGAAAACTGCCTTTCCTTTTTTTTCCATTTTTTTCCAAAAGCCTACGCCGACGGCGGGCAGTGTATAAATATATACACATAGCCCGAGGCGGGAAAGAGAAGAAAAAAAAATTTATATTTTTCAAAATCACATGTACCTATATGACCTACCGAAGGGGGACTCGGGACCTGTCACGCACTCGACGTCAAAGAACACATCCGCTCCTCTAACATTTAGAGGCACATTTCAAAATTCGGAGAACCCACAATGTTGCGCTGTGCAAGTGGTTATATATATATATATACAAAGAAAGAAGAGGCGCCGCCGCGAGTGCTTTCGAGCGACACTCCAAAACTCTCCCGCAGCGCCGGCGGTCGGCCGGTTTGCCGTGGGGAGTTCACCTCGCAGCAGATATACACAGTGTGTCCCTGGGAGTTTCGAAATTTCCTTTTTGGCGCTTGCTTCCCACACATCTCCCAGACGAGACGACGAAGACCGCGCTCTCGCCCACAGATATACTTATATCTCGAGAAACGAGATTCGTTCAACCATCTATTTGACAACTTTGGATAAATTATATCGATCGCAAAGTATATATATACATACAAATTGTACGATTATTATGTTACGTAATGCCTCTGTACACTTTGTACCTTGGTGTGTGTGTACATGTACATAACGCTAGAAGGTCGGTGAAGGGGGGGTGGTCGAAAGAGGATGAGCAACCAAGTCGTATACATATATATATTATACACACGTAGAGGGAGGGGGAGGAAAGGCAGACAGAAGAGATAGAGCCTGGGGGCGCACTTCCGCGCGCACGTAATTTCGCTCGAGGCGGAAGAACCCGGAAGCCGGAAGCGAGGGCGAGGCGGAAGTCGGGGAGAACCGAGGCGAGAGAAGAAGGATTTTCTGGCGTTACCGGGTAGGGGGAGGGGGAGGAGAAGAGAGGGGGCTATATACACGCCGGGTCGTTAAGGTCGCGATAAGCCGTTTCTCTTCCGCACTTTCGGGCCTTCGCTCGCTTCTTTCGACGGTGCCATTTATCTCGATAAGACGGCACGAGGGGCTCCGTGTGGGAAGTATTTTTTTCTCTCTTTATTCTTACCGTATATATTATATTTGCCCGCCTTTTCGCTCCTTTATGCGTATACCTATACGGTATAATGTTCTCTTGGCGGAGCATCAGCTACTGAAATGCCTAGGATTCCTACCTCTTTAAAAAAAGAAAAACCCACACGCAGAGAGTGAAAAATCCCACACTTTTGGGAGGGTACTCGAGGCTACACGACACCGATGTTATTCTCAAAGACGTATCAATTGGACGCGAGTCGTGTACGCCGGTAGCAGCGGAGTTTATAGATCCAAGAATTAAAATCAATCCCCGCGGGCGCGTTTTTTCCCGCTCGAAACAACAACAACAACAACAACTCCGATATATCCCAATACCACAATATCCATACATTTTGTAAATAACGTGCGATGGTTTAAGGTGTATATATTTATTATGTGCATGCGTCGGGTGGCATTGGGGGGCCATTAGCGAAATTCCGGGGCTCCCCTCCTTTTGTCGGTTCCTCCTCGCGGGCTCTCTCCTCCCGCGTCTTCTTCGTACCAAACAGCCACACACATACCAATATACTCCTCTCCTTTATGCTCCCGACTCGCATAGTGGCTCTCAACTCGGCTCCTTCCTTACACTTGCATGTGTATCGCACTCGCCCAGGCCTTGCGTAACATTGGGCGATTTTCGTTACTGGGCTTTTTCTTTTCATGGATGTACATAAGGTACTGTATATACATATATATATATTTGGGAGGACCACGAAAAAAAAGCCTATACACAAGAGTGCAAGGAAGAAGGGAGCTGCTACTATATATTGCCGATTTGTATTGTGCTACACCACGTAATTTTGAAACGACGCGGCCGCAGCGAACCGCCTCGGAGCCACTGATCAACTATATAATGTACAGGTACACCGCGATAGTTGTGTAATCGGGGCTCGGGTGATAAAGTTGAAGAAAGTGGGGTGGGGGGAGGGAAACGCCGAGGAAGAAGAAGAGAGCAAGTAGGAAGACATTCGACGAGAGATGGATATACGCAGAAGGGGAGGTGGTTGTTAACGGTATATTTACATGTATATATATATGTACACACCGGGCGTCATCAGCGTTCATGAAAAATATTCGTCGCGGTGGCGGGAAAGAAGAAGCGTATATACATGGGAGAGAGCACGCAAGCGATGCCTCGCAATCTTTCCTCCGCGAGGAAGAAACGGAGAGAGGGCGAATAACCGGTCTGTATCCGGACCGGAAGCGCGGATCCTCATCCTCCTCCTCCTCCTCTCACCTCCAACCGTTGATTGCACTTACACACATATATATATATATATATATATATATATATATATATATATATATATATATATATATATATACGTATATGTGTATATATACCTGCACGTTACTGTCCTTCGCGGTAATGCTCTCTCTCTCTCTCTTGGCTGTCTTTGCAGCCGAGTGGATTTATTCGGGAGAAACAGGCAAGTCCGAGGACTCACACTCACACACGTGCGTGCAAGCCTATATAGCATGGACGTGTAGTCTCTTCTTTCGACGCAAGAAGAAAAAAAAAAAAAAAAAAAAAAAGAGGAGTAGGGGGAGGTGGAAGAGGCGAGGGCACGAAACAACGGAGCAAAAGAAGAAGGAGCTGGAGGGAACACTTTGCTCCTCTCGGCGGATACGATGGATGGCATCCGGTCCCTCTCTCTTTTTCCCCGCTCTTCCCGAAGAATGCAACGAGAGAGAGAGAAAGAGCACGTGTACACATATACACATAAGTTCGAGCTGCTTCTGATGTCCTCTCTCGGAGAAGGAGGACCTCGGTGTCCTTTTTCTTTTCTTCCTCTCTCTCTCTCATTCCCTTTTTTACGGGCTCTCTTTCTTCCTCCTTATTTTCGCGGTACCTGATGCACTGTGGGTATATACCATTAACGCCCGCTTTCTCTAATGCCTCTCCGCTTCCCTCCACGTTATTATTACCATTACTCATCCGGGATGAGGATTATTGCTACTGCTCGTTTTTTTTGCTCCTTTACCCTATGGTATTTATAGCGCGACTCCTTCTATCCTCGGTTTTGACCGCACGCGGTCGCAGTAAATGTCCATATCCTTCTCCTTCATTTGAACGCATATATATATATATGCGGTGCATCGGCAATTATAAATATTTACTTTTTTCTTACCTCCTCCTAGAGATTTCGCTTCTTTTTTTTTTGCGCCTTTCTCGTTTGCTTGTCGAGCGAGACGTTGTTGGGCTTTTGACGTACGAAAAAACATTGACGCGCAAAGTCTGTACAGTTCGAGTGCAATTGAATCCTTGTCGGAAGCGCTGTTCCGCATTTCAAGCAAATCGCGTCCGGAACAGTGTGTCCCGCGGAGAGGACGCGCGAAGAAATAGCCCGCGATGCCCGGAAAGGAGAGAAAAACGGCAGCAGCGACGTACACGATCTATTACCGGAGCCTCTCTCTCCTCCCCCCGAAGGCAGAGAGCGGAGCGTCGAACGGTAGTCCCCACGCTCGAGTCTCATGGAGGTGCCCGTAGCCATCCGATCCCGTTCCAAATTCCTCTTCATTGGTTTCTTCTTTTTAGTCTCCTTCGATGTACGTGTACGCTTTGGTGCGACCAGGACGATGAGCGAAAATAATTAGCTTCGCGCAAGAGGGGGGGGGCGCCCCGGAAAATTGGCAGAAGCGCTGATTTTCGCGAGCGCAGAGTGTCGTTGGCCCGACTGATCTACGTGCAGCCTCCACCCCCCGCCCAGCACTTACAACATATACGCGAATCCGGGGTCTGGTCTACCCGAGACGGAAGTAACGGCCCGTTTGGCAGGTGTACAAATAATCCGGGGGAGCAGGGGACGGCCGAGCTCGTCATCCGCGCGTGTACAATAATAGCCGCTCGCGAGAAATAGAACGGCCACGCCGCGAGTGTCTTTTGGCCGGAAAGAGAGATTCTCCCACCCCCCCCCCTCCTCCTTTCTTCTTTCGTATAGCCCGAGCTGTGGAAAATTATGTACACGTATTGTTTCACCGGGGGCTTTTTATATTTATAAGTGCCCGTTGCGGCGTGTGCATATTATGGTCATTAAAAGCAATTAATAGCCCCCCGACAGACAGAGCCGATTTTGCTCCGAAGCTGCTGGCCTACTTTGCGCGCCTTGTACAGGTACATAGCTACATACAAAAGCCGTCCGTCTTGCAACTTATCGGATTTTACGTAATTTTCACCGGCTACGAATCTGATCGAGTGGAAGTGTGGCTGTTGTCATTATACAACTCCCCCTTCTTCTTTGGTAAACCCGAGCTTATCGGATTTGTAAGAACACGTGTATATATGTATAGGGGAGCGCGAAAGAAGAAAAAAAAGGAAGCTCTCCTACAAGTGTCGTTAGACACGACGGTATCGCTCGTTGCCGGTTATAAATATAAAATCCGCGAGTCTTTGTAGCCGAGTTGCTCCCAACGCGCGTAGCGCCCGGAGAGTGATTATCTCTGTGACGCATGCACGTACCTATACTTGTCGGGGAGGGGGAAATCAATGGGGACGTGCCGGTGAAGCTCCAATCCGTGGGCTGATTTCTCACACCAGAGTTGCTCCGATCTTACTTTGCGCTGTGTATACTGTCGCGTGACGTACAAATCAAAATGCTCAACTAAAAAAAAAAAAAAAAAAAAACGTCCTGTTGATGTCTTTGTCCGCGTCGCTTCCTCGTTCGCTTCCTATTCGGGAGCTAAAGTGGACGATGCAGCGACGGCGGGAGGAAAACAGCGCGGAAGAAGAAGAACGCGAAAACGTCACGCGCTTAACAGCTCGCGCGGGTGAGGGGGGGGGGGGGGTAGGGTACACACAACGACGGTATAAAAATAGCGGCAGCCGCGTATATACACGGGTACAATTATAGCGGAGGAAGAAGAAGAGAGGAGCTGGCTGGTGGCTACTTTATTTCGGTCGGAAGAAAGCCCGCCTTGGCGCTCGGAATTTTCGGGCCCCCCCCCCTACCCTTTCTCGCGATTCGTGTGTACCATTATAATGTACTTTCGCGTCATTGCTGTAACATATATTCATCCGGGCGCTCTTTTTCTAAAATGGGAAATGACATAATATTGTACATGTATGTATGGATGGATGATGATTCGACCAAGCGTCTGTGGGAACCTTTTGGAGTTCCGTGTTTTCACTGTCCGTATATATACATATACTACTGTTGTTACTGTATCCCCTTTGCACCTTACACACACGTATAGTTCGAGCAAAGTTTTTCCACGCTCTTCCACAAACAGGCCGTTTTAATCGTGGATTTTTGGAGGGGAAAGAGGATGGAAAAAAATAAAATAAAATAACCGTAACACCACGAGGACAATAACAAGACGAAAAAAGAAAGAAACCGCACGAGCCAACAAATTCGAAAAGAAACAAAGAAAAATATGCGCTTCGTTCGCACCGACCCAAAGATTTCCATCTCCCTGACCTGCAGTATATATACGCGTTATACGACCTGTAGACTAGTTGGACAAAAGCTCAGCGAGGAGCATCAGCACACACGTGTCCTCTTGACACTCCATAGTAGCCATCCAAGGGGCACTGGCTGCGCCGTACAAGCATGCACCCATGACGTTGCGTTATTGGCTTTTACACCACCGACAGACCCATAATGTATACAGCACCGGCTAAACCTAATCCTTATACTCCATATGGGAGCGCCTGGACCAATAAGTGCCAAAGTCTTTCCTCCCAAAAACCGGTCCTTCCTCCCCCCCCCCCCCGTCTCTCTCTCTATCTTTTCTTTGCTCCCCTGCACGAAGGTAAATATACAATGCATTCCACAGGCGCCCGATCATCCCTCTCGATCTCTCATCTTCTCTCGAGCATGCATGCATATATACCCACGGGAGGCCAACCAACTATACCTGCAGCGGTTGTTGTTTTGATGGTACATGTGGTTACACTTACCTGCAAGCTATAAACAATAATATATACACCACTGCTCCGTCCTCGAGAGAAAGAGCTCAATTGGCACATCACCACGCGCGATCATACACTTGGCCATCACTAACTTTTGCCCCCGAAAAAACGTCCATCCGGACACACGTATAAATTCACGTGTGTGTGTGTGTGTGTTTGCAAGGGACGCGTGCGTTTGTTTGTTTTTACTTGCTGAGCTGATCCAATAAAACAATCGAGAATTATATGCCCATCGAAGGGTCTTCCCGTATCACTCTTGAACTCTCGAAAGACAAGCAGTGCCCGATTTTTGTATAGCTTGTTCTCTTGCGCTTATATTATACACCAATATATACAGGGGAATCCTCGAAAGTCGAGGAAGTACCCGATTATACAGCCAATAACCGAGCCAATAACACACGGGAAGAAGGAAAAAAAAGGCGCGCCTCGAGGAATGCATATATATACGAGAAAAATCAAACCCACCCCTAAGAAAAAAAAGGGGGTGGGAGGGGCGGAATGTATCCTCGTCGATTGACTGACTCCTTAATCTCCCGCGTCGTCGGACAGGTTTTTTTTTTTTTTCTTTTCTTCCCCCATCTCTTCTCCGAGCGAGTGCCAACCGACGAGCGTCACGAGCGGGGGGGGGAGGGGTAAGAATTAATCTCCCTCGCCCCCGCACCTATACCGATGGTTTTCTCCGTTTTCTCACGCTCCCCATGTATAAGCACAACGTCCTCGCCGTTGTTGGATACACACGTTGTGTAGGGGGTAGGAGGAGCACGGCCCTCTGAATTATCCCGCATTTCCGCCTGTCGTCGTCTCGTCTTCCGAAAGTACGGCTGCGACGTGCGCGCAAGAGGAGACGAACAGGTTGTGCTCCATACCGTAACACAATGCCGGAGGGTGCACAGTGTTCGGTGTGATTATTATTGTTGTACATACGTACCATCGGGGAAGATTGATATATATATAGTATGTGTGAGTGCATGCGCCACCCAGCTTTTCGGGGGTTTGGGAGGGGGGGAGCAGAGTTAAGCTCTCTCTTTATTCTTTTCGTCCATACGGAGGGAGAGAGTGTTTTCGTCGTCGTTAGAGGCGTTATTATTGCTGTCGCTGCGTACTTGGGTATATATATACCTACCTCCCGTTTGGACGAGATCTCGGAATTGCCACAGTATATAATATATACACATTATTGAGGCACTTGCCGTCGTCCTGGGGTTCGAAGCTGTAACTTATGTTTATACGACTCGCACCCACACGAAGCGAATACAATTTCCTCTGTTTTCAACTGCACTTCCTTTGTTTTTTTTTTTTTTTTTTATTAATACTTTGCGTGTAAGTTTTTTATAAGGACATGCGCGTTTACATTTTTTTCAGGTATATAATACATAAATATGATGAAGCATATACATGCATGTTAATTTTATGGCGCATCTAATTATAATTGTTTTTGTCTCTTTTTTTTGTTTCAGGTGAGTGTTTGCGGCGACAAGCCGTGCAATGTAGGGCCGAGCCTCGAGTTTTTGTCCAAATTTTCCACCCAACCCGAGCGTAAGTGACGTCGAGAGACACAAATTTTGCGTGTAAACAAGTCGCGCATTTGCATGTTTATTTTCGTAACGCGCGCGACACGTGCGACACCGGCTGTAACAATCGTAAACCATTATCATCAAACAATCGAGTCAAAGAACATCCAAGAAACATCGCTTTTTATGCCAAACTCGATAATTGGAGCGTGATTAATGCACCAGACGAGACAAACTTTCTTCTCTGCGAGAAAAATCCATATACACATATATAATATATATGTGCCAAGTTGGCAACAGCTACAGATTTTTTATTTTTTCTTACAAAGAAGTGGTAATGAAGCTCAGCGAGTATAGTCGGACACCACGGTCGTGCATTAGCATATGATTTTTTTTTCTTCCTTCCTTTTTTTTTTTTTTTTTTTTTCATGCCAAACCAACGTCAAACAACACACGGAGCACTTAACGAAGCTACACAAAACCAGCGAGTTGCATAAGCCGCGTTTCCGTATTTGACGGCATCACGTCGTTCTTCCTTATGTATATATTATGTACACACACACACACCAGCGATGGATCAGCAAAACAAGCGTCTAGACACCATTGTCGCGGTCCCATATACTTGCGGTGAAAAATTTCCCGAAACGTATAATAAAATGTACATAGAAAGAGCAAAAAAAAAAAAACAAAAAAAAAAAAGGCAGAAAAGAAAATGATTTCAGGAAGTAAATCATCGATACGCGCATAAATCAAACCTGGGCGTATATAATATTGTGTACCCCGGTCCTCTCGCGCGCATAAATCAAAAAATTTACGAGGCTGCACGGGTAAAGGCAAAGATCCAAATCGCTCATCCGTCGGCTCGAAAAATTCAAATCACCCGCATTCTCGAGCCCCACTGTATACACACATACACGTGCATTTATAGACGAGGCAAGGAAAGAAGGAAAAAATGTGTGGGCAAACATCCCGTCTTTACAGCCCCCGAAAGCTGATGCGCATATATAGTTACAACTCCTCCGATTCTTGAGTGGGTCTGTTATATATATACACGGACAGAGAGAGAATTGGGGCCTCATCGCGGTCGCCCGCATATATATATATATCCACGTTGGCACTGCAGGCACTCGAGACGAGCCGCTATTCCCCTGAAAACTGACGGACTCCGCCCACGTCGTATAGAAATCCTTCCGAGCGCGGTAGGTATACACTCCTCCGAAAGGAAGAGGGAGAACGTCGTCTTCTCGGAACGCTTCGGTAATCTTCGCGAGGAGAGCGGGAGAGAAGTGACCGAGGCGTCCCGGGTCGCGGACTTCCGCGTTCTTCAAAGTGTACCGAAGAAGCGCGGCTCGGGGAGGGCACTACCCTCATTGTTGAGGAGGAGGAGGAGGAGGAGGGGGGGAGAGAGAGGAATATACACACTTATGTATATGTATAGACACACAATTTACAGGGACTACTTTCGAGAAGCGAGAGCGGACGGACACGGAGCAGAGAGAGGCGACAATGGCGCGTTAACAATGTTTTCCCTCGGCGAACAATGCCGATCGGGCCCCTCTGGGGCATTAATCGGCGTCTCGGCACTATGTGTTGTGTATATACAGGTACACTGTTTTTGCTCGCTTTTTTGTGCAGACGCGCGCGCGCGCCCGTGAGTGTGCGTGGAGGAAGAAAAAGGGACCGATATATTATCCTTATTATCACTATACTTCGACTCGTACAATTTTTTTTTTTTTTCCTTTTTCATTTTCCCACCTCGCTTGGACCATACATATATTATATGCAGGGGCACTACCGCACCCACATACATCCGAACTAGCTCCGTTTTTCTTTGTCTCGGATCTCCGGCGCTGCGATACGTGTCTCTTTTCCATATACACCGATGTTCTTGGATGCAGGTATAATGCGTGCGTGTGTATATACATGCACTTAACGCGTGGTATCCCCAATATATAAGTATGCATGCACGGTACAGCTGCGCATCATGATGACTGTCGGACGCAACGGGTATATATACCTATATGTATAGGCGTGCGGGAGAAAATAGGTGCGCACCGGGGGATAACATTATAATGCTGACCTGGAAGAAGACGAAGGAGAGGAAGCGCTAGTTGCAGGGTGTATTGTGCGTATGTGTGTGTGTATCCATCAAGTGCGCGCACCCACGACCCATCAGAGAGAGAGAGAGATTCGGTCACGCCGATTTCGAGATAAATGACGGGGCGTAATTTTTCTCGTCCCTTTTACCCTCGGCACTCTTTCTCCCTTTGTGCGTATCTCGTGTACTCACGTATAGTAAATTGTACAGGTTGACAGGCGTACACATACGTGTCACATGAGCACGCGCGTTATGTACGCGTGGAAGCGAAAAATTATATAATATAACCGGTACACCGGATCGGCCGAACGACACGTTTGCTCTCGGATATTTATCTTTGTGCCCGGTCGCTCGGAGACGACGATTGTGCCGGCAGTGATTGTATATTTATTTTAGTTTTTCCGTGTCGTCGCACCCTCATCCACTCGACGGGCCTTTCCCTCCTTTTTATTGCCGTCTTCTTCGAGAAAAACTGCGTGCATTGTCCCCTGCTCAGCTGACGATGCCCCTGCTCAGCTGACGATGATTTCACTTTTTGTTGTCGTTCGAGCATATATACATACTATATACTGTCAACGTGTCTTGATCTCCTTCCTTTACCGATCCATCGACGCGCTTACATTTTGTTTGCTCGACAAGCTACAAGCTCGTCTTCCTCCCTCTATCGATACTTGATGATGATACAAGGTGTACACATAATCTCTCTCTATGCGACTATGTTGTAAATTTTCGTGAGCACGCGGCAAATACCGAATGATCGGTAAATGTGCGTATATACGCGGAGGAATGAAGAAAAATCCCGCTCTTCCCCTGCACCTACGTATACAGTAGACGATGGATAAAACGAGACGTATGTAGTGCGGAGGGGAGTCGGAAAGTAGTAAAGTGTATCACCGGCAACAAGTGTCTGGTCTGTGTCGCTTTTTTTTTTCCCTCTCCTATATGTACGTATACGTGCTCCGATCGCAACGTATAAGCACAGCAAATGCGCAGTTTGTTATACGATATATATATATATATATATATACATATGTGTAGCCTTCTTCATCCGATACGGTGCCTGCGGTACTTATGTATATATACTTGTGCGCGCGGTCTTTATCTCTCTGCGGACATATTTTTCTGGCTCCCCCTTGTACCGTATGCACATAGGTATCACGACTCGATTGAAAGATCCGCCACTGCGTGTACTTATAATATATACACTTGGATGTAACCATCGAAAATGTTGCAGCTCGACACATGGCCCGTGCATTAATAAAATAAAATATAATGTATATGGTGACGGGGAGTTTCGGTGAGGAAAAGCACCCCATCATAGAGAACAACACCCGAGCGTGCATTTAAGCGATTATACAAATCCTGGGGCGATAATCGTCTCGGTCGCAATGGGACCACTCGGACTTTGAAAAAACCTCTTGTAATAACATTCGATGAACACGCGGATGCGAGGACGATTTCAGCATCAGAGCAAAGTTCCACTGCCTCTCGAAACGCGCGTGGACAATGGGATTTAAACGAGGCGAGGAGGATTTTTCGTGCTCGGAAAAGCAAAGGGCGATAAAAGACCGAAATGGAGGAGGAAGCGCTCGGAGAGGTGGAACAACTCCTTTTCTGCAGCTTATTATTTTTTGGGAGAGCTGTTCGAGCGACTTGTGTGTACTGCACTTGCGTGCGGGGGAAAAAAAAGAAAGAAAGGATATGAGTCAAAACCTCAGAGAGAGAGAGATAGCACGTAAATGCGTGTACGTATAATATGTGCGTGCAGAGAGCACTCTTGAGGAGAAGAAGAAGAAGAAGAAGAAGAAGAGAGCCACTCGAGAGAGAGTCCCGGGGCTCCGATGCACGTTGTTGGCGTGGACCGATGGGCCGTTCCCATGACGAGGCTTTCTCTCTCTTGGTGTGCCGAGCGAGTGACGGGGGTCTTTTTATCGACTTCCGGTCGAGAGAGAGAGAGAGAGAGCTGCTGCTGTTCTCTTTTGCGGCCACCGTGTGCACGCAACGTCAGCCCGCAGCCAGAGGTTCTCAGCGATTATCACGGCGCCTGGAGCATCATACCCACAATACACACACACACACACACACACGTGTATGCATATATATTATGCGTGCGTGTGTATATACATATATACACCGGTCCAACAGGTGACGTTGACTCTCTTCCTTTTTCTTTCCTTGATTCCGTGTGCTTTTTTCCTCGCGCTCCGCCCCGGTTTCTTTCTTTCTTCCTTTTATTGACAACCCGGAGATTCCTCGAGCGGAGGGGGGGAGGAGGAGTTTACGCTCGGGTCACCACCACCACCAACCTCTGGAACCTTTTTTCCTCTTCGGACACCGCTTGGAATCTCGATTTCGGCTCTCCCCCGCCGTCCGTTTGTTTAGGCGCTCGCCTCCTCCTCTCGAGAGTCTTATACCACGAGTTGGTTTAGCTTCGGCTTTCGATGGGCCCGCTAACGCGTGACGATTAACGCCGATGATTCGGTCGTTTTATACAGCCTCGTCTACCTTCATTTCTTCGTCTATACCGATCTGTCGTCGATCGGCGCAAACGCAAAAAAAAAAAAAAAAAAAAAACAGGTCTCGTGTGTATATCGTTAACAACGACACGGTGTGCGATGTTTTATTCGTGCACGTTTACATGTGTATGGCCGAGGAAAAGAAAAAGAGAGAGGACAAAAGCGGGAGAGGAGAAGAAAAAAGGGAATACCCATACGATTTTTTTGCCCCCCCCCCCTTCGATTTCCGATCCCTTTCAAAGGAGCTTTCTGTTGAAACGGAGCGAAACAACAAAGGTCTGTGCTCCCTTGCACGCATATTACAAGTAGGTATGTACAGGTACGTGGACACGCAGCCTTGAGTATAATATATAACTGCGTACGTGAAAGCTCGTGCGGTATAGGTTTGTACGTTATGGGTGCGAGTTGCGCGCACTCCTTCATCTCCACCTACGACAAGTACTGTACGGTAATACCGTCAAACACGATGCGAAAGGATAGGGGGGGGGGGGAGGAAATAAAAAAAAGCAATCGAGTAGCTTATCGGCATTACGAAATTGTCGCTTCCTTCTCTCTCCTGTAATCTTTAGCCGATCCCGATAATCATCATTATCATCATCATCATCGTCATGAGATTTTCTTCTCGCGTTGCACACCGCCGAGGTATATAACCGAGGCATCGGGGGCACCATTGTACCTTTGCCAGGAGGAGGAAACTTATACGAGAAGCACATCCCGTGGTATGAAAAAAAAAAATATATATATATATACGTAGCGTTAAAAGCGGAAGAGGTAAAACGATGCACCACCACCAGAACCAATAAGCTTTCTTACTCGGTGGATTATTTTATGTATAGCCCGAGTACCGCTACACGCGTATAATATATATACATACCCGCTCCTCCTCCTCTCGAAGATCTTTACGCGCGGAGCAGAGAAAGGAGAAGAAGAAGAGGCGGAGGCTGCGTGCGTGGTGTAAATACCCATCGTTGCCGGTGGCGTTGTGCTGTGTATATAATATACATTATCGCGTATAGGAAGCGCAAAACGCGTTTCCGCGTGCAGTGTACTTTTTTTTTTTTTTTTTTTTTTTTATTTCGGGTAACTGCTTCGTTCCTCCCGTATATGAATACAAATTTGCACGAGCAAAAAACATAAGCTCCATTTGCCGCTGGATTAAAATTAATTGAAAAATCAATTGTTGCCATCCGGGGAGGGAGACTATAGCAAAACCTTTTTTTCATATTTATTCTATATACTATATATGTAACTATGTACGCTTCGCTAACCCAAATGAAGATGATTATGTTATTTTAAGCTAATACGAAAAAAATAATATCAAACCTCTGCAGATTGAAAATCGTCCTTTCGTTTGCGTAATCGTACGAATAGCGCCTCCAGCTGGTTATCCCTGGGGGAGTGTACAAGGTGACGTGGTGCTGGACCTCCACTCCCCCCCCCTACCCCCGTGAGGAGAGGGGAAAGAAAAAACAAGGTTGTCGTAGTCGAGGTCGTAGTCGCAGGGGGTCACTGACACCAGCGCGTCGCCGCTCCACGCTACGTATATCGTCGTCAAAGGCGTTTATCAGCAGCGCGGACTTGGCGCTTCGAGTTAACGTGCACGCGTGCGAGGAGGACGCTCCAGGGAGAGACGAGGGAATAAACCAGGAAGCGAGAGGAGACGGGGGCCGCCGGCGGCTGTATACGTGATAGGTGCACGGACGACGGCCGATAAGGAAAATTGAATTTGCATCGCGCGCGAGAAGAGCCTATACGTATACACGTGTAATATCAACCCCCTCCTCTCTCATGGGAGGGGGGCAGATGAGGGAAATAATTTTCAGCAGGGCAATTTCCTTTGTCCCCCCGACGCGCGTGCCCGCGCATATATACATACGTCTGGGGTTTTTTTGTTTCCATATTCCTCGAGCGAGCACGTAATTTAGCCCCCGCGTGTGATACACGCTGATGAGCTGTACGAGAGATCGGAAGGAAGGAAAAAAATCGCCCAATGTCACCGCGACAACGAGGAAAGATAGGAAAAAAATAAATAAATAAAAAATGCGTTCGTACGAAAACAAGCACGGCCATACATCTTTCGAATCATTTTGCAATCATCCGGCTCTCCCGCGAAAAGTCATTAAAAACATATATAATACAAAAAATATCTGCCGCTCATCCGGTCACTCGAGTATACAATATGTAATCGTAAATAAGGCGCCACGTTCTTGCCATTGCCGACTCCAGGTCACACATTCTCCACTTGTCGATAGATTCGGCTCTGGGATGTGTATCTAATTATACCAGGAAACTCTGTTTTGCCACCTATTGCGCAAAAAAAAAAAAAAATACACGAGGCAGCTGATGACGAGCGTCCGATTAATTACGCGCCCGCGGGCCGATTTCGATGATACATATTTTCGAAGCAGCTCGGGATCTCTCTGTAAAGTACAGAGTAGGTATATAATATAATGAGAGGAGGAAGAAAATGATCGTCATGGAAGGCAGCGTCGGCCGTGTATATATAACTATGTGTATGCGCTTATACTTGCCAGCCGATCAAATTGAAAGCGATTGAAGGCGGAAGATCGCCGATCGAGATACTCACACTTGCGTGCAATCGCGTGTGTGTATATGTATACCTACACGCCAAGTGGAAGAAGTATTTAAGAGAGTATAGCCGTCGCTGCTTCGAGCGTATATATATTTATATACATACGATGTGTCTGTTCGAGTTTGTTGTATACATATATTGTATATATACGTGTGTGTGTAGGGCATATAATATGTAGAAGCCTGACGTAAGCCCGCGGAGCAAAGAGCAACGCGGAAGCGGATTTCTGCCGACGGAATCCATATTGCCATTAGCCGTATGGATATATAGGATATACACATTGTATGAAAAACGATTGCGAAAATCCGGTTGATGCATCATATATATAGCCTGTGCATACATATGAGTGTCTTCTTATTTGGCTCGTTATACGTGGACCGCCTATTATATATTATCTTGTACCGTAGACACTTCCGTCTATCATTGTTTTGTGTGCTCAGCTTGTGTGATTTTGCATCAAACGGTATCCGCTTGTAGAAACTGATCGTCGATGATGATGATGATTGCAGTTGATTTTTTTTTTTTTTTTTTTTTTTTTTTTTTTTTTCTTCATTAATAGCACGAAGGCTGTGTCGCTGCAGTCGCGTATATAATACACGTATAAAAGCGCTCAATCAAGATTATGACGCCCGGCTGCTGCTTTGTTGTGAGCTACTGCTGATGTTGCGTCGCTACATATATACAATACGACGATTATATTAACAGGAAACGCGCAGTGTACGGCCCAAGATTTGCTCCAAGTGCCTGCGTGTTTAGGTGCGCGTATAAACTCTTCTTCTTCTTCTCTCTCTCTCTCTCTCTCTCTCTGGTTTTATCAATGTTTGTCCCCGTTAATGTTTGCTCGTTAAAAATAATATACGCGTGACTGATAAAATTGAGACAACACACGCGTGTACACACGAATGCAGGTCCAACCTATGTGTACTGTGTACGCGTGTGTGGGTGCACATTTGCGCATGACGCGTGTGTCGTGGATTGAGAATAATAAATCGCTCGTACGCGCCTTTGAATATAACATGCTCATATAAGAACGAGTTTTCCTCGAATACCGAGAGTATTGGGATTATAATGGGCGAGAAAGAGTAGCTACGGCTAATTGTTTGGAAAAATCGAAGAGTCTGCTCGACGAACAATGCAATCGGGGGGCTCTTCAACCGGATGGCTGATCGGTCGACGTGGTAGAGAGAAAATTTTTACATTTGTCAAGTAAGCAAATCCAACGAAAAAAAAGGCGTAAATAAATAAATAAACGTTTAAACAGGTGCACACCGGTTGAGAAATCGTTATCGATCGGTAGAGCTTCCCCGCGCAAACAAACAGCGAGATTTTCGGTGATCGGATAACATCATCTTCGTTTGGGGGGAAAAAAAAAAATCCGCGACAAAAATACAACGAAGGATAATGTACACATAGTATATAATATTTGCTATGTATACAGTTCCGAAGAGAGACGACAAAACAGAAATTACAGATAAGCGTTATCGCGTCTTAATGATGTCCCGTTCTCCTTTTGTGTGTAGAAGAAAACGCGCGAGAAATCCGGGGCCCTGTTTACCAAAACAACACGACCGATGCACCGACTTAGCGCCATTGTCTCTCCAAATAAAAAAAAATAAAAAATCAATTCGCAAGATGGCTGCAGAGACGGAAAATCAACGCTAAAGGAAAAAACCTTCCGCATATTTCGCGCTGGCTTATCGAGATATAATATACAGCTTTGGCGTTTCCTTTACTCGCGAACCACGTTTTTTTTTTCAACGAAAACGATTTCGTTGGTCCATTCGCTGAGAGAAAAAAGAAGAAGCCGGAAAGGAATTCGGCGTTAAACGAAGCGGTGCGCCCCCCGGGAACGACCTTGGCTTGGTCGGCGAACTCGAGACTACACGTATATACGTATATATAAAAATACTTGATCCATCCCGCAGGTGTTTGCCTGACGTATACATGAATACGTAAAAAACCGGCGGCGACTTTTTGTCTTCTCTCCCGATCTTCGTTCTCGCGAACGTCCATCTCTTGTACTGCAGCTGAAAGTTATTTTCCAAGCGAATAATATATCTTATACCGTTTGACAATGCGATGACCGTCAAACCCTATATTTTCCGAGGCACGCGCGATTATCGTTAACCGGTATTTCGTTTTATCGAACTCGAGAGGAAGTTGGGTAAGAGATAGCGGATAGACTTTTTTTTTTTTTTTTGTCCCAAAGGTATATTGCTCACTAATAATTCTTATAATGCGATGATAATGGGTTGCGTGCGCTTCTTTTGTAAACACCGGATCTATATTTACATACCAACGCCATTAATAACAAATTACGAGGAATTTGGGTTTTTTTTTTGTTTTTTGTTTTTTTCAAATAAACATTTGTTTCTCGGAAAAGCATCATTAGTTCATTCATATATCGTTAATGGCGAAGAATTGTCGGTACCGGTGAACATATCAACAGAGAAAATAGAGAAATAGTAAGCGCTTTCGTTCGGAGGAAGGGAAAAAATAAAATGTGTATAGACGAGGTATGAAAAAAGCTGGGAACAAGTGCGCGCGTGTGGCTACTTCGTCTATTAAACCGCTGCTGCAGGCAATCGTTACGTCTCCCGACAAACAGCAGTAACAGGTATATATAAGCGCCTAATGCGTATACACATTAATCGATTCCGTCGTCGCGTCGTGCGAGCTATCAATAAAAAAGCGACTCCCGAGTTTTTTTTCGAGGGGGTTTTTACTTTTTTTTTTTTGTTTTTTTACATAATCCTCCGGAGTCTCGTAATACATGTACGCGCATGTGGAGTAAGGCGCCATGATAAAGTTCGAAGTAAAACTGGTATAGAGTTTTGATGTGTATAGGTAAAAAAAAAACGTAGCGTGAGTCGATTGGATAACAGTTACCTCAAAGCGCGTTTCGACACTTTCTATGCAGGGTTGTACGTGTGTATACGTGCACAGAAACTCGGGTCGTCATCATTTTTCTTTTTTTTTCCTTCAAAAAGTCAGCCTAAGTAAGGAGAAAAGCCGTGTTCGTTAATTCCATCGCATACAACCCGACAATCGAGTACCCATCATCGATGAGAGAGGAGACGATAACATATTATGTGTACGGTGTGTATGTCAGTCTTACGATGCTTCAAAGTGGGCGTGCGCATTTAATTCGACTTTCTCCTTCTTTATGTATAAGTTTTAAGTATACACGAGTGCATACTGTTGCATAAAACAAAGGCCCACATCTGGCGATGATCGTACGAACGCATGTGTGCAATAGGTGTGTGTGTGTGTGTTTATTAAGCATCGGCACAGGAGTAGCCATGTACCTACACAGTGTGCGCAGACTATTCTCTTACGCATATACTATTCGTGCTATCACAGCAGGAAAAAAAAAAAAAAAGATATAATGTGTCGAGTGTTAGTCGAACCTCGATTACGCGATACAAGTAGGTGCGTAACGAGCGAACGAGCGAGCAAGTCATACTACTATATATACCATTTGCTCCTTGTTTCAGAGTCGGTTGTTGGTGCATTGGCTAGAGAGCCATACGTTGGCAATTTACTATTGGCTTGGGCTTTTCAATTCGATGAATTTGCCTTTTTTTTTTTTTTAGTCAACTTGTTTCGAGGATTGCTTGTCCCAAACGATCTATTTTTGTTTCTTCAGCTACAAATATTCATAATCAATGAGTCAACGCTTGTATATACTCCAGCAAAGCGTATCAATCATAGATAAAACATGGTAGTAGGGTAAGGGGGAGAGACGATAGTCCCTTTTTTTTTTATAGCAAAAACGTATAATTCCTGATGCACGTGGATACAGGTATGTTATTATATATGCCTATCGATTCCGAGCTTGGCAACAGAACCGGACGATTAATTTTGCATCGGATGGAAAACTGTATATTATATTGTATAGGTATACGCTCGAATGATAATAATAATAATAATAACAAAAGTATGATATTATACGTGGAGAGAAGAAGAGATATGTTATATTGGAGCATATATATATTTATATTTTACGAGCGTCGACGAGCCGAGCGTCGTCCGGTGGATGGACGAATTTAGCCGCGATCAATAATACCTATCATCGGGCCGGTGCTGCACGGCGAATCTCGTCACTTGCGCGCGCGATCGGGTCACACACATTTATTTTACTTACTCTCTCTTCTCCGTCACCCCCCCGCCCCCACCCCGCGAGTGTGATACACTTTCGTCCGTTGTTACACATATTTAATATATATACACCTGCAGGTCATAATGGCTTCTTATTTTAACCCAATAGCCCGTAACAAGCTGCATTGGGTAAAACATATGCTCCTCGGTGTTTTATTTCATTATATCTAGTGGTGTACGTCCTACACACGCGTGTGCATATTTTACGAGGATGAGGCATATGTCGTGTGTATAAGTAGAATTTATAAATATACCCTGCGCGGCAATCACATTAACACGTACAGTACATGTATATAATATAAGCAAGTATACATATATATATATATATATATATATATATACCTTACCTACATTCCGTTTCTCTCTTGGGTATCTATATCGGTACATTATATATACATGGCTCTTCGTTTTTCGTGATTGACAGCGACGAGGAAAATTATATGATAGGTACACATTATATATATACACATGGGTGATATACGTTTGCTGCGGTGTGGGTTTGTTATAATTTTAGAGTCGAGCCATATGCGGGCTATGGCTAATCAATAGTGTATACCACTGTATAGGACAGAGGCGTTGATCCCAAGCGTTCGTTAAAATAAGACCCGGTGGTGATGATTTTTTTTTTTTTTATTACAATAACCTTTACAATAAAATCTAAAGAGACTCCTTGACCAATATATATATATATATATATATATATATATATATATATATATATATATATATATATATATATATATGTATACCATACTTTTCTCTGAGTTGTTTTTTTTTGTGCTCCCGCATGTGTATACGATTATCACGGAGGAGAGAAAAATATGTGCTGGGGTGAGGAGAGGCCCTCGGGAGGTGTCGAACCCGGAAGGGCGTGAAACTCCCGGCTGTACATGGAGCGATCGCGCGATCAACCGTGTCTATACGTATACGTGCGGTATAGGAGGCAGTTGGATGATTTCAGGGCTCTCTCTCATCGCGTTGCCATCACGGTCCATTATGATAAATCTTTAATTCGTCCCGAGCCCATTTGACTTTGCTCCGGCGATTCGGGCTCAAGGTGCTTCCTCCTCCGTACATCGTTTCCTCTTCCCGTCCTTCTCCGCTCGCTCGTCCACTTTTTACGCACACGTAATAACACACGGACGGACCGCGTCATCGCGAGTTTTTTTTTTTTTTTTTTTTTTTTTTCACCTCCACCTCTCCGTCTCTCGGAAGATTGTGTTTTTCCTCCTTTGACGCGAAGATCGTGCTGTACAGGCCTTTTTTTTCCTGCGTGAATTTGCTCGATTTAATCATCGCCCGTGGCGCTCTCATTGGCTGATGGCTTGTGCATTGTAATACAAACGTACGTAATAATGTCTCTCTCGTATCAGGTGGTGAGCGCATATATATCACCACACGTGCGATAATCGGGGAACCTGTTTTCGGTACTCCTCCTCCCCTCCAGCCTCCAATTAGATTTTTATCAAATCGCATATACACACAAGGTGTACACATACACAGAGCGTCGACTTGTGTGTACGTCACCACGTGCCAACCGAATGGCCAAACAGTCTGATAATGAGCGCGCTGCGTATCGGCACTTTTCTCTTTTATCTTATTGCGGGTACATGTATACGAGAACGTATCTCCGAATCCCCAAAAATTTCGTAAATTTGTAATCGAGAACTTATTGTTGTAACATGCGTAGGTACATTAGACTGGCTCACCTCGATTTACAATCTATACATTCACACGGCACCTGTGTCGAACACTTTGAAGCTCGTTAGAGCCAGACCCTACAGCTATATTAATATAAAAAAATTAATCGTTATTTTAATTACTCTTCGATTAACTCTGTGAAACGCTCTTTATAAAGGAGAATGATATAGATTACGCCTATACATATACGTGTACTCGTTTTTTACAACCATTTTACTTTCCGAATGTCAATCCAATGTGTGGACTTGCTGGATGTATTGGATACCGCGGTAGTCGAACGCAATATTTGTTTAATACCCTGATGGCAAAGGACTCTCGGCCGTTTGCCCCGATGGGACGGACATTGTATTTATACAGTGATGCGGATACAAACGCACGACCTATCCGTAACTCGTGCGAGCGAGTCGAATAAATGTTCCAAGATTGATAATAGAGAGACGAGGGGGGCACCTACAGCTTTAGAGTGTATAGCGCAGGAGAAGGAGGAAGAAGAGCCTTGTAATGAATGTCGTAAGGACGACTGTTGCTGCCGCAGTTGTATAGACTCGTTATCCACTTTGTCGTGGCATCGCTTAACGATCGACCCTACGACGCAAGCATATGTGTATACACACACATACCTTTGTACGTACACACGTGAGCGCACGCGGAACCTGCAGAGGGTACAACACCGAGTTCTCTCCCTCTTTCTCTTTACGACGCAGTTTCTTCCTCTTCTTCTCCGTGTGTGTACCTATACAACCGGGCATATGATATCGGGAGGACGAAAGGGGAGAGAGAAGGTATAAAAGAGAAGAAAGGAGGAAAAAAAAAAAAAAGTGGCGGGGAGGGAGAGAGAGAGAGGAACGAGGATGTTGGGCTCTTGTCGGCGACTTCCTCCTTCGAACCGGCTCGAAGCACCGCGGATGGAAACAACGAAATTGCCGTACGGCGTCTCTTTTCCCAGCGAATTCAAGTGCATCGACGCGCTTTCTGCCTCGTATATATACGTGTATATATACTCGGCCTTTTATTTATTTATTTTTTTTTTTTTCGAAGGACTAACTGCATCGGGCTGGGGATCGTTTATGACGGAATCGAACGACTCTGCGAGCGAGAGGGTGTATATATACGTGCAGGGATGGAACGCGGAATAAAGAGAAAATGGGGGGGGGGGGTCGCGATTAGAGGCTCTTTTAATTGGCTGGATCTTAATTGGGATTCGCCGGCCGAGAGTGTATAGGTACTCGTACAAATTTGTGATGCGATGTTTCTTTGCTCGTGAACTCTCGCTTTTTATCGCCTTCCTTTCGGTTGAGCTCCCCCCCCCCCCCCCGAGACTATTATAACGTGGAGAAAAATCCGCGTATAATCGATTACAACTTGCGGTATCGGGCGTCATTTTTCACTTCACAACTGAGTTTTGGGAATGGGTTTTCAATCGGTACATCTCGAAACCAAAAAGGTTCTCTCCCTTTCTTCTCTTTGCCACTTTAACAAATTATCGTCGTTATTTACATTTGTGATTTAGCTCATAACACGAAAAATAAAAAGTAGTTGATGCGCAACACCTTCGTTGAGAGCTTTTTTTTTTTTTTTTTTTTTCTGTACCCACAGTCTGTTCCTCTTTTAATTTGGCTTTTTCTCTCTTTGATACGGCACGACGTCACCGAATTAGAACTAAATGCGTAATGACTATAATTATAGGTATATATATAATATATAAAGTGGTTGAGAACTGTTGCGTTGGAATATACTATATTAGTACATAATTATATTTTACGTAAATCCCGCAAGTTTGGGTTATTACTGTTCTTTTCTTTTTTATAAATAAACATTGCGTATCACGTGATACATTTATTTATTTATTTATATATGTATTAGGCACGTTCTAGTTCTGTGCTTCACCGAGTCACAAATATAGATTGGTGGTTAGATCATCTGGCTGAATCGCATAATTCGACGTATAGTGGGTTGCGCGTGTCGAGAAAGTTTTTCTCTCTCTCACACACACTTTGTTGTACAACCAACATAAGTATACGAAAAAATATAAGAGACAAGTGATGGTACGTTTATTGTTTGAACATCTATTTCGTTACGATTACTTACTTTGGGGAACAAAACATTTAACACGTACTTTCGTCAAATGTCATTTTTTTCCTGACTTATCTCCGACAAAACTCTGACTTTGACTAACAAAAAGGGAGCGACTTGAAATCACACATGCAAGTAGGTACATATATACAGTTATTTCGCAGTTGAAAAAATTTTACAAGTTTTTGCAGTTAAAATGAATAAGAAGAAGAAAAAAATAAGGATACATCAAGACACACAAGTTGTACATCCGGGAGGTTTCAAAGAAAGGAAGCGAGCCTCGCGGTGTAGGTATACAATAATATAATCATGTATCTGCACGCACAGCACAGTACACACACACACATGAGAAAACCGCACGAGCGTATATACAAGTGTGCGCTCGCGAGAGAGAGAGCACACAAAGGAGGAGAACGGACCTCTCTCGGCGTCTCTTAAAAAAGTCGCGTCGAGGTCAGGACTCTCGCGGAACTTCCGGCTCGGCTGCGGCAGTGCGGCGCACATTTACACACATATACAACGTCGTATCGTTTCCTTTTCTTTCGAAACGCGGCCTCGTCCTCCTCCTCCTCCATTGGAGCCTTTTCCTTTTTATCCCTCTCTCTCCTCCTTTTTGATTCACCGCATATTTTTTCAACTCGATTCACACCAGCTTTTTTTTCAATTAAGAAAACGCATAAATATTGGCGTGCAGAGCACCCATTTGTATTGGCATGATGGAACTAAATATACGGTTGGAGAAAACTGTAGAAGAGCGTACCTATTATATGGATATAGGTAACACAGGTGGATAAAAGAATGTTACGACTTATATACGTATTGTCCTTACGCCTAAGTTCGTATGCTAGTAAAATTATTTTGCTCGGCTCACTATATGTTTCCGGCTTTTCTCCGTCGTGTGCACAATGTTCTAATCAACGCGACAAATGATATTCTTAGATTCGTGCGGTGTCTTCACTTTCTTTTTTTTTTTTTTTGTCGTTTCGCTTGTTATCGTTGATATAGCTCTTCCGATAAGCGCGAAAACGAGGAAGATTTTCCTTTCGAATCGACCCGATACAACGACGTCATCAATTGCGACAGGTTCATTTAAGGTATCTCTCAAAGCTATCTCATCCGCTTATAATTAGTGGTGCACGTTGATACGAAGGAAGAGGCACTGACGCTTGACTCTTCGAAAGTTATATGATATCAGTCGAGACTGGAGCTTGCAAGACAATCATTTATTCTATAGTCAAAAAAAAAAAAGAAAAAAAAAGTGTTGATTGTCGCATGTAGCTGCTGTTAATCACCAATAGCGAAAAATCGTATGTGTATATATTGATAATTTCTTTTAACGCCTAATAGTCTCGCTAATCTACGTCTCGCACACTGTACTCCTCAATCAAGTACACAATAAAAGTTCACACATTAGATGGTACAAAATAGATATGGCGTTTATGTGTATATTTTAAGATAAGAATCGCGTTTGTCGCGCCATATAACTTAATTCACTGTATACTGCCGTACGTACAGAAATAAAATAATATTCATCTCGTTCATCTTTTTTTTTTTTTCCCTATGATAATCAAATATACAAAGTATACCTTTACTCTGCTTTACGCATTTATTTCGGCTTATCCTCGTGTATATAATAGAAAAGAGCCTCCAACTGTGTCCGTAACAAAAGGACAAATCTCACTCGAAGCAAGTATATACCTATGATGCTTACCCGTTCGCGCAACAGCGCAAGAAAAGAATACAAGGAAATAATAGACAAAAGGAAGCAGCAGGCAAAGTTGTAGCCGGCGCTACGTAGGTATGTGTATATAGGTCTGACGATGTGTGGGTGTATTACCTATATATTTGTATACACCAAGTGGAAGTTGAAAGAAGAAAAAAGGGAGGGGTGGGGGGCGAGCCTGTATACTCGATATCGTTCCGCTTGGCCTTTCCACGTGTATATTGTACCAGAAAGCCGTGCACGTTTGTATATATGTATATACATTGCGCAAGCGTCCCGAGAGAGACCATGTGCAGCCTTGTATTTTCTGTCTCTCGTGGAAAAAAAAAAAAAAAAAAAAAAAAAAAAAAGGTTTTTGGGCGGTGCGACCTTACCGATCGACAGATCGTTTCCCTTCTTTCCTCCCGGCGCAGGCTCCGACGAGATCCGCCGTTGTTCAGATTCATGGGAACCTACGGGAGTTTTCTATTCTCTTTTTTGCTCCGAGGGGGGGGGGAGGAAGAAAGGAAAAAAGTCAAATTGACAGGCAGGCTAATTATATAGTCCGTATAAGAGCGTGATAAATCGCACCGGCCATGTATATACTTAACCGGTACTCTCTCGGTGTCTTTCCTATATATCTACACAAGTGGGGCTTTTCTTTAGATCCCCGACTATGGTGATTATTGTGAAATAGTAACCACGTACATCCTCCCCCTCCCTCTGTGCACTGTAATCAGGGTGGACGCAGAGTTTCATCAATTAAGCAATTTTCCACTGATAAACCCATACCTCTCTGTAACCGACGCTGCAAAGGCATGGACAAGATTTTTTTTTTTTTTTTTTTTGTTTCATTTTGCAGTAAAATTTCAATCTTGTGACAATGATACCGTTCCTCTGGCTATGTATGTATGAACAAGCGTGCGCCTGTATTCATTAAACACATCACTGGAAAACAACCGCGTCCTGTAAAATAATCCCCGCTACCCGCGTACATGTACAAGGTACATTAAACATAGTAAAACAGGGAGTAGCGTGTGTGTGCAAACTTCCTCCTTCTTCGCGTGCAATAAAGTAGTCATTCGTTCGCGGCTAATTACCGGCTCCGAAAAAAAAAAAAAGAGGCAAAAAAAGGGGAGACGACGAAGCGACAGGTTCCACTGTAATTGTATGTATGTATGTATACCCATCAGGCTTTTTCCGCGAGTTTGTAGATACGACAGAAAGGGAGTATATCGGCTATACAATGTACCGCAGGGAGAGAGAAAAGAAGAGGAGGGAAATTCGCGCGTTCGTCGTATACATACTTACCTATAATACAAGACGGCACGCGAAGGTCGATATGCCGTTGTCTGTCTCCCCTTTCGTTCTTCCACTTACGTATACATTTGTAACATAAACATGGTAAAAGGTGTACCTATACACTGCACACACTCCGCACCAGGAAGTACCTATATAATAATAATATATATATCCTCTCTCGTCCACTGCTCCTTTTCTTCCCGTTCGCTAAACGTGTGTGTGTGTAAACCATACACGAGCATCTCTCAATGTCGCAGCATCCAGAGGCAGTGCGCGGGGCTGAATAACGTTTGCGTCGGATCTACGTTGCCACCAGCTCTATTATCTCATTGAGCGCTCGCTCTCCGAGCAGTTCCCCTTCGGACGAGACGTGCGTGTAAATTGTTTTGCGCTTCTTTCGTCACGTTTCTCCTTCTCTCTCTCTTTGGCCGCAACTTTTGCGGCTTTTCTTTTTCCTCTGCGGTCCGAGTGTCTCTATTCGTATGCGCGCGTGAGAAAAAGAATTAGCGTTGGCCTGTACTTGGTACAGTGCCCGTTTTACCCAACCGCGCGAAGGTCGGGTCGTTCCGAAGGAATTACAAAGCCCGTGGGTATATACGTACAACAACAGTACATACATGTCGAAATAATTCACAGAACTCCTTGGGGCTGCTGGTTTGTGAAGAACCACTTGCCAACCGGAATGTGGAAAATATCATCTGAAAGGAATCAGAAGGTGACAAGGAGAACAAAACAAAACAAAAAAACAAAAAAAAAAAAACAACTTTAGATGCACCACGTATATTACGTATCAGCACCTCGGCATGTATATTATATACTACTCCTTTCGATTATGTGTAGAAGCAGCTGAGCCGCAAAGCCGGGCGTCTTGTAAATGGACGTTGTTATTTATACCTATAGGTGTATACGGGACTTTCACGCGGTACGAAACGCGCGATTGTGAATATATATAGGTATTGTATAGGGGGCGAGCACGTACACACAAGTGGTAACAGCGCTGGTGTGGAAATACATGGGTGTTTGCTGAAAATTGGCTGGCTGGCGCTTGCAAAATCGGGGCCTCACCGGTGTGAAAGCGCAACGCCGACGACGCAAGAACCGCGGCTGAGTCCCGCTCCCCCCCCCGCGCGCACCTTCGTGTCTCGGAAGTGCACCAGCTTCTCTTCACCTGTAGACGAGTATCGCTCAGCTCTGGAATCTCCGCGAGATATTATTTTCCAATAGATTGCATAATCGACTCCGAGCATATATATATATATTATTTTATACGTGTGTCCGCTACGTATCGAAGGTCCATTATGTATTACGTATAACGGCGCCCCATTACGTATTCGCGCGCGTACAATATAAGTTTCTGCAACACAACAATCGAGCCGATTGAACGATTGCGTGGTGTTTTTTTTTTTTCTTTCGTTGCTTCGGATTTTGCTTCCGCGTGCAGTTGGTACACATAATAATAATGACAAAAGGCTTTTTTGTGGGTTTGTTTTTTTTTTTTTGCCCTCCCCCCCCTCCGCGTGCGGTTATTTGCTTCTGTACGGTTACTCCGCAGCTATACGTATGTTGATTATGCATCATCGGCTGGCACAGTTTTTTCTTTTCCTTCCTCCTCTTTTTTCCGGAACACAATGGATGGCTGCGAGCGAGAATCATCTCGTGAAACGTTCACCGTTCACTGGCAATCGTGAATACCGATCATTACCGATCATACCGATCATACCGATCATACTCATAGTATATAGGCTTACGTACAATAAACATGCTATATATTCACTCTATAAGCTCAAAACTCTTTTATTCTCTTACTACATGAAGTAGGTGAACAAGTTAAATCTCGCGCCCCATGGTAATATGTGTACGATGTAGCTATGCCTAGTGTATTATGCACGTGTCGCTTCGAGGAAATCCACAATGGTGAAACATAAATTATTGTAATAATAACAAGGCAATTGATAACTCGCGCAGTTGCGGCGTTTTTCCGCGAAAGCTCTTTTAATATCTGCTCGAACGAGCGTGCGGTTATAAAGTAGTATTTCTTCAACAAATTCCCAAATGCATAAAAAAATAAAATAAATAAAATAAATGATAAATAACATTCTCGTTGGTAGGCAACAAACCAGAGAATCTTTGGTTCATACATAAGCGCATTTAAGTATGTAAGGAAGGAAAAAAAGCGCCAGTGATGGTGCAAAATTGAACTTCCGGCCGCTCTTGTATACTCGTAACATATTCCACATATGTATGTATATACATGCCGGAGCTCGTGGGAAAAAGACGGCCTTATCGCTCTAATGGATTTTGACTGGCGGCGTTTCTTCGCGCACATTCGTATATTACACCCAAGTACATCACGCATCCATAATGCCGTCGTCGTTCACACTCGCTTTCTCTGTACACACGAGCACGCATCACGCGTATATATATATAAAAAATGTACTCGTGCACGTGAATCGGCTTTTCCTCGCGCGGAAAATCTCGGGACGAGGGGACGGTAGTGTCGCGCGCGTCGAATGGAAATACATTTTAGGTATACAAATGTAAATTCTGCTTCTTTCTCGCCCGGCGGATACTCCCTTCCTGTCTGCATAAGCGAGTGCACAAGTACCCAGTACCCACAACTCGAGGTTGCCGTGTCTTCTTTCCCTCCTCCTCCTCCCCAGCGCTCATTATATCATTTTGCAAGTCGTCGTCGTCGTCGTCTTCTTCGTGCGCCCACGTCGACTGTTCTTTTTTTTTTTTTTTTTTTCTTTTCCTTTCATTCTCTCTTTGCGGATGTTTGCGCGAAGGTAAGTAACAGAGCATCGAGTTCCGTTGGGTTTCCCGAATCGGGCACGTATACGCTTGTGTTATAATGTACATGAGAAACATGATTTCTGTTGGCCTATAATGTTATTGTTTTGTTGTCATATCCCGTGACCCCGATATACATGCGCATTAATTACCACTGAAATGACTCGTCAGATGAAACAAGACAGACATTGTTTTTATTTTCATCCATGAAACATATAAACTTACGTAAACGCTTGGCGATGATGCTCGTTGTACGAACCCTTGCGTATTTCATTTATATAAGTGTGCATCACGTGCACAAAAAAAAAAAAAAAAAAAAAAAAAAAACAGGACGATAATTTTGTGCTTTTGTTTTTCCAGAGTTCGGCGAAGGAGCAAAAGGAGGCAGACAGCGAGCGAGTAGGCTGTGTTATGAAATTACTGCCCAACATCTCGTTACCGCCGGTCTCAGTGGCCAGCAGCGGCATGACGAGCATGGACGCTCGCCTCCCCCCGGGGATACCTCTCCCCTTCAGCCCGACCGATCTGCTCTGGCGCTACGGCCCGGCCATGACCTTCACGTCGGGCGCCCACCCACCGCCGAGTCCCCTTCTCGACTTCAAGACCCACCTGCCTACCAGTCTCGGTAAGATTTCCTATACTTAATAAAATATGATATATTTTACATGCATTTCTGATACTAATCGTCAAAATGTTTTTTTTTTTATCCGATAGCGTCGGACCCACGACTGTGGTCGCGCGAGGACGTGGCGGCCTTCCTGCGCTGGGCGGAGCGCGAGTTCGACCTGCCCCAGTTCGACATGGACATGTTCCAGATGAACGGCAAAGCCCTGTGTCTGCTGACCAAGTCGGATCTCGGTGAGCGGTGCCCCGGTGCCGGGGACGTCCTACACAACGTCCTCAACATGCTGGCGCGCGACTTTAGCCAGCTGCAGCGCTGCCTGCCCGGCTCTCCCGTCACCCCGACCCGGCCCTCGGCCGCCGTCTACCCGTTGAGCCCCCTCTCGCACCCGGGCACCCCGAGTTGGCCCGACACGCCCTACGCGGCCAACTTTGCCTCCCTCATGTCCGCGAACTCGGTCACCCTGTCGCCGGCGCCCTCGGTCGACAGCCAAGCCGGCTCCCCGGGCCACGCGAGCGGCGTCGACGCCAGCGGACCCCTCGGCCAAGCCACCATATACAAGAGCGACAGCGACGAGGACAACCAACAGCCATCAGCCTGCACCAGCAACAACTCGGCCAGCCCGCCCGCCACCCCCACGGCCATTGCCGCCCAACGGCTCAGCGAGGTCTGCATGAAGGACCACCCGAGTCCCACCCTGCCACCTCACGCCCAACAACAGATGATGCAACAGCCCCTCACCCCCGGTGCCTTCAGGCCGGCCTCGGCCTCCTCCTCGTCCTCGTCGTCGCAGCAGCAGTCGCCCGGCGTCGCGGCTCGTGAATTCTTCCCCAGTGGGGACGCACCCGAACCCAACACCAGTACGTCAACCATTTCTCTCTTACACCCTCAAACACCTTTCCACCAATGTCCTTTTTCTCTATAACAATGTGCTTGTTGTTGCAGACGGGAGATTGCTCTGGGACTTTTTGCAGCAGTTGCTCAACGATCCGACGCAACGGTACACGCAGTACATTGCGTGGAAGAGCCGGGAAACCGGGGTGTTTAAAATCGTCGACCCGCCGGGTCTGGCGCGACTCTGGGGCATACAGAAGAACCACTTGTCGATGAACTACGACAAGATGAGCCGAGCCCTGCGCTACTACTATCGCGTCAACATACTCAGAAAGGTCCAGGGAGAGCGTCACTGTTACCAGTAAGTTACCAGTAACATTATGTACTTACTTTTGATATTGGCACGTAATGTAATACGCATTCGATGTTTTGTGCACAGATTTTTGCGCAATCCTACGGAACTGAAAAACATCAAGAACATCTCGCTGTTGCGCCAGCAGATGCGGATAAAAACGGAGCCGGAGGAGGAGGGTTCGTTGTCGGGCGGTAGTTGCATGGAGCCCGAGATCGATATGCCCACCGATCTGTCGATGTCGGGCATGAACCCACCGTCGAGTAGCAATCACCATCATCACCACCACCACCACCATCACCATCACCCGTCGCCACCGCCGCATCCGCAGCCCCTGCCGTTGCTCGATCCGCCAGCCAAGTATCGGAGCCACGCTTACAGTCTCGTCAAGACAAATCAAGAATCGTCGTCCCAAGAGGATAGGAAGTGACGCGGTGACGATTGAAAAAGCGCCGCTAACCGATTAGACGCTCCTCGTCGTGATGGATCGATCATGTAGATTATTGCCAATGTACACGTTGTACGGTCATTTAATTCTCATCCTGATGCAGGAAAGAGGATACGTTGACGTCTGCGTGCGGAGAGACACGGGCTGTTCTCCGCGAACGTCCGTTTCGATGTGTATTGTCATTATTATTATCATCATCATCGATATTCTTTTTTATTTTATTTTATTTTTATTTTTTTTTTTTTTTAACGAAAGAATTAAAAAAAACAAAGAAAAAAAATCATGAATAATCATCCTCCTGAAAGGAGAGGGGGTACCGGAAAGTGCAATGCTCGCGAGACCCTGAGATGATGAATGGTCTCGCTGGAATCACGAATTCTTCCGTATTTAAGTACAAGATGCACGCGCATATATACAAATTAAAAAACACACACACACATACCCGTATTTAAGGAGTTGCTGACTTTCGTGGAACGATGATATTTTGGTGGCAAGGATCGGCTGCTCATATCAGACCGCGTCAGCGTTATGCCATTTGCGTAAAAAAAAAAATTTACGCGTCGACTCACGAAAAGTGCGCTGGCTGTGCGCACGTGTTATGTATACACCCATATACTCTTCGTTACAACGAACCTCAAGTCAAGATTCAAGTGTCCAAGATGCTGTGCAAGTGTTAAACATATGCCAGGCCCGCGAGAAGGGCGCCGACGACACATGGTTCTTTTTCGTTCGTCGGAGAGAGTCGAGACTTTGGTTATCATCTTTTTCTCAAACAGTTATCTTTTATTTTGTATCTCTTATTAAACTTGTACTGTAATTTTTTTTTTTTTTTTTTTTTTTTTTTTTTTTTTTTTTTATAATTTTTTGTTGATACTTGCAACTGCGATGTCACGAGAAGGGAGAAGAAAGACACACATACGTAGGAAATGTTTAACTGTTGTCAAGCAGAGAGATTCAGCCATTGTTCGTGTTCGCAATGTAATAAATCACTAATTATTAATAAAAACAAATTGATACGTCGATGTACCACTGTTACGCGCCTTATGCGTACGAGTTGATAATATTTGTGCGTTACGAGATTTGAGTGAGCGCGCGAGAATGGTGTGTGATATTAAGTAGAGTTTATTACCGATTGATAGACGAAAAAAAATTAAGAAAAAATAAATCTATTAAGAAAATCATCTGTGTGCCAAGAACAATAATTTGTTGTTATTTAAGACAAATAATAATAATAATAATAATAAAAATAATAATACTGATAAAACGTACGAGAGAGAACCAGAGATAGGTGTGCGTGAAATTATCGACTTCGATCCCTGATCAATGGTGCGAATTTTTAAATCGATCGAGACACACCACAAACGTGTTTTTTTTTAATTTTAATCGATTATGCTCTGATAAATTTATAAGTTGTACATAAGAAAATTTAAAAAAAAAAAAAGTGAATAAAGTACTATATCTCTATTGTGTGGAAAGAAGAGAAACATATAGGTAAGAAGGAATTTATGGAAATTTGGGGCCAGAGTTACACATAAATTTATCTATAAAATATATAAATACACACATATATATATATTGAAAATAAAAATACAATGATGATATATATTTTACTACCAAAATTTATATTCAAAATTTCTACTCGTCGTTGCTGGGTGTGTGATCGTGTGGCTTACATTCCACGACCAGGCAGTTGCACTGGCTCGACCAACTTACTTCGGTGCAGTAAATTTAAAGATGACGCGTGTTTTAATGGCAATCCAAAAAAAAAAACAAAGTGACGTTTTGAATTATCTAATGAAAGATTCAACTGTGAAAGTTTGTACAAAGGATATTTCCTTTTTATAGTTGAAAATAAAAAAAAATAAAAAAAAAGAGGTCGATAAAATTCTGTTGTAGAAAATTTTTTAAATAATGAATATTACGAAATTCCGACCTTAAAATTCAAGGTTTCAAAGAAACAATTGTGAAACAACAGAATAATTTGTTTCAATATAATATATTTGTTATGTGATAAGGAAAGAAAATTCATTTTATTTGCTTTAATTAGTAAATTTTCTATGTCAACAGCAGGATAAAAATTTTTTATCAAGAGCCTCGAGTGATGGTAGAATTGAAATTTATATATCTGGCTACTTGTATACTGTGATCTCTGTAAGGTTAAAAGGAGCGACTATGTATATAATTGAATTGAATGAATAATGTTAATTGAATGACGGTTGTAAAGCCTTTATAAAAATTTCCATTAATAATATTTAAAACCAAATTTGTTATTCTTTGTTTATTTTAATCAACCCTGACATTTATTATAAAGTTTCAATCAATATGAAAGTATAAAATATTCCATAAGTCATCAAACTAAATCAGTGTTTTTTCGTCTCCCTCAACTATTGCTATAAATATCACAATTATTAGAGTCCAGCAGAATTAAGATTAATCTTAATGTAGAATATATCCATGTACTTGTGTATCTAATATACAAACGTACATGTATGTGTATATGCAAAAATTTTTCTTAGTTTTTCGTCTGCAAATTGTAAATAATTGATACTCAAAAATCAGTGTACATGAGAAAAAATCATTAGCATATATGACAGATCTTAAGTATGCCCGTTTGGATAAAGTACACAGCGAAGAGTTTGTGTCGCGTAATTATAAGTGAAAAATGTGTATAAAAGTTATACCTGTAAAGTTTTAGAATTAGACTCATTTAATTATATTATATAAATTGTTACTGAAAAACAAATATTGTAAATATAGACTTATTTACTTATCATGAAAAAATATTTAAATTTTATTTTTTCACATCTTCCTTTTATTATACTATTATTTTTCAACATTTCGGTAAAAAACTATGTTCAAAAATGTTATGTACATACACTAACGTAAAGTATATAAAACTTACACATAATATAAAATTGTAAAAAAAAAATATTTTTTTTTTGGAACAATTATTGAAAAAATACAATGTCGTCGGCTATGATCGATGTTGTACTCTTCATCTTACCTTCTTCGTCTTTTATTTCTCCATAACTTAATCGGCCATTTACCATCACACGCTGACCTTTTCTCATGTAATTATACACAGTTTCTCTCAAGTTTGGCTTGAACACACAGATCCTATGCCAATCAGTTTTTTGCATAAGATCACCTGCAAATCATTTGGTTATAAATAACAGTATATATAAAGGGAGATAACACAGTAAGACGCAAAATCTTTACCTCCTTCATATTTGTAGTTAATGTGAGTGGCTATAGAAAAAACCACTACAGGATGATCCTCGTTGCCACGCTTCTGTGGTTCGGCGCCCACTCTTCCAAGTAATGTGACTTGATTAATTGCTATGAGAATATTAAAATACATGAAGATGAAGCCACTTAACTACTTGTGAAGAAAATTAAGAACTAAGAGATATAGATAATAAATTATTTCGAATGATAGTATGTGGAAAATACTAACTTTTTTCAATTTTGGAAGTTTCCGGGGCCAGGGCGGCGGCAGCGTAAGCACGCGTAACGGCAGCACAATTGATCTGTTTACACGCTTTTGTCAAAATCTGAAATAAAGAAAACATGTTAACGGTTTAACCTTCAAATTAACGCTCATCAAAATCACGTTTGATGGGTATTTTATCAGTAGTGTTTCTCTATTTAAGTACCTTATTAAGCATCATCTTGATAAACTGAACAAGAAACCAACGTTTTCAAGGTGAATCAACAAAAAATATTTATTCTTTTCCTCCTAAACAAATAAAAACACCTACAGCAACTAGAGAACCAAATGAGAATGCATGCATGCGTTTTTGTGTTTGAAATATATTACCTAACTTTACCATGGGTTTGTTCAAGCCAATTCTCGGTGAGACTCGGAGAGGCGGGCAGCAGCGCTCCCAAAAGTGGCTACCGAACTTGGGGGGAAATTCAAATTGGCTATATGGAGCAAGACGCAAAACCTCAGATAACTCGACAACATTCCATACACCATAACTTGATCAATTAATCCTAAGCTATTTAACCCAATAACCCAACGCGCCCATACGCAGTATCACGAGCATTAATAATTAATAAAATAAATAAAACAATAACGCAAGCGCCAATCCCCACACAACCCGGGGCGCTTACTGGTCACTTTAATTATTAAGAAAATTAATAAAGTAGAGCAAGCGCCAATCCCCACACAACCCGGGGCACTTGCTGGTCACTTTAATTATGAATAAAATAAGTAACATAACACAAGCCTTAATCCCCACACAACCCGGGGCACTTTCTGGTCACTTTGTTAATTGATGTAATAAATAAAATAACACAAGCGCCAATCCCCACGCAACCCGGGGCGCTTACTGGTCACTTTAATTATTAACAAAATTAATAAAGTAGAGCAAGCGCCAATCCCCACACAACCCGGGGCGCTTTCTGATCACTTTTTTAATAAATATATTAAATAAAATAACACAAGTGCCAATCCCCACACCACCCGGGACGCCTACTGGTCGCTTTAATTATTAATAAAATAACACAAGCGCCAATCCCCACACAACCTGAGGCGCTTACTAGTCACTTTAATTATTAACAAAATTATCAAAGTAGAGTAAGCGCCAATCCCCACACAACCAAGGGCACTTTCTGGTCGCTTTAATTATCGATAAAATAAGTAAAATAACACAAGCGCCAATCCCCACACAACCCAGGGCGCTTTCTGATCACTTTGTTAATTAATATAAATAAAAAAATAAAACAAGCGCCAATCACCAAACAACCCGAGGCGCTTACTGGTCACTTTAATTATTAACAAAGTTAATAAAGTAGAGCAAGCGCCAATCCCCACACAACCAGTAAGCGCCCCGGGTTGTGTGGGGATTGGCGCTTATGTTATTTTATTAATTATATCAATTAACAAAGTGACCAGAAAGTGCCCTGGGTTGTGTGGGGATTTGTACTTGTGCTATTTTATTAATAATTAAAGTGACCAGTAGGCGCCATGGGTTGTGTGTGGATCGGGGCTTGTGTTATTTTATTTATTATATTAATTAACAAAATGATCAGAAAGCGCCCTGGTTGTGTGAGGATTGGCGCTTGTGTTATTTTATTAATAATTAAAGCGACCAGTAGGCGTCCCGGGTTGTGTGGGGATTAGCACTTATGATATTTTATTTGATATATTCATTAACAAAGTGATCAGAAAGCGCCCCGGGTTGTGTGAGGATTGGCGCTATTGTTATTTTACTTATTTTATTAATGATTAAAGCGACCAGAAAGCGCCCCAGGTTGTGTGGGGATTGGCGCTTGCTCTACTTTATTAATTTTGTTAATAATTAAAGTGACCAGTAAGTGCCCCGGGTTGCGTGGGGATTGGCGCTTGTGTTATGTAACTTATTTTATTCATAATTAAAGTGACCAGTTAGCGCCCCGGGTTGTGTGGGGATTGGCGCTTACTCTACTTTGATAATTTTGTTAATAATTAAAGTGACTAGTAAGCGCCTCAGGTTGTGTGGGGATTGGCGCTTGTGTTATGTAACTTATTTTATTCATAATTAAAGTGACCAGTTAGCGCCCCGGGTTGTGTGGGGATTGGCGCTTACTCTACTTTGATAATTTTGTTAATAATTAAAGTGACTAGTAAGCGCCTCAGGTTGTGTGGGGATTGGCGCTTGTGTTATTTTATTAATAATTAAAGCGACCAGTAGGCGTCCCGGGTGGTGTGGGGATTGGCACTTGTGTTATTTTATTTAATATATTTATTAAAAAAGTGATCAGAAAGCGCCCCGGGTTGTGTGGGGATTGGCGCTTGCTCTACTTTATTAATTTTGTTAATAATTAAAGTGACCAGTAAGCGCCCCGGGTTGCGTGGGGATTGGCGCTTGTGTTATTTTATTTATTACATCAATTAACAAAGTGACCAGAAAGTGCCCCGGGTTGTGTGGGGATTAAGGCTTGTGTTATGTTACTTATTTTATTCATAATTAAAGTGACCAGCAAGTGCCCCGGGTTGTGTGGGGATTGGCGCTTGCTCTACTTTATTAATTTTCTTAATAATTAAAGTGACCAGTAAGCGCCCCGGGTTGTGTGGGGATTGGCGCTTGCGTTATTGTTTAATTTATTTTATTAATTATTAATGCTCGTGATACTGCGTATGGGCGCGTTGGGTTATTGGGTTAAATAGCTTAGGATTAATTGATCAAGTTATGGTGTATGGAATGTTGTCGAGTTATCTGAGGTTTTGCGTCTTGCTCCATATAGCCAATTTGAATTTCCCCCCAAGTTCGGTAGCCACTTTTGGGAGCGCTGGCGGGCAGTCAGAGTCTCTCGGAGACACTCGGACTCGGAGAAGAACACTAACTTGTTCATTCCATTCTCAGACCCAGAGTCTCTCCGAGTCTCACCGAGAATTGGCTTGAACAAACCTCATGTTCCAAAATTATATATAGAAACGAAACTCTGCGCGGCAAATTCCGAAGCAGAATTTTGGGCCGGCCAATCAGGGTACTTATTCCCATGCAAGTTGTGGAATCTTAAGCTTATTAGTTACGATTGACCCGTCAAAAATTTAATGCAAAATTTTGCAAAAGTAACGTTTGGTTGGTTTGTCCTTGCTCTTAAGTGTCACGGGTTAAGTGCTCGGATTATCGATGGCGACATTTAAAAATTAACGCAAAAAAATGCTACATGCACTCTTCTGATTCTGCACTTAATAAACGAATAACTCAAAAAACTGTCAACAAAGCACAATATAATATATATTTTTTATCAAAACATTTTGCATACTTGGATTATGTTTTGAATAATATAGGTTCGTTTGGGGCTTAGCTTGGAGCTCCTCCGAATTTTGCCTCTTGGGGCAATATGTATAGATATATCCTCCGTTGTGTTGCACTGTGGGTGTGGTGTTGCAGTGTAAAGCAGCGTTTGCATGCGTGCAGCCGAAAAAAAAAATTGGAATCGCGCTTCATGCTGTCGTCTGCTCTGAATACTACGCCGTTATTGTCGTGCATGACAGATGCCAATGTGACACGATCGATTAAACAATAAAGTAAAAATTAAACAGTGTAAGTACTTGACATTTAGCCACGTTTCGTTTAATCATTTTTAGACAAAACTTGTTCACGTAGAGAGTACCACAAAGCATGCAAAAAAAGACACGTAGTGTTAACATTAAAAAAATAGTATACAAGTACATTTCATGACGCTTATAAAAAAATATTGCTTCGAAACAATTTGTTGTTACTTCTAGTAAGGTCGATTGAAAAAACTAAGAGTTACGAAAAATCTCATTCGAGAGTTATAAAACCAAAAAAAAAAAAAAAAGAACGAAAGATGGATTGCACGGAGGAAGAAGCTGCTAATGTTGACAGGTCAATATACTAGTAATACTTTTAAATTAACATGATAAGAAATTAAATACAAGTAAAATGAATTTGCAGGGTGTTGGAGCAAAAAAACTTTTATGATATTTTGCAATTGCCAAGTAGCGCGACGGATGATGAAATTAAAGGAGCTCACAAAAAGATGGCACTATTAGTACATCCAGACAAAAACAACCATCCTAGAGCCAAAGAAGCATTCATCTGTGAGTGCAAATTATACTAAGCAAAGCCTAATGTCGCACTAAATTATTACCATTTAATATTACAGCTGTGCGGAAGGCTACAGCCATCTTACTTGACAAAGAAAAAAGGAGAGAATACGATTCATACTTGAGATCTCCAAGAGGATTTGCTACGGACAAATTTGATTTATCAGGTATAGCTATTTCTTTTTTTCTTTCTTTTTTTTTTTTTTAAGTTATTTTTTGTTAAATTTATATTTTATAATAACAGATGATGAAATCGACGTCATATTAATTGGAGCTGGAATAGCAGGAATTGTTGGTATTGCAGCAGGCTTGATTTCTCTTTATAACTGGTGGACTGGCTCGAGTAAGAAAAAAGAAGTTAAATATGCTAAATAGATAAAGAGTTGTTTAAGCAACAATTAAATATATTTTTAATTTTCTGCTTGATACGCGAGAAATTTTGTCTTCTTCCTATGGACGTCTGAAAATTAACAATATTGTTAAAAAAAATTTATATTATATTTTAATAACAATACTGAAATAATAATCATGTTAACTTTATCTTCCATTGAGTAATGGTATTATATCCATCTATTATTTTATTTTAAATTTTTGTAAAAAAAGTATGTGTGCATACATATGCATTATGTAAGTAGATAATAAGGAAATGAACTTGTGATAGTTGTAATTCAGAAGCTCTGAGTTCAATTTGATTTCTAAGTGTTGTTGTTGTAAGTATATATCTTTAAATAAGTTTGAGAGAAACAAGTAAAATGGAGTATAAAAAGTAATGTAATACATCTGAATAACGTTTGTAATTAAGTTTCCTAGTTGATGTTTTCGAAGTAGGATGTCTGTGTTAAACGTGGGATGAAATAAAAAAATAATAAATAATGATCAGCTGAATGTAGTTAACTTATTATCATTATAATGAATCATTGTATACATTGGACGAAAAAAAAATTTTTCAACAAAATAAAAATAACAAAAAAAGATGTTATATTATCAAATACGCATGGGTATATTTTTTGGTGAACGTTTCAGAAAGTAAGCAAGTCTATATACATAAATGTATAATGACCCTGTCTCATTAGTTGTCCACGTCATCCTGTCGGGTTTTGAAGCCATTGGCTTTCTGCTTCTTCTTTTGACCACGCGACACAAACACAACCGTATATAATATATAGTGAATTGGTATATAGCAGAAGCATCTCTCCTACGTTATACTTGACAGCTGCGCTGAGCCGCTGAACGTTTGCAAGTATTTATATTACTTATATGCAAGTAAGTAAGTTATAAATTGCACAGTTCAAAGTAAACTGCAGTAAGTAACCAGCTCAGCCAACAAACGTTGCATCAAACGATGTATTTCTATATATACCTACTTACTGGCATGTTAATTAATTAAGTTAGTGGCATACTAGAATTGTCTGCTAGTGTGGAATGCACGAAAAAATAATAGTATTTCGTAAAAAACGACTGGGAGACAGTATACATGTGCCAGAGAGCGACAGAAAAGAGCTGCTGTTGCTGGTGATTTGGTGTGGCGTGTGGTGCAGTAGTGCTGGATGAATTAGTATTTGACTGTATACTTGATTCCGCAGCAAAATTTTCGCTTCGTCACGAGACATCTAATAATTACTTGTGTACTTGACACTTGATTGTTTTTGGACACGCGGACGCGGATGAGTCAAAATTTACTTTTCCAAAAGAGTTCGTACGTATAATTACGTATAGGTATAGGTTGTACTTATACACACACAACTGGTACGCGCGTACCACCAGGTCAAGAGGGTAGTCGTATAATAGCAAAGTATAGGCAGAGAGAGGATGGACGGGAACAAGGATGAGGCTAATCGGTGCACCGAGCTAGCCGAGCGATGTGTCAGGGAAAAGAGGTTTGACGAAGCAGTGAAGTTCCTCAAGAAGGCCCAGAGGCTATTCCCGACCAAGAAGGCTGAGGGTGAGCTTGTACCATTTGGCTTTAGCTACCTTGCATGGGTGTGTATGTGTGCATGCGTGTGACCTATTAACAAGTTTATGTAGACAATGTAGCTTTTAATTTTTGCTGAGATGTTATTTCATCAATTATGCATGAACTACGTGTTCTTTCTCTTTTTTTTTTTATTTCGGAGTTTGGTTACACGCTAACTTACGTTTTTTAACAAATACTTACATGACAGCTTGTAAAGATTACTCGTATTTTTGATAAATTAGTTTCAGATTGTTGATGAGTTTTTTGTATCAAAGCCTGTCTGTATGCTCTGTATTACAAGTATTTTTGTAAAGTAAACTGTCTATTTGAAGTTGCACGTCTAAATGATCTGTTAGCAAAAGTTGTACCAACTAAAATTTTTCTATTTAATTTTATGTTTAGATTTGTTAGCAACTGTAACTTTGATGTCGAAACAGCAGAGTGCAAAGGTAGAACCCGAGGCAGAGGTTAGAAAGAGGCACAGTAATGCCAGCAAAAGTAATGGAGCCCAGACTCAGGCTTCAGCAGCTGATTATACAGATGAACAAATGGAACATATTAAGAGGTGAAGCACATTTTAATGCAACATAAGGATGTGCTAATACACGTTCATGAGAATAACTGATGATTATAACTTGAAAAATACTTTTTAGAATAAATAAGTGCAAAGACTATTATGAAATTTTGGCTGTCAGTAAAGATGCCACAGACAGTGATATCAAAAAGGCTTATAGAAAGTTGGCACTTCACTTGCATCCAGATAAAAACAGAGCACCTGGAGCAAACGAAGCATTTAAAGGTATTTGTTAACTATTGATGTTTGTTGTCAAAATTTAAATACTTATAACCCAATGACTCATCAACACAGCTGTCGGTAATGCTGCTAAAATCCTAATGGATCCTGAAAAGAGAAAGCAGTACGACTTGTATGGATCAGAAGAAGAAAGACTTAGTACTACAAGGCACTCACATTCACATTATAATTATTCACGGGGTGGTTTTGAAGGTACACAGTGTTTCAAAAAACTGATTCTAAATTCAAAGCAGCACTTAACAAAATGTTATCTTCTTTGCAGCTGATGTAACAGCTGAAGAACTATTTAACATGTTCTTTGGTGGTTTTCCACAACAAGAATTTTATGTCAGAAGAGGTGGTGGCAGGTGGATGAGACAAAATGAGGCACAGCATCAGCATACTCACTCCCAAGTAAGATATTAATTTTACACTTAATAAGATAAACAAATTTGTTCACAACTACATAACTTTTTGTTTCAGCAACAAGCAAATACGTACACTACATTCCTTCAAATGTTGCCTGTATTATTACTGATTATTTTGACTATGATGAGCAGTTTTTTTATGTCTGACCCCATCTATAGCTTACATCAAAGTTCGTAGGTATCAGTTCAGTTTTATCTAATATATCTAAATACGTGTAATGTGGGTGAAATAAAATTTATTATTCAAAACTTATATTTTTTTCACCTATTCAGTAAATATTCAATTCAAAGAACTACTCAAAATTTGAAAGTACCTTATTTCGTCAAAGACAACTTTCATACAGAATATGATGGTAATTTAAAAAGATTAGAGGAATTAGTTGAAAAAGAGTATATGACGTTCTTACAACATTCATGCTTTAGAGAAAGGAATTACAGTAAGTTAATATTTACCTTTACTCTTATATGTTAAATGTAAACATTTTCTTACTTTATTATATTGTTTATACAGAAGAGAACATGATATGGAGAGCAAGAAGCTTGGGTGACCATGATAAAATTCAAAAGGCAAGGAATATAGACATGCCATCATGTAGGCAATATCAAGGCATGCAAGCATAGTTTGAATAGTAAAAAGGACTTTCTCTATGGTTTTGTAATTTTAGATTTACTGTATATTAAAATTTATTGATTTATCTTCAAAATTTAAGCTCCAGTTCTATTCAATAGCTTTTTACAATCATGATTTCATTACTATTTATCAATAAGTTGTTTTTGGTACTCTAAAGTTATGTTGTATGCAATGATTGCATTGTTTGTACACTTTCAGTGAAATAAAACAATCAGATGCATTTTTATATTAAAATCACCACTTTAGTAATTAGTACAGTAATGCAAATAGTAAATTTGTTATTTTAATAATACAACTTCAATTCATCGTGAAATGTTATTCAAAGTTCAAAGTATAAGAAGATTTGAAGCTGTATATCATGAATATTGTGAAATAATTTTTGTACATATAGTATTATTTAATGCAAAAAGTTTATTTTATGCAACTTCAATAATTTATTTATAAAAATTATTGTATTATTGTTGTTTATGAAGATATTAAAAGAAAAAAATTTATTTCGTTTCATATTTTTATTGTCCTTGAAATAATTTTATATAAAAATAACAATGTATGTACAATTTTATCAGTTAAAAAATACTGTGACCATTTATTTTTGGCGAGGAACGCTACCGTGCCGATTATAGTGTTCCCATGTGTTGAACATATTCATCAAAGGCTTTAATATGCTCTTTTTTAAGAAAAGTACGAAAGCCTAAAAGTTTTTTCAACAACACATTATTACCTGTGTAGAATTAAAAAAAATAAGAATCGTTTAAAAAGATATTTACCAATGAATAGACGTTCATCTTTACTTTCCGTGATGAATAAATCTTTCAGAGCAACTATCAGCTCTTGAAAACTGCTATTCCTTTTATAATTAGCAATTATACTTTTGAAAACGTCAACCTTTTCTTTGGTAAGACGGCTTTTAACCTGTAAAAATTTAATTTTCGTTCGAATAATTTATGTAAATAAATATTTTAATGAAATTACCTCTTTTAAGTACAATTTTCCCTGCTCTAGTTTTGATGGGGCATCTTCCTGTGTACTGTTAGAAGAATTCAAAATTGACAATTGAGATGCTGGAGTAGTATTAAATTCTGAAGTTGAAGGGACCTCTTCTTCAATTTTATTAAAGATCACAGGCTTAATTGTAACTTTTCTTCGTTTGACTTGAGGCTCGGGTAAAATTACTTTTTCCGTAGTACTATTAGGATCACTTTGTAATTTACATGTAGTGAAATTTAACACTGGCTTCTTTGGTTTCATCTCAAACATCGACGCTAAATTTTTTGTCGGCGAAGTTTGAGTTTTTTGACTACTTTTTATAGCGCCGGTATTATTTTCCGTTTTATAAAAATTAATATCAAAGGGATCTTCTTTTTCTTTTTCTACCGCTGAACTTTCATTTTGAGAAGAATTATGTGATGCAGAATTCGAAGAACGTTTGACGCTGGTATCGAAATGAGCAGGAACGGCTGGCAACGACATGTCGGAATCTGACTTTACTACATTATTTATGGGTTGTGGGAGCTGAAGAATATAGCAGATGATATGACTACGGAAAAATGTTTTGAAATTATTAACACCCTACTTACATTTGCACTAGCGTATCGGAAAAATTCTCGACATTCTTTCAATACTGCCTTGAAATCGGGAAATTTTTTAATATGTGGCCTAATCCACGATGACAATTGCTGTTTAAACGACGGATTATCGAAACGACAATCGCACAGTAATATGGCACCATAATCGTTCTTGTGACGAATGATACGACCAATGGCTTGATTAACAGCTCTCGATGCTTCAAGTTGATACCATTGTTGTCCTGTTAGACTCTAAAATGATAAGTGCGCAAGTACTATCTGGGTAAAATTTTTGGAAACAGTAAATGTACAAGTAAAGTATTACTTCTTTCCCAACAACTCGATTTTCTTCCAAGTAACGTTGCTTTAATATGATTCTTGGATCTTTCAAAGGCGGAAATGGTAATCCAGTGATTAAAACTGCTCTTCCATTTGCATTAGCAAAATCTAAACCTTCACTGACCTTTCCCCTACAAACCGCCATGAAGATTGCCCCTTTAAATGCGGGATCGTGAATTTTTTTGTAATAATCATTCATAATACTATTAAATGTATCTTTTGATTGAGGTTCCACAAAAATTGGCTTATAGAAAAATATATTAAGCGTTAAAAAAAAAAAAATTAATGTAGTTGTTCGAATCCACTAAGTTTATACTTTAATACCTTGTTATTTTCGATTTGAGTCCATTTTCCCATCTTTTGCCATTCTTCTTGGCATTTTTTCATAATAGGATAAGATGGAAAAAAAATTAACAAACCGTGCGGCAAAATGAAACTAAAAATTTTGATAGTTTCTCCAAGAGAAGCTATGTATTTTGGATCATTCCTAGAAAGAAAAAATTTTTATTTTTTACATATTGTCAAAAAGAATCACTGATAAATTGTACCTTGTATTAAATGATGAATTGAGAGGATAGCCATCGTATCCACAACCAACAACACCAACACAAATTTGTTTATTGGACACGATATGGGGATTTTCTAACTGCACTTGTATGTCGATTCCGATTTCCGATATAAATGGTTTTAAAGGAGACAGAGTTCCACTTGTCAATATAACAGATCTTACACCTTGATCTATTAATTGCTGCATTCTAAAATTTAAAATATTTGTCCAAGTTCAGATGGTCAATGGAAGTTGTTACATCGCAAAAGTTACTTCATACCCAAATCCTGGACTAAAACACCAATAGCTTATTAGTTTTCCATCTGATTTACTAATTTTTTTTGTCTCCCAACCATCATTTTTAAACGTTTTTTTTGGTGGTTCGATTTGAACATAAACCTTATAACACTTTTTTATTCTTTCTCTAAACATACTATTAGCTGTTCCAGCAAATACAATCCTCAAAAGATCACAAAACTTTTGAAGAGCATTCCCTTTCCTGGCAAAAGGTGATGCACTTGTGGTTGTCAAATAAGTTATTATTTTGTCCAACTTTTCAACCACCAATGACTCTTTACCATTGGTAATCTGAAAATGTTCACGATTTGTTAATATTTATTAATATTTTAAGGTAAGTGAGTAATTTTAGCCTTACCTCGGCTTTTGCCAGTAGTTCAAAAATATAACTACCAGGAAAAGTGTCCCCTTCATCTCGTCTAGTAATTTGAATGGAATCAATGGCTTTTTCCAGCTCCAAAAACATAGTTTTCAAAATAATGAGATCTTCCGACGAAAAATCTTTTTGGGTATTACTAGGTGTTTCGGATGAACTATCATTTTGTTTATCTGCCTTAGCTATGTCCATCATAACACTTGTTATTTCATCTATGCAAAGAGCAACATCTGTGCTACTCATCTAAAATTTTGTAAAAAAATTATACATTTTTTGGTACTATAAAGACACACTGTAACACAGTTCAAATCATTTACTTGCAAAGAAGCAGCTTCTTCGCATATTTTTTCTACGTTATGTGCCTCGTCCAGCAAGACAACATAATTTTTCAGTTCAATATTCAAATTTTTCCTAGTCTTGGGGTCTAATAAGTAATTATAAGGCATAAATATTATATCCGCATTTTGTTTTAACTCCCTGGATAAATAATAAGGACAACATTTATGTTTCTGACCAGTCTTGACTAAATCTTCGATGTCTAAAATACTTTGCTTGATACTTAGATCTTCTTTACTAAAAATTTAAGGTAATCATTTGAAATTCCAGTCCATACACTACTTATTTCAGAGCAATTGTACTTTTTTTTACCTAGATTCTACAGTATTATAAAATACACAACTTCTTGTCTTGACTTTAGCTTGACACAAATGATTTTTGTTGGAGCTACTTTGCTCCCTTGCAACTTCTGCATTGATGCAGAGCTGATCTCTTGAACCAAGAACGGCTACGCTGACGTGCTTGTAAGACGTTCTCTTCAACTCTTGCATTGCCTGAGATAACTGAGAGTGAGTTCTAGAAGCATAGATGATTCTGGGCATTGCCCAGCCAAAACTGTTGATGTCCGTTGATAAAGGCTGCTCGAAGCCTTTGCCTCCAGCTTTGTTGAGGCTCTTGGTAAGGTCATGCATGAAAGAAGTTCCACAACTCAGCTGATCCAGGGATCCTGTTGCATGGGACTGTGACTGTATGGAAGCCTTTTTCACCATGAGCCATGCCAACGACGAACACAGTAAACTCAACGTTTTACCCGTGCCTGTGACAGGGATTTCCCGTGTAATAATTACTTGTTAATATCAAATGATTGAGGGCTAGTTTTGCAACAAGTGAGTACCTGTGGGTGACTCCAGAACGCCGTTTTTGCCATCCTGTAGGCATTCGATCACCTTTTCCATGTAGTCCTCCTGAACTTTGTACGGTTTAAACGGGAACTGAATGGACACACCTCTGAGTGTCACTTCGGACATTTTAGATGTTTTGGTCTCTTCAGAAAAAATAATTTATTCAACTAATACAACACACACAAAAAAAAAAGTAATATAAAAACGTGTAACGTAATCTGGTTTTAAAAATCAAAACAATTTCCGTCTGCACGCAAAGGCACACACGTGTACGCGCTTTGGCGGGAAATTTTGCGCGATAAATATGGGGGGATCACGTGATCTTTTATATCCTCTTTGAAATAAAAAAAAAAATGTTTATCAGTTTAAAAATTTTCGTGAAAAAGTCAATGGTTAGAGACATTCAAGTGATTTTATTGAATAAAAATATAAACTCATGTTCATGAAAAGATTTGTTACAGAATTATAATAATATTAACAATAATGTGTTGTACGTGTGTCAGTTCAATAAAATATGTTTTGCTCTTGATATTTTTTTACACGATTTTGCCTTGAAAAATAATTTGAAAGCGCGATCGATTATTATAAACTCTTGTAAAATGATGATGACCTTACTTTTGGCTTGCATTGAATTTCAGCATAGACGTATGTAAAATAAACTTTAAAAAGTTGACCTCAAATTTCGAACTGCCGTAACTGTTTTTATGGTGAACAGTTTTTAGTCGACACGCAAAATATGTTTCCTGTACCAAATGTTAATAATACCAAAGAGTTAAAATTTATTAAATGTTTAATTATAAAGGAATTAAAAATGTGTATAACTGTAAAAAAAAAAAAAAATTATTTTATTTTCACTCTTAGACAATATAATAAAAGCGGTCGTTACACTGCAATATATATATATGTGTATACACGTGTCAGACATATTACAAGCTGAACTTGAAATAGTTAGCTTTTCATTGGAATAGAACAAACAATTTAACAATTCAGTGCAATCTTTTAATAAAACCACACGTGCGTTCCGCTTCCGCAATAATTACATGTAATCATCGAGTGTGTGCCCTTTTTCATCATCGAAAACCGTCACGTGCCGTGATTTTCATAAAGTTTTTATACATCATAAAAATATAGCTGGTATTAGTGGGTTGAAATTTATATTCATCCACAATCTCGTGACTTTGATGCTTTTTATCAATTACATATATACTTCCTTAATCTTTACATATAAATAAAATAAACACAAGTGGCTCATTGTTTTTGTAAGAAAGTAAATATTTTATGTTTTATAAACCATCAATACATTTATTTATTACTAGAGTAAACAACGATGATTCTAATGTAGACTTTCGGGAAAAAAGCGCTTTTGTGTAAAATATCATATCATGAATTCCCAAAGCAGTTGAAGCAAAGAAACAGATTGTTTGTTTTCCTCTGTAGTAGTAAGTATAGTAGTAAAGAAAATTGCTAAAAATTTATTTTTGATCGTAACATAAACCATATATTTAATAATTTGAGATTTTTGGAGTAAAACTCGTTTTAGAAATTAACATCTGCTTAGCACCAAAAGTCGATGAGTTATGTATTTTTTTACGTACACTTGTAGCTCTGGTGAAAGTTTTTTCGGGGAAAAAAAAAAAATTCGAGGGCAATGGAAACAAAGGTAATATGAGCCGGGACCTAGATATTTTTTTTTGTAATAACATCCGATTTTTAAAAAGTATGCGCAACATGCATGCAATAACAAAGCCGTGTAAACTACATTGTTTCGTAAAATGCTATTGTATACATGCTAGCTCTAATCTACACGTCCACCGCAAAAAAATTACCATTTTTCAACAAAAGCGTGCGTGGGTGGTAAGTAGATATCCGCAAATCAGCTCACATAAATAATCATAAGTGTATGTGTATATGTAGAGGGGCATCCATTTTACTCGTGATTCTACGTGTGTCTGTGTGACGCAATGACAACTGCATATCTGTAATCTGTAACTATATATATATATATATGTGCTCAAACGCATAAAATCAATCGGCGAATCGGCTTGGACTTTTTGGATGACGTCAATCAACAAAACAGCAGTCCGTATAATACGATATGTATATGTATATATGAAGTAGATAAAAGAACCGCTATATATGTATACGGATGGTAAAAAAGCACTTAAAGCTTTCCCTCCCCACTTGTCCCCCGCCCGTGCCGCGACCATATTCTCTCCGACACCGACACACACATGCCCCCGCATCAGCAGCAGACCCAACCGCTCCTCGTATCGTGCCGCCAGGCCAGTGACGCCGCCTCTGCGTCAGCCTATGGCTGCTTTCTCCTTCCCAACACACATTTTTTTAGCCCATCCAGAGATCGCGCAGAGAGGCGTCATCGGAATCGAGGAAGCTGGCAAAGGATAATAGCCGAAACGCGGGACACGGAACACCGCAGTTGCAGACGTCAAGTGGTAGTGTACCCATCATACCCAACTGAAGCTTCTGCAGAGGAAGGAGGCGGCAGCTGCGTTATCATCGAGATGATGCTTAACTGAAAACTTCCACTGTCAGTGTCCCATCATAGTACCAGCTGTGCGTGCATGTCCGTCCGTCCCATCACTCCAGACGGAGTCGTAGAGCACGAGAGCAGCTTTAGCAGCTCGAGGACGACAAAGAGGAATCCTGCGGTAAGGCATATACAATTCACACTCTCGTAAAATCTTGCTCCGAAATCTGTGCATTTTTTTCAATAGCTCTGCAAACTGATGCATGGTATCGTGTATCGTTGCACGTAAAGCAGTAGCTGAGTTGTGCCGCACATATAATTGTGTGTTTGTATACATGAAATTTTATTCAATATTTACAATAATTTTTTTCCTGCTTTCACGCACATCAGGGCAAGTTGAAGCACCGAGGATGGGTCTGATCGCACTGATCTCGCTGGCTCTGCTGGCCAGCTGTAGCGGCTTCTCGTTGCGCTCAGCCGCTTCGTCTGGAGCACCAGCCGGTGGCAATGACGACTTTGGGCCACTTCGATATACCCACTACGAGGAATTGCAGGAGCTGTTCCGCAACCTATCTTACAATTTTCCCCATCTAGCCAAGGTACACTCGATCGGTAAATCCGTCAAGGGCAGGGAGCTTCTCGTTCTCGAGATCAGCGAAAATGTTGGCAACGGCAGAAAGTTTGGCGTCCCGATGGTCAAGTACGTGGCAAACATGCACGGCGACGAGCCCGTCGGCCGCGAGCTCATGATCTACCTCGCCAAGTACTTGCTTTACAACTACGGCAAAGACCCGAGAGTCACGAAACTCGTCAACACCACGGACATCTTCCTCATGCCCTCGCTCAATCCAGATGGCTTCGAAAACTCAAGGGTGAGCACATCGTATGCATATTCATTGTTCGGTATATCATCTCAAGTGTGCGCGCATATTAAAAATTTTTATGATAGCGATAATAATTATGTTTGAAGCGGCAACTACGGCTGTTCGTATGTATTCCGCTCACTCTCCGCTCAGGCCGCGGCGATTGACTCCGTTTTTCTCGCGTTTTTTTTTTTCTCTTTCTCTCTGATATAGAAAGGCTCACGTGATAGAAAGCTGCTATAGGGCTTACTCTGGTTTTCTCGCAACCGTTATGAATGCTGTGTAGATAAGTCAGGCGGAGTTGATTTTTATAATTACGTTTTTTTTTTTTTTTTTTTATCGTACAATTTACTTCATTTCGCGTTCAATCAACCGTAAATTTATGGTGGAGATATTTTGCTGTGTGTCTCGTATCATTACTAGATTTGATGATTTTTCTTTGTTTTCACAGGAGGGAATGTGTAATTCTCTGGAAGATTATACGGGCCGTGAAAACGCAAACCGCGTTGATCTCAACCGAAATTTCCCTGACCAATTCGATTCCAGCGTCAACGGAATCAAGGGAGGTAAATTGATTAGTGGAAGGCAAAGCGAAACCATTGCCATGATGACGTGGATCGTTACCCAGCCATTTGTTCTGTCTGCAAATTTCCACGGAGGAGCTGTTGTTGCAAGCTATCCATATGACTCTGGGTAACTTTCAATAAAATCAATATGAAATGTTTCTCCCATAGTTTCTTGTTTATTCATTAAATAATTACTTTTTAGGATTAGACATGATTGTTGCGAAGAAAGCAAGTCTCCAGATGACAAAATGTTCAAGCATCTTGCTCACATCTATGCTGACAACAATCCAGCCATGAGAATGGGCAACACCTGTCCATCAGAAACATTTAATGGTGGTGTAACTAATGGAGCACATTGGTACAAAGTCCAAGGCGGCATGCAAGACTTCAATTATGCTCGATCAAACGCTTTTGAAGTAACGTTTGAGCTGAGCTGCTGTAAATATCCATTTGCATCGGTCTTGCCGAGATACTGGCGTATGAACAAAGAATCTCTTTTAAAGTACTTGGAACAAGCCCATATTGGTATTAAAGGCTTTGTAGTAGATACAGAAGGACAGCCGATTGAAGGTGCCGAAATTGTAGTTGTTGGAATCAACAAAAACATAACAAGTTCACGTCGAGGAGAGTACTGGCGTCTACTTCTGCCCGGAACATACACTGTATATGCTGCTGCTTGGGGGTAGGTCACAAAAAATTTTACGATGCGAGAAAACCTTTAATGTAGCAATTTGTTAAATTAAATAAATTTTCTTTTTTACAGCTATGCTCCAAGTAAAGAACGACAGGTGACTGTGAAAAAAGGAGATGCTCTACACGTAAACTTTACCTTGACAAAACTACCGTATCTAGAGCAGCAAGGTAATTTTGAAAATTATTATTATGAAGTATCACCCCTCTTAAGCCGTTATCCACCATTAGTGAGACCTGATCCTAACCCCGTGATCTGGGGAGATAAGTGATAAATGAAGTCCGGAGAACATTGCCCTTAAATTTTGTTTAGACTACTGCTCCACCAGTTTATAACTAGGTTACCCAAACCCGAAATCTGATGTGTTAATTTTTATCATTTATTTATTTATTTATTTATTTATTTATTTGCCTCACCTCTGTAAAAAATAATCGCCATAGTTTTCCTAATTTATTTTATTTTTAAGAATCATTCGCTCTCTAACTAACGGAAGCTTTGTATATGTTAATAAAATAACTTCTACATAACTCTGCAAAAAAGTATTTATCAAAATAAAGTTGAAAAAATTTTCATTGGTCCAAACATGTGGATTTAAGTAATCATATATTGGAATTACGTTGACTGACTTCGAGTCAACGCCTTGTATTTTCAAAAATTTCATTCACAACTTAAATGATTTGAAAATCATTTCACATAAAATTCTTAAAATAATTTATGTAACTTTAAATGAGAATGTCAAAATTCTTCAAAAGTACTGAAATTTAAAAACAAAATCAGTGCTATATCAAATGAAAATTGTCTAATCGAACAAGAAAATATGTATTACTGATGAAAAAAAAAAAAAAAAATGCACATACTTACTGATATTGAATATCCGAAAAATTAAATTATTATAAGCTTTGTAATGTACTCTACGAAATTTAAGTACAAGGAAACTATATATTTACCAGTAAATTAACGATATTTTTATTTTATTTCACGATTCTTAGCTTTATTATTTAACATAAGTATTTTTAACAAGGGTGATATGTAGAGGGTAAACACAAGGTATAGAGAAGTTTATAATCAGTCATAAGACTGTGAAATTTTTCTTGACAAAAGAAAGTCAATTTACATAAATTATTACCGAGTGTCTAAATGTTACTAATCATACTAGCACTAAATTAATTTGAAAAGCCTTTATTTAATGACATATGGGGTGTGGGTATTTTATACATGTATATAAATTATGATTGTTTGTTGAAAATATATTTTTTGGCTTAAATCTATTATGTACTGACAAATAATCATTCTATATACATATAAAAACTCGAACTGATTTCATGTGAAATTTTTAGAGAATATATAATACCTACTTTTAGGTTTGTTAGACCTGCAAATTCTAATAACTAGATTTTTACTTGTTAAAAAAGTTCCCACATAACGAACAAAATTTTATTTAAATGTTTATTGTATGATTAAAAAGTTACTCTGCTAGAAGCACTTAGTTCCTTTTTTTTATTTATATTATTTTTGTTACAATTTTTTAAAATTATTTATCATCGTTTAACATAATATATAGTCTAAAATAATAGTTACTGCATTAAAAACCGAAATTCGAACAAATTTTTTTTATTTATTACGTTTTGTACTGTTTTATTTTTGAATTAAAATTTTAATCAAACTAGTTTTGTGAATGATTATTGTTCTGTGTTAAGGAGAAAAAAAAAACGAAACGAATATAAATATATTTTTTTGGTCGATGATGTGTGTACTCCGATGTATATGATTAACCGAAAGTAAAAGTGTGTACCTAATGTATACTAAAATACCGAAAATAAAGAATTATATTTGCTGTCATGTGCGTGTTTCTTTACAGCAACACCAAGCCTCTGTCTCCTTGTCCATCTGTGTAAATACATAGAAAAAAAAAAAAAAAAAATTCAATAAACAAATGGAAAAAAAATTTATTTGTCATTTGATTTCTTGTCTTTATACCTTGTGTTTATTTATCATCTTTTTTTTCTTCGACGATTTTCCTGACGTATTTATTCGTTTATAAACCTTGTTATTATTTCACTCACTTAATATGCGCAAAAATGAATTAAGTATACTGTCCAAATGCGGTTATTATTACACTGTTGATTGCCAAGAAGGGATGCGTCAATATTCGGCTTTCAAGGTCTCGCTCTCGAGGTCAAAAGAATTAAAAAGCTGTCGTTACCGCAGCAGCAGATGAACCCGTGTCGAGGTCAACGGAGCCACGCGACGACAATGGCTTCTACTCCAAGCCGACCTTCGCCCACCACAACTACACGGCCATGGAGCGTTATTTAAAGGACCTGAGCACCAGCTACCCCGCTATCACGAGGCTCTATAGCATCGGTAAGTCGGTCCAAGATCGCGAGCTCTACGTCCTCGAGATCACCCGTTATCCGGGTAGCCACGACTCTGACAAGCCCGAGGTCAAGTACATCGGTAACATGCACGGCAACGAGGTCGTCGGCCGGGAGTTACTGCTACTACTGGCCAAATACCTCTGCGAGAACGACCAAAACGATCCTCGGGTTACAAATATCATCAACGGCATAAGGCTGCACTTGATGCCCAGCATGAACCCTGATGGCTACGAGATCTCCAAGGTCGGGGATTACGATGGCATAGTCGGCCGAGCCAACGCGCACACGGTCGATCTCAACAGGAACTTCCCGGATCAGTACGTCCAGAACGAGGCTAGTGTTGTATTTATTATTTATTATTATTATTTTTTTTTTTTTAACGCAAAAGAAATTAATCCATCAACTGTTGTTTGAACCGCCAAGCAGCTAAACCAGAAACAGGAGCCAGAAACCCTGGCCGTGATGAAGTGGATCGAGTCGACGCCCTTCGTTCTCTCGGCGAACCTGCATGGTGGTGCCCTGGTCGCCAATTACCCGTACGACGACAATCCCGAATCCGTGGGCAATCAGTACGCCCATCCGAACCTCAGCCAGGACGACGACGTGTTCCGCGCCTTGGCTTCCATCTACGCGAACGCCCATCCGAGCATGCACGTTGGCAACCCGTGCCCCGCACCACCAGGGCGCCAAGATAGCGTGCTCGACGACGCGTTTCCCGGTGGTATAACCAATGGTGCTGCTTGGTACCCGGTAACCGGCGGCATGCAGGACTACAACTACGTGCACAGCAACGCGTTCGAGCTCACCATCGAGGTCGGGTGCAACAAGTATCCCAACGCCTCGGAGCTCGAGTCCTACTGGCGCGACAACCGAGAGCCTCTGCTCCGTTACATCGAAGCAGTGAGTCGGCTGATGTACTTGTTTTGCGTAATAATTAGGATAATAAATGAATGAGCGAATAAAAAAAATAATCTATTGTTTGTTGTACAGGCCAGAAAAGGAGTGCACGGAATGGTGATGTCGTCGATCGGAGGGGTCATCAAAGAAGCCAAAATATCGGTGGAGGGCCGGAATCACGATGTCTACACGAGCAATCAGGGTGATTACTGGCGCATGTTACTGCCCGGTGAATACAATGTAACGGCAAGTGCACCGAATTACGAGTCCCAAACGAGCAGTGTTCGAGTACCGAAGGACAATGGCACGGCCGTACTCGATTTTACGCTCATACGCGACGATCCTTATCACTGGTGAGTGTATATTCATGCTTCCCCTTGTCTGTGCCTCACATATTGCGTGGAATCTATTTTCTCTTTTTTTTTTTTTTTTTTTTTTTTTTTTTTTTTTTTTTTTTTTTTTTTTAATTGCGCGATACTTACTTCCTGTTTGATTGTACGTGGCGAAATCAACTTCCCGTTTTACATCGCGTATTAATAGTGATCAAGGATGAGCGTTTTGTTCACTCTCGACGCATATGTACGTTATGTGATGCATGCGTGCTGATACGATGGGCTTTAAAGTGCGATATATTGGATTTCAGGGTCCACTTGAATGATTACGATTTACGAGCCAATCTGAAAAACGGCTATCTCAAGAACAGCGAATTGAGCGAGAGCTTCAAACAGCTGGAAGTCGACAAGCCGGACGTGGCTGAATTCAAGGCCGACGATTCGCCGATTAGCTCGCTCATACATTCCTTTAAAATAACCCACAATGTAAGCTTGCCACGTTAAATAGAAGCCAGGTTGTTTTCTCCCTGTGCAATATGCTCGTTCTATCGCAACCTTGTGCTTCTTTTATTTTTTTACACACACACAGCGCTTTGTTACCTGACTATTATGATGACACTTTACACTAAAATCATGCGCAATTTCTTTTTTTTTTTTTTTTCTTTTTTTTTTTTTTCCAAGCTTTTGTTTTGCTTTTGTGTATCGTTGTACCGCTTTTTTCCCCTTGTCATTCGTGTGTGTATAACATTTTTCATTTCTTTATGTCACAACTAGTTATTATGAATAAAATCTATATGTTTTAATATCACATGAATTTTAATGAAATTTGGTTCGCACGAACAGATGGGCGATAGCGAGGAGAGTAAAATTCATATTGGTTTGATTGGAGGAATATTCGCGTCCCAGCCGATAGGCCGAGAAATCCTTCTGCGCTTTGCCCGACACATTTTAATGGGCAACAAGGAGGAAAATTCATTTATCAACAAGTTACTCGATCGAGTAGTTTTGCATTTCATACCCGGTGTCGACGCTGGTTTCGATAATGTTAAGCGAGAGTGCAATCCCGTTGTGAAAGAAGAGCTCGGCAAAAAATTGATGACGTCCAAAAAAATTCGGCCCTTTGTCGATATACTCACAAATGCCATGGAGCAAACGCTTCAGACGGAAGATTTCGACGTGCTCGTTCTGTTCGGAGGCGGTAGTGGAGTTGGCGTCAGGTACTGTATTTCTTCTGATCCACTCAATCGTTCAGAGTTATGTTCTCCTCAACTCAATGATGTTATTTTACGTTTATTTTATAATTTTTTCCCTCAGCTACTCAACCAACAAAATTGATATTTTCAAGGACTACGCTCAATATTTCGAAAGATCCGTATTTCAAGATACTTGTCAAAATCCCAACTACGATATGAAAAATGTACAAAATTACATTAGAGGCCAGTACGACGTTCCAGTGGTAAACTGTTTTATTCACTTACATTCCTGTAAAAAAATATCGATGGATATATAAAGTTACCAACAATAACTCATGACGAACTAACATTTCAGCTGAGTTTTTCTCTGTCCTGCTGTAAATACCCAAAACCGGAGTCCGTCCCGACTATCTGGCGACAGAATGTGTTGCCATTGAAGGAGCTCGTTAAGCGATTGGCCACTGGTGTACGAGTGTCCGTGATGGATGCCGAAAAAAATCCTCTGAGAAACGCTAGAGTGAAGATCGACGCTTTTGTATATAATGTAACGAGAAACATGGCGTATTTCAAAGCAATATTACCGCCCGGCGTTTATACCGCAATATTCAGTTGTGATGGTTACGAGGACAGAGCTGTATTGCTAACAGTTCAGGACGACGAGGTTACCTCGGTCGATGTGTTTTTGGATGCGCTGAAGGCAAAAAAAAACAGCGAGTCAAAGACTCAGCCCAAAGAGAACTGGAGCGAAATCAATCGGAATCTCTACAGTCTGTGGAAGAAGTATCCGAACATAACTACCTTGCACGATATCGGTGTAAGCGACGAGAATCGCAGGATAATGGCTCTTGAGATTCATCGCAATGGTTTCGACTCCAGGTATCTACCCGCAATAGTATTCTCGGCAGGCGTTGCACAGGGAACACCCGTGACCTCCCGAGTTCTCGTGCGCTTCGCCTCTTACATACTGAGCAGCTACGACATCAATAAGCACTTGACCAACATGATTAGAAATTTTTCGATCTTCTTTGCCCCTGATTTGAATCCCGATGCCAAAAAAAGAGTACTGTGCTCCCTGGATCCCAACAATACTCTTCATTTTCCCCTTGACAGTTACAAAATCAAGTGAGTACGTCCACCAGGACAAAATTACGTTTACTTTTGAGCTAGAATTTTATTTTTCTTTATTTTTATTTTTAGACGGAACGAAACCATCAAAACAATTGTGAATTGGTTCAAGAGCGTGAAGCCTGTTTTAACGGTAAATCTAAACAGCGGTTCTCAGCACGTGGAAATTCCATACGGCGACAGACAGAACGGCCGCAATCCCAGGTTACTGTTCAATACGGATGACGATAAGATACTGCAGCACTTTGCAAGCACGTACGCCTTTGGTCATCCAACAATGCCTCTAGTGAATAACAGGTGCGGCAGCAAAGTTTTTATACAAAACAGCGGCGTGACGCACGCAGGAATAGCCCAGTCCAAAGATAGGATGGACACATTCCTAGATTACATGTATCTACAGGCAAATACGTTGCCGCTTGACGCCTACATCACGTGCTGCAACGACGACAACGATCAGGACGTGTGGGAGAAAAACATGAAGAGCTTGCTAAGCGTACTTGATGAGGCGACCAAGGGGGTCTCGGGCTTTATTATTGGCAAGGACAACGAGGCCGTGGTCAACGCTGTGGTATCGCACGATACGTCGATACACAAGGTCGAAAGCCGAGAGAACGGCGCTTACTGGTTGCTTTTGCCATCCGGAAGTCATAGTATCACTGTAGAAGCTCCGGGATACTTTAAAATGTCCAAGATCGTTAACGTTACCTATGAGCAAATTTCACCCAAAGTAGTGTTCAAATTGCAGAGGAACGAGCGTTTCTTCGGACTGCCCCGTCTTGCGTTTGTGATAATATCTGGTAAACCAAATTTTTTCAGCTACATGTGATTTTTTGTCATATCTGCCAATATTTTGAGTACTTGTTTAACTTTTTTTTTTTTCTTCTTTCTTCAAAAATGTTAGGTGCAGTTTTCGTTATATTCAGCGCTCTGTGTATATTTATCGTTACCAAATGCCAAGCAAAAAAAAACCAAGATAGTGATAGGCGGCCTTATTCGTTTAGTTTGTTGCGCGACGGTAGTACTTTCTTCGATGACGATGAAAAAGAAGTAGAAATCTTCAAAAGAGTAACCAAGGGTAACTAAACTATCTCTAGACAGTTTTCTTTTTTTTTCTTGTTATTGATGGCATGTTTTTAATGATATTTTAGACTACCAGGAAGATAAAGCTGCAGTGCAACCTTACTTTGATGATGAAAATGATGATTCGAGTGCTGAAGGTAGTGATCTTGAATTTATAAGACCAGACAGGGAATGGAAAGAAGGATCTCCAGAATCATGTTAACTAATTAAGTTTCAGAACAGAGAATCTGATAAATGCAAACTAAAAGACTCAAATAGGTAATTCTACTTTTATATTTGTAGTATTGTTGAACATGTTGTTGGTATTCATGAGTGATTCATATGTATATGCATGTATATAGGAAAAATAGAATGTTTATAATAATGTAATTCAAGAGAGCCCGATAGCCTGATTCAACTCTTTAGTTTTCTCAAAATTTTTATACCGATTTTTAACTATTTTGAGTTCAAGTTTTATTGTTATTCAATACTTTCTTGAATCAATACTCGTGTACTTAATAATTTGAAACTAAAAAATACAAGTACAAACACAAACATCCTACATGATTAAAGTATTAATGTACAGCAAATATCCGTCCTAACAGGGTTACAGCATTACTCAAAGTGGTTGTACTGAAGTTATTTTACTTGATAATCACTGGGATATTCAATCCCTTTTGATAAATTTTTAATTATTTGTTAATATTTTATCATTGAAATACCTTTGCAAGTTGGTCAATTACTGATGATAATATTTCCAAGCGAGTATTTTTTATGACCAATATGTTAAATATATTTACACACACGTATTTACAACGGGTGAGTGATTTTTACAGATTTTTTACCGTACACATGCACTTAAGTCTAATTAAAAACAAGTTAACTAAATCTTTCGCGCTTTGGTTTTTTTCTGTAATGAGGATAAGACGTTGCAGTGTATTGATTTCATCGTTTCAGAGAAGGAAATGAAATTGAAAATCTTGGGTCAAGGTAGCTTTAAATATCGGCACTGCCAGCAGTCGGTTTTTTTGCTATTCAATTGCAGATTTGTGTGCCTTAATCGAAGGAAATTCTCAAAAATAATTTTGTTGGTCGGAATCAAGTTAGTTCTCATCCGATTTTCTTAGAAATGTAACTTCTACTGGCAGCTATCATCTAGTTTAATTGATATACCATTTAATGGATAGTTTGAGAAAAGTAGCCAAAAAGTTAAAAATTTTGCGTTTTCTTTTTTCTAAATTAATTTTTTCAAAAGCAATTAGTGATAGGTGACGAAAAAGAATAGATTAACGGTGAAGATTTGATGATTGATTTTTTCTCTGTACTTTTATTTCTTTGAAAAATTTTTAATAGTTAAGTTATGCGCTCAAACGATGTTATAGAAACTTTTACATAATGTAATACGTCAATAGTTTGCATTTTATACAAATTTTACTTTTTTTAGAAATGTTGAAGTGTATTTTCAGCTAACATAACTGTGATGTGCAAGAAGCTGGAGTAAAATTTTTTAACTACATAAGTATGCTTGTGAATTTTACGTGTGCTAATTTTATTATGTGATCGAATGCATTATTAATATTGTATTTGAATTTTCCAAGGAATTTGTCAAGTAAAAAATAAAAAACATTATTTATTATAGAAAATAATGAAATCGTATTTATTTAATCACATTGTAGTATATTTTACAAAAAATATACTCGACACTTTTCTGAAGTATAAAAATTTTTTATTTTATGAACACTTATAGTTAAAAGGCACTGCAAATTTTAGCAGTATTCTTATAAATGCAGAAAGACAATGTAAAACTTATTTACTACTTTGTAACTAAATATTAAATCCCCCCATTTCCTAAACTTTCTTTAATTGTGCACGTGATGAATGATGACTATTATCTGTGTGTATCATGAATGTTGAAATAAATATAAATAATACTTGAGTATTTTTACATTAAAAATAAATGCATGAATGCATTTTCATGTTAGTCTTTTTTTTTTGTTTTTTTTTTTTTTGTTAAAAATGTTCGCAAATAGCAGATTTACCAATTGTTTGTCATTTTGGTATAATTAATATACTTACTACGTGTATGAAAATATAACAAAAGTGAATTCAGTATGAATAAATAAATTCAAAATAGACTCTATTAACTAGTGGCACCAAACCTTCGTTGCATATGACTTTAACACATGTAATTCAATTATAATAGTGCTGTTCTTTATAAACTAAAATTTATGTTCTTAATAACTAAAAAAATTGAACTGAAGTGTAATACAGATGTGTAATGTAATTCATTTAATTGCATACTATAAAATCATGAAGAGCCAAAAAATGAGTATAACTAAAAAAAGTTTTCTACTACTGAGTGCCATGTAGACCATACTTCATTGACATCTCAGATGTTAAAGCTCTATTTAAAATCTTATTTTGATTTACAATAACATTTTTTCTTACTCTTTGTACTCAGCCCGCTCATGTGCACGTCACGTGAATTATTTTAGTCGTCGTAACGATAGAAAAAAAAAAGTTTTATCAGTCATAATCAGGTGTTGGAAAGTAGTGAGGTGCCAATACGTTCCAAAGTATTGCGGCAGCCATGAGACTTACGTACGTGAACAAGCTCAACCACCAAACGACCTTTTCCCACGTTTGTACTTCAAGATTTCTCAATATATTAATACCAACAAGAAGGCCAGCTATGGCACCGGCAAGGTGAGCAACGTAGCCAATCTGACTGTTTGCATCATTAAAGAAGTACCGCTGATAGATAGCTTGGCCAACATCTACGGAAGTGACTATAAGAAAGACAAGTAATTGAAGTGCCGCAAATTCCATCTGCGACCAATTCATCACGATCGTTGCTACGTGAGCTGTTATTAAGGCGTACACGCCACCAGAAGCACCAGCCAAGTAGACCCCAGGATCGGATATCGAAGTACCTAACGAACCAGCCAACACTCCCGCGAAATATATTATTAGCACACGCCACCATTTGTGCACCATTTCAAGAGGTATTCCCAACATCACTTGTACCAATAAATTAACAACCAAGTGAAAATTTCTGTAATTAACAAAAATTGACATATTAGTAAACAATACTTTATTATTACATTATTATGGAAATAAAATAGAAAATACAATACACTTACCCAACATGTACAAACATATATGTGATATACCTCCATGCTTGGTATCTTTTTGTAGGATTGTATATGAACAAAGTTGCAGTTGGTCCCTTCACGGGTGGCGTGCCTTGAGCATTGAAAAATACATCACTTATAAAGAGCATGATTTCTATTAAACTTATAATTATCATGGCGAGTGCTGGGGGATTGCAAGTGTATTGCTCTTCATAGATGCCATCAGTAAAATCACGAGATCTTTGGCCTTGAAGAGTCCTAGACTGGCCACAAGGTCTGGAGGGAATCAATGTTGTGATGTATCTGTTTGCATAAGATCCAAAAACACCTTGCAAATCTTTTCTGTGGATCTATAAAAAAAAACGTGAATTTGAATTATTAAAAATTTGAATTTTCAGCAAAAATGATAATTACAATATGAAATCTTACCATAGCAACAAATTCTGGATACTCTAAGTATCCTGAGTGGTCCAAATCTGCTTTTTGCATAACGTACTTGACCACACGACTTGGAATGTCATGTTGGTAATTTTGGTGACCTGAACCCCTAATTACTTCTCTCAGTTCCTGAAAGTTAATTTTGCCATCTCCATCTGCATCATATTTCTCAAAAATTCCTCTCCAATACTAGAAAGTTTAAAGCAGTTAATAATGTAATATTTTTCGGAAATGATGAAATTTGTGAAATAATAGAAACTTTCATACATCGTCATTTCGAAACTGCAAAGGAAGCTCAATGGCTGCTTCACTGTCTTGGTGTTCCACAGGCATCTTTATTAAGTAGAAATTTCTGAAAAAAATAACCATTCAAGAATTAAAGAGTAACACTGAACGTTATAACTAAAAAAAAAAAACTTGATAGCCAATAAAAAATTATAAATTACTATAAATTTTGATAAAAGCGTTACTTATACAGTTAAGTTTTAGAATTCATAGGAATCAGATAATTTACTGAACTCAACCCTTTCGTTCAACAACCTATTGATGAACAGGATAAAACATAGGATTTCACGAAAGTGAGAATAATAATAAACATGTTATATATATAAAATAGAGAGAAAAGTACCAGACAACCAACAGGTGTTCTTGGAATAGATCAGTGAACGAAACATTGCAACACAATGGGCAGGTACAACAAGCCATGACACAATTTATTTCGATCTTAAAAATAGGTTTACCTCGCAATAAGTATCTAAATGACAGCTAGGTGTTCCAATAAGGGTACGATTGTTTTGGCGGACGCCTACACACTAAACAGCAGGTACTCGGTACTCGATATACTCAGGAAGCGTCTATATAATATTACATCGGCTATAGGTATCACAGGATAAGAAAAATCTTATCAAACCGGCACGACGCCAGATAATCTGATAAAAATGAGTCAGATTTTTTACAGAATTAGTCACCGACATCGGTACGTAAGTACCATAGCGACCAGCGACGATATACCGTTACTTCAAAAAAATCGAGTCGATCTATATTTTTAAAGCAAACGAGAAAAGAAGAGCATCGCAACTGCATCAGAGAGGAGCACACACAGAAACACACATAAAATGATGTATATTATACACAAGCACGAATGATCTTAACCTCCGGTGACTCCGCTCTCGCCCCTCTGACTCCGCTGCGCCCTACGCGCTTGATATATATATTTTTACACCGCACCCTATAGATGATGCATTATGTTTAACTTTACCTTTACGAGAATGGAATATACTTTTTGTATTTTTCAAGTTTTTTAATTGGATGAATTACTTATGTTTCATCTTACTCAAAGACTAAAAATTGCAGCGATGATTAAAGCTAAGTAACTATACAAGTATAGATCGATCGACGGAGAAGAAATAATCAAATACCTATATATAATGATACCTACTTAAATAAAAAATCGTTCAACTTCGCCGTGTGCACACTTGTCCGCTTCTGTCGATGTGAAAATCGGATGTCGTGTGCCGCGGTTATTCATGTTGGCGTCTCAATGTTGTTTATATGGTGCGTTTAAATCTGTACAACTGGAAGGCAAAGTTGTTTTAAAATCCTTTCAAAGAACTTTTTGTTATTAAATTTTTTTTTTTTCTTTTTAAACTTTCTCGCAACTCTCGACTCGATTTTTCTATTTAATTCTCATTCATACGCGTAATAGCTTCCAGAAATAGCGCGAGCAAATTTCATTCCTGATTTGTACATTTAAAAATTGCCAAAAAAATAATATATATATATATGCGTATGTTGCGTATAGCTGGATGTTCATAAATTGTTTTTTCTTCGATAAAATTAATAAAACTTGTGCATGGTAATTAAAAAAAAATCCCAAGTTAGTGTATACTTTCACGATATATATGTAGGTACTCGTTGGCCTGGCAACGATTCATAACAATGGGACGCAAACAAAAAGAGCCACTTGATCACACCGCATCGTGCGTTCGTTTGTTTGTGCTCTACACTTGCAGTGCTTGAGCATATATACCACGCGCGTGAGTAACTCTTTTCCTTTTTATCACGAACCTCGTGTTACATCTGTACCCCGGCAGGATAAGTGATGAGAGAACGCGCTATTTTTACAAAAAGCTGCGACGCGATACCTCAACCCTTGGATCGAGACTCGCCAATCGATGTAGCCTTTTAATAACAAAGTCGTGTGTCTGTAAGAGCGACGTTATGCTCGAGCCATCGAAAGGAAAGACCAAGATATCCGGGAGGTACCGGGTCGAGCAGCCCATGGAAAATTTTCGCATCAGGTGAGCCGATGTAGTTAACACCAAACTCCACTTGTACTTTCGACCTTCTTTCCCCCCCCCCAAGTCCAGACAATTGTTTGCGAAGCGAAAACATAAGCAAACACCCCCGCATCGTTCACTCACTCTCTCTGCGAGTCTATAATTACGCGGTACATTAACTCGCCCCCTCGGGCTGTTACTTTTTCGTTTTTACTCGGGAATTACGTACGCAACATTGTTTTTCTCTCTCTCTCTCTCTATCGATTGTTTATCCGAGGAGTATATAATTTTACAGCGAGAGAATCCAAGTTGACCTTGAGACCCCAAAGAAAATGAACGAAGACGTGTTGACTATAATGATTGTACACAGAGTGAAAATCGTGCAGCAAAAGTCGCTCCTGGCCGAGTTGTTCGAAAACGAGGACGAGACGCTGGACAGCAACTTCCTCGAGGCCGAGGAGCACGAGTTCGCATGGCAGGAGAAGGTATTCGGGCCGTACGAGGCCAAGTACTACCTGGAGGAGCGCAACTGCACGACCGACCAGCAAAAGGAGTACCGGCGCCGTTTGCTCGAACAGACCGAGGACGCCGATGGCTCGCGGCTCTACTCCTACGTCCAGGGCGACGCCTACTGCCCGGACCCGAATCCGATCACCGGCACCTACCGCTCGAGCTTGTCCGTCAAGAACGAGCTGGCCTTGCCGCCCCTCAGAAACCGCAAACCCTTCCCCGAGCGCTACAACAAACAGGTCGTCGACCACGCGCCGTCCGACAGGAGGATACGCGAGAACCACTACCTGTACACGGTTAGTATATATCGTTTATTTTTACACCTGGTTGTTTTTTTTTTTTTTTTTTTTTTAATACAACTTAACAATGATCGGTGTGTACATGTATATATGTGGTGTATTTATGTTGCCAAGGAGCGCGTTAACATGTACATCGTGGTCGACCTGTCGCCGAAGGACGAGGGCGCGGTGGCCTCGACCGACTCGGAAGCCCTGCTCTGCGCGATAAGCTACGATCCCCTGCACCAAAGTTTGACGGTCAGCCCGGATTTTTCGACCCTCGAGTGTTACAGCGTCGACGGGATCGGAATGAGCTACGACTTTTGGCTGGAGCACGCGTCCCAGAAACCGTCGGTGCGCGAACTCCAACGCCACAGGGAGAACATGAAAAAAGTTAGCGACTTTATAATACACCTCCTATATAATTATGTGGTCAAGACCAATGACATGCTGGATTTCGGCTGTCCCAAAGGGTGTTTTTAAATAACAATCCTATAATACATAATAATCAAGTATAGACAAACTCACCCGATGAACGAAATTTCTGATATCTGTCGCAGCATCCGTCTCGGTATGTTCATGTTGTCCGGAGCATTCGACTCTCAGAAAAAAGGAAAAAAAAAAAAGAAAAATACATAAATGCCAACACTACTTTTCGCTATTTTATCCCCTGTACGATATCCTTTCACTTTTCCAATTGTACTATTACCGATCTAATTACCACGTCGCACATTCGTGCTGAAAAAACCAAACACGATCAACAACAATATATTATGCACTTCAACACCACGAAAGCGTTGTTATATACCGTCTCCTCACTCGCACTTTGTACTTGGATGGTCCACGTTTGAGTGAAAAATTGGTCGGTCTTCCGCCTCTCTGACGAGCCAAAGCCACGCTGTTACTTAATTATCACGCACTTGCGGACGCTCAGCGGACAAACGCTACTGTCTGATGACACTGACCGGTGTTTCGAGCGCGACTCCGACTAAATACCCCTTTTCGCTTAATCAATCCGAGTTCCCACCCACGCTCTCCCTCTTTAGATGCTATACATGTTTTCCTTCGAATCCCGTGTTTTTTTTTCTTCTTCCTACAAATAGATTATTTAGCCAGAGAGAGAGAGAGATCCGCTCGCATCGCTCGCTCTATGCGCTTTAGGCGCGTTTTCCCGCTTCGCGGGCTCTTTATATATTTTTTTGTTGCCGCACCTCGAGATAACAGCTACGGGGGGGTTAGCAGTACGTGTATAGGTGCAACGCCGTGTATGTTGCGCGATAGAGGCTTTTGTTGAGAATCATCCGATTTCTTTTTACTTGATTTTGATTTTGATTTTTTTTTTTTTTTTTTTTTTTTTTCCAAAGAGCCCATGTCTCGGATATCCAGACTTGAGTAGGGGTTTTCGTATCTGTACATGTAATAAAGGTGATTGAAACCGTCCGATTCACTTTGGAAGTAATGTTCGATAAGCCACAGTGTCGATGTAAAGTTCTTTGTCATTGAAATGTTACATTAGCCGAACTTTTAGAGCATACTTTCCCTTGATTTTTTTTTTTTTTTTTTTTTTTTTTTTTTACCAATGACAGTCACAGCAAGTATAATAAGTATAGGTGCCTGCAGCGTCATTCGTTTCTTTGTGCAAATATAATAATACCTAATAATTGTAGATAGCGCCATAACTGTCACAACACTCATCGTTTGTATTTATTTCTCTTTCACTGCACCGGAGCTTCCTCTTGTTTCGTCGCGATGAAAAAAAAAAGAGCCGATGCAATTTTTCCCACGTGGCTGACTAATACCACCAGGAATGTCAAAAGTGTCTTATCCATTGTCATTTGCAGAGCGACAATCGGTGGGTTATCAACGCGCGATCGGACCCTTTCGATTATTCGATCGGAGATCAAGAGGACCTAAACATTTTTCATTTTCACCCTAACTAGACTTATTTACTATATGATCTTCAATAAAAGTATACATCTACTACATCTCGCGTTATACGCGTTAGTTAATACATGTATTTATCTTATCAACTGAAACTTTTAAAAGTGATCAGATAAACCTTACGTCCGAGATGTATGTATAGATATTGTATTAAAAATCGATTAACGAATAGGAGTATCGTTGCAAAGCATCTCCTTCACTTGCATGTATATGTAAAAATGAAAGCAATAAATTGTGTCTAATGAAACATACCTTGCCGATTTATGCAAGAGGAAAAGGAGGAAAAATAGCACCGTTGCAGGAAATAAGCAAGTCGATTAATCTATACAGCTACATACTGATCGATTCCTTATTTTCCGCTGGTTGTTTTGCAAATGCAACGATTAATGCCACCTAATCTCATTGTCAAAGATAAAAAGCCGTCAATACATGAACCGCCCAAAGTAAAAAGAAAACAACCGCAGGAGCTGCAGCGGATCCGCAGCCTGAAGGAGGCGCACCTGTTCCACGAGATCTTAGCCCCGCAGCCGCGCGTGCTGCGCATGTATCTGAGCCTCGACATCGGGGCAGCCCGGGATTTCGACAGCGACGACGGAGTCTTCGTGACGTATTACCTTGACCTGCCGTGCCACTGGCGACCGGCGTCCGAGGTTGATCGGCGCAAGCTCACGGGCCGAACGCAGAGGTGCAGGGCTCGAAACAAACAAGCCAACCTATCCTACTGCGCGGAAGTCCTGCTGGATCTGGACCTGACCGAACTGGTTGCTGCGAAGGGGACCACGGAGCTGCCCACTTGGCCGAGGGTTTTGATCTCCGTAGCTTCGCTGGACAGCTGGACCAGGTTAGGCCATTTTTCTCTCCAGTGTGCCATTTTATTATCAAAACTTTTCACGATATTTAACAAGTTGCGATGAGTTCGGATATAACTTTTGTAACTTCAAAATCTATGAAATCTCTGTTTGGCTTAGTTTCACTCTCGGGTGACTAAAACTCCAGTTACTAACGTGGACCTATATTTGACAGGAAAAATCTGTACACCTTCGTTTCTCAAAAGCTCTAGCCCTCTTTTACGTAATATAGATGTGGAAATTCCAAGGCCAGCGAAATATCTGATAACTTTGACGCGCAATTAAAAAGCGAATGTGTAAAATGACGTAGTTTTTGTATTCAAAATCGTTCACGATATAAATGTATTCCTTATACTTTTGCGAGTAAACGCGTACGTGTATACGATTGTCAAATTTTCTCGAAAAGGAAAAGTCAAAGACTCCAATTCTTTGTGGACTCCAGGTACAGAATCGAGGGCTACGGCTCGCTGGCCCTGCCAGCCGAGGCCGGCAGCTACAACTTTAGCCTGAAAACCTGGCGCCCGGCGGCCGGACTCGTCGACAGTCTCCGCCGCGTCTTCACCGGTGGCACCTGCGAGCTCGACGACATCACCTACTGCGCCATCCCCGCCATGCACGAAGGGCCATTTTTGGACAAGGCCCCCCTCAAAGTCGTACCCAGCGGCTGCGTCGAGCTGCGTCTGAGCGTCGTTCACCAGAGCCAGAGCTTCGCCAGGTGCTGGGAGCTCGGGTCGGGAGACGGCGGGGAAAAGCTCCAGGCCGGCAAACTGCTCAGCAGCGTCGACGACGTGCTTAACCAATTCAAGGCGGCCCGAGAGCGCATGATCCAGGCCAGGTCGATGTGCTCGTAAAACCAAGATTTTTTTTTTCTCTCCCTCGTTTCTTCTATGGGTCTTAAAAAACCACAAATTGCCGTCTTGCATGCGTTTTGAATGAAAGTGGGCGTGTTTTATGATCTCTCGTAACGGTGATTTTTTTTTTTTTTTTTTTTTTTTTTTTTTTTTTTTTTATTTCAACAAAAATAACAATTTACATTGAACTGTTTTATCTTTCGTCCATCTTCGCCGTCGTCATCGTTATTGTTTTTCGTTCTGATAGTAGTCATCATGTTACACCCTTAGATTACTGGTATAGGCGTTCGAAGCGCTCGCTATTTAGTGTTATATTATTTTTATCCGTCTTTCAACCAACAGTTTTTTTTATTTTTCATTTTATTCTAATAGCGTCTGCTTGATTATTTTTTATAGAGTAATGATCGTAGCGTGACTTTTATTTTGTTTGATAAACATGCGCGACAACGACAAATTTAATGACGTTTTATACGTAATTTTCACTCCCCTTTCGCCCCTTAGCTTATTTTAATACCTCAAAAAAAAAAAAAAAAAAAAAAAAAAATTAGTAAAAAGAGGTGCGCCTCGGGCATTCTTACATGTATTTATACAGCCTTATCTCTTCGTGGGGCGGACCGACATCTGTGCTTGCGACGAAGCTGATCTCACCGGGTTTATTTACTTATACTAGTACTTGTTTATGTTTAGGTGTGTGGTTTTATTATTTTTTTCTGTTATTTTTTACTTCGTTCAATAGGTACACGTATTTTTTTTTTTTTTTTTAATGGTAATATATGATATCACTGAAGGCATATAATTTATAGTATACGGGGGAGGGGAAGGAGAAGAAGAAAATTAAAAACAAAAGCGCATTAGAAGTTTTAAGTTCATTCAGTTTTTAAAATTTGCATTTTTCTGCGATGGATTTTAACGACAGAAGGAAAGATGTAAATTGAAGTATACTTCATCGAGAAGCTGCATACCGGTCAACATAAAAAATCCGTAAACTGAGGCTGTCGCAGTTTCGATTTTTTTTTTTGTCAAGAAATGCTGAGGAAGTAAATACAGGAAGACTGTTTTCATTCTCTTACACATCTGTATTTTTATCTTTCTTTTTGTTTCCATAATTCATCAGAAAAAATGCGTTCTTGCGCACATTTTCCTTTTATTTTCTTTTTATCAACAGAAAATACCATAATTAAAATTCTAATATCACAAAGTTTTTTTTTTTTCATCGTCATCATTCACTTATAGTGAAAAAGTTTTTAATCAATTTTCTTTACTACTATCGTTGTGCGGATCGTGAGGTATCGGGTGCTTCGAAATAATCGAAATGCTGAATAAATTTACGCGCGCGTGTATATTCGTTGATTTATTTTGTTATTTTTATATAATGATTAAACACATGTTTTTCATCCGTTCGTTATACGAACGATCGATTAAAAAAATATCGAGCGTTAGAGATCGTTAAGTGACTTCTTCAACCTTACTTCTTATTTTATTTTTTATCGAATACATCGAGAGCCATTTATGACGACACAATGATTTTTAAATACGTTCAAACGTAGGGTTTGATAATTAGGTAATAAATAAAAAGATTAATCGTCACTACCGAAAGACTATATGTATCATCGAGTACAACTATAAATGCAAACAATTTCTGGAGACTTTTTTTTATATAATGTGCAGTTGAATTAATTTTGTTTTTAATGCCATCTCAAACAAACTGAGTCCAATAGAATATAATAATAAAAATCCAAATACTAGATGTACGAAATTGTCAATTAAGTATTGAAAATTTTGTAAAGTTTTACTCATAAAAGCGTGAAACAAAAATTATTTTAACGGTGCATTCCAACGATTTCAAGACATTTTTTATATGTATTCATACAAAATCAAATTATTTTCCTTTAGAATAAAAAAATGCTGATAAAATTTCTTGATATTTTTATATTAACCATCAAAACATGTATTTCTTTTTAATAGCAATATATTTACACGTAGAAAAAATATTAAAGATCAAATACCGATCAACATCTACCATTACAGTTACCCATGGAGTTTTTAAATACATTATTTTTTTTCAATCATCACAGATCAAAACAAAAAAAAAGGTTATCTCTGATTTTTTTCTTTTTTACTATCTTGAGGCAAAAAAACAACGACGCTGTATTGCACCGACAAGTAAAAAATCAGAAAACGTAAACAAAACGCGATATTCCAGTATGATCAAAGATTCAATTCATTAAATTACGTACAAATAAAAAAGTATGGATTCTACATGATTGTAGATGAAATTTTAATCAATGGTGTGACGCGTTTTTTTTTGTTTATCTCGCTTTTTCTCAAATCTGCTCATATATTTTTTCTTGCTCTCACAAATCGACATAGGATTTTTTATCGTAAGCTTTTTTTTTTTAATTGTTAAATAAAATAATACCCACAACTAATCATTCATCGACGATTTAATAATTTTCTTTAATAAGTTGTTTATTTCAATCATCAGAGAACGTAAGATTGGAAGGGGAAATTTTTCCCTAGTAAGTTCTTGGTTTTTCATTCTATGCAACTACGTTACTTGGACTGTGCCTAAAGTTTTTTTTTTTTTTTTTTTTTTTTCATCTTTATCCTTATTCTCTATACATTATAATAAGCTAATAATCATATGATTACTTGTTATTTACTTTTAAATGATAAGAATATGTACTATTTACAACGCTTAAGTTTACATACTTTTATTCTTTATTTTTCTTTATTCATCATTTTATCATTATCCATTATCATTATCATCACCATCATCGTCATTATCATTATCGTAATCATCGTAATCATCTCTAACTATCATTATACACCACCATCACCACCACTGTCATAAAAAATCGTCGGCATTATTATCAACATATTAACATAATTACCATCATGAATCCATTTTTACTTGGAAAAAAGAAGATTGGAAATTGAAGTAATTGAAAGAAGGTGGTGACGGTGTGGCACCGCATCAATGTCAAATAGTACATCGATTACTCTCGTTATGTTTGCCAATGACTTTTACGTGTATACTTTTATATATCGTTCTTTCATTCATTTAAATTTCCGTAATCTATCTAACGACTACACTTCTTTTTTTTTTTTTTTTTTTTTCTTTCGAGTCTCTTATCTCTCACACAAAATATCCTCAGATTGAACGTTCACATTGTATCAGACACGTGTAATAACAGACTCATTCGAAATAAAAACAATCACACCATTAACGCCACATCTCATCAGTTTAACGATTATATACTACGTAATTCATATTTACAAAAGCGTCTGCATTGTAAACTCACGGGGCTACACGTTTGCTTTATTTTATGCTTTGCTGAAAAGTTTTTGCACTTCCACTTACTAGCGTTTACATCGTTTACATATAAATAGTGCACACATAGCGTACAAACGTTCATCACCCTGTTCCATTCTTATAATCGTATTTTTTAAACTTCGCAATCGCAACGGACTTATGTTGTACCGACGTTGGAATGAACGCTGACTTGTTCGATTCTTTTCCCACGAAAAAGAATTGTACAGTGCACGTTGTTCATTTTTTTTTTCTTTCATTATCATTCAGTGTGACACGACAACTCGTCTGCTACGTAACGATTTTCGCTTTCCTAAACTAAAAATAAAGTTTTGTTTTACAGTTTATCGAGTTTAGAAAAATTCACTTCCCGACAACTGTCAATTGTTATGTACATATTTCGCGCAGAATACATTTTGTTTTTCATAATCATATTAAAATTTACCAAAACTAAAAATAAAAAAAGAATCTTGGAGTTGAATCCCAAGGCGTAATCTACATACTTTATTTAGCTCAATATGTTACAACTTGATATAACTTTTCTCATTAAACAAATAAAATTAAAATAAAAGTTTATAAATTTTACATATACAACATTTGGTTAAAATACAAATACAAAATAATGTTGTTCATTGGCACTCTGCGCTCGTCGGATTGCTCATTAGATGTTTGTTACAATAAAACAAAGCAAAAAATTTCCATTGTATCAAACAGTGAAACAAAGTACTATTATCAATGACATCATCAAATTGTTCGTACAATTCACGTAGAGGAAAAAAAAAAAAAAAAAGGAGTTATCACGAGTAAAGGTAAAAATACAATGCGTGCATAGAAAAAGCTTACTTCAAAATTACATCTATATTTACACCTTAAAACTCCTCATGATTCAAAATAAAATCAAATTTTTTATACTCAAGATACAATTCAAGACTCGAGATCTTCGGTTAAAAAAAAAAAAAAAAAAAAAAAAAAAAAAAAAAAATACTTCAAAGAAATAAACATTCATTTCCCTTTATCTGAACAGAGCTTATAAAAATCAAGCTAGAAAAGGTTGAAAGTATTATAAAAAGACCGCATTATATATTTTTACAACCACCACGTACAATATCCGCTTTATCTCGCGAGACACACGATAGAACAACAAACACACATGCCTTTTCTTTCTCTCCGTCCTTGCTCTCTTATCACCATATGTCGTTGCTGCTCTTGTAACCTCTCACTGCAGAGTAGCAATAGTTTGAAGTAGTAATAGAAGCAGTAGTAATAATAATATTAGTCAGCGACGCAAATGCATCGAGTCAGAAAGTTGTGGTGTTCCTATAACACTATCCTTCGGTTTTTTGCCCCGTAATATCAATCCTCGTCCGAAAGCGGCTCATATTGAGCGGAGAGGAGAGGCGCGGGCTCCTCAGTCTTTACAACCGTGACAGCCGCGGTGTTCGTCGGCGGTGGCGCTGGCGGTGGCCCCGTGTGCACGCCCAACGCATTGTATGGATAGAAGGTAGTGGGTGTCGGCACCGGAGGCTGTGGTGGCTGCTGTTCTCGCGGGGACTCGTCTATCACCATCTCGCCGCTGGGCGAACTATCGGCGCATGACTTATCATCCTTGTCGTTTGCACTGCCACCATTACGATCACCACCACCTGAGCTTGACTTGTCGTCCTCCGTTCTCATCACCTCGACAATCTTGTTCTTGACGTAGTCGAGTGGCGACAGATGTGACTTGCTCGACGGTGTCACGGGAGTCGTCGTCGTGGCAGCACTAGGCTCGTAAAAGCGCCGCGGATAGTGATTCGTCGTCGGTTCGGGCGGCGAGACAGGCTCATGTTGGAACTGCGGCTGCAACTGTTGTTGACTCTGATGTGTTGGTTGAGTCTGCGACGAGGGTGGATTTTGCTGCGCAACTCGGATTATTTGTCGCTCGTCGCCAGGTTTCACCGAATCCGCTTCCCCCCCTTTTCTCCTCTTCCAATCTTCTGGCATTTGATAACTATAATTTAGATAATTTCAAATGAGACATTTTACTAAAATTTATACAAAATACGTTGTTTCTGGAATACCAACCCTGGGTAAGGTCTGTAGGAGGAAGACATTGGTCCGTAATCTTTGTTAACTATGTGGTCGACATGCTCGCCCAAAGTGAGACCCTTGTTCACACTGTTGCTTGCATTTCCACTACCCGAGCTGCTGTTTGCATTTTCTTCTCCAGCTGGACTGTGGGCCATACCATTGGGTTCAGATGGACTGTCCCTATGAAAATTCTGTAAGCGAAAAAAGAGTTAAAAATATCGTTACTCTTCCGTTTGTTGAGCTACGAAGATTTTCAAATTTTGTGACAATTACCCGAAAAAGTCGATCACCAGGTCGTGATTGATTGTTGGAGGGATTCTTATCACTGCTAGTATCGGCAGTCTGATTTATCTGATGCGTGATTATGGCATCGATCAAGTTAGCTGCTGTCAACGTGGAAGAATCACTCGACTGATTGGAAGTTGACTGACTATGCCTGGCAGAAGGAGGCGGTGCCTGTGACTGTGAAGGATGCCTCGGATGTTGATAGAAACCACCAGCTTTCGGCATGTTTGGCGACTCACACTGACGCGATTCAGCGAGTTCTCTGTGAAATAACAGTAAGATGTAATTATAATACGAGTCATTAAAATATATTCGTCCTTGTGAAATTAAAAATAAAAATTCACCTGTACATATGGTCGTGCTGATCTTTATAAAGCTGTACGATATGCCGTCGCTGTTCCGCTTCGATTCGCTGTTGATGTTGCTGCATATGCTGCATCTGTTGTTTCTGATATCTCTGCTGCTGTTGCTGCAAATAAACCATGTTGTCTCTTTGCTGCTGCATGGCTAATCTGTGATCAGCCTGCTGTTGCAGCTCTTTATCTCTCTTTTGCTGGGCGAGCCTCATTTCCTGTTGCTGCTGCATTTCTTTTTCTCGTTGTTGAACGGCCAGCCTGTGCTCCTGATGTTCCTTTTCGCGCTGTGCAGCAGCCGCGACCATCTGCATCTCCTTCTCGCGCTGATGCTGGTGTTGTTGAACTAGCCGATAGTGTTGCTGTTGCATGTCTTTCTCGCGCTGTTGCTGTTGCTGGTGCATGTTTAGCCTGTGCTCCTGTTGCTGCTGTTGAATTTCCTTTTCGCGCTGTTGCACAGCCGCTCTGTGATCAGCTGCTGCTTGAGCAACCGCAGCCTGATGCAGCTCCTGCTCACGTTGCTGAGCCAGTCGATGCTCTTGCTGCTGTTGAAGTTCTTTCTCGCGCTGCATCCGCTCCATTTGCTGCTGATGGTGTAGCTGTTGCTGCTGCTGTTGTTCCTTTTCACGCTGGAGTCGCTGTTGCTGCTCCTCTTCCTGCTTCTCGCGAATCAGCATGTCTCGCTCCCGCTGTTCCTCTCGTTGTTGCATAGCCACGGCCATTTGATACTGTGAATGAGCCAGTCTGGGCATGTTTTGCAACGGGCGGCTGTCGATGTGACGATCAGGGTAAATCCGATCCATCGACATGTAGAGCTGCTCATGACCACTGCTACTCGCTGGTTGGTGCGGTACAGGTAAACTTGGCTGTTGAACGGCAACATCAACGAGGCTTGAAAAAGCTTCGAGACCTGGCGGCGGAGGTGCGTAGTGCTTTGTCGTATTGTGCCTCTGAATAACACCTTGGCGTGGTTGCTGGTGAGGTTGGGGCGGCGGAGTATTTGCGCAGTACAACGTAGCTGGAGATTCGCTCTTGTTACCAGATTCGGGCAAATTACCGATTCGATTTCTGTGTTGCATCTGCTGACTAGTTATGTAGTCGTTCATGATGATTTGACGCGAGGACAGCTGCTCCACCGTGTAGTTCGACGTTTGTCGTGGCGGATACGAGTTGTACTGACTGCTGTGGAGAACAAATTTTTTTTCTTTTTAATTAGCGTTTCACTCAAAAATTTTAATTAATTGATCATGAAATCAGTTTTTACCTTTGGCCATGGCTAACGACGACTCCTGAATTCTGAGCCTGCACAGGCACATTACTTGTTGTAACAGGCGAGTGCCGAATGGAACGATGATAATCGTACATCGGAGACCGTTTGTCGACAGCAAACGGATGCACGGGAGTACCTTGAGTAATGGAACCACCTTCTTTGGAACCAACTAAGGATGTGACAGATCAAGTTAAGATTAAAGATATCTTACTGACACATAACTCTTATAGATGCTGATTTAAAAGATAAAACCATACCTGTGGTAGGACTTGGATTAGGCTGATTGGTATTTCCAGGCGGAGTCATTTGCCTGAGCAGTCCGTCGTACCTTGCACTCGACACGGGAGTACCATGAGTAATCGAGCCAGTCTTGTGTGGTGTGCTCATGTTGGTGAGTTTGGGCGAGAGCTTGGGATGTGTCGATACTACCGCTGCCACCTTGTTCGTGAGCTTTGGAGTAAGTGGGGCCTGAGGTCGCGGTGACGAAACATACACGTGCGGACTCTTGGCACCACGTCCCTGAGGCTCCTGCGGCGGATGGGGATGCGGGTAGTAATGACTGGACGGCGGAGTTGGTTCTGGCCGGTAGTGGCTCATCGGAGCGGGTTTGTGGGAAGACGGCGGTGGTTGTAACGTGTGATTGTACTCCTGTTGTTGACGTGGCTTTTTTATACTGAGATCAAGCGTGCCTTCAGTCTCTCGCATCGCCTGCTGAGCCTAAAAATTTCATAATTTTAGGGTACAAACATCGTCGAGGACGAAAAACTTTAATAGATCGAAAAAAAAAAAAAAAAAAAAAAAAAGTACCTGCATGACAACAAGTCCTTCTTTTGGCAGCATATCCTGACTACTAGGCTGTGGTTGTTGGCTGGGTGTCGGAGGCGGAGGACAGGGAGTGATAGTTGCCTGCATCTGACTAATCTGCTGTGGACTCGGAGCCGAACGATGGGCGTGCGATCCCGAGACCACGGACAACGTCGCCAGACTCGATTCCCTGCTCGCCATGGCAGTGTTTGATATATTCGGTACCTGTGAGGCCGACTTGTAATCACGCAAATAGCCGATATCGTTGCGATGATCTATCTTCAAGATACTCGATATCGTAGGTGTGCCCGAACTCACTGGAATCGAGGATGCCGGGCCACTATCCGATGGGGTGCGCTTTAACTGCATCTCAATAACTCCCAGCATAAGATCCTTTAACATGAAGCAATAATATTCACGATGAATAACAAGCTAAAGACTATGCTTGTCAATAAATCTGATTGTTAAAACTTACCTTGACCGTAAGCGGATTGGGTCCACTGGTTGTCGAGGGTGGAGAGTGAACTAAAACTGGCTGTGGGTGAGTCTGTACGATAGACTGAGATGATGGGTGAGACGACGCGGTGCTGCTACTAGCGTTACTAGCAGTGGGCGGAGTGAACGTTACCACGACGCCAGTATTGTCCAAATCCGTGCCACTCTGACCTTCGTCCGCCGTCTCCTGGAACAAGTCGTTGTACCTCTATCAGCCGGCCCTCTCACGATGGGAGGGACGATTGAGGCTCAAAAAAAAAAAAAAAAAACAAAAAAAAAAAAACAAACAAACAAACAAACAAACAAACGAGTCCGCGCAGCATGGTGCCAGCCAATGGCGTTTCGAATGTCGTGAGTACACGAATGGATGAGGGGAAAAAAAAAAAAAACATACTAATTTGGAGATTCTTGAACGTAATAACAATTTTGACAGGCCGTGTAAACTTTACGAGGAACCATGGGTATGTGTATAATATTTTCCAGAAGAATAAGAGAGAGATAAAGGAAAAATGAGAAATGATGAGTGAAAGAGAGAGAGAGAAAGAGAGATGTGGGGTGAGTCAAGAGAAGTTCTGCTATACCGATTGCGCCGCGTAACGGTGCAATCGGTCTTACCGTGGCAGAGCTGTCGTAGTCTTCCCTCGTGCTAGTGGGTGGGTTGGTCTGTGGTGTCTGGGAAGAGGACATCGGTGACGGTGCTATCAACGAGACCACTGCTACGTCCGCTAGTTGTTGTTGTTGTTGTTGTTGTTGTTGTGCTTTTTCACCCACCTTAGTCTCCTGCGCCTGTGGAAAGCCCATGGTCAAAGCGGCACCGCCGCTCGATTGGACCGCCGACGACGTTGACAACGACGACGACGACGCCGCCAGGATCGACGTCGGCGTGCTACTTGGTATCGTGTTAGCGGGACTACCCGCGCTCGCCGTATCGCTCGAGTCGTGCACCTGTTTCAATCAAACAAGCGTGAAAAAGAAGAAAAATCTCGAAAAAGGCAACACAAACACGTTCACCCCAGAAGAGCTACTACTCACAGCCAATTCATCACAGCTACTGGTACTACTCCCGCTCTCCTCCTCATCGGTCAAACACGGCCTCCTCTCCTCGCCGAGCGACTGGTAATACTCGGCGACAACTTGGTCCAGGCCGAGCTTCTTCCTGTACGTCAGATAGTACGTCTTACACTGATGGTTCGTCTTGCCGGCTATCTGTTCCGAGACCTTGGGCCAGTTGGTGCCGTGCTCGCGAAGGGCCTTGCGCATGAGTTCGAGCTCCTCGTCCGTCCACTGACGACCCAGAGCTACGTCCACATCATCGGCCGCGTCCCCGCTTCCGGAAAAATGGGGCGCCAGCCGTCGCGATATCCGATTGAAACACGCCGAACAGCACTTGGTCACGTTGCTCGGGATCTCTGTAGCAACGAAAGCCAGCAAAAGTAAGCGACGACTCAATTGAGCAAACTCGACGGACGGACAAGCAAACAAGCAAACACTCACGAAACTCCAGGATGATGGGGTCTCGGATCTCGGCAGGCAGCTCGTTCCACTTGGGTGGTAGGGCCCGCAGTCGTTTGACACGCGTCTTGCCCGAGCTCGCGCTGTTGAGATTGGGACAGCCGGGCAGCGGGCAGGTCGTGTACCGGCCGCGTACCGATTTGCACCGGCAGCTATTGCAGACCCTGGCTCCCGTGGGCACCTGCTCCTCGCGAAGCCCGTAATGCGAGGCGTGACTACGGGGCAACGGCCTGCTCTGGCTTCCGGCTTCGATAGTCGTCTGGCACACCGCGCACGGATGCGGCCCCAATTGACGGCCCCCGCATTCTACAATTAAATCAAAAATTTATTAGCTCAGCTTCGCCAATTGTACGTGTAATTATATGTATACATCTTGACTTTGTTACTGCGTCAGATTCAAGCGATTCGACATTTTTGTCGTGAAAAAAGAATTTATTATAATATGAGCCGAAAAGTTCCACCAGGGACAAACACGTACGGGCAAATCAAATAGAGAGCGAAGCCAGGAAGACTGCTCGATCGTATCTGCGAGACAATTGGAATATGACATTACGGGGGAGTACATTGAAATCACACGAAATCGCTACTAGCTGCCACATGCAAGCAATCACCGTTATGAACTCTGCTGTGTAATTGCATTTTTTCTCTCTCTCTCTCTCTCTTTTTATTTTATTTTATTTTTTTCATTCATTTCCGGCCAAAGTGCTTCTTCTATCGTGGTTATTTGTACACTTTTCAGGTCACAGGAGAGATAATGTCGCGATACCTTTGTACGCGCGCACACGAACACTCGACCGGACACCGTAATTGTTGTAACGGATACATCGGGTGCAAGGGGAGGGGGCGCGTAATCGATACTTTACATTTCAACGTTTTAATACCGAGTAGTGCCAGAATTGTAATCAAGATAAAAATTGCAGATTAGAGGGACAGCGTGCACCGTTTTATTTCAAAAATACTATTTTTTTTACGCGCAATATACGCGAGCCCACTAACGAACTTTGGATAATTGCGCGTGCGATTCTCGTTTCATTTTCCGGAAGTCCATCTTCAATTTTTACATCACCACGAAAAACGGAAAAAAAGGGGTGGGGCAGGGGGGTAGGTAAGTAATAAACCACAAAGTGCGAGAGAGAGAGAGAGAGAGAGAGAGAGCAATATGCGCTGATTTTTTCGCATTCGTGAGAGGTCCGAACGGCAGGAAATGAAATACATCGCGCAGAGCAAGCGCGAAAAGGAATAATTAGCCCGCGGGTGGCGGGCCGTTTAGTAACTAATTAGGAATTGCCAATTAAAAACTTCCCTCCCGCGTCTCCGCTCGAGCCTTGATTGAACGCACACCGGTAGGTAATGTTTGTCGACCCCCCACCTCTGGCACTATACCGGGGGGGAGGAGGAGTGGCGAATATGCCAAATGAGCTCTTTTGCAGGCTTTTTCGCTGCTCCCGGGGCTTTTTATGTTCTTTGGATTGATAATTAAATAGGCCCTGGAGACGGTACACACTCATCTATAATTAAAAAAAAATCTCATGCACCTATGAGCGGTTGGACGTCCGATTCGCTGGACCGCTGTCAATTAATTTTATCCGCGAGCGCCAATAACGACGAATTATATCGCCAATAGTGATTATCCATGTACGAGGGAGGGCATCAATTATACGAAATTCGGAGGAAAGCCGAAAAGTTTCGGGATAGTGACGGCACGCCGCGAGCGGGAAAATTGATAAAGCCGTGATTGACACTGCGCGCAGAGGTGGCCCCTTTACCGTTATTTTCGACCTGCATCACGTATACATATATGTATATACCACCGCTGAATTTTTGCCCATACATGGGTACACACTCCGGTGATGCTGCGCTCGTCACAGTGTGTGTGTGTGTGTGCACGGATATGCGCGTGTTTGCCGTCGATTAAGGGAACAGCGGCTCTGTCACTTTTCCGCGGGGGCGCCCGGAACATTCCAATAACACGAAATACTACAACCGGCCAATCAAATTTACAAGGTAAACGCCAACCCTCTCTCTCTCTCTCTCTCTCGACCCTTGATGCCGTCCGGACCGGCTACTGCATCAGGGGTGCATACGCATATGCGCGGGTCTTCGTTTTCTCGGCTATCCAACTGTGGCTATTATCTTAATGGATTTTCGCGTTTTTCATTTTTTCTATATACATTGAAAAAATAAACTGATTTCTTTTTTTTTTTTTTTTATCATTATAACTCGACTGTTTGAGGTTTTAAATAAGTATACTAATAAATGTTTTATTTTTAAAGAGTAATGTCGAGAGGTTTTCGAAACTTTATGTATAGCTAAGAGCGTCACTTTTCGCGGTTGTCAATCACGTAAATCTCACAACAGCGCACCTATACCCTTATGCCTTCACAAAAGAGTACACTTGGTATCATCGCGATCTAGTTTTTTTTTTTTTTTTTTTTTTTTTTTCGACACACTCGCCCAACTGCTTGAAAAGTGGAAGAAAAAAAAAAAAAGAGAAAGCGCTCCAAAAGTTCCCGGCTAAAACAATAAAGTGCGACCCGACCACCGAGACCCACTCAAAAGATAAACGAATGAAATAAAATGCGCGAGCGCGCAACGAGTTAGTACAGACGAAAGAAAGGGGGGGGGGAGGGGACTAATTAGAAGCCACGGGTCGAGGGATACGGCGATGAATCTTTGATATGGAAACGAAGAGAGTCTCGCCGCGAACATCCTTTTCCCGGCAAAGGAAGGACGGACGCTGAGCAACCGAGTGTGGATCTTTCGTACTCCACTGCCACCAGCTCAACCAGTGTCAATATCATTTTTTTTTTTATATCTTTGTCTCTCTCGTCTAGTGATGTTTTACCCTTTATATTATTTCTCTCTCTCTATTGTAACGAACAGGTGTAGCGTGTATCGCATTGTGCGGCCATTGTAACGCGGGCTGCACGGAGTTTGATCAAACATGCATCGGGCGAGGGTCGAGGCGCAAAGGACCCATTGTTTCTGCAAATTAACGTCCCTTTCGAGTAAAGGGCGCAGGAGTATAAATTTTTTATAGCGTGGTAACCCGCGCGCGCGGAGTCATCGAAACTCGCGGGCTTTCTTTTTTCCCTTGCAAAGTCTATACGCGGAAAAGAGTGGGTAAATTACAATGACCGAAGCATCCCGAGGGTTGGATGATTTAATCTTTCTCTTTTCCGTGCAAAGGGGAGTTATCAACGTTAAACGTAACAAGAGGCATATTTTTTTTTCTCTTCCTGCTACGATGACGATTTCTGCGCGCTTTTGATGTCTCATCCGATGACTCTGATGATGCTGCTCTTAATTAAACGGGGAAAGAGCACGTTTGTCTCTCTCTCTTGCACGCGTTTGATTAATTTAATGCAAGTTTGCTGAAAACGTGTGTCTGGCATACTCTGTTTTTTTTTTTTTTACCTTTGCATAATTATAAATCAACACAAACGCGTAAAGGTAAATTTTCGCAATAACTGACCCCCGACTGCATTATAAGGTTCAAAGGGGTTGACGAAAATAAACGTAGTAATAAGTTCCCGGCGAAATATCGAACGGAGCTCGCGATTCCCTTTGTGCGCCAGTTGTACCTCACCATCGCGCCTTATTTACTCCATGGGTGTACACTTTACCCGTGTCCACCCCTTCCCTTACTCCGACTCGCCATAAGCCCGTGTTATTATTATGAAGGAAGATGTGATGTAGGTACCCATAATACCCCTACACGTGCGCTCGATTTCGCGCGCCTATACTCAAAAGGAATATCCAACGAGGCGACGCCGATCAAGTACATATACACATCCCAGAAGGAGGGCTTTACGCAACGTTTTACGTATGCACGCGCGTATACTTAATCCAAAAGAGGGCCAATTACTATTTTCCTGCAGGGCGAGCTGGCCCATTAAGCATAACAGTTGCTTTTATCCCTGGCTTATGTAATTTTGCTTCGTTTTTTTTTTTTTTTTAATTATTCATACGTATACGTATGGTATAGCTCCCGTATTTCGCTGATGACGGAGAAACGTGGGACTCGTCGAGCACCGAGAGCGTGGAGGCTCTAATACCTATGGGTGGATTTTCCGTGCTTCAAGTATAATACGTTTTTCTCTCCCCTTCGTTACCTGTTTACGCTACACTGCACCATCACCGCTCTCCTCCTGCACATCTACAGTAAAAACTATACAGTTAATGCGACCGATGTTTCATTGCGCTGTACACTCATATAATTTAATTTAATTAGACCAGCGTTGAATACACGCGTTTTATCGCCATCGTTTCAAATTAACCCGACGCGCGGAGGCTCATCCCTTGTTATTATTTGAACGACGATGCAATAACTATATGCACCAGCGTATTTGTACACGGACCAAAGTACCAAGTATCATTATGGCAGAATAATATATGCCTTTTAACCTCCTTTTGGGTTATATATATGTACGCCAGTTGAATTATCGAATATGTTATACTTAGTGTTTGCTCGACTCCCCCATTCAAATTGTTATTTTTTACTTTTTTTTATTTTTCAATACATCAAGACACTGTTTTTTGATATATTATACGAAAAGTAAGTACACGAGAAAGTATACATTTACATAAATCCGCAATCACTGAAATTACTGTAATTCCGGAGAGAATGAAAAACTACATTTTTTTCTTTTTTCCGAATAATTAACCATAAAGTGGCAAATAGTTTGAGCAAACTATTGGAAATAAAGGCACTCGCGAGTCCCGCCTGAAAGCAACATCATTGAAGTATGCGATAGATCTAGAATCCAGAGAGAAAAAGAGGGAGGGAGGGAGGGTATATACGGTACGGCGTTCGTTTTTTGTATTTATGTATTTATGAGATTTGCGCTTCCCGAGAGAGAGAGAGAAAGACTCTCGGCAAAAATGATTAAAAGCAAACACACGCGCCCCGACATGTTGTGCTTTCCCCTCCTCCCGAGCGCACGCGCGCGTATATTATATGCGCGTTGTTTATCGTGCTTTTGCAAGCTGTATATTCTATTACTGCTGATTTGGCTGTGCGCGCCAAAATATATATTTTCCCCCGTATCGTGAAATATAAAACTTGCCGAATCGAATTTCTATCGCGAAAACTGGTAAGAACTTGTTTTGAAAATTAAACCTGAGGAACAATCAAAATCAACGTGGAGAAAAAGGAGCCACTGCCTCATTGGCACATGCTGTGTATATACGCCCATCGAGCATGAACGGAACAGATTGGAGACCTTGGACCCCTCAACTACAGAGTTTGCACGCAGCTTCACCACGGCTGTTAATTCTATATGGGTGAGTACATACATACATACGTACGTATAAATATACATACAAAGGAGGGGGCATGTTTGTTTTTGGTCTTTTTAACGAATGCGATCGCGCGCGAGGATTTTCGTCAGATTCGAGCAGCCGCGCGTGGGTTATGAAAATACGAACGATCAAACGGGCGGCAGAAAACTGGTAGGGGTTTTTGATTCACCGATATGAAATAGACCGATGAAGAAAAAAAAATACCCCCAAATGCGACGAAAGAAAGTGCCTATATACTTGTGGAGTTGCTGTGCCCACGAGAAAGAGTCGCTCGCAACGCACGAAACTTCTCTTAAGAATAAATACAACGGGGAAAAGGTCCCGCACAGTAGGAAAACGAGAACGATACATATTCGCTAGTTGAATTGCAACGGTGCGAATATCCTAATCGCGTACATTGTACGTACGCGATTCAGCGAGTGAGAGAAGAAAGGGGTGGGTGGGTGGGTGGCGCGTTCATAAACGTGAAACCATTCGTACGTAATCCGGTGTTTGCGAAGCGAAGCTACTCCATAATATACCTACCTGTCTGGGATCTGTATGATCCATGTAGGTATATGTACGCGTGTTTGTGTGAGAGGAAAGCGATTGCAGGTAGAGCGTATAGAGGTACAGCTACACCCATACACCGGTGCAGAGAGAGAGAGAGAGGGACGAGCCATTAATTGGGATTAAGTAAATCAAGACGCTAATTAGCTCGTCCGCTTCCGAGAGCAGCGAGCGAGCCAACTTTGGCCCTCCTACTCCTCTTTACCTTCATTTAATTTTGCCCACCAATTTGCTCCGGCTTTAGCACACACCCCCCCCCCTGCCCTCTCTTTCTGCCACATACATACACCCCTCGCGTCTTCTCGTGATACGCCTGTACGCGATTCATTTTTTTTTTTTTTTTTTTTTTCTTCTTTTAATTAATACGTAGGTGTACCCAACCTCGCGGCCAATGCTCTTTTTTCCCTTTGTCTTCTTTCCTCGTAACAACATTTTTTGCAGATTATTGCGTCGCCGCGAGACGCTCGCAAAGTAAGAGGATTTTGTATGCGTGTAATTCCATTTTCATATGAACGTTTGCGAGGCACACAGGCGCGTGTACAATGGAGAGATGATGTGACGAGTTTAATGAGCGCGGAAGAAAACGGTACACAAAGAAATTGAGTCACCCGTACCTGCTCGTCGGCTCTAATTGAACGGGATTGCTGCGCCGCGAAGGGGTGAAATTATCATCATCACCACCGCCGTCGTGCTCGGGATATTTAAAATAAAATTTTCACGAGCGAGAACCAACCCTTTCTTCTTTTTTTCCTCCTCTTTCTGTTTGCTTGACCGCCGTGTTTGAGGAGGCTTTGGCAATAATGGGAGAGTACTCAAGCGAGGAGATTTACGTTATCTCTTTAGCAAAATTGAAAAAAAAGTCCATACAAAGAAATTTTTGACAAATTTTTAACCATCGTAACTTATTTTCCATAGAGGGTTCAGTATGTCTTAAACCGAAAAGATTAATATCTTGTCGATGGCACTTTTTTTTTTTTTTTTTTTTTTTTTTTTTTTTTTAAATTTACGAAACCTGAAAAAACAATAATTAATAAACCCCCCAAGAGCCCAGCCCTTTGATAAATTATGTTACAATACATCGAAACTGAGGCTGCGCGATCGTAATTGGCGCAAGAGGTACAGCGAGAGAAGAATCAACGCGCGGGAGAGAAAGCACATAATACTCGGAGTATGAAAAAGAAAAAAAAAAAAAAAAGAAAAAAAAGTAAGGGGAGGGTACGAGCTGAGCAAACACTTTTCGCGATATTACGAGCGAAGCTTGCGGGTGGGGGGAAGGAAAATATCTCGAGGGTTTTCGCCCCGGCCAACTCGGCGATCTCTCTCTATTATTCCAAGCGCGCGCGCGTGCGATTCAATCACTTCTTCCATACCGCGGTCCTTTTTCTTTCTCTCTCGAGATGTGCACCCATCCCGTGGTCTATTATACATTACACGGACGCACGGCAGGTTATAATACACCATATACTGCCATGTTTGCACGAGCTCCGGTGTCTCATCCCGCGTTGGCCGACGCAACCCCTTTTTCTCTCCCGATTCAATAACGTCGGTCCCCTCTTTCTCTCTGTATTTTTTTTTTTTCACTTACAGTATAGCCCCTCAAAGTAATAGAAATTACCCGAGTCGACTGAATAATTTGTTCGCTGAATTTTACAATTTTTCCCTCTCTTTTATTCCTCCGAGTTGGAAGGAAAAAAAAAAAAAAAAAAAAACACCCTCCCGGCGAAACCAACTTTCAGCGAGATTATTTGGGGAACGACGAAATATGCCGAACGGAAGCGAAAATCGCCTAGCTAAACTAAAGTCGGTCGAAAAAAATACACGTATATATATAACAAACAAGCAGCCGAGTATCCTCGGAGGACCCAGGCACAACAATCGCGACGCGGACCTGCATCATCGGCTCAAGTTGGCTCGAGTATTCAACGAAAGGGAGAGAGAGGGAGAATCTCGGGCTAATACAGCCTTAAACCAGCAGTGTAGTGCTCTAATAGCGCAGAATAGAGCGAGAGTCCACCCCCTTTCTCTCTGCAATCTCCGGGGAAATGTGCGTAATCGGTGCTTTCTCACGATCGTTTGTTTATCATCCTCCTATCATGTCACGCGGATTCTGCTCCCGGTACGATGTACCCAATACAGATCGCGACAAATTATGCGCTACAGTCGGCGTGCACGTCTGACGTCGTGGGTGCTAATCCGACGCCCCGTGCATCGATTTTCCTCCGATCGCTCGCTCTTCCGCTCGGACCGACTGTGCATACGTAATTATATATATCGTGTATACGCGTGTGCGTTTCGTAAACGAGCTTCGTTTGCTCGGGTGCATCGTGTAATTACGGGACGACTCCTCGCGGCGTCCAGGTGCGATTTTCCGCATCGCTATGTTGGGGGGTGGATTTTTTTCCACGAGCGCGTTTGCTCTTTTTTTTCACCCCCTCCCCGATAATCCGTGGGCGCTTGTTTGTCGGCGGTGTACTGCCGATTTTCGCTGAAATCGGGCGTGCGTTTGTTTTATGTAAATTTATGCGTTCGTATACACAGGCCCGGTGTTTGCGATGGGATTGATGCGTGACTGGGGGTATTGATGTCGTTTTTTTTTTAACGTAATTTTCGCAGAGTTTTTTTTTTCCTACAACAACGCAGGGTTAACGATCGAGTGCGGTATCGGTGGTTCTGTTTGTTTGGCTCTTGATTTATCGAGCCTGGATAAAAAAAAAGCTCGAGTCAATACAAGTTAAATTTCAACTTAAATGAGCGAGTGTGTGATGCTCGATTGACTTCCAGCGGCTGACGAGAGTCTTACAAGAGACGCGCAAGTACGAGGGTATACTGTACGGAGAAGAGGAAAAAGAAAGAAAAGACTCCCTGTGGGGAAGAGAAAGGGGGTGGCGTTACAGTGTTTACGCAGAGTTGGATTTCCGAGCTGTCGAAATTCTTTGATCCCCGCCAAGTGGATCCTTCCGTGCGAGTGTGTTGGTTCAAGACCGTGTAATGGGTAGCACGTTGCACACAGGCAATTTAACAGAGTGTTTGGCGTTTGGGGGGAGGGGGGGTAGAATTCAGGTAATTAGGCGGGCCGTGCGCGTATATTAAAATTAATGAAGGGTTTGAGAGATACGAGCGAGGAAGCTTGGAAAAACGTTTTAACCCGATGCAAGTACACGGTGCATTTTTCATGGGGTCTTTCAATTTGTTAAAAAAGTATGTAGCACAACACGAAGGACATTGGTACATCCATGGACGTAGTCGGGGAGCAGCAATTATTCCTCCAGCTAAATTCGAAGCCTCGATTATGGAGGTTTGAAATTAGTTTCGACAAGCTCTAGATAAAAATTGATTGGACGAGCGAAATTTTGAAGAAAAAAGAAAAAAAAAAAAAAAAAAAGTTGCAAGCGCTTTGATTAAAAAAGATTTCAGCAATCGTTGCTTGTTAAAAATCCAGACGCGATCTCAAGAGCCGTGTCCCTCGGGACGGGTGCAATCGGCAATTGTCGTATGTATACGCGTGTATACACACGCAGAGCGCATCGGCTTATCAGCTATACATATACACCGTGATGTATCCACAAAAGAGAGAGAGAGAGAGAGAGGGAGCACACGTGCCGAGTCGCAGCCAATCTGCTCTCTCGGGGGGCGTAGTGTATTCCTCACCCTCGGCTGTGTGGAGCAGCGGGCGCGATCCTCGGGCCGTAAGTGGGACGGGGCAGGGGCGGCACAGGCGCGCAAGAGCAGAACAGCCGAGAGCCGTGCGGCGCGGGACTCCTGGCGTTCAAATCACGGCCGCGAGACCGCGAGCTCGCACGCGTCTTTCGCCCGCTCGCTCCTTCCTTACCCTCCAAAGTTTGGTGGTAGCATGTGGTGTCGCAACGTCAAGTACAACCTCGAGGGATAAACAGCTTACACGGTAACATGTACAGCTTGTACCGAGCGTGGTTCAGCGGTGCCGGCGAAGAGAGCTACCCAAGGCTGATGGACACCCTCTCGCCCCCGGACACGGTGATCCGGGCCGGGAACGACGGCGAGTACCACTTTGTCGCCCATCGTAGCGTCCTAGCGGCCCACAGTGGTTACCTCAAGGCTCTACTGGCGGCGACAACCGCGGACGTGTCGACCACCTCGGCTGTCCACGACGGCGCGCCCCCGCCGCCCCTCATCACCTCGATCACGGTACCTTCGACCATCGGTACGTACAATACACGCACACGCGTGTGGCTCAATGATTCCCGAGTGTACCTATTGAAACGTTGGTTGCTTGCAGGAGGCGAGGCCTTTGCGCCTCTCCTGAACTACATGTACACGGGCCGGCTCGAGGTCACGCTCGACAACATCTACACGGTCCTGCTGGCGACGCACCTGCTGCACATGCCCGGCGCCCTAGAGCAGTGTCGGGCCGCCCTCCTGAGGCTTCGCGCACCCGTGGCCAGTCCCCCCGCGCCCCCGACCTCACCACAGCCGAGCAGCAGTAGCGCGGGGGGCGGTAGTGTCCTGCGACCGGTACCGAATCGGCTCTTGAGCTCGGCGGCCTTTTGCTGGCCACAGAGCGCACAGAGCGTCGGACACGTCCTCTACCCAACGGCGCCCAGGAATCTCGAGTTGCCCCACCTGCCGACCCACCTACGGCTACCGCCTGCCCTGTCGGTCCTTCCCGGGCCCATTGTCGCACACAAGGTCGCTTCTTACGGGTGAGTCGCGGTACAACCATCACCGAGCAAGGGAGCAGTAAAAAACGAGTCATTCCCACAGGGTGAAGGAGCGCTCGGTGTCCCCGGCCTCTAGCACCTCCCAGGCGGCGCACCAGGTGGGCGGCTTGCGTTCCCAGTCCACGAGTCCGGAGCTGATTGTGGCCTCGTCGGCGAGCTCGGCGACCCAGCGGAGCGACGACCCGCAGCTGCAGCAGGAATCTTGCGCGCGAGGCAGTCCCTCGACCAGCAGCGAGCGCATATCCATCGGCGACGAGTCGCAGCTGCTGCCCCAACAACAGCAGACGCCGCGACGCCGTCGGGCCTCGCAGAAACGCCGTCGGCAGGCCAGTGTCGAAAAATCATCGTCCACCTGCGCGTCGACGGTCGGCTTGCCCGGGGTCGTCTACGACGTCGCTTGCTGCGACGGCCCTGTCCGCTTCCATCGGGTGCTCAACGAAAACTACGCGCCTTCCGCCACCACCACCACCACCACCACCACTACTTCAACTACTACTGCTTCTTCTTCTTCTTCCGTGCAGGTAACGAGTTTATTTTTCTCCATTTATTCCGTACCCCCCTGTGGAGTTGAGCAAACGGTTGGGTTTCGTAGCAGCAGCAGTGCAACGGCCGGTCGACTTTGGCTGAGGAGGGTGACCGGGAGAACGACGAGAACGAGCACAGACCGGGGCCCCACGACTCGCGGAGCGTCGTCGGGACAGGTTTGGACGGCAACGGGGAGAATTCACGCTCGGGGAGTAGCTACACGTGCGGCTTCTGCCAGCACACCTTCAAGTCCCAGTACTGTTACCGCAAGCACGCGCGTCGCCACCTGCTTCCAACGGAGGGCGACAACAATAACAACAACAACAGCAGCAGCAACGATCCCGAGTCTCGTCGGTTGGCTGCCCATCCGCAGCCATTGCCCGGACCTGCGGCTCGTCGACCGGCGCAACAGCAGACGTCGGCGGGCTCGGCGGTGCAGCAGCTAAACCAGGAGGGCAGGAAGCGCGAGGTGCGCCTACTCGACCTGAACGTGCAATATTACCCGTGCAAGATATGCGGGAGCAAGTTCCCGAGCTACTACTTCGTGCACAAGCACCGCAAGCTCTGCCACGCCAACGTCGACGAGCCGCAGGTACGGAGCAACGGCGCCGACGACCAACAGCTCGGGGCCAAGGGTGCGCTGCAGTTGGGCCAGCCGAGCACGAGCGACGGTGGCCAGCAGCCGGCCTGAAACTTCAGGCCGTGGGTGCGCGCGGATTTTCAGCCCGACGCCCTCGTCCCGAGTGAAAAGGATGACTCCTCCGAGTAGCCGAGTGCAGGAGGTGCAAACGAACGTATACCGTGTTGGTGAATTGTTCGAGTGCAAGGGAAAGTTGTGAAATTGTGTGGTATCGTGAAATTTACGAGCTAGACTCGCCAGTGAACTGATATACGGTGCGCGTTTCACGTTACGTTGTACATAAACTCATTTCATTAGAGGTGTACTGGGAGAAAAAGGTCACGTATATTAGCAGATTTTATTTTTTTTTCCTCCAAAAGTAAAGAACGCTTTTTCATAAGTTTCTGTACTACAAAGTTATGTAAATTGTAATTAATTGAAATAAATCTCAACTGTACAAATGTATACAAAAATGGCCTCTATTACTTTCCCTGTCTTCTCGGGTGCATTGAACATTCATCGATCGATTATCATTGTAATAAAAAAAAAAAAAAAAATTCCAAACCAATAGCGTTCTACGACGCACGCGAATAATGGGGCTGGTGGGAATTGTTTTTGAAAAATCGCTTTGAATCAAATTTAGTTTCAAACATCAAATAAATCGGGTTACCAATATAAAATTCGACTCACCAGTCGGGTCCATACCTTGTGTTTCCTCGTCGCTGGTTTCCATGGGTGCCGCGTGGTTCTCCTTCTTTTTGTCTTTCGACCTACTGGTAGACGTCGAGCCACCGATCCCCGCATTTTTCTTCTTATCCTTTTGCTCGTGCTGCAGATTACATGGCGTATTGTTCGCGTTCGCCACACTCGATGACGAGGATAATGCACTCTTCCCTTCGATCCTGAAAAATCAATTTTACCCCATTACGTACAATCGACCGTTTGCCTTAATTAACAAATCGATGGTATTTTAATTTTCAGAGCTTTTCCAAATTGGAAAATTAACTAGCGGGGAAGTAACTATACGGTAGATGTACGCGAGAGAACCCTGAGTAATACGAAAATGCAAATCTTTCTTTGGTCTCTCTCCCTCAGGACGATTGCACTGCCTACATGAAATCTGTGAACTCTTGACTCAATTAAGGTGATGAACGTCGGATGGATGCCCGGGCAAACATTGTCCGCTAACCAATAACCATTGATTAGCATTTCAATCTGCTAATGTTCGATTTCTGTCTCCCTCGTAGCAGCGGGTAGCAAGACAAAGACAGGGATCGAGCGTCAAATTAATATTCGACAGGACTTTGCCAGGATTTCAGATAAAATTTTGCATTTGGTGCGTTAGACAAGCGTATATACATGTGTATGCGCCGTGAAGGGATAGGCCGTCGTCTGCTCTCAGCCTCCCTTTCCGATAACCCGTCGACACTCGAAAGAGAGAGAGAATGAAACAGGGTGCTCTCGCCTTGTTTGCCCATGAAATCTCTTCCACCTAGTGCCCACGAGCACCAAATCATTTAATTGGCTCATAGTTTCGAATTGATTAAAACAAGAGCGATCTCTCTCTCTCTTCCATCGATTCCAATATGAGATTAACTTTATGCATTTTAACCGTTTGCTTTGCACTTTTTGGTTATTACATTTTTTCCCCTTTTTAGTTGATGGATTACACAAAACAAAAATTGACTATTTTTTGTACAATACTCACTTTATTTCCCGACCGGATAATGTCTCCGAACTCGACTGAGACTCCTCCTTGATATCTTTGAGCAGTAACGTATCTTTAGGCTCAATTTTGATATCCTTGTTCTCCTTGTTCGCCTCACGGGCGTCCTTGGCGCTTACGGATGATGAAGACGTCGTGGTGAGTACAGTCGGCGCCGACGACGTTATCGTCGTCGTTATCGTCGTCGTCGTCGCGCCTGTAATCGGGACGGATGCTGACGCTGTCACAGCTGTCGACGTCGTTATCGTCGTCGTCGCGCTAGACGCTGCCATGGACTCCGGGGATACGCTTGTACTATTACTATTACTACAGCTAGCAGCCACAACAGCTGTGGTCAACGATGACGCGGTGCTCGTTACCGAAGTCGTCGTCGTCGACGAAGCCGTGGACGAGGTCGTCGACGGCGCCGATGTCGTCGTCGAGACCACGCTATTACTACTATTACTACTGCTCGCCGACGCCGAGCTACTAGTCTGCGGATTCTCTTGTGTTTTCTGTTGCTGCTCACGCTGCAGCCTCGTCGTCACTCCAGTCGTCAAACAATCCATAGGTCCGATCGCAGAGTTACTATTATTTACCTGAAAAAGACAAAATCAGTCATTGTTATGGCTCTTAACTAGCAAACTATTCTACTTTTGTCGATTTGACCGTTACCTTATTATTAGGATTGTTTCGCGTACTGCGCGTACGCCTCGACTTCCTCAATAGCTGCTTATAATTTTCCGCCTTTTTGGTAAGGTAGTAGTGATGCACGCAATCGGAGACGGATTTGTGATCAAACGACTGGGCAATAGCCCCAAAGTTCTTTGGATGCTGGAGATACTTTTCCTTGAACACCTCGTGCTCGGTTTTGATCCATATGTTGATCAGCTTCCTCTCACTGTGCACCGCTTCGAGCTCCTCCGGCTGTAGCAGGCCATTTCGGTTTTGAAATGCAATTTTCCGCTGCTTCTTATCCAGTAGCAGTGGAGGGATCACAGCGTAAGAGCGCATCTTTTTGTCCTCCATCTGCAAGCACACGTTTGTGTTTCCATTGTTTTTCATTTTTAGCTCATTTTTCGGTCTCTCTCTATGTATCTTTTTTTTTTTTTTTTTTTTTTTCTTTTTTTTTCTTTCACCTCGAGCACGAAAGAGAATAAGTGTAAATCACTAATTGTAAAAAATTAATATTTAAAATAAAAATAATTTAAAACAGCAATTGCTTGACTACATTATGTGGTTATTTAAGTATTTACTACAATTAAATTAGTTTAATTTACATAAATTACTTTTTTAAATAATATACAATAAAGTACTGCGTGATTGTAAATGCAAATTTTTTTTTCTTTTTTTTTTTTTAAAGGGTATAAAGCAAATGTACAGTACTAACCTTACGGGCTATCAACTCATTTCTTAGCTCAGGTGACAACTCTTCCTAGGGTAATAGCAATGATAAGAATCTTCCATGACGAGAGTTTCGCGATTTCAGATAAATATATATATATATATATATATATATATATATATTTCCCGATAATGAATAATTAAAATACAGTACAAATACAGTAATCGTCGTTTAATTGTAACAGAGAAAATAAGCAGTATCAGAAATTTTACTGAACATAGATAACAGGTTTTTTTTTTTCAGTAGTACTGTACGTTAAGGATAGTCTCGTCTGCAGATAAGTGCGTCCATTTCCATCCACTGGGTTCACTTCCTGACCTTAGCTCGGTCGACATATCAGCGCACTCGATAAAAGAGCGTGCGGGCGTGCGAGCAAGTATAGACAAAAATCAATAATATTTTACATAACGGCCGGTAACATGATACAACGCCAGCGCAGATATCACTTGTACCAACCAAGAAAATCAATATAAAGCTCCAAACGGTACAAAGTCTCGTGAATAACGTTGCCGTGGATTAATTAGTAAGGAAATGTTGTTGCTGTTGTTTAGGACTTTGATGAGACGAATGAATGTCACGGGAGATATATACATATGACTGCTAGTGCAGGGACACAGTCAATAATATTCACAATAACTGGATAAAATGGAGTGATGCGATCGTGAAGCCGTTAGTTGCATGTTTCGACATTGTCCGTGATGACAAGCAGAAACGCTCGCAAGCAACATGTAGGCACGAGTGTTAGTCACACATGAGAATCGAAAATTGCAGATGTTAGTTGATTTTGGATTGAACATTGATGAAACGAACTAAGCTTCCCTTTTATTAATAATAATAACTCAGCAGTTTGATTAGACAGTTTTAAAGCATCAATCAAATTAGTTTATAATGTTAACACATGAAAAGAAATATGAATACGGGTTTACTTGCCCTTTGTATTAATAATAAAAACTCTGTCAAGCCACCATAGGGTTAGTCAAGCGCATAATATCAATTTTCAATTATAGGGATAATCCCAAGCACACATATTTTGTCATAAAAATGTTTTCACCTTTTCTCTTTCGCCTCAATTTTCTAAATCAACACTCTAACGTATAAATTGAGATGTCGACGAATATTAAGCTTTTTTACGTGATCAACAAACAAAAACTCTCACTAATACAAAAAAACAAAAACTATGTTTCAGTAGGCACTTTTATTCCTCGACATCTCAATTGATTCCCAAAAAATCAAGTAAAGCCACTCTTGACAATAATAAACGTAAAAATATCGCCATGGACATAAAAACGTACGAAAAAAAAGGGTTAAAAAGTAACAAAAAAATACCTCCTGCTCCTGCAGGCCGTCCATGATTTCTTCAAGATCGGCCTCGCTCTTGATACGGGCGCCGACCCTGTTGAAACGCTCCTTGTCCTCGCGCTGCTTACGCAGCTCCGGGAAGACTTTCTCGAAAAACTCGCGGTTCTTGGCCTCCTTGGTCTTACGCTTTTGCGTCGCCTCGAGCCTTTCGACCTTACGATGCCACTCCTGCACCTCCTGAGCGTACGTTTGGGACTGATGGTTGTGCCTGGCGGCACGTTCCGAGTGCTCTCTACGCAAACGCTTCACGAGGTGGGCTTTTAGGCACTGATGCCTCGCTCGGTTCTCGTGATAAACGCTCGTGTCCGATGGTTGATTGTACAATGGCAGTTTCACTATCGGACCTAGCTTCTCCAACAGTCTGTGGGCCTCATCCGCTTTTTTCTACAATTCGTCATTAATAGTCATTGCCGAGCCACTCTAATTCTCTCAGTAAAACAGCAAAGCTTTCCACCAGACTTTGGCTTACCCTGTTATCCGCGTAGATTTTCTGTATGATAGACTGATGCTTGGGCTGCGAGGTCTCCTCCGCAGGCTGCCTACCGACCTCCGACTGACTATCCTCCAGCTCTTTCAGCTTTTTCCGAAGTATGGAACACCGCGACTCCCTCGTTGTTATTTCGTTATCGAGTTTACCGAGCTGCGAAAGGAGATCATCTTTGGTCGTCTTTAGCGCCAGATCCTCTTGCGTGTTGGGTTCCGGCAGAGTCGGCGATATCGCCTCTGTTTGCGGTGTGTAAGCACCTGCCGACGGCTGTAACGAAAACTATTCATTAGATATCGGCTTGCAGAAGAGTCAGGATCGACTTATACAATCGAGACTTACCCTCGTGTCTATCCTGAGCGGCTGTAGTTGCACCGGCTTCGGCTTGACCGTCTCCTGGATCCCCGTGATCCTCTGGCACTCCGACTGCGCTATCGACTGCTGTTGCTGTTGTTGCGACGACGCGATCTGCGGGGGAGGCTGAACGAGCCGGATCTTTTTGAAGGGTGGCGAGTCCTGCTGGAGTTGGGCCATATCCACGGGACTCGGCCTGTACTCCTGAGGCTGCATCGAGAGTATCGTCGGGCCACCGGTACCACAGCGACTCGCATTGCGAACAGCGGACGCGTGGTAATCAGATGGAGCCGTTGGCGAGGCCGAGGGTGGTATCGAGACCGGCGACGTCAGGAGCATCCTCGGCCGATCACCCCTGCTCATGTATTCGTTGCCGACCCCGATGACCTGCGACGACGCTGGACTACTGCTCACGCCTATCGCCACCCGGTCGTTCACCTGTAATTATTTAATGACAGTGTTATTTAAAAAAGACGCACTTTTGTCGTTTTACCGACAAGCCGTAGTATTATCACTACACCAGATAAAAATAGAAAAAGGGCAGCTCGAGCATTGGAAAATCAAATACATTCTTTCGATGCTGAAAAATTGATACGATCGCGATACCGAAATAATCTTTCGAACGCAAACCGACGGCACAAACTTCGTGCATCATTGACGAGTCGAGCTTGCTTATTCCCAGCAAAGCTCACGAAAGCAAGCTTGAATCGTACATTTCTTCTTCGAGTTCTTACTTTCGGTCAAACAGTGTGTAATATGGTAACGCTCGAGGCATTTATCTTATAAACACAATGTTATGACGAGGGTCAGCGGGAGCATTGTATACATATATATGCATGAGGCATGCATCGACCGAGCGAGAGAGAAAGAAAATAAAACAGATAGGAAACAAAAACACCGATGGGAGAAGTAAGAGAAGAAAGAATGCGCGCGAAACCAAAGAAACGGCTTAACAAAACCTACACGAGCTGTACATTATACGCGCGCAATCTCGTGTGTCTGTGTGTGCATGTGCGTGGTGAATGAAAAAAAAAAAAAGAAGCGAGTGGGTGAAGATAACTTTCACCCGCCCACTGTGCATATATAATACGCGTGTTGTGTTTACGTGTAAGGCGAGCCCATGGAGAAGGGCTTTTTGCGGACCATTAGTCACGCCAGGGGCCATTGTTGGCGGGTCAAAGTTTCGCGTTGCTGGTATGGAAAAAAATAAATAAATAAAAAGAGATAGAAGAACGAGACGAGCACACATAAAACATGTATGTATTTCCCTCCTCGCAATTACGGCAGCCAGAACCATAGCCACCGCGGACGCGGCCGCCGCTCAGTCTGTAAACAAATCGATAAGCAGGCGTGTGTGTGTATGTATAGGTACGCGTGGAGTAGCGAAAATACGCTCGCAGGTTGGTGTACACCAGCCCCACGCGATTTCCCATATATGGCCTACATACATACGTGTAGCGGGTGTGTACAAGGGCCTCGATGATATTCCGAGAAACGCAGGGGCTACTTCCTTCCTGCATAAGAGGGACATTCTCGAGGTGGAGGGATCTTTGCATAAATAGGAGACGAAACCCTCTTATTTATCATATCTGTGCCTTGTACCGTGGTTTGACCCAGAGAGAAAGGACGCGTACGAGAATAGCTTTGGCGCGATACTTTCAACTGGGAACGTACGGTGAATCAAATATTCAATTATGCATGAACGAACAAAGTTTTATTCGCACAGCTATACGTGTATCTAAAGGAAGAAGGGAAAAAGAAAAGTACATGTAAATCGATAAAAAAAAAAGTCCCGTTATATACCAATCCATCGCACGCGTGTTCGTGGAAAATAAATGCACATACTGAGATGAAGCACAATGGAACAATATAGATTTGAGCCCGAGTCTTCCGCGCTCGTGGAAGAAAAACGATTCAATGGGCCATTGAAAGGCTTGGCAACCGAGCAGGGAATTTTCTTGTGGAAAATTGTGCTTCGATGTAATCACGCGCATTATACCTCTAACGAGCGAGATATCATTTTGACGAGTTTTATCTTTATCTTCCAGGTCATTAATAAAAAAAAAAAAAAGAAAAAAGAAGAAAAAAAAACGATCTGCCGATGGTTACGACTCACGTTTGGACTGGAGTTTCTGTAGGGGTCCCTGCTGTAGGCGGCAGTCGCGCCAGTGACACCCGAGGCCGGCGACGGGACCGAGGGTGGATGCTGCCTACTGGCAACCTGCTGCTGAACGATCGAGGAGGGACCCGAGGAAGCTGAGACTGGCGATGCCGAGTTTGAGGATGCCACCTGGGCCACCGAGACCGCCTGAGCCGTTGGCGGGTGTGGGTGTGGCGGAGGTGGTGGCATGTACGGATGAACGAAGCGCAGGCCCGACGGCACCGGCACCACCGGCGGTACCGTGATGTTCATTATCGTGATCAGGCCGCTCGGATCGCTATTTCCTTGCTGCAAAAAGTAATTTATTATTATTCTACCGATCCATTTGATCTCGTGGTCAGTCAAATGATTGGTAGTAACTAACCGTGTGTTGATCCCGCGACGAGGAGACAGAGGAAGGGGGTGGGGGGTGTAGTCCCGCTGGTGGCTGGCCAGGGCCGCCAGCCGAGCCACTGTTCATCGCCAAGGTGCCCAGCGATGATGAGGTGGCTGCGCCGGCGGCGACCTGCTGGTGCTGTGCCTGCTGTTGCTGCTGGAAATGATGTTGTTGCTGTTGCAGGTGCGGGTAGTGGTAATAATGGTGCGGCGGCGGTGGCGGCTGCTGTTGCTGCTGCTGCTGATGATGGGGGCCCTGAGCAACGACACCACTCCCGGTAGGCGGCTGAGACTGATGCTGTGGCTGATGAGACAGCAGCTGATGTTGTTGTTGTTGTTGTTGTTGTTGTTGTTGTTGTTGTTGCTGCTGTTGATGGTGATGATGGGGTTGTTGTTGCTGAGGCGGCGGTGGCGGCGGTGGCTGATGCGGGTAGGGCTGTATATTAAGGTGGTGCTGGTGCTGCTGCTGTTGTTGTTGCTGCTGATGGTGGTGGTGGTGGTGGTGGAGGTGGTGCTGCTGCTGCTGAGGGTAGCGAGCCGCCCCACCGCCGCCGAGGGCGAGGCTGCCGGCGCCACCGCCGCCGGCCCCCGCCGCAGCAGCGCCGCCCCCGACGGCCCCGACACCGCTACCCTCGACCGTCCGCGGAGACACCGCTCGATGTGAGTTGGGACCGTAGCTCTGCTGGGGCCTAAAAACAACATTCGATATTATCATCAACTCATGTCACCTTTGGGCATGAAATCCCGTTTAATCATCGCACACCAAGGCTCTTTTTCTCCCTTTCCCTCTCAATAATATTTTTCATTTCCCGTGAATCAGGAATGTCGTGCATAATAGTAGTAATGAAAAAGGGGATTTTCAGTTGGGCGGAAGAGAGAAATTTCTCCTCGGATTACGGCAAAAGTTTCGCAACAACTTTCTTACTTTCAAGGCGAAGGGTACACCGACGGAGGAAAGAAAAAGGTGAGAGAAATAAAATTGCAAAAAGTTCGACGTCGATTAATCGCACCGCGCGAGCGCCCCATGAACTTTCAGAGAATCACTTTATTACGAAAGTTCGGCCCTGCCAGGGTTGTTACACCATTGTTCCGAAACCGTATATAAATACGATCCAACTCTGTTCACGTGACCGGGAACTATACCAATGTTATCTTTAACCCTTCCATTTCCATACCAATGACCAATTTGAGAACCAAAAAAAATAGAAATGGCCCCACTTTGGCCAATATGATTAAATTATTATTGAGAGTGTAGAGTGTAGAGTGTGTTTATTTAAGCTAAGGACCTACGGTCCATATTAGCCTAGGCTGAAGTCCTTACAAGACTGCTAAAAGCAGTTTTTACAATGTTAGTGACACGCAGGTCACAATAGTATAGGATATATCACAGATAAATTAATTACAATAATGTCATTTAAAATAAAATTGTGCATATAAGCATCTAAATTAACACGCGTCACTAGTAACTCTGCGGTATTCGAATTTCTGAGGTTGATTGCATTTGGTGAGGCAGACTTGAAAGTAAATAAATAGTTCAGCAATATATGCAGGTCTTTGTGCTGTAAGGATTCCTTGCAGAAGGCACAGCATAACATATCTTCTTCTGTTAGAATATGACATAATACCATACTTTTTATAAGCTGGTGTTATATGCTCAAATTTTCGAATATCATATATGAGGCGAAGGGCAGTATTCAAGCAACGAGTCATCTTAAGCTCCATTTCCGACGATAAGTCATAAAAGAGAGACGCGCAGTAATCCAGGTGTGGAAATATAAGTGTACGTACCAAGAGAAGTCTAGTGCTACTCGAGGGACTGTACTTAAAGCGCCTAATCTGTGCTAATGCAGAATAACATTTGTTTGCAACTATCGTACAATGTGGTCTCCACGTCAATGTGCTGTCAAGCACGACTCCCAGCAGCTTAACTTGTTCAGTGGGTTCAATAATTATTCCATTAAATAATATAACAGGTAATGAGTTATTTGAATGTAGACGACCATTTATACCTCTAGTGCCAAACCAAGTCACTTTCGTTTTTTTATCATTAGCAATAAGGCCATTTACATCTAACCACATTAAGACATCTTCTAGAATTTTATTCACCTTCTGTATAATATTTCTGGCCTCTTGGACCTTACCTTGTTTATAAAAACAAAAGTCATCAGCATAAATATGATATTTACAATCTCTGCAATTTACTGAAATATCATTGAAAAAAATTGAGAAAAGCAATGGCCCAAGTAAACTTCTCTGAGGCACACCCGAGCCACGAAAGAGTGTCTGAGAAAGTTCACCAGTGGGTGCACGAACGGTCTGCGATCTCTCAGTCAAGTAAGATCCGATCCACGATGCCGCAACATCAGAGAAACCAATGGTCAAAAGTTTGGCAACAAGTAAGTCAATATTGACCACATCAAAGGCTCGTGACTGATCAAGGCTTATCATCAGTGTAACACAGTTCCTGTCCATAGCCTCCCTAATGTCATCGACTATTCGGATCAGTGCAGTGTGGCAGCTGTGCTGTCTTCGGAAACCAGACTGAAAACAATCGAGTATATCATTCTCATCAAGATAACTCGTTATTTGCTTCAATGCACCGAGGCTTACTCTATCTTGAAGAAATAATTTTTTTCGATATTGAGGCGGCAATTCAATCACACACGATCTATGTTTTTTGTTACGTGCTGGTTATAGATGTACAACTTTTATTTCTTCTTGTTTACATTCACGAAGTTTTTGTGATGTCAGGCTACTGTGAATTTTGTCTTTAGTGTATTCAACAGGTATACCATATGTATGATGATGCGTGGGTTTAACTTCAAGTCCCAATTTTACTAAATTAGGGCATTTTATCAAATTTTGTAGCTCCTCACCCTCAACAACTACTGATTTGTTAGGGGTCAATGTAACTCGCCCAACTTTCAGGCCCAAATCAGCTACAGAGATAAATTTCAATGCATTTTGAGTGTCCAAAGCTGCTTTGTATTCTTTAGCATATTGATTGAAAAAAATTATCCTTACTCGAGTCTCATTTCTTATTGGAATTGATTTACCATTGCCAAATACTACATTACTATGTGCGCCTCGTCCCACAACATCAGCAAATGTTTTAGCTTTTCTTGTAGCTGGCCATGTCCGATTTTCTGCGACAGTCAGAGGTAATCTGTCAATTATCTGTTGCAATTTAAGTTCGCTATTATGACGTTCCTCTTCAACTGCAAGTTTAGCCAAATATGCAGAAGATATACTGATCAACGCAGAATTAAGAGAGTTTATAGCAGTTTGCAGTGCTGACTTGACTGACTTTTCTCTTTCATTACACAATCGCTGTAACAAAACATCAACATCATGTTTGGTACGTTTGAACAGCAGACGAACCTTAGAAGCAGACAGCGTGGAGTCATCGTCGTCATCCGTATTGTCTGCACTCGAAGCATTGCTATCCCTCTCCTCCTCTCTTCCGTCTCCCTCATCCTCACTCATATCAACAGCTGTTACTGTACTCACCCGAGAGAGAGAGAGAGCGGTGATAAAGACAGGCAGAAAGCAGTACCCATATGTGAAACTCATCAACACAAGCATATTGTTCTTCAGTGTGCCAATCACATAAATATATCCACCTGCCCGCCAAGAAAAGGACCCAATAAACTTTCAACCCCTTTTTCCGCTTCTGCACCTTCCTCACTGTATACATCTGTACACCAACAAACGAGTATTTAGCGACCGCGCCTTTTTCGCGTTATCAGTCGTCGTATACACGTATCGATCAGCGTCTGCAGCTGTTTCCGAGAGCTTCCTCACCCCCCCCCCCCAAGACTTTTTTTCTCTGCTTCCAGTCATCACCGTAAGCCAAAAATGTATATTCTCGTGCAAGGCCCAGTCGGCGACGAAAACTCCTTTCCGCTAATTTCGAGAGGATCCCTCGTCCGCTAAATTGACCTTTGGGCTTTTTCTTGTGTTGCATATGATGATGTTGGGTGAGAAGGGCTGTAGATGTATTAAAAACCAAGCCAGCCCCGCGGCTACGGAGCAGCCACAGCCTTAATTAACGTCACGACCGAGTTAACTTTGTACAGTTTGCTATTATTTTTTTTTTTTTTTTTTTTTTATATCAAGATACCAGGGAAGGAAGCTTCGTGCTTTATAATATGTTGTTCATCAATAATCCAGCAGCCAACACATCCTACCAATTAATTAGTCACCGTGTGCGATTTTCCCCTTTGAAATCTATAGCCAAGCGCAATTTTACAAGGGGGGAGAGGGGGAGGAGAAAAAAAAAAGAAAAGAAATCTGATTAAATCAACAAAGTTTCGGCTCTCCTCCTCCCGCTTTTTCTCATTAGCCGGTGAAATAAATCGTGTACCACTCTCAAGAGAGAGAGAGAGAGAGGAGCACTGTGTCCTCGGGTAACGATGATAATGTTGTCGCGGGCAAGAAGGTTGCAGCAGCGACTCTATTGTACCACAACAACTAGGTATATATACTACATGCGTGCATCTGCCGGGTCATATTTTTTAAAATTGAACCATCACCTATGTATGTATAGATTAAGCGTGAACTCATAAAAGGGGGGGGGGGATGGGAAATCATGAATGCGCTGGAAATATTCCAAACACGTTTTAACTACGTATATACATGACATACACACACCACCACTGTACCATCATCGCATCATTATTCGTCTCTGTGTACATGTATTTTTTACAATAAAACAAAAAGAAATTATCTTTTCGCGTGTCAATATTTTCCCTCCTTCGACGCAGCAATCGAAATCAAATCGAAGCAAAAAAAAAAAAACCAACCCCCCCCTACGGTCGCGTCTATAGGTAATTTGGACATTTTCCGAAAATAACAAAAGCGTACGTGGGGCAAGTGTATACTTGAATCACGGCCGAGGAATAGGTGTAATGCGCTCTCGTATTACTTTGCACGTCTACTACATATACCTACAACGTTATATTATACATGCGCGAGCTACCGCTACACATATTATATTCGGATCGATAGCCGCGTCGTCGTCGAGTGAACTGACCCCGAGGACCCTGCCCGTTATATCGGTTCGGAGAGTTATCACTTATCAATGACTTTTAATTGGACTGGCTTACTCTCATACACGTAGACCTACTGCAAGTCAAACCCCATCACCCTATACCTTTTTTTTACTTTTCTTACGTCTATCTGAAAAATCAAATTTTCCCTCATGTATACGCACACTTATGTTACACCTGTACAGGACCCGCTGTGGAGTAACAGGAGAATTCGCTTGAATCGATCAATTTGCATTTATAGAAACGCGCGAGTGCTCGTATAATTATTGCACATCAACAATTATGATTATTCCGATCCGTCCAAGTGAAAGCTTCGTACCATTTGTGACATATATATACTTCGTACAAACGAAAAGAAAGTTTTTTCCTCTTTTCACAAAAGTTACACGTTGTAGTACAAACACACGTGACTACACGTCGCAAACAAAAATTAAGATAAATGATTCATCAAACAAACACACGTACATAACATAAATAGAAGGTGGTGTAGTAACCACATAAACGATATATTGTTAAACAAACATGATAAAGGCGTATACATAATATTATGTCGTGGCACAAGCTTTCCTGGGTATACACCCATCCAAGCACAAGTCCCTGGCATTCCGTTCGATGTAATGATTTGCGTGTCCTTTTAATTTTCCCGTTATCAGTGTACAGGTACATATAGTGCAATGCACGCGTTGGTATAGCTCTGAAAAGGTACGTACACACACACACACATGGGGAAAGGGAAAGGGTTCCGGAGTCGTGCACAAGCAAGGCGCACACACCCCATGATACATATGGAAAGACAACACGTGGTGGAGGGTCTCCCACGCTGCATTGCACCAGATAATAGCCGCACGGACGCGTGCGCGCTGCCGTTGGATATGTCAGTTGTTCGGGTAGACGTGCGCACCCAACGACAGCCCGGCATCGAATAGCTTGTATACCGAGGGGCTCCCAACGTAAACAGACTCCCCCCGGCTTTCGTCGCGAGAAGGAGACGGAGAGATGGATGAAGAAAAAAGGCACACTTTAAACGTCGCCGCCTCGAATCACGGGATTGGTCGAGGGAGAGAGCGCCAGCAGCGATGGCCGCCGCGCTTGCGCTTTCAAACGATTTCGCGGCCCCTGGCACCCACCACCACGTGGTGTGCTGATGATGATGATATCTATCTGTCTGTCTGTTTGGCTGTATATAGTAGCGTATACGCCTCCATACATGTGTTGCATGGGTGTGCGTGTGCCGAGGCGGAACTTTGCATTGCCGGCGGCCCCGCGAAAGAACGCCTTTGCAAGAGAGCGAGAGAATGAAAAAAAAAAAAAAAAAAAAAAAAAAAATTGGCCGAGTGCGGCGTTGCCGGGTGTTCCTTCCCATCTATATTGTGTTAAATCGCGTGTGCATGGGAAAAGGCTCTCGCTCTATACAGAGTCAGATGAGGCTGCCAAAGTTTCGCGAGCTTATACTCTCCACTCTCTCTTCTGGTTTCATTGACGCGACATACACATATACCTACATGTGTATCATCCTCTTTATCTCTCTGATGATGCGCAAGATTTCGTCCCTGTTTTTTATTATCTGTTCCATGCGTTTACAAAATAATATGTGATTGTTGCGCACCGGCTTCTTGAAAACTTCATACTTATTAGAATTGACGCGCGTTGTCGAGGACTTATTCTTTTGGTGTTACCTACGCGCCATATGTTACACATTCTAGGAAAGAGACGACGTTGTTTGTTATTTTCTCATAAGAATTCGTCGAGGCAGACCCGTCAGCTTCGTTCAAGTACAGGTCATTTTTCATGCATGTTGTGTATCGATTTTTCTTGATTTTCCATCGCGCGGTGGTAAAAACATCAGCGAATCTTTGGAAAAAGAATGCAACGGGTATAGTCCCACAAGAACCAGACATACAGAAAACAGAGTGAGAATAATAGGGGAGGACTTTGACACGGCTACATAGCTACGAGAGTGACAGTAATTTGATTTTCGCCGTGTGAGCTGAACCCATGCATATATATGTGCACAGAGTTGTGTATAAGGTCACTTTTTTTCTTTTATGGGCCTTCGTTATAATTATTTTCAATTGGGTTTATACATTAACTTGTATTGAAAGAGTAATTGCTTAGTGTCTGAATAGCTACCCGATTTGTATATGTTTTGAAAATTTATAGTGAAAAAATCAGCCAGATGACCGACTACTGGGACATCGACCTTGCGAGCAAAAGCAAAGAAAGAAAGAGCGTCGACGACTTGAATTTGCACAATTTTTATTTCAGCTACATACGCATACACACACACGAAAGTGCAGTGCAGTATTATTTTACCGATGATGATTCGAGCAGAGCAGATAATTCCTTGGCAAAACAAGCCCGTCGCGCTGTCTCTCTGTACATCAGAGAGTAATATAAATGTGGGTATAGGTGCACATGAAAGAAAAGTATCTCGGTATACAGGCGACAAACGCGATTGTTCCGCGAATTAGCAAGCCTTGCGACCCAGAAAACAATCCTCGTTGGGTAATTGACTTTTCCTTTCCGGGAATCGGAAAAAAAGCGCGTAGTATTTAAGTACCCTATTGCTATTTTTGCGTCTCTTGTGAAAGTTGTGAAACGCACATAATACCATTACATTATTTGTAAAGAAAAGAAACAAGAGAGAGACGGAAAGAATCGTAATGATGATTGTGTGTGTGTGAAGGTCGCGCGAGACTGAACTGTTTTAACGACACCCGACAGCTCCAACATTATAGAAAAAGTTTTTTATATCTCCCCGCTGAATTCCGCCTGAAAAAATTTCGGAGCAACAAACAAAAATATCACCGCTGACGATTGGCTCTATATGCGGGTTAATGGCTCTCGAGAGGGAACGAATAACAGCGCGCCGGGGCAATTCGAACGGAAAAAAATAGAGAAGGACGCATCTATGCGTTTCTAAACTTGATATATAGTGTACTTGTCGGACATCGTGCATATAAATATTATACACTATAACAATATTGCGTGCACACTGTGCACGCGCGTGTGTGTCCTCGGATGACGTAACGGTCAGTGACCTCCTCGCACGTATGAGCAGGAGAAAGAGAGAAAAACATAGAGATAACGAGGCATGGTATAGTGCAGTGCGTATGTATAGCGTTCTAATGAGCGTTTGCGCTGTGACACTAGACGAGACAGGAGCGGGGGGGGGAGGCGATATTTCGATCGCCGCGTTAACGAGTACAACTTTTTTTTTCTCACGTTGTGCGACAGATCGATACAGCCGTTATCTTTTGTCGATACTATTTCGACTGTCAATCATTGCGTGGCTTCGATTTGTCGCTCTCTTTCTCGACTCGCGCCAAAGAAATCGGTTAACTTTTGCAAAATCAACGAGCAAGCGAGCGCGAAAACATAACGCCCTCCTATCTCGGATGGTACACATTTTTCTTCCGGTAACATAATATGCTAAGTATACGCCGCATGAATTGCGCGCTACAAACATGCACACACGTCTTTTTCCCCCCTCCTACGTGATACTGTACTCTCTCTCCGACCGCTTCGCGTACAATCACGTCTTTGATAATAATATTATTATTATTACGCGAAGCAACAACAACAACAACAACGAGCGTACTTTTAGTGTTTATATTATTATTCACCGCTTATTTATATCTAAATATTATCGTCTCGTTTATTATTTATATAAAATATCGGTATATATAATATATACAGTATCGTTACACCTCGAGCTCCTTATCTTCGTAACGTGTCACATTGTATGAGTATAATATACGCATTTCTCAGTATATAGGTGTACGTGTGCCAGCTGATGCTTTTCTTAGCGAGAGATATATGAATATGTGTGCGTGTCCCGGGGAGAAAAATCAATCGGTCGTTATAGACTCGCCCGTCGGCGTTATTTATGCGCTACTAAAAGCAACGATCGCGCGTGTCTGTCGTGTAATGTGCCATAGGAATTTTTACGTTCTTTTTCTATGAGTGGAAATTGCGAAGGGGAAAAAGAAGAAGAAAGAAATGTGACGGGCGGATGAGTGATGTAGCGTTGATATTACACTATAGAGTTTCTTAGTTTCTCGCTGCACGAATTAAGTAAGGGAATACATCGCATGGCAATCAAAGAGAAGAAATTTGTCAGGGTGTACAAGAGCGATGCTGTTTTCGTTCAACCGCATTCAATTTTCGCTTGTACATAATACAAATACAGCCAATGAAAGCATTATACCTATACACAAATTAATACCTATGTCGAGACGTATGTGTATTAACATGTCGCCAACGACCTGCAGGCAGCGCATCATTCAACATCGTCTTTTATCACCGCGTCCTACTACATGTGCGAAACAAGAAGAAAAAAATAAATAAAAAACTTTGCGATAAGACACACTCGCGTCTACTGCAGGTATATACAACACACACGTAGCTCTGTCCTCTCTTTAATAAACAAATAAATTGTTGGGTGACGTGCGAGTAAAAAAAAAATGTATTCATCGGAGAGATCGATAACCAAAGTCAAACACAGACCAGTCGTGTGTATATAGAGTCAATTGGAGAGAGGTACTTGACATTTTAAAAATTAAAGGCGACTCTGACGCACACGTGTGCAGAGACGAAAAAGCATGAGGCGTACAGGGGGAGGTGGAAAAAAAAACAAAAAGCACTTGGCACGAACGAGACGGGAAAAAGTTATCCGTAGTAGTGGTAGTCGAGTATTAAGTAGAGAGAGAGAGACAGAGCTAGCAAAATCGCACGGCATTGTCCTATTTATAGACGACGAGACGGGAGAGAGAGAGCGGGTGGAAGTAAGTATATATATACGTATGGGACGAGGATGAGGAGGGTCTTCCGAGAAAAAAGAGGGACGGAAACATTATCTACTCACAGTCGTGTTGTGTGTGTGTGTGAGGGTGCTGCGTACAAAAGAGAGAGAGAGAGAGGGAGACAAACGGGCTGGCGTTACGTTAGGTTAGTGTGCCTCGAGCGAACACTCGCTCGTGGTCTGCTTGAACGCAAAGCGAAGGAGGTGGAGGGAAAATTCGCAACTCTCTCTCTCTCTCTCTGCTCACTATTCGAGGCTTTAGGTCTGCGTATACTGGTGAGCTGCAAGTTCAAGGAGGCGGCTGTTATAGCCTCCCTCCCTCCCTCATCCGCCGCGACCCGCTGCTTGCTCTTCTGATGCGCATATACACAGAGCGAACTATAGAGATAATAATTCTTGGACGCCTTTTATTACCACCCTCTCTCTTTTTTTTTTTTTACTCGCATTTTTTCTCAACACTTTTCTGCTTGCACGGAGTTTCGAAATTTTAGAGTTACTTGCTTTGATACTTCACTGAGATTTCCTCGATGAAACACATCACCCCGTGGGATACAATACAACATGATATGCTCTATTGGCTACGGAGTGATTGAACTTTTTTTTTTTTTTTTTTTATCTTCAACCGTGAACTTTTTCATATGCACCAGTACATACTTGGGTATATGTAGGTTTCAGGTCATTTAACTGCTGATTTATGGACTCTATTTCCGAGCGCGAGCAGCGATTTCTGATTAAAAATAGTCGTGTGTTGTAAAAATGTAGAGGAATTTTTGGAAAACAGTGCCCTCCTCCCGGGAGGGTGCCACGTGAAAAACGATTATTTATACAAGAGGTCATTAAAAAAGGGTATTTTTTTTTCATTACAGTTATTAAATCCTCGTGGATGAATGTACGCGCGAAAGTAAGAGGGGGGGAGTATTTAATTCCCTTTATATATATAAAAAATTCTCGTCGAATTTGTTCGGGGCCCCTAGAGATTTCACCAGGACAAGGCTAAATCGATCGCTTTTTTTTTTTTAGTTCATATTTCTTTACTGTAACAAGATATTGCATTAGAATCCTGTAGACGCAGTTTAATCGTGTTTTAAAACAATTTTTTTATCATTGTAATAGAGTTACAAGGGATCCAGCAAAGTACCAATATATTTAAAGAAATGTTTTAAGGGGAGCCTTTTTTCGTAAATTCTGCATCAAAAGTGATATTTATTATTTGAAATCAGCAAAGGCGTCTCTCGTTACTCACTGATTCATCAATCTTTCACACGAACACGATTTACATTGCACACGCGTAGATACGCGAAATCGATAAATGTACACCCGAAGATAAAAGAGACATCGATAACCCTGTTATTTCTGACTTTTTTTTTTACATTTAATAAGATAATAATATATACGAACGCAATCGTTCGATAAAGCTACGAGAAAAATAAGAAGTTTATATTATTGACATCGCTCGTGTATCGTTTATTATTAGATTTAGGTCAACTCGAATAAGCCAATTTTCGAATTTGGCAGACTTTCTTACAAGCACATTGTTTACGTATAAGGATGTACTCCAACTACATGCATCGTATTTAAAAATCGAAAATTTCTTTACCCTCGTTCCGTTAAATATTTTCTTATGAGTAAAAAAACATAAGTTAATCAAAAATGATATTTTGTTAAATTAAAATTTTCTTTTTTTTAATTACGAATTTTTATTTAGTTGTACGAAATGTTTTTTTGGATCGACTAAATTTTTTTTATTTAAAAGAAAACATTCAACAGAATGAGGATAAAGAAATTTTCTTTAATTCAAAGAATTGGGTTGCTCAGTGATGCCTGATAGGGATAACGACGTGCATATAGGAAAGAGAGGAAAATCTACATGAAAATGCTTCTTACATATACATACGGAGTAAGAGATGGGCTCAAGTGTAATTGGAGCTCTATAGCGAGGGCTTCCCGGCAACTGAGTGCCTTTGAAAATCGAATTACGAAATTCCTTGCTCCACATCGAGGGGGGAGGAAAAGCCAAACAGTGAGGAAAAAAAAAGGAGACGCTCTCAAGCGTCGTCAGGTGCTTTCCTACTACCATATACTCGAGATACAATTTCGCGTTACGTAAAATTTTACGTAAACCCAAGGGAGGTAGGGGGGGGGGGCATTGAAATCGATGCTGATGCACGTGATCGCAAGCTTATACGATTCCCCCCCTATAATATCTCACGCACTTTCCTCGAATAAACCCTACGGATATTCAGTATATTATATACGTACAGTTGCGTTTAATGAACCCTCCCCGCTTACATGGGTGTGATGGGCTTTCTGAATAATACACGGGCATATACTACGACGGCCCGGCGTCTACGTACCCTTTTAATCAAGTTATAAGGTGACGTCTGCGTGAAGTCCGATGTGACAACGACGCTCCGTTGTTTTCGTGAATTATTCGTGACGCGCGCTCTTACCACCGCCCTCAGGTATATTATGTTAGTGACAATCGCATCATCCAGCATCACTGAAGAATATGGGGTTGCTCGTCCGTGAAAGCTACTTATTCGGAAAAAATAAAACAATATGCTTTGGACCACCCGCGAAAGTGTGCCACGCACGTCATTTCACCCGCGACACATGCATAAAACATAATACATATCCGACATTGTGTACATAATACTATATACACCAGAGCCGCCGCAAGATTATTATCCATCATGTGGAGGGATTTGCTCGGGAAATTGAAAAAAGGGAATAAGAAGGTGGCCTCGAACGCCCTAAGCCGCCCGTGTAAACTCGGACAGTAATGGCACAAACACACGAGAGAGAGGGAAAAAAGTTTGTTTCGCCAGGGAAAGGAGCGGAAGTTGGAGGGAGGGGTTGTATTTATAGGGGAACAAGGGGGCATTAGTGCGAAAAAAAAGGGAGGAAAAAAAAAAACAGCTCCGAGGGGCTTTAAAATTGGAGACAAACAGCTTTTGCGCGCTCAACAGCGACGAGGAGGCTGCGACTGTGTGTGGGAGCTAATACCACTTTACGAGGAGCGATTCGTTTTCCAGCGCCGCCGATCGCGTCGTCGCCGCACGACGGTGGGGTTTAACCGATGCGGGGCCTGACCTTTTTGTTATCTGTTGTCTCATGACTTTTCATTCTCATTTTTCCTTAAACGCAGTTATACGTAAAACTGACCTATACCAGAGTGAATGACAGTGGTGTGTTTATCTATCGACTGTGTACGCATCTATATTTAGTTAATTGCACGACTGCACTTGTTTTGTGAATCGGTGTACCAAATAATCGTGTCCCTCCTACGCAACATATTGGCACGCGATAACTCAACGTGCACTCAGATGATTCAGGGGGGGCAAGGAGGCTGATGGTGGCTCTAGGAATTTCCCAAGTCATTGACCTACAGGAGACATCAGACGGTAGCAATATTTATCCACAAACTCTCTTGGGACGATACGTTGTACTTTCACATACGGACGTGTATGGGATACCGTAAATAGTGTAATATATAATGTACATAGGCATACATGAGCAAGCGTGGAAATAAAACAAATACGATCAAAGAAAATAAAAGCGTTTCGTCCGACGGATACGATAACGATAGCGCTAACGAGGAATGCTTGGGGCAAGGGCAGACGTATATATACATATGTAGTCGGAATTTCCTTGTGTTCCTTCAACGTTGCGCTTTTCTCTGTGTTTGGTCACATATCGAAAGAGATAAATAAAAAAAATACTTGGAATTGAAATGACCTTTTTCCACAGGGAACTAAGTGTTATTTGACTTACATAAAGGGCACGAAAAAGCGTACCCAACACATAAAAATACGAAAGGTAATCGACATAAGCCAAACGTTTAGACCTCAAAGTCGATGGTATGGCATCTTACACAACAACGAGACTCCAAGTTAAATACTGTATGATTATATGATGTAGGTCGTGTGCAGTGGATATGCACATTTTTTGACGGTATATTGTACTTTCGTCATTCCTTAGCGCGTAGAAAGTACGTGTAAAACAGTTGGGGGTCATATCAAAGGTATGATTTCTTCCAAGTAAGATTGTTGGGACATCGTTATCATCACTTTCCACTTAAAGACCGCATCAGGTGCTCCCACGTGCTCCAAAAATTTTCCAATTTCAAAAATGATTCATAAGCAAAGCCGATAAGTCGAAACAGACCGACACGTCCTCATCGTGAAACATGAGTGGGATATGGAATAAACAGATGGTCAAGACGACGACGACGACAAGAGAAGGATGAGCGTTGGTATATTATATGGGAGAGAGACATAACGGTAAAAAAAAAAACACGCAGACTCACATGTGCGGGTAAGGGTGCATCGTGCCGGGACATAACCTCCACTCGTTATCTCCATGCACAGGCTGGAATACAATATGCAAGGGCTGCTTCTTTAATACATTTAATCGCACTGTTGGTAAACTCTGGACGCGAACTGCACTTGCGCTTAATCATTCCAGCATCCCGTACGCAACCGTTCCACCACTAGACACTACTGTTACACATGTTTGCACTATACACCGCAACTGTATGAATTTACCAAACACTATACTATCCGTATCGAGACTAGATTTTTAAATCACTTTACAACTTTGTTGTAATTTAAAACAGCTGGTTATTGTATTACGTGTATTCTGGTACTCCTTTTGTACTATATACAATATAAGTAGAATGAAAGCGTGGCGACTCGAGGGAGTATAGTACTAGCAGACAGCTTCGGCCTTCGTGTTCTTCTGCAGCGTTCGCAGATCATTACCATTTTTTCGGAGCAATGCTCCGAACAAAGAAATGAAAAAATCTAAGATAGAAATACACGCACGATCGAGAGTGTATTACATTGTTGTATGTGTTTGAGGTTAGAAACCGATCGTAGAGGCACGCACACGCCGCGCAAACCAGACGATTGAGACGATGACGACCAAAAACGACCGACAACGAATCCCGCGCTTACAGCACTATACACACTTCACTTCTAACCACTATACTCTCTCGGTGGGAAAAGACTAAAAGAGAGAGGAGGAGAAAGAGAGAAAAAGAGAACTTCGGAGAGAGAGTGCGCTAACAGAATGCCGGAGCGCATGCGCTGTTGTTCGAGCGAGCTGCGTGTTTAGCCGGCTTACTTCTGTATATGTACATGCTGCGCATATTCCACGTTATTCGAGACTGATATCATTGTGATGTGGACCAGCTGTTGAAGAGTCCGGAAAGGATGCTGCGGGGATTTGTAAGACGGTAAGACGCGTATTTGTAAAATACGGAGGGTGCAATTTGATGCTAAAGCGGAGTAGCACGTGTTGGCGATATTTTTTTTTTTTTTTTTTCATTATGTACATTGTAAATTCTATTTATAAAAAACTCGATTCATACTATCGCAAAGAATTTTTGGATTACATAGCGTAAGAAATGGTATATACCTTGTGCACCACTCATACAAGAATAGATTCATAGAAGTAGAAAAGAGAAGCAAGACTTTCAGCTTAATTTAAGTTTGGCACTTGTATGGAGAACTTGATTTAACGACTTTCGAGACCACGTGTACCGTATCCCATTCCATATGGTGATGTCCAATTCCAAGTTCCATCACTCAAATGCTCAAAAACAAATTTCTAAATACATTTTGAATAGTTGAAACCAATTATTTCTAATCTAAGAAAATGTTACTTCCAATAGATAAAAAATGTAAAAAAATAAGCTATCTTTCGTCTATGAAACATCGTCCATTCTACGTCTTAACTACTACCACTGCTTTCAACTGATCTAGTTTGAACTGACAAACCCACTTATTTATACGTTAGCTATCTTTATCAATTGCAGATAAGGTAATACACAAGCCCAATTTAATATGTTTTAGATGTGTAACAGGTGTATTACTTATAGATTCTAATATTGTGATTGTTACTTTGATTGATTCTCAGAAAAAAAAAAAAAAAATCATTAACCATCTTTACTCGGAGCACACAAGTTATAAATAAATGTGTAATTAAGATAGAGGATCAAGCGCGTACTCTTTAACGGTAAAAATACTTGTTATTTATACGTGGTATCACTTTCTCTAGAAGATAGTTGTTGGAAGAAGGTATATTTACACTGTTTTGTCAAGTCAAACGTTTCTGCACAATAAACCTTTTATCCTGTACCTTCCATGCAATAATCGCTCGGTTCGCACAACCAGTTACGTGCAACTGTGTCCATCCGTCTGTTCGATTGGTACACGACCAAACGACCTTGCAAGTAACAAAAAAATCATCATTCGCTGCTGCTACGGCAATACAAGGGTGACGAGACCATCTCTGTCCCACATTTTCTTATTTCGCGGCTTCAATGCGCCTCTTCTTTATTCTGCACTCGCCATCAGGAATTTATAAATAGGAAAGCAAAACCTCGGTGCCAGCAACTTTGAAAACAAAGGCACGACCCCTCACCACCTTGCAGGTGTTGTTAACCCTCAGTTGTTTCCGATGTTCATTTATTTTTAAAGTAATCTCGTGCGAACGAAACAACAAACAGGATATCTTTAATTGAGAACAGTTATTTATGTTCCCCTATTTTATGTGTTTTACAGTGCAAGTACTCAAGATTCCGATCCAGCCAACTTTTTTGTCTTCTGGTTCATTATTCATCGTCAAAACAATGCAGAGATAACGCACGCGATGTACCAGATAAGACGTGTGCTGTAGAGAGAGAAAGAGAAATAGATAGCATGGGGTCAAAATCGACACCTATTGTACGAAACATACACACGATATTACAGACCAATACGCGTAAAGTAACAATTACGCTAATGAGTGGGGGATTCATTACATACCTGCACTATATACTCATGCGAATAGGCGTTGTCAGCTTTGATATAACAAAAAAAAAAAAAATTCATGCGCATTCAACGTTTTGACGTGCACACAAGTGCGTATAGGTGGAAACTGCTGTCAGCTTCAACTACGTACAAGTCATTACGCTGCCCTGTTTTGTTACGCAAGGTACAATACCAGCAGTAGATGAAAAAAAAAAAAAAAATCGTATCAGACGAAACGAGAACAAAGAGGAAAAGTGAAATTCATCGTTGTTGTTATTATTATTTGTTCTTGGCGTTCTCGGTTCAACTTAATTTTGTTTGTTTCGATCGGAGAGTATACAGTATCCAGGGCCACGCGTCGCTAGGCTGTATAATTAGCACCCATCGAAATCTTCAAATGAAGGATCCGAGGTAAACAATTGAAGAGGAACTACCATAAGCAGTGGTGTTGCGGTACATCTTACTCCTCGCGTCCTTCTGCTCTCCTTCATAGTATACCTACAGGTTTCAGGTGGACGTATACCACACCACGTCAAACAAATGGCGCTATTTTTCGTTTCTGAGCACGTCGATCTACCCTCCGCGGAGCGTCAATAAATTCTATTTTCCGTCGCAGGCGGTGCGCTCCTGCATTTGTAAGCAGAAATTTCAATGGAATCTCAGAGGACGAGCTTTGATTTCCGTCTACAAACTGGTATGATACGAGAAAATCAGCAAGATAAGCGCAACCTACCGACCTTGGAGATTACAAGTTTTGTTGTTAAAAAAACAAGCATCATCGGTGATGTAACGATACTATTGATCGATAACGCGAGGAGCTGATTAGACATCGACAAGTAAATCCAAATGGCTTGCAGGAAACCACGAATGGAAGGATTTTACACCAAGTGCAAAAAATACGTATCCTCATCAACAACAACCAGTTCAGCGTCCCATAACATATATAGTATAATATACACTACCGCTAGACTTCCGCTTTACGTTTCTACATACGAACCAACAGTGCACCTTGTCACCGGCTCTCATTCCCTGGTTGAGAGTATACCATTAAAAAAAAAATCCCCTTCGCCGAGGCCACTTCCTTTCGCTTCCTCCGTACGTACTTACATAAAAGAGTTGATAGTTAAATTAGACGCGTTCGTCATTCGCCGTCCACCTAATATCTGATGTAGAGTATGCGACACGTGGGTGCGAGATCGCGTTTGAATGTGCATACATATATACGTATAGGCACTGACTTTGTTGATTCGGAGCATGTAAATTAATTGGAAATTCGCCAGAGTGCAGTGCAGGTCGTTCGCAACGATAAATCACTATACCTATACTACCCCTCCCACCCCGGCAAAATATATGCCGTCATTAACTAAAACAAACCGTGCGCTCTCTTTCTCTCACTATACTTTAGCGTGTGTGTAGTGAGTATATAATATATAGGCAGAAATGCGTGGACTGGTTTTCATTGAGCTACCAGCCTTGCGCAAACTTCCTTCGTACGTAATTGCCTCTTTTCTTCGGATCAATGTCTCGTTATCGACTCTCGAACTCTCATTGCACGTTTTGACTTCGCGTTTGTCGCTAACATCCAACCCACGGCAAAACGGTAGTGGTTTTTGTCATTTTAATTTTACTAAAAATTATGATTATTGCAGGAGGTTTGGCGACAACAATTGCGATGCTTACGTTTACCACATATGAGTGTGCGTTAATACACACGGTTGTTTATTCACAATTCAACGATTTAATGTTTCGTTTTTTTTTCTTCTTCTTTTTCTTTTCAAAGACTACACTGTCATCGACTTAAATAGTTGTGAATTTCTTTTGAAATTATCTCCCGGAAACTAACAGCTTTGAAGCTTCAGTGAAAGTTAACGAGTCTGATGTGACAAGCCCCGAAATTTCATGATTTTGGATGACTCGGTGATTTTCAAGTACCTACACTTGAACAATAAAAATGTTTTTCACTTTCTCATGATTAAATACAATTGTTATAAATATGGGAAAGGCGATGGGTTAAAGAAAAAATTACTTGACATTATTCAGCACTTGTATATATGATACAAAAAGTAATTTTCACGTGAACGAGTGGGTTTTGACTGCACGAAAAATCTTGCGAAACAGCTTCGTCTGATTGTATATTGATAAAATAATTTTTTTTTAAATCCAATAACCTAGTAACCAGGTAATTCAAAACTGCCTATAATATATAGGAACAACTCGAGCCTTTGATCGAAGTTATACATTTTTTTATACTTATTACGGAGAGAAAAACCTTGGATGTTTTTTTTTTCGCTCTCGAGCATCGACGACAAAACCAATCTAAATTTTCGACTCTTCCAAACAGAGTACACCCATTTTGGCGCCGCAATCCAGAGAGAAACAAAGAAAGTTGGCCCTCAAAAAAAAAAAAAAAGAAGAAAAAAAAGCCACGAGTCACGTTTTACCGCCGAAAAAAAAGCGAGGAAAACCAAAGCCTTTCAGCCGGAAGAGGGAGAAAAAAAAAAAATTGGGGGAAAGGGGGTCGGAGCGGAGAAGCGAATCCCTGCTCGTCGAAATTTAAAGAGCAACTACCCTCGGCTCCCTATACATCTATATACATGCATTAGATCTCGCGGTGCCGTGAATGAAACGAAAAGGCCGCTTTTCTACATATACATGTACACTGAAAATTTCAAAGTTTTCAAGGACTCCAACCCCCTGCCTCCAAATACACCCTTTCCTCGTAACGACGACAAAGTTTGAAACACTACGTCACACACACACAGACACCTATACGTAAATACATAAGCGCAGTAAGCGGCGCGGTGTCTCTTGAATTATCGACCAAGTATATATATATATATGTACATTATCTCTCGTGCGCGGCAACGCAGCACTGTAGGAGGGGGGTGGAGGGAAAAGAGGAGCTGACGCACGCCTATATATGAATATATGTATAGGCTATCTCTCCGCTGCCTCCTTTTCTATCGTATTACGCTGACCGAGCAGTGACCACTGAAGCGAGGCACCAAATGCACGCATGTGTACAATATATGAATTACACACATACACTGTTGCTGATGTGTATATTCAACGTCCGTGACCCTGACCGTCGCTCGCTCTCCTTTGATGCATGACGTTGTACGTATGCGTGCGTGTATTTAAGAAAGAGAGAGAGAGAGAGAGAGAAGGGCGAGGTGAACGCATCGGAGAGCAGCTCGAAAAACCACATGCGCTGATAAACAAAGGGGGGACACCGGAAGTTTGGTGGCCATGGAGTATAATATATAATATATTATATGGTCGGGGGAACGGGGCAAGGGCGATGAGCAAGCAACCATCGAGGAAGAGTCAGCCGTCGGTCAGTCTGTGACCTTACTTTACCTATATATAATTTAAGCGCTGTCGTCGGCGCCGACCAAAAATCGTTTGACAAAAACACCTGCCGTCGCGTGTGGTATATACAAGTAAAAGTTCAGGAGTATATAGGTAGGTATACGTGGATACAAGGGTCGTTTGACTGGGGTAATGATTTTTTTTTTTTTTTTTTTTTTTTTTTTTTTTTTTTTTTTTTTATTCATGGACTGCGCCATTTTTGCAGGTGGGTATAAGCACGGCAACTCTTACTCGCGCGATGTACAACCTTCGTCTGCATTGTACATATACGTCTCGAACCGAACTTTTAACTTTTTTGTTACACACATTTTCCCCCCTTTCTTTCTTTCTTTCTTTCTTTAGGTCGAAGGAGTTATTGAAGTTGCGACGCGTACGCGGAAGCGCTTGGTTTAATTACCATAGGTAATTAAATATATATATGATTCACGCACTCTATAAATTTCCCTTCGTCCCTCGGCGCCTTGGAATCACTCAGCTGTATTTATATTAAGTTTGAAGCGGCAAACATGTACGTATGTATGTATATATGTGTACGTGGCGACAGCTACACTTGTGGGGAATATGAGTAATTGACATCTGGCGGAAGTCGATTCATCGGACAGTTTTCAGCAATTTTCGCGCGCGCACGTGAGTAAACACATTTTCCACTTTTGTTTGGTCGCACGCGCGTGTGCATGAGTACTCGTCACACCTACATGACATAACGTGTGTTTGACATTGCAAGCCGTTTGAAACTATCGGGCCATTACTCTAACAATAATTAATTCACATGTGTGTGTGTATTTTTCGTCTTTTTTCTTACTCATACTATAAAAAAAATAATGTAAAATTGTGCACGATTAGAAGAAAAAAAAAAAAAATTGTTTTTAAATGAATACCTACTTTGAGATATTAAAGATGAATAAAAAAGTCGAGTTGCAGGGCATAGACCATTTTAATGAGAATATCGCGAACGAACTGTCCTTGATCCGATCGCGTTAAACGATATATCATAAGTATGCAAACCCTTCCCAACTGTACCGATAAATATACAACCATAAGCAAGGATAGAGAGAGTCCAGGCGCCGCTATAATAAAATACCTCTCCTGTCCCCCCCTATCCATCGCAGACCCGCACAAAAGGAGCCAGCACCGTCCTTGCCTATAAACGAAAAGTATATAATTGTCTGCCCAATCGTAGCAGCTGTTGTTGCCGGGAGCACATGTTGTATACACGCGTACACGCTACGACGAAGCTAAAAGCTCAGGAATTCCTTTGACTCGCTTGTTCAAATAAAAAAAAAAAAAAAAAACTTTGCGTCTTACGTCCTTGTCACATGTACAGCTCCTCTTGCACTTTTAAAAGGACATTTGTGCGCAAGGACACGGTGCAACGATATTGTAAAAGATCAATGGAGCACGAGAGCAGAGCAAGCAGACAGAGAGAGAGAGTGGGTGCATTGTTCTACAGAGTAACTATATGGTGTTTGTGTGTGTATGTGTGTGTGTGTGTGTGTGTGTGTGCGGGCACGTTGTAGCAAGATAAGCGCCGTTGTATAAATGAGCCGCAATAATATAGTAGAAAGTTTTACAGCGGTTATGACGCCGCATTGTGCCCATAAGGGTCCTGGGAACATCCTGCTTTTCATCTCCTGTGTGCTCTTCATCTCGGTACGTAAGTATGTATACATACATATAATACGGGACGTACTTCGTTGCTTATACCAAAATTACTATACGCGTGAACTTTAACTCGCTTTGACACACACACACATATGGGAAGGCGAAAAAGACGGGACGGAGAAAAATAAAACAAAGGAATCATGCAGGTTCTGAGCTCCGTACAATACCCCGTGATAGTATACAGCCGTCGTTGATGCAGTATGCGGGAACTCGGTCTGTCCTTCTCTCAGGAGATAAAGAACGCCAGAGCCCCGTAGGATCAGAGAGGGAGATAGTTATACCGAAAACCTTTGTGTCACTGAACTGTGCTCTCCCCCTCCCCTCGTCCTTTGTCGACGACCTTTTCTTTTTCGGTCACGCGATCATTGATTTTATGTAAAAAGATGATGCATCGCGCGGGATTTTTCCATCTAATTATGTAAAATTAATTAATAATTATACCCCTCTGATTACACCAAACATATCAGCAATAACAAAGAAAAAAAATGGATAAGTGGTAAAACTTTGTCAATAATGAAAAACTTGTATGAAATTGTGTGCCATGATGGGCAAAGAATATGATTGATATAAATAACTGTCGCGACTAAAAAAGTAAGGATAAACCCAATACAACAACAACTTCGATGTGTGCAACTGAAGTTCTTTGGTAATGAAGGGGGGGGGGGAAAGATTACCGAGTTACGTAAATCGATGACTACAACGTAATATTATACATAGATACCATCCATACAACCATATGCGAAGTTTGATAAATTAATTGAATAACGCACAGCGTATGCGCTGATGTAGATGCGCTTCGGGATAATGAAAACTTGTCCGAGAGAGCGCGTGTTACGTGAATCGATGACTAACTAACACGTGCATCGACAACAAAGTTTCATACCACTAGTATTATGTATCTGAGCTTCGAGAAATAACATCGCGCTTCGCGGAAGGAGATACAGTACGCCATCGTCGTTATGCTCATGTATACGATACGCGGTATTGAAGTACAAAGAGTGCCTCGTTAGGAGGAGGGAGGGGGGGGGGAAACAAAGAGGAAAATCTCGGTACAGCGAGTGCCTATATATCGCTCGTTCCTCATAACGTGTACATACTACACCCCAAGTGTGCATGTATACAAGGAATAAGTATATATTTTGTACGTATACATTGTACAAATAAGAGTTGCTTTCTTCTCCTTTTTTTTGCCCACTCGGGCTATTGCGTTGAAGAAAGGAGAAGGAGGTGGAGGAAGGATGAAAGCCGCAAGAACGAGCTGTACATGTAATATTGGCGAGCGAAAGAAGCGCAAGCGCCACGTATGATATTAGATATAGGTACACCAGAGCAGAGATCATAAGTATAGTTATATGCGGGTATATGTATGATATAGGTGGTGGAGGAAGTAAAACGTCGCGGTCGCGACGATGACGCGGTGGGCCACTTAAAAGTGACGGCGAAGTAGGTGCAGCACTTACACACACGTGATGTAGTTACAGTGTATGTAATGTAGCATGTGACACGTGTATGTATCTGTATTTATAAGCCGTGCATTTACGAGATTGTGGGCGTGAGAGCCGCCGACGCTTGGCCTCGTTCTGCACTCGAGCTCGTATATATACATATATAGACGCAGAGACCGCAGTGTGTGTAGGATATAAATGTTGGCGATGCAGAATGAGCCGTATGTGTATAAGGAGAAAAAAAAAGCTGCAGAACCAGTCATTCTACTCCACTATATATTATTACAGCGACTGTCTTCATTTCTCTCTTGCTCGAACGTGTGCATGTGTTGGTGCATATATATACATGTACACGCCAAACTCCACCCGCCTTCCTTCTTTGTTTCTTTCTCTTTCGGTAAGCTATATTTGCCTGATTCGCTCTTTTTTCCCGGTGCGGCTCATTATTCTTCTGCGCCCGCCTCTACGGCAACAGCAGCAGCGGCGACCGACCGGCATCATCCTGAGTTATGCAATTTCTCAGCAGCACCACCAGACTATTTGTTATTTCCGGAAATTCTACTGACGACCGAGGCTATTGTTTTGTAATTCCTTTTTTTTTTTTTTTTTCCTTTACTTTGCTGCTCGTTTCTTTTTTTAGACACTCGACGAGAGATTTTTTATCTCTCCCTTTCCGTGTGCTGTTGCTACGGTGGTGGTTAATTGCTTTCTTACGTGTATCGTGCCCACATATGTATACGTAATACATTGTACAAACCGGTAATGGAAATAAACGCGTTTCAAGTATAAAGTTCTTATACTTGGGAATGTGATTCGTTTTAAAATATGTTATGTGTGTACGTAACAATATTGGTATTATTTGAGTTTTGCAGTATCTCACGGTGAATCAAATGTTAATACATTGGGAAAAATGTGCAAAAAGCGCATAGAAATTTTTTATGTCTCGTTAGAGGGAAAAAAAAAAAATCGCTTTGCGTCGAGTGATGTGTATACCCGTGCATGAATTATTTTTCGTACAATCCGAGGAAAAGCAGGTCTCGCACACAAAAGAATATGAAACTCAACAACACTATACAGTCACGCGAGCATCAGCTACAGCAGCGAGTTTTTACACCTCCGCACCTCCTACACCTATACTGCACACGCATGGATTTTTGCAACAGCACGGTAAGCAGCACTCGAAATTTTTTTTTTTTTTTTTTTTTTTTTTTTTTTTTTTTTTTTTTTTTTCATAAAGGGCTGCTAAAACGAGGACGACGCATTAACAGAAAAAAAAAAAAGTGAATGAAAAAAGCCCGTTGACACGAAATATCAAACGTTCGCTTTGACTCTTGTAGATGGATGTATATGTAAAGATACTTCTTTCACAGCAGCAACGTCACTTTTTGTTTCTCGCTGGCATGCTAGCCTATACATTGCCAAGTCTGTACACTCGATCGTGCATAATACGATGTGTATCTATACATGTTTGCGAAAGAACTTTTTTTCGGCTCTTCACGTGCATTTTTATAGCAGGTATAGAGACGCGCGAGTATGCGCATCCAAACAAGAAAAGCGTGTACCCGAAGCACCGAAATAGGTGTATCATTATATTCGTATACGTGCCATTTTTTTATCGAGTTAAATTTTTTGTTGTGGCCTTTTTAATTTAATGATCTAAATGACTAACTAAAGTTTTTTTTTTCCCAGACGCATTAACTGATTGAAAGTGGAAATCTCAGTGTGCACGGCGAGAGACACGCGTGTGTCCCCGCGTGATATGAGCGTACATGCGAGGATTACCATCGAATATATTGTACTGTATGTACACACGGTCTGATGCGATTTTTCTTTTTTTTTTTTCCCCACCGAGATTTTCATCGAGTAATAACATCCAGCTTTTTCGCGTTGAGACTACTATTTATATCTAGCGAACGAAACATCCGAATACATCCGAACGAAAAAAAGAAAAAAAGAAAAAAAAAAAATGAAAGGGTGCCGATTTTTGATACACAAAAAAAAAAAAAAAAAAAAAAAAGAGGTAAAAAAAAATTCATCCTCCCCCAAATTAACGGTGGCGAGTACGAAGCGTACACGTAGGGAGACTTGTATAGCATCACAGAGAGACATATATATATACCTACACGCGCAATTTCCAGGGGCAATCCGCAGACCAACACACACTCATCGGTGAATGGAACAGAACTGGGTCTGATGATGTTGCGCAATCTTCTGCGCAGTAGCGGCACATCGGAGCGAGAAAGAACGAAAAGAGAAAACCCCCCGCAGCAACATACACACACACACACACACGGAGAGGAGGAGGACGACCTCGAAGGATCGACATTTCCCGGGGGTAGGTGGGTATCTCTCGAAAATCCGCACCCGACGGATAATCGCTCGCTCGCTCCGGGCACCTACACACACACACATATATATATATATATATATTTAGGTTGCAAAATAAATCCACCCTCCTCCGCCAACCTCCCTTTTGGCTGGGCATGCGCGAGCTCGCCCGGGATTTTTTTTTTTTACCCTGCCCTTTTTTCCGTCTTCCCCTACCCAACACACACGCACACCAACCACGTCGTATTCATTTCCGCGAAGGCCCGGAACCCGCACGGGTGTTGCATGGAAAATGCGAGTTGCACGATTTATTGGATTTTTCACGGGTCCCCCCCCCATATTTGGACTACTAATGAAAAATAATGTTGATTTAAAAGTGGGGGGAGACCAAGCGCTTCGATATGAAATTTATATTTTTAGATAGAAGGCAAGTGGTGTACTGTGTAATCATATGAAAAACGAAAGATCAAGGAACAGCTGTATAACAAATAATATTTGATATACGGTTACAGACGCATCAGGATTCGTCGAATTTTTCACCGAGAGCCTGTTTCCCAAGAGTCCCCCGGTCGGTTGATGAACGAGCTCCGAATGCACTTGAATCTTCTGGGGATGCACGCCGAGTGACTCATCGGCCGCTGCTGATGCTGCTGTTGATCAAGAAGAAGAAGAAGAAGAGAAAAAAAAAACCAACCATCACCTTGAAGAAAGTATAGCCTGCAATTACGGCGAATGTAGTGCAAAGCGGATATGTATGTGTGTAACCTGAGATGTACTGTTTGACTGACTGACACGTGTGCGTGGAGGGGAGCCGAGAGGATGGAAAAAAAAAGGAGAGCGAAGATGTGGGCATTGACCGTCTCCTCTCCCTCTTCCCACCACCCCGCTGATTACAGATTCAGCAGAAGTGGTCGTGTATGTGGTGGTAATGGTATTAGTAGTAGTGGTATAAGTAGGTAGCAGCAGAAATAGGAGACGCATGCAGAGATGCCTCGGAATCCAAACACGGAGACGTCTTGCGCTTATACGTACATATACCTACTCCGTCGCTCCGTGAGCCGGGGTGACATTAAAGCGGAACTGTCATAGCCGCGACGTGTCTTTCTCCCCCTCCCCCTACTTTCTCTCTTGTTATCTTTTTTCTTTCTCTTTACTACTGCAGTGTGCAATATGTAACATGACAAAAACTCTTGGGGAGAAGGGCGTGCACGTGTAAACGTTGATTCACCGATGATTCTTGGGATAACTTTTTCTTTTTTTTTTTTTTTTTTCGTCCATCACCGCTGCAAACGCAAAATCGATGATTATTTTGTACAACCATAACACGTATTAGTACAAACATCGGAGTTTCGCGAAACTCCCGTACATGCACGCGTGAGAGCGCAAGTGCATTCATCATTTCGTCTAATTGTCACGTGCGTTGGCTCGCTTTGAAATGTAAATTGGATTATACTCTGGCGGCGGCTTTCGTGTGCAACAACCTCGAATGAGAACATCATTTTTACGAAACATGCACATCAGCAAACAAAATTATATTTTTAATCAACGACGAGAGATGTGTGACGATTTCACGGGGGGGGATGACAATGGCTGGTACTCGCGTCGCGGATAACGTAACCCGGATTAAAGCGCGCGCACGCGTAGATATACTGATCATCCAACCGCACGTACAGGTGGAGCCTAAAATAACGTCGCTGCCCTTTGCTTCTTTTTTTTTTTTATTGTTTCCTCTACTGTACATTGTGTATACGTGTGTGTTTAGGTGGATGGATTATAGGTAATAGCGGCAACAGTAGCATTATATACATATACTGCATACACGCGTGTACGCTAAAAAGCAGTGAATCAGCCAATGTGCCCTATATACGTGCGGGTATACTCGCGTGAACCAACATCGTAACTCGAGGAAAAAAAAAAAAAAAAAGAGCTCAATATCAGCGGGGAAAAAAGGAAATTACAAGGGCGTTTCGCATTTTCTCTCATCGCCAGCAGGCTCGCTTACGTATACAATAATTTCCTCGCCCGCGTTATTGAACTTCCCCACTCCACTTGTTTTTTTATTTTTCGTCGTTATCGCGAACGCGCCTCTCGTTACGTGTTTACGAGGACAGGGGATTTTTTCTCTCTTTTTCTCGAGGTACGGGTTAATCATTTCGCCGATAGACATCTAATCTCGAAGTTTTTAATTGCTCGTTTGGAGGGGCCGAACTTAATGGGGGTATTTTTAATTTAAATTAAATACCCACTCCAGGGGGGGCGGGAGACGTTAATTTTCTAATATAAAAAAAAAAGAAGTAAAGTTAAGGGACCCTACTCAAGAGAGAGATATATCGTAACGAGCCTGCTCTCGTTTCAGGCATCACCGCGATTTTTCAGTGTACCTGTACACCAGTATAACCCAGTATAAGTACACCAATAACCCATATACCCATACAAATTTAAACTAATACATGCGACCTGATCATCACTTTACTCAGTTTGTTTTTATTTTTGTTCTTCACTTTTAGTTTGTATTTAATTTGTACCTTTATTTTTTTATTTCTCAAATTTTTCAAAGGTCAATTTATTTTTGTAAATGTCAATTTATTTTTGTAAATTAATTTGCATATCTTTTTATAATTAATTTGTATATTTTTGTATTTTGTAATTTATATATTATATACTCTGTAATACTAAAATTTGAGACCAAACGTGGTTATACCACATGGTCTAATAAATGTACTTACTTACTTACTTACCAGAGCGCGCGCGTAACGGGGCGTAATCACCCTTTATTACGGGAAATGCAAAAATGATCCCGCGATTTGCGCGCACACGCGCGCTATGTAGTAGTCGATTTTGCGGGTTAAATCTTTTTTTTTCTTCTCCATCGCGAGGATTCTTTGAAACGAAAAGCAAACTCCGTGGAAATCAAAACAGCAACGGCCCGAAACCATCTAAACCTCGACTGAGAAAAAAAAAGGAGAAGAAGAAGAAGAAGGGGGGAGAACGAGGGAAAAAAAAAAAAAAAAAAAACTCATCACCCAAGCGTTGACCTCGATACTAAAAAAACCGTCCCACATTGTACACGTTACATGTTGCTGCACGTGCTAGCTATACAGGGTAGAGAGGAGAGAGCGCCTTGAAAGCAGGTGCTCGTGCAATAACCCCGAGGCGGTATAGGGTATACCTACGCCCATATCAACCGCACATGAACAAATACACGAGGGTAGCGTTTGCTTGCTCTTCCCAAGTCTGCTATGAAAAATTTCAACAGTCGGCCGTTTAATCGGAGTACAGCACGAGGTGTCTGTTCAACATATATCACGTACATCATACATGTTGAGTACTACGGTATAGTCGAATGTAATCCCAAAAAAACTGCACATATCAGAGTCAACAGAGAGACACACAAAGAGGTAGTGTATGCGTTTGTGGTTGTAGGAGTTATCTGTTTATCAGCAGCGCGAAATCCGAGCGCGTATTTATAGCCGATGCACGCACGAAACGAGGAGCATTATTTTAAAAAAATGTACAAATGACTTCCCGATATACCTACTGCTCTTCTTTTTTTATTTTGTTCGACTCATTTTTTTTTTTTTTTTTTTTTTTTTTTTCCACCAAAGCGATGGTGATAATACCTGTATCCATCATAGCTCGTAACGTATACAACATCCGTCCTGATGTATCGTAACGGCAGACAATGTGTCACGAGGAATTATAGTCGTCGCGCATCCCATACCAGAACCTATTCACGAGCAATTATTAATGAAGTGTGACATTGTCACGCGAAGCTTTGCGCCGTGGTATATATTGTTCCCTATATACATATACGATCGGAGCATAATATATAGGGGGTGAAATTAATGATATTTGGTTGTAAGAGAAAAAGAGCCCGTTGACGGAAACAAAAAAAAAAAAAAAAAAACATCGATGTAACTATATACTAGGTATATGCGTACGATGATAATGGTAATAATAACGTGTAGTGTACTTACGTAATGACGTCAGCTGCCCCGTGAAGAAAGTCCGAGCAGCCGGCCTGGGTGCGAAGAATAGTAACCCTCGTGGCGCGGCACGACTAATATATCTATTGCTTCTGGTACCGGACGACGAGGGGAAGCCTTTCAGACATAGACGACGCCCGTACTCGTTTAGCGTACATATGTCTGTATGATAATAATAATAATATTATTATTCACCGCCTCGTCCTCGGTCTCGCGTAAAAATTATCACGCAGGCGCATGTGTATTGTTATAGTCACACGCGTATCTATCGCCGTCGTCGATGCTGTTACTCTTCTTCCTCTTTGGCCCGACGCGCACATGTGTGTCGATGATGATGATGATGATGATGCCAACACGTGCATATGTGTACTTCAATTTATTGTAATTTTATAATTTAATTGTGTATTTTTTCTGCGCGCGCGTTATTTTTCTTTTACTCGTTACTAGTTTCACTACATCCACTTTCTTTTCGTTTTATTTTTTTTCATTTTACCGCTCACTATTTTATTCTTTATCATCGGCCGAGGCCAACCGTATTCTTCTTCTTCTTTTGTCACTGCACTTGGCCTCGCACACGGACTTTCTTTTTATCTCTTTTTTTTTTTTTTTTTTTTTTTACTATTATTATTTACACACAAATCGCGCACTGTACACTTTCGTACACTGTACTTCTTGTTATTATCTTCGACTTGGCTGCTCCGCTGGTTTATTTTTCACACTCCCAATCGGGCGGGGCCGTCCTCTTGATTTCAGCTGTTGGAAAAAAAAATAAAGACAGAGATTGTAGTCACTGGTGTATAATATAATCAACGGTTCGTCGCCTCGAATGGAAATCCATCGACGCAAAAAACCTTTCGAGGATTTTTTGTGTCGATGAAAACCAAGGCGCGATAAATGAAAATTTTTTGTCTTTTAAAGTAACTCAAAGAGGAATGCGAGTTTTTATTTCTATGTATACAAGAACGGATTGCTGCGTGTTGTTTTTGGCGGGGCTCGAACGTAGATACGGCGATAAAGCCTATCAGCAATGAATCGGAGCTTGATCGTTTGCAATGCTCTGGAGGTAAGGTTCTGTTATTTTTTATTCTCAGAGTTAGCGAACGAAATTTCGTAGCTTCACCGACCAAAAATTATTTTTCACGTCGGTGCCTAGATTACTCTTCCGGGAAAAAAAAAACTTCAGTACCTGCGGATGTTTACTCAACAAGCCACCTCTACAATATTATTTATACGGAGGAGTATCGCAAGTTTTAGGGGAGCCTCGAGTACATTCTCGACGAGTTTTCAGAAGGCAAGTGCCTACTTACTTTCCCCGCATTTTCTGTACCACGCTATACACCACCGAGTCGTATACCCGGTTTAAAGTACACGAGAAGAGAGAGAGAGAGAGAAAAAAGGAAGAGGAAAAAACACCCCAAGACTCTCGAGATGAAATTCGGTCTAAAATATTCAACGCTACGGACGCCGACGGCCGACAACTGCGACGGGAATAGTTTTTTTTACAGGTCAATGAATTTCGTTTCAGATTTGACGCGACGTTTGATTAAAGGCAACGCGGAAGCTCGTACCTATATACATTACACACACCAAAGCGCTTCCTCTCTCGTATATACACATTCAACAGCGAAGAGAGCGACTATACACGAAAAACCTCGAGCCACGTCAGTCGAGTTTTTTTGTTTTTGTTTTGTTAGTTCAGCGTTGAGTCGGTCGCGATATCTTTTCGAGATTACCAGCATACACTACGAGATGTTGTTTATTTAAACAGCGTATCGCGAATTATGTAATTTACGAATATCCCTCGTAACGAAACAAATTAACGTGCACCCACAACGGCAAAAGAGCACGAGCCGCGTTGTTTTTTGTCTTTTTTTGTTAATAGAGGTGCTAAAAATACGCGATTTACAGCTGCATTATCTCCCAAGCGAGATTATTTTCGCGAACAAATGACACACGCGAGTGTCTGTATTGTGCGTAATGTTATACACGAGGCGCAAATATATATACGTACACATTGATATGAATAGCCGGAGGCGATTAAAATCGTAAAAAGGTCGTCGCGACAAAAGAAAAACACTCGAGAAGCTCTCCGTGAGAGGAAGAGGAGGAGAAGGAGAAAGAAAAGGAAATTATAAGGAACACACGCGCGAGCGGCGGTATTTCGTTATCGCCTCTTGCACAATGCGAGTTTCTCGTGGAAGGTCAACGCGTGACTCTCGCAAAGGACGCGTTTCACTTTGGCGCGCGTTTATTGCACGCGTGAATTACCTCCCCCCTCCCACTTTATCAAGACTCGGGGGAAAAAAAAAAAAAATTCATAGTATTGGTTTAGAAATTGCACTTATGAGCGAAGAAATGATTTCATTATTCGATTCGCGAGATGGAAAAATCTAATATACAGGTAAGTGAAAAAAAGTCGTCGTTCGTCGTCACAGCACCTCTGCAAGCAAATCGCGAGATTTGCGTTTTCCGCAGCTGGGGACCTCATCATCGTAATCCCGCCACGGTAGACGACGCTAGCACGAGTCCCGGCTTTGTCATCGCCGAGCTCCCTTCACACACACACACATATATATATACACTACGTTATATTGTACACTGTTTTCTTTAGCGTATACGTCTCTCTCTCTTGCTCTCTGTATTATTCTTTTTTTAAAAATTTTTTTCTTCGTCACTTCTTCGGTGTGTCGCTGTATCGTTTAGCGCCTCCTTTCGCCGGTGTAGGTGCCCAGATCACAGACAAGGTGACGAGCGATGGGATCTGCAAAAAAACAAAAACAGACGAACGAGCGCTTTAGAACTTTTGAACGAGTATTATCATCATTATTTATGCGTTATATTGAAGTGTACGTGTCATTGTTTGCGTTTTTTGTCGAATAATGTTGCCCCCCCCCCCGCAGCAGCATTTCTGGTGAAATATCCCTCATTGTTCGGAGAAACGGAAACTTGGTGAATTTTGCGTGAAAAAAATTTTTCCCCCTCCAACCGTGCAACAAACACTGCGTGCGTTACTACGCATATTCTGGAAGAAATGGTGCTAAAAATAACGAAGCGAAATTCCGCACAAGCGCTTTACGCAAACAGATTTCGTCACGATGAATATCTGCGTTGCGTCGCGCTGTATTTACCTAACGCGATAGCTCTAGAGTTTAACTTGTAAAAAAAAAAAAAAAAAAAAAAAACAAAGAAAACGTAGGCATGTATAAGCAAAAACAATAATTTGGTTAATTACAGCTCTAAACACGTGCACCCTTAAATGACACGATTTTCTTGTACTAAACGAGTAATTCCCTTTGAAGCAATTTCCCATTGAACGCTGAAGAACCCAGAGCATCAATATTCTATCGGGAAAAATCAAAGCACGAAAGAAGAGCGATGATACTTCTCAACGCGCTGGTAGAAAAAAGGGAGACCGATTCCATTCAACTCCGTGTACCGGCACCTTGTCCAATTGAGCCGCAACGTGTCCAACGCCGAGAGGAAAACTCTCTATTTATAATTTTCTGGCGTCTATTTTGGCCGACGCTCGAGGAGCGGCCGATGCGCCCTGTGATATGCCGGCCATCTGGTCTCTCTCTCTCTCTCTCGTGTGTGTACACGCGCGACTGGGTGGGTGACATCTGCGCTCGGAGCCCCAAGTTGTTGGCGGGGGATGTATATGTATAACATGGCATGCTCGTCCGACGGAAATAGTACAACAGCGGCTGACGCTTCGAGGAATGATCGAAGAGCCCGATGCTGCGCGCACATTAGCGTGTTTTGACGATAATTTTGCTCCCCCCCATACCCCGCATCAAGTGAATTTATTCGCGACGAGAGGAATTTCAGAGCGTACGAGTGAAGTGTGTCGTGTTTCATTGTTGGGAACTATAAATAGACGCGTTCGAATGATTCACGCACGGGTGTGTACGTATTGTTGATTCCAGGGAGGAAAACAGATCAATCACAAGTGAATTTACAAAAAGTGAAAATAAGGGACGGAAACGTGCGCTAACCGCGATGATTTTATCCGTCGCACTTCCTTTCCCTTTCTCGGTGTATAAGCGGCGTTTTGAAATGTTGTTAACGAATATCGCCAAGACACGGGACAGCGCAACGAGGCTCGTTATTACGCTGGAGTTGCTCGAACGATACGGTGGGACCTTGTCCCCCTCCGCGAACGACATCGTGACCGTCGTCGGTTTCCAAGTTATATTATATGTATATAATATGCGCGTGACGCGGAACTACAGTTTGTTGTACACCTCGTTTCTATACTGCCTTTATATTTCGAACTGGAGAAGGTTATTGATACGATTTTCATTTTTTTACATGACATTAGGCGAACTTTGAAGAATTAACGTAGTCCCTCCCCGCTTGTAACTGTATTTGTTGCACATTGTTTAAGGCGAGCCAACACTTTTTTCACGTAAAAAACCGATGTTCTCATTCTTATTGTAGCCCCTAATGAGGTAGGATTATTCGCACGCGTATCTTGACGCGCCATGTGTCGGGCTTCGGTTCTCGCGTCTCCTCTTTCTCACGAGAAACCCGCGGATTCTTCATGTCTAGTGTACGGTGGAAGCATGGGAGTTCGGGTTGGGAATGGAGAGGCTATCGTGCGACTTGTTCTTTTCTGTTTTCCTTCGTTCATCACGAAACTAAAATTGTTGGCTAATAGCGATTTATCGGAAAACGCCAGTGAGTCGATCCGTTTGGAGGATGTTGATTTTTTCCTCTCTCGCGGTTGTGCAAATTACGTTATTTAATGGTTATCATAAAACGCAAGTTTTTCAAACAAGCACCGTCCGAAATCCATTTCAAAGGATTTCACGTATCGCGCGTAAATTGTATCTGCGCTCAACGAAATAAATAAATTAATTAACGAGGCAAGTTTTCTCGTTTCGTCGCTAAGCTCCATTTTATTAACGTGTGCATAATGTTACATTACAGAATTGTATATACGTATATATTTAAATGTGTCCCACAGCAAGTTGTACAACAACAACACTAAAGCCGGCTTGTTTCCTCAATAAATTAATATGGGTATAAGAGCGGTTGCTAATAATATTATGTACAGGTCCCAGAAACAGATACCGCCGAGTCGCTTGGACCAGTTTGGTTGTTGTTGGGGACTAGGATTGCGCTAGATCGGACGTAAGTTGCATTATTAATTGATTTCAACTATTTTTGTCTGATTGGAAAAAAAGCTTTATTCTCCCCTTTAGTATATAATTATATTATCGAAAATTTTTCAACAGCTCGAAACTTTGAAGAGAAAAGATACGCGTGAATACCACCAACAACTTTTTGATGTATAGATGGCAAAAATACATATACAAAACGTTATAAGCACGAGAGATACTAAGTATACCCTAAACCAATTAACATATTGATTATCGGTTGTATCGATAAATCGAGGCGCTCTAAAAATAAACCCCTACCCAATTCTCGACCCCCGTACACGTACACCTGCGACCATCAACTATTTCCAAATTTTTTTTTTTTTGGGCTATGCCTTTTTTTACACGTTTCATATATAGTTTTCGATTCTTTAACTATTCTATACGGGTATATATTATTATAGGCACACGTATACGTGCGACCCTCGAGTCGATTATACTCATTCTATACTCAAAAATACACGCGTAGATTAAAGGAACAGACTAGCAAAAGAGAGAGAGAGAGAGAGATAAAAGGCCAATGGGCTTTTTATGCTAATGAGTCGGCCGGCCACGTTGACTGTGTATTGACTATGTAGTGTGTGCGAAAGAGTCGTCCCCGGCGATAACCCATGGAGGCGCGCACTATATCCGTGCCGGCTGACGCAACTCGGCCGCGGGCGATGCTTTCGATGCGGCGTCGTCGCCGCGCGAGGATATAGAGAAAAGATCTCGCGAGAAATCGAGGGGGCCGCACAACAATACAGCGTCACGATCGGCCGAAGGTCCTTCAATGCCGGCTTTCAATGCCTCTCCTACACCGCTGTACTATTTATTATACCTTTACGTGTACACCTACACCGTTGCCGTTGCATGCAAACTATAGTCGGCCGTCAGTGTACCTACTATGTCAAATATCGGCTTCCCAGGCGTTTTTTCGGTAATATAAACGTTAAACGCGATTATTTCACGCGCGAAGCGAAGCGTCGACCTGTGGGTTTTTTTTTTTTCTTTTAATTTACTCGTCGAGAGGTGAAAATAGGAATAAATTGTCCGGCCTAAACGAGAATTTAAAAAAAAGGTGCGATGACACCTCTGCGACACGCGTCATATAACCGTGTGTATTTTTGTAAGATTTTGTAAACGTATACTCGAGAAGTCAAAAAAAAAAAGGACGTCTACGCTGCGGTTTTAGAATATTGCAGAGTTGGAGTATAAAAAAAATGTGATTTTCGCGTAAAAACACACCGATCGTAAATTTATATTGGTAAGTAGCAGCATAATGTTCAGCATTTGCGTATTTATAAGCGTGGGGTATCAAATTCTCGAGTTTATTCCGTATGCACCACCGCATTTAAATGGATGATATTTTTACAGCTACCGAATAATGGAAGTAAATAAATAAAAGAACATGTGAAAAATCTCACTCTAATAACTATCCACAGGGTGAAAAAAAAAAAAAAAAAAAAAAAAAAAAAAAAAAAAAAACAACGACGTGGGCGACCCTCAATTTGCGAGTTCTATGAATTCTAGGGGCCGATAATGCAAACGCGAGAAAACCGGTATGTCTTTCCTACGCGCTATCTAACGCGGTGTATTATTTTAGCTATTTCCGCGCATCATCGATCTTCCAATGGTATAGGTATAATTGCTCGCGTATCCAAACGGAGCAATAAAAAAAAAAAAAAAAAAAAAAATGCGTCCCCTCCCTCTTTCCACAGATTCAAATATACGATGATAAAAAAAACCCACTGTACAGCCCCCCCACCCCATATCCTTTTTCCGTCCGGCACTCCCAGCCTCCTACCCCCCACTATATAAGTACGAACAATAAAGCAGCGGCAGCTATGCAACCGATGCACAGACACTCTATCCTCCACCGACAAACAAATTCAAAACATTCGCTTCGGAGGCAGCGAGCGCTCGCGTTAATCTGTCTAATATCGGGCGAGCTCGTGACAACGCAGAGCGCGTCGAATGACCTCCTCTTCCATACGCTAACCCCACATACAAGTATACAATATGACCAACCCGACGAAGGAGCAGCTACACACTGTTCACCATCACTGATGCATATCATACGTACACCCCCTGAAATGTATATATATATCATCTCGATCTTTAATTAAAACGCGTTGAAGTTGAAAGCGGGAGAAAGAAAGATAGGGAGGCTCATTGTGTGTAGCAATCGCGCGCGATCGGAAAATCGCTATTGTCCCGCAGGAGAGAGAAAAGGTATACTTATATAAGGCCCTCCCGAGGAATTGAGGTTCGGCTGGATGAAAACGAGTGCGTCCATATTATAGTGTCCTATTGAACGCGCGGTACAACGGACTCGCCGGTATCGTACACGGTATAGGTGTATAGGTGCTCGGTATCGGTGGCGGTGATTAAAATTAATTAAAATTTACGCCGCGGCGCGCAAACTCTGATGCTCAATAAATATTAAAGATAAGCGCGGATATACTACACCGAGCTTCTCCTTCTTTGTGTAAAGTGTTCACGTTGGCACACGTGAAAGAAAGAAAGAGGAAAAAAAAACACACACACACAATCGAGATTCAAGAGAACGTATCGATGCACGTACAGATGACTTTTTCTCTTATCTCTCGTATCGCTCGTGTATTTTTTGTTCAATTATTCACGAAAAATATATACATATGTACATGGAGCCTCGCACGTCCCGGGAATAGAAAGAAATAATACACATCGGGCGAGTCGAGTATAGATACATACACCTATACTCTTGCTCTTCTTTACGTGTACCTACTACATCTCTGGTTTTTTTTTTTTTTTCCTCTTTGCTCGGCTCACGTGTTCCCGCGCGGGCATATGGACGACATTCGGTACGAGATACTCCGACGCCGAAGAAAGAGCGCAGACACACATGTCATGTATGTGTACCTATGCGAGAAGAATATTTCGAGAGTCCGTCCAAACATACACGCAGGAGACCATCATGTTGCTCATGTACATGGCTTCTGACTTTGGGGTGTGGTGGAGTGTACAACAACACGAACACGGGATCTAAACAATAATATGCAGGGCGTGTGAAAAAAAAATTGCGCCCGCGAGGAAGTCCAAGTTGTAAAAAAATGAAAAAAAAATATTATAACATTTTCTGAGGATGGGCCGTCCGCCGGGTGAGTCCATACTAGTATGCAGCAACAATTGTGGCCAAAATTAATGCTCGAGTATCGAAAGCAGCGAAATTTTCGAAAATTCCTTGCTACGCAAGCAACAGGTTTTAAATACAAATTGTTGAGCTAAAATTAATATCAAAGGCACTTAGTAGCAGAGATATAACTTTATCTAAAATACATATACCTCTATAAGACACGTCAAATAAGCTGCAGCAACAACAACATCGTATCACTTTAATTGAATTAGATTCCAAGTGAGAGTAACAACAAAAACCAATTGTGAGATTGGGAGTGTGGATATAGCATGTAATGGAACGGAGGAGATATTTGTGTGGCGTATTTACACTACCACGCTGAGTAGAGTGTGTTTTATGTGAAGCTCGAGAATGTCGTATGTGTGTTGGTGACGATAAAACACGTGACACGATGAAAAAAAAGTAACACACACTCAGACGCCAGTCGCATCTTTTTCACGCACACGAGCGTTTCACACAACACGCGGATAGCGTGAAATGTTTGATAAAAGCAACGCAAAGTGTGCCAATCTATCGTCGACGCATTTTTCCTATCCTGAACACGGAAATATTTATATAGCGACTGCTATCACAGGAATTTTTTCAATACGCGAAAGATTTTGCAATGTAATCGACGCGTATAGTTCTTTGGGAAAGTGCTTATGAGTTGACTGACATTGTCATCTAATGATTGGCGTAGCTTTACTGCAGATGGTATTGTTTTTTCGTCACCCAGATCGGTAGTCATTTTTTTTTAGTTTTCCGATACCGTTGGTGAGTACTGAAAAACACGTTGCCATACAAATTACATTTGGTATAATGATAAAAGCGACTACCAATAATATTCGAAAAAATAGCTATTAGGTTTGTTAGGTATCCCGAGAAATCCGATATGATAATGGAACGATCATCTTTCACATTGTGCCATCAGCAAAAAATTCGGGGTAAAGAGAGTGGAAAGTGCACGCACGAACAAATTTTCGTAGTTCCAATATTTCAAGAACGTATAAAAAAAAGAGAGAGACTTTCAACTAATGTTTACACTTGCCCGTACGATTTTAAATTGGTTTTTAGGGAAATTATGATCATTTTTTATACGGTAATTGATAAATGGCTTTTTTGAGTTATTGAACTCTGATTTGATTCGAAAAAAAAACTAACGATCGCTTACTATCGCGAATTATCACCACGCCAATGATTTGAAAATTTTCTTAAAGTTTTTTCCAATCTTTGAAGTACCATTTTAGCGAGGGGCTACCGTGCGCTCTTGTAATCGTTGAAAAAAACTGAAAAATACTGCGGAAGTTGTTTAAATCCATTCACAGACTGGAAAAGTCCCGAACGGACATTGGACTTTCTATCGAGAGTGGGCAGCCCCTCGCAATTTAGATAGACACGGCAAAAGCTGACGATAATTGTTTTACTCCCATGTTTTCGTGATAAAATCAACATTCAACGGCCGAGAAAATTTTACCCAAAAATCTGCCCTTTAAATTTAAATGTAGCGAAAAGTGAGCCTATTTAAAAATATGTTCTGTCAAAGAGAGACTTTATTGTGACTCTAATGAAAAGAGCACTTTTTCACACTCGCAAATAGAGGAGTGAAATATCAAGTATTAATTTAAACTCGAGTATAACTCTATTTTCGCTCCATTTAATTTAGACGGGCCACTAGCTTTGGCGAGCTCATCTTTCTTTCACTCAAACGTCACTCTACCATTAAACTAACCGTCTGTTAATGAAAACTCAAATGAAGGAATATACAGCAACGAAATTTTTCACCATCGATGCATTCACTTATCGAATGAAGAAAAAAAAAAAAAAAAAAGCGAACAAAAAAGTACATGTACACTTTCTGTATAGTCGGGCAGCTCGCGCGAGAGTGCCAACACGAGTCACGAGTCCCTCGCGCGCGCGGCGAAAACGCCGAAATTTGAAAAAATAACTAGACACCCTTCCAGCCGGAATATCCGCGCGAAAAGTAGATTTAATTGACGGGCACGGCACCTAATTTGCGAATTTCGCAGTCCCGCCGCGCCAATCCCGCTATTACCCAACCTTCTATTTATATACCGCGGCACTTGAACTTTTCCGAGCTGCCACGTACGTACGTAATCACGTATACACACTACATTTAATTGCGAAGCCCAGCAAAACCCATACACAGTAGAGTTTTTTTTTTTTTTAAATCTCACATACATTTTATCATCACATATTGGTACGCACGTACACACTTTGAGCTACACGTCACTTTAAATTTACCTACACGTACATATTATGTATATGTATATTTATATATCCCACTCGATGCGACGTACAACTCCGTACTCCACTACACAGTCGATGATGCTGATGCACTAGCAGTACTATCTATTTTTTTTTTTTTGTTTTCCTCCATCACTTTTGACCGCACCAACGTTAAAACACTTTGGTCCACGGGTTCGATGAGAGTTTATTTTTCACTTTACGAGCGCAACAGCGCAGCACACACAAGCCAGCGACCGCGAGAAAGAAGCACGAAATGGCGGCAGCCGTAGGCTCTCCGTGTGAGAGTGTGTGTGTGTGTGTGTGCAAGTGTATGAGTGCCGTATTCGCTCGAGAGCTGAGGCCACTATATGCACGAGACGACGACCAAGTCGACGAGAACGGCTGGTTCTGGCTCGGCTTGTTGGCTTGCCAGAGAATAACACACACAAACTCACGTACGTACACACACACACGCGCGCGCTCGCGCGATCTGGCTCCTCTTCTTGATGCCTTCGATGTTAATGCTCTTTGCTGAACTCCGGAATTAGCGGCTTCTCCACTTCAATCTGGAGCGATAACTGCGGCGGGTGTATGGTTACAATCACCGATTCTCCTGGGCCAACAGACGGTGCAGGTGCGCACTAGGCTGTTTTTACTTATTTGGACGACGCGTGCATATAAATACACGTATACGCATTAACCATACGGTACGTGGAAGCGACTTTAATGTTTACTACAACCGTATACGAGCGCAGCTTCTGCGCCGCGATGATAAATCACGCTCGTCACGGTCTCCCCGATGATGCGAGGAATTTTTTTTCTCTCTCTCTCTCTCCTTGTCTGCTATCGATCCACGCCAGCGAGCGGTTCAAGCACTGGTACACTTTTTTCTTTTCTTTCTTCGTTATCTTCACTTTTCAATTATCACGATCGCGCACAGTTTTTGGCACAACGATGGCAAGCGCTTTACTTTTTTTTTTTTATTTTTTTTTATCACTCCGGGATCGTCGAAGCAGCGGCGTATACCTTTAAGATTTCACGCGCACTCGATCACCTTACATTCGGCATCCTTTTTTCGCACTTATCGCGCAAACATATGCTGGCTGTGTCTGTTCTCGGTTGCACGCACCATCAACACACCTCAAATTGGTCCAACATCAATATGGCACTGGATCACTGTGATGCATGGGGTTGGAACGGAATTACCGAAATTTCACTTTGTTGGCACTGCATCACTTTCGGAGCACGGCAAGGGCAGCAGCCGCGCACAGTAGTCACCGCGCGCTAAACCGGCTTATTTTGAAAAAATCAGCAGAGCCACTTCCCGTGGGAATTTTCGCGCGAAAAGTAGATTTAATTGCCGAGGGTGCACTGAAATTTCACGATTCGCGCGTCACTAGCCGGAAAATTCATTTCCTCGGCTTTTTCCACCATCACGGGTCACACCTCCAACAGGACTTTTGTAGATCCACATGGCCCATCTTTTGCGTTGATCAAATCCTTCCTCGGATGGTCAGGGTGGCCTGGAAAATCTTAAGCACACGATACACCGAGGAAAATTCACTTTTGTTCACTGGGACTCCTGCGCCATAATGTGTCATGTATCTGATATACGAACATCTATGTTGAGCAAAACTTACCCCCCCCCCACACACACACATTTGCTGGCCACCGCAATTCATCCCCAAAAGCCTAAACCCCAGACTAACCCGGAGTGACCTGGAAAATCGCACTAAAAACCCGATGTATAGCATTGAGAAGAAATAAAAAGCAAAATAAATTAAGCAAAGACAAACCTCAACTGTATAGACAGCTCTCGGAGCCACACGTTGATAATGCACGCCTCGACGATGACGACGACGACGACGACGACGACGACGACCTCGAAACGAAGGACGCGCTTAGTTGTGTGCTATCCTCCCCCCCTCCGCCACCACCTCGTCCTCCCCCTTATGCTGTTGCCCGCTGGCTGTGTATATACACAGAACACGTACATACACACACACACACACATGTATATATATACGTGTGTGTATATCACACACTGTGTGGCATAGCAGCAGAGCAGAGTTCGAGAGTTCCCCAAAAGCTTTCTCTCTGTCTATCTCTTTATACATACGAGCGAACAAAGACAAACGACACATGCACACAGCCCAAGTATTTTGGAGCTCGAGAGAGATAGAGAGTGAGCGCCGAGAACCACCCCAAAGACGCCGGTGCGAATGAAAAAAGAGGAGAAAAGAGGAGGAAAGGAAAGGAAAAAGAAAAAAAAAAAAAAAAAAAAAAAAAAAAGCATCAAAATTACCTATTTTTTTTTTGTTCAGCTGCACTGCAGACGAGGGGAGCAGTTGGGGTATAGACACACGAAACAACAACACAACACCAACGTCGCACTTACACGCATGTAACACAAAACGAAAGAATTAAAGTGTATATATAGAAGAAGGTCCGGGGGCCCCCGTGTGCCCCATGCGATATGTGGTGGAGGAGAGCCGTGGGTATACACACAGACAGACGCGACGGAGAGCAGCGCTGGCGGCGCCTCGCACGAGTCACTCGCCAGCGATTCTTCTCTCTTTCTCTCGCGCTCTATACTCCCCCCGCGCTGCTGCCCCGATCGCCCCCCTTACCGCCCAACCACCACCCCCCCGCAACATGTACAGAGGAGGCGCTTGTATAGGTAACCCGGGCGCACACGCGCACAACCCTACACACACTCTCTTTTTGTATACACAGTATACATATATATATTATGTACATACCTCTTGTACACACACACACACAGCAGTAGCAGGCGCGCGCATATACATGTATCTTCGTATAGGTATGTACGCGTGTGTACGTGTGTGAAGTAGCGGCGGCGACGGCGGCGACTGAACCATAGCGAGCGGCGGAGCACCGTTCGTTACAAAACGCGAACACACGCCGAAGAGAAGTTCTCTCCTCCGCATCGGAGAACGAAAAGAGAAGAAGAAGAAGAAGAGAGAGAGAGAGCGTCCGGAGAAACGAGTTTCTCCTTATTCCTTTTTTTTTTTTTTTTTTTTTTTCCTTTGCTCCTTCTCCTCCTACTACGGTCCTCGGTTCAAAAGAGGTGATATATACAACATGTACACAGTGGAGCTCTTCGGATGATGCTGGGAGACCGCGCGGGAGATCGCACTCGGGGCTCTCCTCCTCGACTCCGTTTTTGTTAAGTATACAGTCTCCGGTGCCTACACTCTGCGTCCATCGTATTTTTACAGTAATTTTCGAGTGAAATTTTTTTTCAGGCGCTTCTCTCCCTTGTTTTTTTTTTTTTTTTTTTTTTTTTATCTCTGCACGGTGCAATAATTAAATCACAACAACAAAATGTTGATTTTTCTCTAACCAAACTCTCTTGGAAAAGAGAAAAAAAAAAAAAAAAAAAAAAAAAAAAATTCGAACCGAACGATCGATGGTTGTGAGAGGGGGGGGACTCGAGATGAGTTGTTGATGTATGTGCCCGGGGGAGGAGGCTGCGCATACCAGTATACATGTTGCGAGTGCGGGAAACATCGCGGCCGGTAATGCGCGTCGATTTTTCATCGTTTATGCTATCGGGTTTCCTCTCCCGCCTCGGAGAGCGTGGTGGAGAAAAAAAAAATATATATTTGTACGTACGTACATGTTTCGGGGGTAAATCAGAAATCGAATGGTTTACGGGGCGAGGAAAATGGGCGTGCGAATTAAAGCTGAATATCACTTAAAGCTGCGCAGGGGAAGCTATACGATTTCTTATACGCAAATGATAAGAAGAATCGGTGAAAAAACCGGGGGAGCTGCTGAAACATTTGTCCCGACTCATTCACATGAAAAATACTCTGTGCTGTTACAACAAAAGAGGGCCTCTATGTATATTATATTCGCCATCGAAGCTGCAATGCGGGAAATTGACAAACGACACGCCAACACCTACGGGTTCATTTTATTTCTCTCGAATAAAGAGTGAGACAGAGAGAGAGAGAGAGGATGCAATTTTCTTAGTCCCCCGGTATTTACCTGACTCCTATATAGACGTTTCCTGCGGGCTGAGCAGGCGCGAGAGGGGCAATCGATCGCCAGCACGAGCCTATACTTACCCCCTTGTTATACACATGGGTGCGAGCCCGGAGAAAATTTCTTTGGCAAAAATTCGAGCTCGTATTTTTTTTTTTTGGCATGTGCCCGCATCGAAAGCTTTATTTTTTGTTGCCATGGAAAACTTTGTTCCTTCCCTCCTCTCCGTACGTACACGAAAAGTCAGAAGGTCACGGGTATTCGATACCTGCAGTGAGTTTATCCGAATTTATTACAATATAATGTTCGTCCAGGAGTGACTGGGATAGTTAATCTATAATTTACACGTCTGTTGACATGTCACCTCAAACGTGATAATCGTCGTGAGCTTTTATCGGAAAGTAAAACGAACGATGGGTATATTATAACTGCATGTATGCGCAACTGGGATGAAATAAAAGGAGGCGCATGTAAAAAATGTATGGTTTCCTGCAAAGGGGATACTCATGAGGGGTATTTGTGTGTACGGATGCCGACAGTCTCTCGTAAAAAAAAAAAAAAAATCTAAACTTTTTCGAGATGGGGATATTTTTTTTGGATCACTACTGCCACTGTTGCCGTTCAAATGGGCTGGTACCGTCTGGCCACGTTTCGGTGGCCCCTTTGCGTTTAATTGCTCGATCGTAAACTATAGCAGGCTGTATACCAACGGAGCGCTAGATTTCCGCTTTGTCGTTCAGGCTATCCAGACGAAATTGTCGATTTGTAGCTACGAGGAATTGCAACTTCAATTCGGAAAAAGATTGTTTTTTTTCGAGGCACACCTTTTTTCTTTGTTTTGCTGCTAGGAAAATGGAGAAAATTGAGTGTAACGTGTAACGTACATTTTTTGGGGGATTCCGCAGTTGGAAATGGATGATTATTTTTACATGGAAGAAGTTGCAAAGTGCACCCAACACACGACTAGTATACTCGTAAAATATTAATCAAGTTAAACAAAATAGTTTTCAACTCGTTTCAAAATACGTGCAAATTTGCGAGCGTGGATTATAGTTTTTAAAGCCATCGACGTAACCCGCGCTCAAGCAAGTAAATAACAAAGTAGGTCAAGGCGAGAGACACGTCGAACTCTATTGTTTAACACGATTAAAATATTTTTGCCAACCACGCGTTAATCGATCATACAAGGTATTTTTAATCACGAGCCCATAGCTCTGTAGTTGTAGATGTACAGATGTATTCAGGACAACGAAAGCAAAGAAAGGGAAAATGTATTTGACATTCCGGGCGACGTACCTACATAAATATATAACAAGTCCAAAGGGGCAGAAGCAACAGCGGCGTCTTTTCTTCCCTTTTACACGCTTCCGTGAGTATAATATGTAAGTATATACTTTGTACTGTACATATATGTATATACACACGGTGTACGAAGTATAATAGGAGGTAAAGGGCAAAGAGAGAGAGAGAGATAGAGGTAAGGTAGATTGACGTTTCTCTGTGTATACAGGGAAGGGCTGAAGAAAAGGGCACACACACGCGCGCGCGTATAGAAAAGGGCTGGAGGGATGGTAGTGGGTGTATAGGTACAAAGGTAAAGGGGAGCGGAAATTTCGATCGCAAAGAAATTTGCGCGCACACGACGACCCGTGTGTCTCCCGGTGATATAGCTTACACAGGCTCGGTCAATGGAAAGGGAAAGTGCGCCAGTGTAACGCACACTATACACAGCCCTGCTCTGCTTGGGCACACACACACACACACAGAGAGAGATACATGTGTACATGTGCAAAGTGATTTCCAGCCCTTCCGTATTTATATACATGTATAACATACACCGTACCCCTTTTTAGCGCCCAGCCACTCGCTCGATAATACAGAGCGCGCGAGAGAGAGAGATAGAGCCCTTTTGCCGAGTTTTCCGTGAAAGAAAAAGAAGAAGATTCATTCTCGTCGTGTCGGAAGGTACATCCCCTCCTCTCTGACTGTCTCGGCGAAAGGTGTCTGTACTTTTTCTTTTTCCGAACCTTTTTTTCTCATCCCCCTTCCCCTACTCCCCCTAAGGATGACTTTTTTTCCAAGAAAGGAAGGCGTCCGAACGCGGGAAAAACCTGCATCAGCCATAACTGCTGCAGTTCATAAAAATACGAGCAAAGAGGAAATATGTGAAAATTGAGAAAAATCCTGGTAAAAGTACGCTCGCCCGTGATGCTGTAACTTTGCGATTTTGCAAATTAATCGTTGGTATCCTTTGATTTCGCGCGAATTTTTGACGTTTCCCCCCCCTTTTTTTTGGGCACAAGATGATTCAAGTAGCGCAATAAAGGGATTAAAAAAAAAAAAAAACATCTTGAAATCCATCGGAATCCCAACAAGTCTCTGTAACGTCTACTGTAAACCATACCATCCTCTACTCCGCCACCGCGTTCAATAACAGAGCAACGCTCTCAAGTTCACATAATGGAGCAACCACGACGACGACGGTGGTGGTGGTTCGTTTAATTTTCGATCGTGCGCCGAGAAACTATAACAACCAGACATCGGTGGTCGCGTCATTACGTATTACCGTGCACATTATAAGTTTGAACATCGCACAGATACGACACGCGTCGGCGTGTAATATATATATACGTATGTGTTATAAATGCATATGAATGTGTAGGGAGCGAGTTCTCGCCTCCCACTTAGGTATATACCGATACCGTAGTCGCGACGACGACCTCACCACCACCACCACCACCGACTCGTAACAAAGTCAAGTATTTATTTCTCTCAATAAGGCAAAGAGCGTAGACGAAAGAGTTGCAAATAACCATCGTGACAATAATATTAACAGCAAAGCGTTATGGATCAATTAAATCCGGGCATTTGTGCCTGCATGCACTTTATAAAAAAAAACAAAACGTATATATAAGTGTGCGTAAGTACTGTGGAGAGCAAACGCGCCGCTCTGGAACTGGAGCGCGCTCGCGGGTAATTTCACTGGGTGGGTAAGTATGTATATATATTTTTTTTCGAAAGAGAAACACAGGAAGCGAGAGCCGCGCCAACGCAGCACGAGAGGGACAGAGAAGCAACGAGGAAGGGAGAGAGAGAGGGAGCAGCAGCAGGTGACTCTCTTTGTATATTTACCTGCATATATATATATACATATGCCAGGAAGCCGAGCCAACCTCCTCCTCCTCCTCCTCTTCATCGTCAGGCAAAGTGAGGAGCCGATGTGTTATAATTTCGGTGGCACCGCCACTCCTGCACGTGGTATAACACACATGTGCACCGACTCGATGGGGGTTGGAATTTAAATTTATGCCATTTTTCAACACCTGCGCGTGTATATTTACATACAAGCGCCGCACGCCTCGCTGGGAGATGTATACGTATGTAAATATTACGTGGAAATTGGCGTATACTTTATTCGAGGGAATTTCGACATCGTATTATAATATATATTATCAACACGCCACTGTGGATGCTAATATAACATCGGATGTCGTGCGAAATGAGCTTTTCTCGATTTTTGAATTTATCATTATGATAAATACACTCAAGGAGCCGACGTTGAAATGGACGATTTTTTACATCGAGATGAAAGGAACCGCTTATTCTGCGAAAATAAGTACGTATACATATTATCATGAGTATACAGATGTATATATACACGCATCCTCTCTTTATTTCATCCCGGCTCGTTTTTATGCGCACATACGGATAATGCAGGCGTGAATAATTCGCTCTTCCGCGATCGAAAATGCAAGAGTATCGCCCCCTACTTTTTTCTTTCCTCCTTCCTATACGTGCGGATAACGGTGTGCGTAAAATGTGAGGCGTGTACCGTTTCGTAGTCACATGAGCATTGGGTAACAGTATTGAAAAAGAACGAGGAACAACGTATTTATGGTTGTAATTACGAAGGCGAGTGCAAAGTTGAAAAACAAATGCCAAACGTGTTACGTATCGTTAGAGTCGCAGAAAAGTATATACATAATATTATAGAGTGTATACCCACCCACACCTACTATAGCCGAGGAAGCTTTTCGCGACTGGACGTGGATATCATATAATGCACGATGCGTCTCGAGAAAATTGAAAAGAGAATGACGTTTTGCGATTTGCATTTTCGATCCCTTTCCCTCTGTCTCTTTGGATAAGGGGAAATTGAATTTTCCTTCGGTAACTATGATCTTTTATTCATTTTTTTATTTTTTTATTTTTTTTTATTTCACGATCATTATTTTACCCTCCGTTCACCGAGAGAGGCAACTGGTAGCCGACAGAGTACTGATTATTATTATAGCATTAATATTCAACCTAGCAACAAAGATAGAGAGAGAGAGCCAACGAACGAGAGAGAAATATTAAATAGAACTAGAAGTACAGTTGCAGGATTTTGAACATTCGTCCTTTGAATATTAAGACCCGCCGAGAGAGAATCGCCGCGTCCGCGTGGCTAAATAACTCGTGAATAAGTAAAACTTTTCCGCACCAAGACGTTATATATGTATATATATATTATAAACGTGTCTCTTGGCGCAACGTGTACATATAACTTTTAATTGAATTGCGTTGTATGTATATTGTGGCGCACCAACGAACTCGTCCCTCCTGCAAAGACGAGGAACAACTTTATTGTTGCTGTTGTTGTAACTATTATTTTTCTCTCTTATTGAAAACATGATAAAACGGCACGACGAGCTATGCAATGTGCATCAAGAAGATATTATAAGGACGAAAACAAAGCAATTAAACTCTCTCTGCTTGGCACAAAGATGAAAGGCGTATCAGTAAGTAAATAAAAAAAAAAAAAAAATAATAATAATATTACTCGCACCGAAAGCCAACGAGGCAACATCTCGCAGAGTGGGAGACAAGAGGAAATTGGGTCTTGTGTGTACGCGGGGCGCGGGGAGAAAGATAGTCGGATAACCGGCTTAACCACCTTCTGCACTCTTCTTTTTTAGGTGAGCGCGCGCGCGTGTGTGTGTGTGCTGCACAGTCGAGGATCGGCCGGGAGCAGCAGAAAACCGGCAGAGAGAGACAGAGAAACACCCTATATATATATACACACACACACCCTACAGGTATACAATGTAAGTATAGACTCGAATATCGACAACAAACACACATGCACACACAATGTGGTACTATACTATGGGTGGACGTGTGGGTGTGTTCAACAACAACTGCAGGCGCAGCAGGCTTCGGTCAATAACTTTCAGGGAGAACCATATACCTACGAGGGAGGAGAGATAGTAGCAGAGAGATAGTCGTGACTGCACCAACCGGCAGTAGTAGTAGTGGGAATAGGCTTGCCGGGGATAGCGTGGAGGGTGAGCCGTATATAGGTAGTGGAGAGAAAGGAGCGACGGACAAGGTCCTTCGCGGCGGCGGCGGCAAGGAGGAGACTCTCGAGGGGCCTCCTTTTGTGCATTGTCGAGAAGGAGAGTGTCCGACGAGACGCTCGGGCGTATACAAGCGTAGGTACACGGTTTTGTGTATGTGCTTGTGTACGGCCCACGTGGATGATGCCCGTGAGGGTGGGGGTGGTAAGGAGGCAAGAGAGCATATAATACAATATTACGATACGTATGGAGAAAGGGAATCTCCTGCTCGGGTTTTGTAGTTCAAACAGGTACGAAAGATATCGAACTCTACGGGTCGTCTCGCTGATTGTCTTCCCTATCTCTCTCTCTCCGATTTTAATGCGATGACCCCAAGGAGAGTAGCTAATTTTAAATTTTATTGCTTAGTACAGTGTATGTACGTACATGAAAAAAAATGCTGTACCATTTCCTGGTCATCTGCAATAAAACCATCTTTTAACGTGGCCGGACGGTTTTATCTGTTTTTTTTTCTTCTTCTTCTTCTTCTCTCTCTATCTCTCAAGGCACCCATATAAAATACACAGAGGCTCTCTTTACGAGTCATAAAAATCATGCGCGTTCATTGGCAGCAGAAACAGCTGCTACCACTACCTATATACCATTTCTCATCAAACTCGCAAAGAAACAGCTACACCACGTACAGTCAGCATCTCCGGGTGCCCGAAGGCTATCTCGTACATCATACCTACGTATAATATGACACGTAAAAAAAAAAAAAAAAAAAAAAAGTAGGTATTCTAACGCCTCTGTGTCATCATTTTTGTCGCCAAGTAGCACCAAGGTGCAATCATATCCGGGCTCTCCTAAATCAACAATACAACATATATATGGTGGAGCGAACGTAATTTTTCCTCTCTGCAGTGTACGTGGGAGGTTCGTTTTTTTTTTGCGACACGTCGAAAGGAAATATAAAAAAAGGGGGAGGAAGGCGTGTCCCCGTTGACGCGCAAACGAGGAACTCCTGGCAGAATTCCAGGGCCGTCTCTCTCGCGAAAGCGCGGAATTCGCTCTCTTGATCGATCGTCGGCTCCTCTGATGCTGCCGCGCACGCGAGACGCTTTTCGCCCGAAAAACACGTCGTTTTGTATATCCCACCCCTCTAACCTCCGTCATCGGGAAAAGCCGTGTGCATGTGTCTGTACACACGCGCGAGAGAGATAAGACATTATTCATTCCGAGGGACCCCAAAGTTCGACGGACACGATATATTTTATTGTATAGGTGCTCCGAAGGGTTACAAGTAAAATCCCCCATCATTTGCATCGGCGCGTCTCTCTTTCATTTGCTTGCAGCGAATTGCGCGATTTTACTAGATATCACATCCTAGTACGCGTACCCTACTGTTACGTTGTTTGTTGTTGGACCAATTTTTATTTTGGCTGTCGATAAACGGTACATCGTTACATCGAGATCCTATAACTAAACGCGTAGGAGAAACGAAAAAAAAGGTTGTTTGTATTTCGAGAAAAACCAACAATCGTCTAAGGAATATAAATATGCGCATCCATGCGTACGAGCAGAAAAGAAAGTAATTTGCGAAGAGGCGGTATACAAGGTAGCGAAAGCGTCATTCATCTGCATGGAAAAAAAAAGAAGAAAACCACGCGCTAAAAGAAAAAATAAATCAAAAACACAATTTACGTGCGATGAGAAAAGGAAACTAAAAAAACGGCTTGCTCCCCGCGTTGTCGGACCATTACTCGGTTCTATCCCCTTTAACTCAAGCGCTCGCACACACACACCCGAGAGCCGACGAACGACGTCTTTCTCTCTCGCTTTGGCGCGCCGCTGTAAGCAGTGAGCTATGTGTACGTATACGTAAGGCCACGCCATTGCCACGCCCGAAGCCGATGTCGCCGCATACTAACAGTACACATACATCGAGTACAGCGAGAAACGTCTTCCTCGAGCTGCAAAAATATCATCCGGAGGATGGGTTACTGTGCGGGACAAAGTGCATTTCCCACCCCGACCGATATGTTTGGCTACCATAAATTATTATCAATACGACTTTACTATTTACTTTTTGTTCAAAACATGGATACAGTCGTTTTCCTCATTCTGATATGATATAATGTACACACGCACACGTTGCACTGCACGTGTACACCGACACAAGAGAGACTCGCTGCTACTTGACCCCAAACGTGAAAATTTATCAAGCACTCCTCGACGCCGCGCAGCGATATATACACCCGTCGAATCAATGTCCCTTCGTCATCTTCCCTCCCTACCTCCTCTCGACGGAGTATAATTTTACACATTAATTCCTTCCACTCGGGAAGCCTCTCTTTTCCTCCTCCTCGTCGTCTCCTCGTATATACGAAGTTAATAACACTCGAAACGTTCTAATTTGACTCCCGCCTGGCGTGAACTTTTTCCCTCTCCTGTATACCACACCGTCGGGCTACATCATACCAGCAGCTTTGGAATCATCGAGAGGCAAAAGAGAAAGAAAAAAAAAAAAAAAAAAAAGTCTCTTCATCGTGTCGCTGCAGCGCGAGAGTACCGGAGAGTACGTATGCCGTATGTGCAGTAATATAATATTACAAATAATAGACGAGGTGCGTATGGAGCAACGGCGGCAAAACACCAGAAGAGCTTTTATTTCCCCCAACCTTTTGACACGCAACATGTACACACACACGTGCACACGTGTTGGGTATATATATATATATATATATATTTATATTGTATATAAAACCGAGGGAGAGGGAAAGCACTTTGCATACACGCGTCGCAACTAACGAGTGAAAAGCAGCAGCCGAAACGGGAGCTTTTTGCGCGAGGCCGTAATTTCGCGCGACTGCTGCACGAGCTTCGAGTGAAGTTCATGCGACACATATATAGGAGGGAGCACGGCGTCAGCGATGACGGCGGTAGAGG